>NW_028274808.1:133966876-134613467 GCF_037043125.1 Eumetopias jubatus
ACCCTCATTTGCAAAGAACCCTAACAATGTGTTCACATGGTCATATGTTTTGTAAAACATGAAAAAGTAGGGAAAAAAATGACCATAATTAATTAAGGCCTCTGTCTCTTTCCACTCTCAATTCCCCTGGTGTTAAGTGGCAGTTAAGGAGTTATATAAAGTTAAGGAGAAATTTGGGGAAAGATTTTGTTTAGGTGTAGCAGGATATCTGTCTAAGCTTTAAGCTACCCTTGTGCGTGGTTGAGTTACTGCTAGCTATCCTAGTGCAGGGATAACTTCCAGGAATGCTCCCATCACTCAACAGTGCCAAGTCACCTAGCATCATAACCCAAAGGTGTAAGGCCAAAGATGCTACCATGATATGAATATGTCCTATGGAAAGCACCAGAGCTTGAAATGTACAAAGCCAGAAATTTTGTAGAAAATTTCTTCCATCAACAGCCATGTAAACACTTAGAAAATTTAGCTTGTCTTCTGAGAGTTAAGCTGATCAAGTCCAAATATAATAAATGTGACTGTAAGAGCAAATATGTAACCGAGTAAAGGAACAACTAAAACTTACCTACGCTTGGGGCGCCTGGGTGGCTCAGTCGTTAAGCGTCTTGCCTTCAGCTCAGGTCATGATCCCAGGGTCCTGGGATCGAGCCCCACATTGGGCTCCCTGCTTGGCAGGAAGCCTGCTTCTCCCTCTCCCACTCCCTCTGCTTGTATTCCCTCTCTTGCTGTGCCTCTCTCTCAAATAAATAAATAAAATCTTAAAAAAAAAACTTACCTATGCTTAGTCTAGAGCACAAACTCTACACTTGTAGAGAGAGGCAGAGAGGGAGAGAGACAATCAATCAATCAATCTATAGATACAAAATCAGATAGGGACACTTTTTTTTATGTTCAGGTAGCCACTGTATAGTACATCATTAGTTTTTGATAGTGTTCAACCATCCATTAGTTATGTATAACACCAAAATAAAGCAAGGATGAATAGGAAGGTTGAACTTTTTAAGTAGGATGATGTGAAAAATAAAGTACCATTTGCTCCACAATTTCATAACAATGATATGGAGTATGCCAAGAATCAACATTTATTAAGTACAATGGGTTAGGCACTACTTAGACACAACTGTGAACTATGTATGAATAATCCTTGTTCTAATGGAGCTTCCAGAAGAGAGGGTTATACAGCCAGTAAACAAGCAATTGTAATTGGGCACATCATGTATGATGGTGGTGGGCAGTTCAAGGAACAACTTACTTGACTTAAAGGATAGTGAGACTCTTCCTCACAGAAAAACTTCTATGCCAAAATCTAAAGGACATGTAGGAGTTATCAAAAATGAGGTGAAAGGGAGGAAGGAGACTGCTTCAAGTATAATGAACAAGATGCAAATGGCCAGAGGCTGGAGAGAATATGTCCTGTGCAGAGAACTGAAAATGGCTTAGTAAAAAGCATAAGACAAAAAAATGAGATTAAAGAGAAAAGCAGGCTCCATTCAGACCAAAGCTTCATAAAGGAAAGGATTTTGGACTTCTGAAGTTTTCAGCAGGGACAGACCAGGATATAATCATAAGAATCATATATTGCATTGTTACTATTTCAGTATAGTTGGCATACAATGTTATATTAGTTTCAGGTGTACAACATAGTGATTCAACAATTCTATTTGTTACAACAGTGTTCACCACCATAAGTGTAGTTACCATCTGTTACCATACATTATTACAATATTATTGACTATTACCCTACACTGTACTTTTAATCTCCATGATTTATTTATATTATAAATGGAAGCTTGTACCTCTTAACCCCCTTCATCTATTTTGTGCATTCCCCACTAACATCCCCTCTGGCAACTGCTAGTTTGTTCTCTGTGTTTATGAGTCTGTTTCTGTTTTTGCTTGTTTGTTTGTTCATTTGTTTTGTTCTTTAGATTCCACATATAAGCTAAATCATATGGAATTTATCTTTCTCTGACTTATTTTACTTAACATAATACCCTCTATGTCTATCTGTGTTGTCACAAATACCAAGATATTATTCTTTTTTATGGTCGGGTAATATTCCACTATATACATATATACCACTGTAAATATATATACATATGTTTATATTATATATAAATATTAATAATGTTATAAATTTATAATATATATAATATATATTTGGGTAAATACCTAGTAGTGGCATTATGGGATCATATGGTATTTCTATTTTTAATACAAGGATAAGAATATATAAGAATTATATTTTTAAAGAAATTCCCCTGGCTTTCATGTGGAAGAAAGAGTAGAAGAATGCAATACTAGAGGAAAAGAAATCAGCAAGAAAATTAAGTATTAAAATACTTTCCTGCACAAAAAAGCTGAAATATTTGCCACTTTGCTGAAATAACTAAGTATGTAATGCAATAATAAGAAAATTGAACCAAGGGGGTGCCTGTGTGGCTCAGTCGGTTAAGCGTTTGCCTTCCGCTCACGTCACGATCTCAGGGTCCCGGGATTGAGCCCCACATCAGGTTCTCTGCTCAGCAGGGAGTCTGCTTCTCCCTCTCACTCTCCATCTGTGCTCTCTCTCTCAATAAATAAATAAAATCTTTAAAAAAATAGAGAGAGAGATTCTCTCTCTCCCTCTCCCCCTCTACCCACTTGTGCATTTTCTCTCTCTCTCAAATAAATAAGAAAGAAAGAAAGAAAGAAAGAAAGAAAGAAAGAAAGAAAGAAAGAAAGAAAAAGAAAAAGAAAACTGAACCAAGAAGAAAGGCTTGGGATGCAAGAACCAAGAGTAAACAAAGAAACTGCTAAATATGGGGCACCTGGGTGGCTCAGTCAGTTAAGCATCTGCCTTCAGCTCAGGTCATGATCTCAAGGTCCTGGGATGGAGGCCCGCGTCAGGCTCCCTGCTCGGCAGGAAGCCTGCTTCTCCCTCTCCCTCTGTGCACTTTCATTCTCTCTCTCACTCTCAATTTCTCTCAAATAAATAAATAAAATCTTTTTTAAAAACTGCTAAATATGATGGAAATTTAAATAAATATTAACTGTTAAAATGCTACTCATAATCACTGATTATAGGGAATCAGAAAACAGGATACAACTAAAATCTGCCACAATGATAGCACTGAAGTTGAAAGATGGAAGGTCAGAGTTAAAGCATTTAACTTCCTTACACTGGGAGAGGGGTAGAGCTCTTGGTCCACTTTCTCACTTGTTAAATGTACATGTTATAAAGTAAGAATAATCACTAACATAAGAGAAATTGAATGCATGAATTGCCAACCAATAAATCAGTAAGGAAAATTTCATCTGTAGAAGATGCAGGCAGCATCTCCTCTGGGTTCTACAACTAACTTGGGGAAGTTCCCCCTGACATTCCCCATTGTATGGCTCCAAGTAGTCGCCCTACACCACTGCATCCAACTTACAACCTCAAATCTTAATTTCAACGCTTTTTGAAAACCTAAACAAAAACAGACAAAAAGAAAAAGAGGAAAAAAATCTTCTTAACCATCTATTTCTCTTCCCTAATGATCACCCGAAAATAATCAATAACAAATGGCAAATAGTCAAAAGATGGGTAGTGTAGATTAAATGAAAATGAAACAGAAGAACAAGAACATTCCCCAAGGTGAGTAATACCTTAATGATCAAGAACTGATTGTACTATTTATTTTCATTGTTTGACAGTCACAGTAGGCATTGCTGTCTTTATTTCTGAGGTAAAACAAGATCACACAATTTTCCTGCAATAGAACCAGAAACTTCATAATCTGTAAATCAGACTCATAATCTCTAAATTTATAATCTAGCTTTCTATCTTGAGCATAGCCTCAGTTATAAGATCTAAAAACACTGATTCATTCTCTCATTGCTCTGAATTTTTAAATTCAAACACTTCTTCTATTTCAAGTATTGGATTACGTTCTAGGATTCCAAAATTTTTTGTTAAGTGCTATTTTTGCTGCTAGGTTATCCAGCTTCAGCTTTTTACATGAAGAAGTCTTAGAGTTAATTTAGCAAAAATCTTAAATATTCTAAAGAAAACAAACCAAGCTGATCTTTGACTTACTCTTGCATTCTTCAATTCTTTCTATAAATTGTGACCCCAGATTGGCTATGGAATTACTGGGAGGCATAAGGAATTCTCAGCGCACCCTTTTATTTTTTCCCTATACTCCTGAGAGGTACAAAAGGAAAACTTAAAACTAGCTAAAACCAGTGTCCTAAAGACTTACCAAAACCTTCTACCACATTACAGGACAAACGACCTTATTCTGACATCTTTACAAACGGCCAAACACAGCTCTCTAGCAGAACTCACTTAATCAAGGGCAGACATGTAATAACATTAAAAAAATGGAAGAACCATTCCCTTACAACTTTCACCTGAAGAGTCAAAAATTATTCTTTGTCATTTGATATATGAATCAATATGGATAGGACTTTGGTCAAACATTAAGACATTTATGAGACAGCCTCAAAAACTCTTCTAAAGATCTTTGATAACATATTATAATACCCTAAAGGGTATTATGCTAAGCAAAATAAGTCAGTCAGAGAAAGACAAATACCATATTATTTCACTCATATGTGGTATTTAAGAAACAGAACAGACGCACATGGGGGGGAGAAAAAAAAGAGAGGGAGACAAACCTTAAGAGACTCTTAAAAACAGAACAAACTGAGGGTTGATGGAAGGAAGTGGGTGGGGGGTTGGCTACATGGATGATGGGTATTAAGGAGGGCACTGGTTATGATGAGCACAGGATGTTGTACATAAGTGATGAACCACTGAATTCTACTCCTGAAACCAATATTGCACTGTATGTTAACTAACTAGAATTTAAATAAAAATTTGAAAAGAAAAATAAATAAGTAAATAATCATGATGGAATTTAAAAAAAGTTTCAGCTTTCATAAAAAAACAAAATAGCAGTAAATCTGATTAGGTTTTACCTGAGGTTTCTCACTGAAGTTTTACCTGAGAAGGTTACATTTGTAAAATATTTAAAGAAAACCCAAATACCAAAATACTTATTCATAACTCAATTACATTCTCATGATAATAACTTTAATCAAAAGTATATGTGAAATTATTAAAGAAAAACTGTCAAAGATATAATTATAAATTTTTCAAATAAATAATATATTCAGTCATAAAATGTGTGCCTCAGAATTGGTGGTGACTAGATTTATTCTATTACATTATACAAGTCCCATCACCATTGTACTTTAAAATGTGAATAATAGGGGCACCTGGGTGGCTCAGTCAGTTGAGCGTCTGCCTTGGGCTTAGGTCATGATCCCAGGGTCCTGGGATCGAGCCCCACATCGGGCTCCCTGCTCAGTGGGGAGCCTGCTTCTCCCTCTCCCTCTGCTCTTGTGCTTTCTCTCACTCTCTCTGTCCAATAAATAAATAAAATCTTTAAAAACAAATAAAATAAAATGTGAATGATACTGATTTATTAAATAATTATTTTCTCTCTTTTTTTTTAAAGATTTTATTTATTTATTGGACAGAGAGAGACAGCGAGAGCAGGAACACAAGCAGGGGGAGTGGGAGAGGGAGAAGCAGGCTCCCTGCTGAGCAGGGAGCCTGATGTGGGACTCGATCCCAGGACCCTGGGATCATGACCTGAGCCGAAGGCAGACGCTTAACGACTGAGCCACCCAGGCGCCCAATAATTATTTTCTCTTATAATCAAAAAATACAGTAGAGATTAAACCAGAAGGTAGGGAACTTACCTTTGCTTTTCTTCAAAATACTATAAAAGTATGTGGAATTTAAGAAACAAAACAGAGGACCATAGAGGAAGAGAGGAAAAAATAAAACAAGACAAAACCAGAGAGGGAGACAAACCATAAGAGACTCTCAATCCTAGGAAACAAACTGAGCGTTGCTGGAGGGGAGGGGGGTGGGGGGATGGGTAACTGGGTGATGGACATTAAGGAGGGCACGTGATGTAATGAGCACTGGGTATTATATAAGACTGATGAATCACAGACCTGTACCTCTGAAACCAACAATACATTATATGTTAATTAATTGAATTTAAATTTAAAAATGTTTAAAAAAATAAAATTACATTAAAATGTAAAATACTTTACTAATTAAAAAATAATAAAACTTAAAAATTAAAAAAAGTCATTCCACGGTGTCTGTATGTTCCATAGTGTCTTCTGGAGCATAAGCAGCCTAAAGGAATCTCATGCAAACACAACTCTTATGGTTTATACGTGTATTGATATATGTGTGTGGCTGTGTGTGTCTGTGTGTGTGTCTATCTGGACATTCCTGCAGTGGATGTGATCTTTTACAATAAACTTAGAGAAAAAAGTGACAAATGTAAGCAAACATTAATTATAAATAAAGGGCATGATAAAAATCAGAATTTTCCTTTAAAAACGAAAAATTACTCAGTAAATGATGTTGGAAAAACTAATACACACGTAGAAAAAAAAGGAACACTGACCTTATGCCATATACAAAAATTGGCTCAAAATTAATCAAAGAAATAAAAGTAGGAATTGAAATTATAAAACTGAGAAGAAAACAAAGGGGAAAGCTTCATGGTATTGGATTTGACAATGATTTATTGGAGATGACACCACAAGCCCAGGCAACAAAAGAAAAAATAAGTAAATGGATTTCATCAAAATTATAAGCTTTTGTGCATCAAAGGATCCTATTAACAGAGTGAAAAGACAGCCCACAGAATTAAGAGAATATATGCAAATTGGGTATTTGATAAGGGATTAACATCCAGAATATATGAAGAATTCCTACAACTCAAAAACAAAAAACAAACAGCCCAATTCAAAAATGGGCAAAGGACTTAAATAAACAGATATTTCTCCAAAGAAGATATACAAGTAGGCAATAAGCACAGGAAAAACTGTTCAACAGCAGTTCAACGGTTTTGCAAAACAAAACCAAAATGAGATACAACTTTATACACCTTAGGATAGCTATTATCAAAAAAAAAAAAGCAGAAAATAACAAGTGTTGGCAAGGATGTGCAGAAATTGGAAGCTTGTGCGTTGCTGATGAGAATGTAAAATGGTGCAGCCACTGTGCAAAATGATATGATCATTCCTCAAAAAAAATAGAATTACCATATAATACAGCAATTCACTTCTAAATATATGCCCATAAGAACTGAAAGCAGGTTAAAATAAATATCTGTACACCCATATTCATAGCAGAATGGTTCACAATAGCCAAAAGGTGAAAGCAACCCAAGTGTCCATTGTTAGATGAAGACATGCATAAAATGTGGTATATTCAGCCTTTAAAAGGAAGAAAATTCTGACACATGCTACAACATGAATGAACCTAGAAGACATCATGCTAAGTGAAATAAGCCAGCCATAAAAGAACAAATATTATGTGATTACGCTTCCATGAGGCACCTAGAGTAGTCAGATTTATAGAGACAAATTAGAATGGTGATTGTAAGGTTGGGAGGTTGGGGGTAAAGGGGGAGCAGGGAGGGAGGAATGGGGAGTTAGTGTGAAATGGGTACAGAGTTTCAGCTGGGGAAGATGAAGTTCTGGAAATGGATGGTGATAATTATTGCACAACAATGTGAATATACTTAATGCCATAGAATTGTACACTTAAACATGTACAGTTAAAATGGTAAATTTTATGTTATATTTAACCACAATTTTAATAATTAATTTTTTTTACCCATAGCAAAATCATATCTGCAGCATTTTTAAATCATGGATTTTCATTTTTGCTTTCATATCTGAGATCACTAGGGCTATGACAAGGGACAAATCTATTCCTCTATCCCCCCGCACATAAATTCTGCAAATTACGAAATAGTCCAATCTGAAAAACTGTTTAAAATAAAGGAAGCTTAAACCTGCAATCCCAGGATGCGTTCTCCCACAGGAAGTTTGCACTGTTTCTTCGAAGTTTTAAAATCCCGCACAGTATTCACCACCTCACTATATATATGCTGTTGTCATCTTTTCCCCCAAATGGAACAATTTCATCTGTATTGAGTGAAGAACTTTCCTTCTTCTAAGAAATTGCATTATAAGCACTTGCAGCCTCTCTCCTCACTTTGATGTTGTGCAGATTCAAATAGGCCTGCAACCTGCAAAGCTAGGCGTAGTTTGCAGCAATAATCTCATCAACCTCGCTTTCACCATGCTTGGCCTTTAGTTCTTCCAACAAACTCCGAGCTGTCTTCTGAATGTACATGAAGCTAAAAAACATTCAACTTTGATGCTGATCCTCTTGCTTCACAATCAAAAGCTTTTGGGGCGTCTGGGTGGCCCAGTCAGCTTAGCGTCTGCCTTTGGCTCAGGTCATGATCCTGGAGTCCCAGGATCAAGCCCCGAATCAGGCTCCCTGCTCACTGCTTCTCGCTCTGCCCTTCACCCAGCTCGTGCTCTCTCTCTCACTCCCGAAGTTTTCAATTCTGACAGTCACTCTTCCTACTATCCCTGGCATGGGCCCAGCCCTTTTCACAAAGAATAGATGATCAATTCCTGATTGCTTCTCCTGTGAATTGATTCATCTTATATACTGTATTTACATGGAATGGTTATCTTTTATTTTTTATTTTTGTCACTTTTGATCTTTACCATTTATCCCTCTTCTTACCAGTACTCACACAGTCAATATGATAAACTTAAATGCCATTAAATGCCAGCCAGGTACAGGCATTTAAAATAAATAGGCTATATATATAAAAGAGATGGCTGGAGTTTTATAGCAAAACCTTTAGGTACTTGGTTCACCTAAAAGGATACAAATTGAACAAAGAGAAAAATAAAAACGCTGAGTTAGTGCTCGCTTCGACAGCACATATACTAAAATTGGAATGATACAGAGAAGATTAGCATGGGCCCTGTGCAAGGATGACACGCAAATTCGTGAAGCGTTCCATATTAAAAACAAAACAAAAACACTGAGTTGACAAAATAAAACAGTTTGTAGTCCAAGGGCCACCAGTTAATGACTAATACCTTACAGGAAACAGCAAAACACAGCCAAAACTAAAATGACTATAGACCACTTACTAAAATTATTTGCTGCTGGTGAGCAGAATGCAAACTGTTTGCTCTAGAGCATAGCTCTGTTCGTAACTATGGAAGTTCTAACCTGACTATAAATAAAAAAATCACTGGAAGAACATGATCACCACAGGGGGCGCCTGGGTGGCTCAGTTCAGCTCGGGTCATGATCCTGGAGTCCCGGGATCGAGTTCCGCATCGGGATCCCTACTCAGTGGGGAGTCTGCTTCTCCATCTGACCCTACCCCCTCTCATGCTCTCTCTCTCATTCTGTCTCTCAAATAAATAAATAAAATCTTAAAAAAAAAAAAATCACCACAGGGCAACAAGTTAAAAAAAAAACAACAACAACTTGGTAACTGCAGAAAGGTGGTAAAAATGTCATAGATCAGCAATATTTTTTATATTTCTCAGCCTAATTTTATTCTAAACTGGATAATATATTTGTCTGGACACACGTATTTTCATGGCCTTTGACTTTTTTAACCAGACAGAGAAGAAAGCAAATATGACTCATTTTAAGATCTTGGATTCCTTGGAGACTTACTTACATACAACACGACATGGAAAATAAGGAATTTATATATTGCACTTGCGAGCATCCACTAAATTGAAATCCTTCACAATGCTGCGGGTTAAAACTACAGAACCTACTTTCTAAATGGGGAATATAATTAAAGCTGGGTTAACACTTCCCTGTAGTTAAGAGGCACTCCATGCTGATGCACTAATAGGATGAAACCAATGAATTGATACAACAACAACAACAAAAGCTTTCCAGAGTGTGTCTAAATGCAAATGTGCCATCTGCCTGGCAGAGTTTGTTGAGCAAGAGGGTGAATACACTGAGAAAACCTTGTTGAAAAAGATACATAAGGTGATCTTGTAAATGAGGAGGCAGTGCAGCCAAAGTAGGTATCTGCAAGATCAGCTTTGGGATAGGGAGTATGGTAAGGTAAGGACTCTATACTCTCAGTTAAATCTGCTGATGCTTGTTTTGTGGCTTTTATTTGTGTGTGTGCTTGGTTTTTTCCCTTTTTTTCATTTCAATAATGTGCACGTTGTGTAAGATTTGTATAATGTCTGTTATCCACTCATAAATCCCAGATGATCAGTTTTTTCCTCTTTATGAAAATTTCCAGGCTCCCTAAACTGAGAGCTTGCAACACAATCGAAATTCAAGGAATATGATTGAATTTACAAATAAATAAACGTTCAACAATCCAGGAACATGTGGAAATAGTAACGACTATCCCCAATTTTTTAAATGATTCCAACTTTTGAAAAAGGAAAAGAATTGCCAGCGTACTAATGAATATTCCACAAAACTGAGGGTCTAACTGTAAAGCATAATCTATTGCATATGCATTTCTACTATAATATCATTTACTCCACTTATATCAAAATTGCAAAAAAAAGAATTAAGTGAGAATATGTCATAGATTTAATACTTCTAATTATTTTTTAGTATCAGGATTATGACCTTAATTTAAAATATGCTCATTTGTGAGGTAAAGATTGAACCCTATGAAAATGCAGGCTATCCACACAGTATGATATCACAGTGATATCAGAAAAGCCACATGGAGTCACTAACCTGCATATCTTCCACAACACCTGAAATTCCCATGTTGCCATCAACCCCTGGGTTTGTTTTGCTCCCGAGGGAACTTATAAAATATGATAATACAAAATTGCAGCAAGGCTTGTGTACACACCCTCTTTGATCCGAGCAGCTAGCTGCCATTTTGGATAGTGAAGAAAGCACCCTGGTGAGAAGGGCATGGGACAGGTGCAAGAACTGAAACATCCCGAGCTTGGGTATATCAGATGACCACGAGATAACATAGTGAGACAGGAGCCATGGACAAAGCTCAAAAACCTTACAGTTTTTGCCCTTCCTGCATACAGAAGGATTACTATAGCACACAACCTCCTCCTCCCACCACTAATAAGCACGATTTTTAATTCAAGGTCGGCACTCAATACACACCTGTGGGTGTTTTATTAAAGGTTCTATACGTAAGAGACAAAATGAATCATTACATTTACCCACTTACGCTGCAGTCTTAAAAACTCAAAGACCCTTCATTCAAGTCCAAGATGAGCAAAAAAAAAGCCATGTTAATATAAGAAATTTAAAACCAAATTAACATCACCTTTAAGAATTCAGGTTTCTTACTTGTTTTGTTAGAAATGACCTTATACTCAGAAATACTAATCTAGCAGTGTACATACACACAATCCTATGACACGTTTCTCTTTAACTTTGTGGGGGAAAAAAACCCTAAATATTGATTCCTGGAACATAGAAGATAATCATTTGTTTTATGACATAAGTGACCATATTACCCCATATAGCAATTAAATATGGATCTTTTGCTGTTTTTCTGGCAGTGGTGACAAATTTGTACAAAGTTACATACACACTCTCAGCTGCACTCTCCTTTAGCCAACAGTCTATATTTACAATACCATCCAAGTAATTAAGGATAAGAGAAACAGTGTGTGATTATGTACCCTGGGGACAAAAAATCAATACCATTTATTTATTTACCAGTGTCTGTCAGCACTCAGAGAAGCTGTGGCTATTTGTGTGGCCCTCTCCAACTGCAATAGTTGAAGCAAATAATACTTTTTTTTAAAGATTTTATTTATTTGAGAGAGAGAGAGAGAGAGAACAAGCAGGGGGAGGGAGAGGGAGAGGCAGACTCCCCGCTGAGCAAGGAGCCCGACGTGGAGCTCGATTCCAGGACCCCGGGATCATGACCTGAGCCGAAGGCAGATGCTTAACTGACCGAGTCACCCAGGTGCCCCGAAACAAATAATACTCATATTAAAGATAGACAAGACTAAGAAGTGAAGTCTTCTAAACTTACCAAAAAAAGATTGAGATAATGAGTTAATGACAAACTATGAAGGGAAGGTAATGCTATGTTATTTTTTAAGCCCCTTCTTCAACCCAAATGGGTTGTTTTTTATTAGAAGACATAAAACAGATTGTATTGTTAGATTTGTTTTAAGTACAGTAGCTGTCTTATTTATCTCCTTGTCAAGTAGACAAGTAAAAGGAACTTAGGCACAAATGACAGAGCCATCTGTGTATCTTATTTGTCTATCTAGAAAGAAAGAGAGTTAATGCACATGATTCCTTTTCCTTGTGTGGGTATTTACCACAATGGAAAGCAGCCAGGAATCTCTGACCATGGTCTATAATGCACTAGCAAACATTAAAAGTCAGGGCATGAAATTCCTTAGCTAAAAGGTTCAGGTAATTTAATTACCAAAGATAAATAGATTTTTTAAAAGATACCAAAGATAAAAATGAATCACTCAGGAACTTTAACATCATCTATCAATCCAATTCAAACATGTGTTTCATCTTGCCCATTTTACAAAATAACTTAGACCCTCTAAAGAAAAATATTTGAAAATACCTTTTCAACAAAACTGGTTTCAAAAAATACTGACTTTTTTTAGTTTCAAGAGAAGAAAAGGGTCATTCTATGGGAATGAGAGGAAGAAACTCCTGAGTCAAAGGCAGGGCTCCAGAATGCCTTCACACCTAGAGTATTATTTTTGCACATTCATTGAACATAGTTCAGATAGCACTCCTACTGAAGTAGATGTGAGCAGAGTGTGCCAGGGAAATGTCAGGCCTCCTGGCTTCAAATGGAAAACAAAATATCTCTAGTGATTCTCCTTTTCCCTTAGAGGTCATCTGATTTGTGAGAATTTAATGAGATTTAAATTTATGAGAATTTAATGAGAATTAACTAATCTAACCATCAGAAGCATCTCTAGGAACAGCAATATCCTTTTTGATGTCTAACATCCACATCATCAACATTCAAAGCTTATTATAGAATTAGTGCTCTGGGGGAACCTGGATGGCTCAGTCAGTTAAGCATCTGCCTTAGCCTGGAGTCCTGGGATCGAGCCCCGCATCGGGCTCCCTGCTCAGTGGGGCAGTCTGCTTCTCCCTCTGCCCCTCACCCCGCTCTCATGCTCTCTCTCTAATAAATAAATAAATAAAATATTCAAAAAAAAAAAAGAATTAATGTTCTGTATTAAACAAGGCATACATGATCCTCTGCATCTACAAGGCATTCTTACATAAGACATAGGGAGGGGAACAGAAACAATGCATAGAAAATAAATCACCTGTCTTTTCCAAAGGTAGATATTTTTCTTCATGATCCGTTTATTAATCTTTATAACCATTACAATCTGTGAGATGTTAATTTAATTCCAGGGTAGTATCAAGAAACAACAGAGGACTGAGGGTCAAAGAATAGAGACCCAAAAATAGAAACACACAAATACAACCAATGGATTTTTTTTAAATGTGAAAAAGAAATTCAATGGAGGACATATGCTATTTTAACAAATGCTGCTACAGCATCTGGATGTCCATGTATATGGACTATGGTTCCTTGGTATTCTCTTGTGTCTCCGACTTTATTGTTATGTAACATCATAACCTGGCATTTCCCCTTTTATTCATTTCTGATATTGGTGATTTGTGTTGCCCTTTTTTTGTCTTTGTCAGTCCTGCTACACATGTACCAATTTTATTGAATTAACTTTTCATTGATTTTCTCTATTGTTTTTCCATTTTTAATATCAACGGTTTCTGCTCCTACTTTTTTTTTCTTTCTTCTTGCTTTGGGTTTATGTTGCTCTTATTTTCCAGGTTCTTGAGAGGAGACATTAAATTATTGATCTGGACTTTTCCCCTTTTCTAATATATGCTTTTAGTGCTATAGATTTCCTTTTTGGCACTGCTTTAGCTGTGTCCCAAATTTTGATATGCTGTATTTTGATTTTCATTCATTTCAGTGTACTTTTTCTGCCTCCCTTGAGACTTCCTCTGTGACCCATGGATTATTTAGATATATGTTATTTAGTTTCCAAGTGTTTGGAGATTTTCCTACCATCTTTCTGTTTGGTTTCACTCTGCATGATATCAATTATTTTAAATTTCTTGAAATTTGTTCTTTGACCAAGATATTGTCTATCTTAGTGTATGTTAGAGAACACACTCTGCATGATATCAATTATTTTAAATTTCTTGAAATTTGTTCTTTGACCAAGATATTGTCTATCTTAGTGTATGTTCCATGGGCACTTGAAAAAAAAATGTGTATTCTGCTGTTACTAAATGAAGTGTTCTATAAATGTCAGTTTAGATCCTGTTAGGTGATGCTGTTTTTGAGTTCTTCTATATCTCTGATGACTTTCTGTCCCATCTTCTCTAACAATTATTGCAAGACAGGTTCTTGAAGTCACCAGCCACAATGGTGAAGTTGTCTATTTCTCCTTTCAGTTCTATCAGTTTTTACTCTACCTAATTTTCATCTCTATTGTTTGCTGCATCTTTCTGTGGATAGACTCTCAGTTTCTAATAATTTTCTTTGCCCTGAGGTCTATTCTGATATTAATATAGTTATGCCCGCTTTCCTCTGATTAACATTTTTCATGATGTATCTTTTCCCTTTCCTTTACTTTCAGCTTTCCTATGTCATATATATGAAATGTTTATTCCTATATCATATATTTGAAGTGAAACAGTATACAGATTTGTCATTTTAACCCATTTTAACTAATGTCTCTTTTAATTGGTATATTTAGGTCATTTACCATAATTACTTATATCTTAGGGATTCAGTCTACCACTTCATTTTTTGTTGACTGTTCTCTCTGGTTTTCATTTCTCTGTTCCCTTCTTCATAAATTTCTGTTGGTTATTTCAATATTTTTTTTTAGAATTCTATTCTGATTTGCCCATAGTGTTTTTGGGTGTATATTTTTATATTTTTTTTTTACTGGTTTCTCTAGATACTTTTATTTATGCATGACTTACCACAGTCTACTGGTGTTATCATTTTATCTGTTCAAGTAAAGTATAGAAATCTTACCCATGTTTGCATTCCTGTTTCTCCTCCTTATAATTATTTTAAATATTTCTTCTATGTATATCCAGAATCATATCAGACAGTGTTATAACTTTTGCTTCAATCATAAACATAATTTAGAAAACACAAAAGGACAGTCTATTGTACTTAGCAATATTCTTGCTTATCATGTTCTTTATTCCTGTATGATCTTCTATGGCTCCTTCTTTTATCCTTTCCTTTCTCTTTAGAGAATTTCTTTAAGCCATTCTTTGAAGGTAGATCTGCTGGTAACAAATTCTCTTAGTTTGCTTTCATGTAAGAATGTCTTGATTTCCTCCTCAGAGGGATTTTTTTTTCTGGGTATAAAATTTGGGGCTGAAATTTCTTTTCTTTCACCACTTGAAAAATATTATGCCACTTCCTTTGGCTTCTAGGGTTTGTGGTGACAAATCCACTGTCTTCTGAATTGTTATGTTTTCTTTTTTTTTTTTTTTCCTATAGATAAGGTGTCATTTTACTTTGGCTGCTTTCAAGATTATTCATTGCCTTTAGTTTTCAGAAGTTTAATTATGATGTATCTTGGAGTAGATTTCTTTGGTTTTATGCTTTTGAGGATTCACTTCAGCTTCTTGAATCGATAGGTCTATGTCTCGTTAAATTTAGCAAGTTTCAGCTGTGATTTCTTTGGATATTCTTTCAAGCCCACCCTCTTGCTGCTCTCCTTCTGTGACTCTAAAGATAGAAATGTTGGAACTTTTGTTAGAATCCCACAGATACCCGAGGCTCAGTTTGTTTGTTTGATTGATCGATTATTGGTGTTTTTTGTCCATGCTCTCTATTGTTCAGATTATGTAATTTCTATTGTTCTATCTTCCAGTTCACTGATTCATTCCCTGTCCCCTCCCTTTGATGTTGAACGCATCCACGGAGTTTTGTTTTGTCTTGTTCAGTTACTGTGTTTTTCAGTCCTAAAATTTCCATTTGGTTCTTCTTTATATCTTTTATTTTTTGTTGTTTTGAGGTTTTCTGTATTTTTCATTTGTTTCAAATGTGTTTGTAATTGCTTGTTGAAGTATTCTATCATAGTAGTTTGTCAGACAGTTCAAACATCTCTGTCATCTCAGGATTAGCATCTATTGATTGCCTTCTTTCATTTAGTTTGAGATCTTCTTGGCTCTTAATATGCTGAGTGTGTTTTTTAATTGAAAGCTGAATATTTTAATAATGTTACAAAACTCTGAATCTTATTTAAACCTTCCACTTTAGCAGGCTTGGTGGGGCGGGGGTGGGGTGGGGATTGCCTTATTATTGCCAGGTGGAGGCAGACATCCAGTTGCCTCACTCAGCATTCATTGACATTAAAGGGGAGGAAGCAGGCTCCTCATTACTGCTAGGCAGAGTGGGAGTTCCAGCATCCCATATGGTCTACATTGGCACTGCAGTAGAGGTGACCTCATTACCTCTGGGAAATGATGAAAGTCCCAACTTCACTAGTCCTCCCCTGATATGGCCCCAGAGGGAAAGAAAGGGACACTTATTTGCTATCAGATGGGGGTGGAAGTCCAGCCTCCCCACACAGGATCTATATTATTTTTTAAAACCAATGTTATATTCATTTTCATCCAAGCTCACTGGGTTTTTTTTTTTAAGGTTAATACTTATTGTTTGAAAATTGAAGCATGAATGAAAAGGATCATTTCTAGACAATGTCATAATTAAGTTTCAAAGAAGTCATGTATGTCTATCATGTTATTTTTCCTTCATAAAAAACATTAATAGCTTCCCATTTCTTGTGGGATGAACAATTTCAGCAGTGCCATGCAACCTCTTCAATGGTCTGGCCCCAAATGCCACTGCAGTCTCATATCCTACCATTCTTCTACATATTCTCAAGGGTATTTATCAAAATTATTCTATTATTTTCTTACTATATTTCACGTGATCTACAATGCCCTCAATTATAAGGCACTGCATTATTTTCTATAAACTAAAAAAGAAAAATACTGCCCATTACATTTTACAATACTATGAATTTTAAGCAATTTCAGAAGTATTAAAATATGAAAAAACACTGGCCTAAAAATTAATGAAATGTGATAATCATTAAATAGGTACAAAAAAAACAATTTCTAATATGTGTAAGGTATGAAGAGCTAAAGAACAACAACAGTGTGAACTGAATTTTACCGTTACATCTATCCACACCTTCCTGCCATATTTCATTCCCCTGTCCTCATTTTAGAAGGAACACTATTTTGAATTTTTAAAAATCACCACGTGCTTTTCTTATCATTTTACCATGTATGTTTGTACCTCTAAGCAATATGTCACTTGTTTTAGTATATTTTGAGCTTTTACACAAATGTGTTCTTTCATTATTCTGAAATGCACATTTTTTACTCAGTATAAACTTCCTGAGATTTATCAATACTGGCACTATAACTCATTCATTTTTACTGCCATAGTATTTTGTTATGTACAGTTGACCCTTGAATAACACAGATTTGAACTGCATGGGTCCACTTATATGCAGATTTTTTCCATAAATATGTGTACAGTACTGTAAGTGTATTTTTCTTCCTTATGATTTTCTTATAACATTTGCTTTTCTCTATCTTACTTTCTTGTAAGAATACAGTATATAACACATACAGCATACAAAATATGTGTTCATTAACTGTTCATCTTATCAGTTAAGTCTTCCAGTCAACAACAGGCTATTAGCAGCTAAGTTTTGGGGGAGTCAAAAATTTCAACTGTGTGGGAGGTTGGAGCACCTAACCCACCCCCACACCCCACCCCCATTGTTCAAGGGTCAACTGTACATTTACCACAATGTTTCTGTCTATCCTACTGTTACTGCTGATAACAAATATTTGGGGGTTGGCTTTGTGTGTATGTGCCATTACAAACATGCTGCCATGAACACCCTTCTCCTTGTCTGCTGGTGCACATGTTCAAGAGTTACCCCAGGGAATATACCCAGGAGTGAAACTGTTGTGTCTGAACTAGGGCTGAACCAATGCAATTTTATAAGATAGTAAGTTTGTAACTATGTACCAGAAGCAGTATGTAAATATTCCAGCTATGCCCTTGAGTTCCAACCTTCACTATTCACTTAGTTTTAAGGGATCTATTTTCCCATACTGTCAAAAACAATAGTCAATCAATTCTCCAGCCATCTTCTCAAAAAGTCTGTAACATGGAACTTAAAGGTGAAGATTTTGGAGCCAGACTGCTCAGGATTGCTATGAAGATTAGATCAGTTAATACATATAATGTGATTAGACGGGTACTTTGGGCATAATAAGCACAAAATAATTATTAGGTATCACTGTTGTTGGTGTTGTTATACTGAATTACTTACAAGAACTCTGAAAACACTTAGACTGTGGTCTAGTGTATTGCTGTATTTGTACACATTGCTTTCTTATACTGGGATGTCCTCTCCTCCATCCTCCATCCGAACTTCATACTTAAAGAGCAATTCAGTAAATCACATTTAGATACATACAGAGTTGATCATCCTCTTGAGGGCTACCACTGCCTCTGACATATGACCTATTACACTGCCTAACAATCATCCATTTATTTCCTGTCTCCCTTCCTGCAGTTTCAGTGATATTGGAGGTATAACTTTCCTGGTCTTTAGCAGCCCCTTGGTAAATGTTTGATTAATAAATGAATAGGCAAGTGAATAATTATTAACAATTGCAACAACAGTGGGACCTGCCTATAGACATTTGTTCAGCTTTGCTAAATAAACTGGGATCAATTCAACTGGGATAGAAAGAGCTAAAATGTCCATTCCACCTGTTCTCCTAACAGAATCTTATTAAAGGAATTCTATGGGTTGGTTTGTTTTTTTTTTTTAACATCTTAGGATAGAAGACTCTTTAAATGTGACCTTTTTATCTATATGCAACCATAATAACCTTTTCTACAGCCAACTTTGTAAATTAATGTTCTCCTTATTTTCTTCTTCTGTGAGAATGTCACCCCATAGCATAAGAAAATGTCCAGAGCCTCGGAGCACAAAGCCATTTTATGGATCTACTTCCTCCTGTTTTAGTCTTCAAATTAAATATAATATATATATATATATGTTACAAATATATATATATATATATATATATATATATATATATATATATATATATATAAAACAACCCTTTGTTTCTTTCTTTCCCTTTAGACTTAGAATGAAGAGATAACTGGCTCCTAGGACGTTAATACATACCTGCAAACCTTATGCAAGCAATAAATAAAGTCCACGGCCCATTAACAGGACTGCCTTCTGCTACTTCTCCTTCATCCAGCCTTACTGTGAACAGCTCTCATTCAGACAGGATAGTCCCAATTATTAGACTGTTACATTTTATGATGTAGCTGGTCTTCCTCCCTAGTATTGCTACCTAAATGGCCTCAGTTTTAACATTGGAATTGGGCATTCAAAGCAATTTTTCTCCTAACTGTGACTAAGTTCTTTAACTCTCTTGACCTGACATAGAATTAAACTTTTCTGGTTGACTGGTGCTTAAAATGCAGCACCTAGAATTGAACACAATACTTTGTAGATGTGATCTGAAAAGTTTACAATGGATTCTCATTTATGCATCTATTTATTTTACAAACATGTACTACATCTTTATTTTATTGTATATTTGCCTTAATATACCTTAAGAATATATTTGGGAGGTAGCCATGCTACCACCATTAACAGACACCAAGTTTTGGGCGCCTGGGTGGCTCAGATGGTTAAGCGTCAGCCTTTGGCTCAGGTCACGATCCCAGGGTCCTGGGATCGAGTCCCGCATCGGGCTCCCTGCTCCTTGGGAGCCTGCTTCTCCCTCTGCCTCTCTCTCTCTCTCTCTCTCTCTCTCTCTGTCTTTCATGAATAAATAAATAAAATCTTTAAAAAAAACAGACACCAAGTTTTTTCCATACAAATTTATTTTTATTAAATTTCATCTCTTTAATTTTGTACTCTCGTTGCCAATTAAAATTCATAGTATTGAATCTAACAGAATTGTTATTCCACTTACATCTGAGTCACCTGAATATTTGTTGACACAGAGTTCTTTAAGGGAATGTCTGACAGACAATATCATTTGCGTGCTCAGAGCTTACCACAATGTCTGGTAGCAATAGGTGTTCAATATAAATTGAATGAATTCATTCTTAAAAGAATGCATATTCTTTAGTATTAAAGTCAGTTAAAAACAAAGTTCACCTGCTTTCCTTAAATATCTTTCTTTTTTCCCTATTTCTCTGTCTCATAAAATGACATAACCATCTTTAAGTTTATCCGAATTTTAAACCTTGGAGTCATTTAGGATTGAGGCTTTTTTTTTTTTTTTTTTTACTGCCAACATCCAATCATTCATTCACTAACTCTCCAACCACAATGTTGATTGCATCACTCCTGCCCTTTCTATTCTAATGAGCCACGCTCTTTCAGTCCTTCATTAAGAGTGACATTAATAGCTTTTATTGCTAATGAGACACTTGTCTCATGATATTATATAATCCTCATTATGAATTATGACTTGACTTACTGGACTTATTTGCAGAGTAGTCTCTTTTCCAGACAAACTTTCACATCAGCAAGTACATTTGCTCAAACAGCTCCACTTAGCAGCAGGAAGCACACAGTGAACTGCCAGCCCTCTGCTGCTAGCTTTCTATGTTCAGCGAAGAAGTCAAGAGAATTGCATATAAATACCCAAAATGTTGATGCTTGTTTATGTACACACCAAAGTCACATCTATTCCACACACTCATTACCTGAGAACCAATTGGGCCAGGCTCTATGCTGTCGGCAAAGATGAACAAGACACAATTCTCGCCCTCAAATTCACAGTCTTGCAAGATGGACAGACATGGAAAAAACAAATACCCAACATTAGGTACCAAGGGTGGTAGAAATAGGTACAAAGCATAGAAAATATTGTCCAGTTTCTGGGACCTTTGGGAATAACATTTTAGAAAAAGTACAGGAATGCAATTAATATTCATCATGTTCCTCTTCCATGTCAGGCTTTCTGCTATAAGTTTGTTCATATTGTTTTATGTGTATAGGAAACGTAGGAATAACTAATGATAAAATTTTCTTGACAAATAAGAAAATAATGCTAATGCCTTTCTGCAAGAAAAACTGCAAATACAGAATCAGTGACATCTAGTCAAGATGAAACAGCAAGATATACCACCTCTGCTCTAAACACATAGCAATGATGGATGAAATATGGGAAGATGATGCTAAAGAGACAGAGCTAAAACAAGATAAATATCTCTGTTTTAACCTGGCCTCCCAAGAAAGCATAGCCTTGGGCAAAGACTTACTACTTTAGTCAGTAGTATAATTCCATGAAGTAGAAATGAAGGAAAAGAGGAATGAGACAGGGAAGAAGGTAAAACCAGTTCAAGGTACTAAGAATGACTGATTGATCATCTCCTAAGACTATCTTCTGAGAGGCTATATAAATGACTTTCCAACCCATGGAAGAAAGGAAGACTTTACTGACAGGCTCCCATCTCCCACTGGTTAAAGCTTTACTACACAAATCTTTAACTCTCTTCCAAACTCCCTCACACACACACACACACACACACACACACACACACACACACACACACACACACTTTCAGGTTATATGTGCTTGGGGCCACAGCATCACCTGCCTGTCTTCAATCAGGAGTGAAGATGCTGGAAATGAGAGAGTGTGTGGTGAGTGCTATTTAGCCACACCTGCATGAAGGCTGTTTGGCTTTTCCAAAGAGAGCTGGTCAATGCAACAGTATCTGTGGCTAATAAGAATGGCTGAGAGTCCCAAAGACAAGTTATGACAAAAGGACTGGAAGTGTCTATGCCTAACAGGTGTCTAATTGTAATTTCTATAGACTTGAAATGCAAAGTCGTGAGCAGAACTAAAGTCATGGTCTACTGGGCTTGGACCTCAGCAGACAGTGACCTCCATCATACATGATAATGATAATCACAAAATAGAGGATGGTGGTTATCCTTAGGGAAAGAGAGAAAGAAGGGAAACAGGATTAGAAAGAAGTTTGCAGAGATTCAACAGTCACCATCATGTTTAATTTCTTCAGAAGAGCTTTAAGGAGAAAATGGCAAAATACTACATGGATAATTGCTATATTCTCTTAACTTTTTATACATTTGAAGGATAGCTAAATAAATAAAATTCAAGAAATTAAAATACATATGATCATTAAAGTGGTACTGATCATGTTAACAATATTAATTATTTCCATTTGGAATGTGTTGTAAGCATTTGAGTCCTAAATGTGTTTTAGTTGAAGATATTCCCCTCTAGTTTACTTTTGTGAAAAAAAATCAGGATAATTTCAAGAGTTATTTCTTGTTGACATACACCAAAGGAATCAGGATATCTTTTTGTAGTACATTTCAAGCTTGAGTCAGTCTTTAAGATGTCACTAAAAGCTTGAGAGGCTCCTGGCCAGTTCAGTCAGAAAAGCATGTGACTCTTGATCTCGGGATTGTGAGTTCAAGCCCCGTGCTGGGTGTAGAGATTAACAAATAAATAAATAAACAAACTTTTTTAAAAAAAACGTTGGGGGGGTAGAGTTTAAAAGGGCAGTTTGTCTAGATCCTATTGCCCAGTCCCTCCATTTTCACCCAGATTATATGTGGTTTGTCCTATTTATTCATGCATTTATTTAGCAGAGAAATGAAATGAGAACCTAGAACATCAACTCCAAGTCTTTGCATTAATATTTATAAATGAAAGAGTACATCTTCATTTATATCTCTCCAAGAGGGCTTTGATGTCATTCTATTCGGAAGCAGAAGTACAGGTGTGGAGTAACTCCTCTAATCTTACACTGCCTCACGTCCACGCTTTACTCTAAATCTATGGAGACCCATTTTTTTCCTTTCTCCCTCAACTTCAAAAAGAAGTTGTCAGCTTTGCTTACCAACAAAAGAGTGCAATGAAATGTTTGAACACTGCTGCTGAACAGAACTCATAGTATATAGTGGCCATTTGAATCTGACCAATCTCCTTTGGACAGCCCAAATCAGATTATCTTTCTCAGTAGAATACTCATCACACTTCCTTTAGCTTTGGACAAATCAATCTCACTGATCTCTTCAGGCTTTCTCAGCTAATCCTTGACCAGGTCTGAGGCGGGATTACTTTAAGTCTCTTTGACAACACAGGAAAACCAGAACTGTAAATATAATTAGTGACTTCTTTCTACATTTTCTAGGAGATATTTTCTGCCCTAGGAGACTGGATGCTAGGAGCAAGCAGAGGAGGGCAGAACAGAGAAAGGGGGAAAACAGACACGATGGAGGAAAAAGTCTGAGTCCCATTGCAGTGACTTTCAAGCACTTGGCAAAAGCAGTAGAGCAGTGTCACACCTGGATTATTTGGCACTGAGAGGAGAGCATTTTTCAACACTCCTCTACTTTATATAACAAGATTATTTTCGGTAATAATCATGAAATAGAATGAGTAACAGCCAGAAAAGATACAAAGACAGCCAATTTTTCTTTTTATTAAATTTTGTGAAAATATAATCATGCCAGTTTAAGTGAATGTTAATAAAACTAAAATGTCTACACCTAATAAGTCACACTGATGCAATGTTTTATTTCCTTGATTAGTTCTTTAGTTTTAAAGCAATTTACAAACATAAAAAGAGAGCAAATTTCAATTTTAAAGATATTATTTGAATTCAATAAAATTTTTCATATAAGACCTAAAATTTGCACTTGCTAAACAAAAATATCCCATCTCTCAGTCCGCACAATTTTAGTGTTTAAAAAACTCCAAATTGTCACACAGAGTGATAAAATTTAAATAATTCAAGTTCTAGTTCGTTATCTTTACACTTGCTGTGCCATCATTGTTTATTTTCAATCTATTATTTAAATGAAGGAATATGTATTCTCACAGGGGCTAGAGACAAGCCATGCCCCAAGCAAGCTAGAAAAAAGCCAAACCTTTACAAGGAAATTCTGGAAACAAGGGATGTAGCTAATTTCACATATGTCAGAGGCCAACTGTGTAAATGGGAATATTCCATGAAGACTACAACACAGAATACAATGTTTATTAAAGGATAAGCATAAAAACATGATAACATGAAATTTAGGATTTGGACCAAGAAAAAAATATATATTTATATGTATATATAATATAAATTTTTATAAATATAAAATACATTTTATAATATAAAATATATATACATTTTTAGGGAGAAGTATTTTATCATTGACATTATTTTAGTTGCCAGTGCAAGGTGATAATTTTAAAAATCAATTTTCAGTTCAAACCATGAACCCCACCCCCCATTGCCTATTTCCAGAAATTTCCACCATTCCACCTCCATTCTTGGCCCACCGCTACAAAAGGGTAGATATTCTGGGTTTGGGGGGGTTGTTTTTTTCTTGATGACACAGGAAAATTAATACTGCAATGGAGATCAGGTACTAATGGCTACACCTTGATCAATCCATACTAATCTAACAAGGATAGAGTTTACTGGAGGCAAATATATTGACCAGCTTAGAGTTCTGAATAAATAACCAATATTGATATTAAATAAATTATTTTCATCTATTTACATTGTATTTTTCCAAAGTTTTACAATGAATGTATTAGTTTCACTGATACTCACTTAAGATAAAAATAAGATTATAAATAAAACACACCCAGTCTGAAGTCTATCCAACTCATTCTACACTCTAACTCTCTTCTAGTTTCTCTTTCTTTCTCTTTCACATTTTGGGAAACATGGCAATGTTCTTTTCCACATGAAGATAGAAGGGCTTCTCTGTGTCTCTACCTCCAGAATTCCCCAGAGTTTTGGGCATTTCCAAAAGCCGCATTGCTGCTATAGCCAGGAAACCAGGATTCTGTTATAATTTGTACCATAACTTCTGTTTTTATTTTTTATTTTTTTAAAGATTTTATTTATTTATTTGAGAGAGAGAATGAGAGAGAGAGAGAGAGAGAGAGCACATGAGAGGGGGGAGGGTCAGCGGGAGAAGCAGACTCCCTGCCGAGCAGGGAGCCCGATGCGGGACTCGATCCTGAGACTCCAGGATCATGACTGAGCCAGAGGCAGTCGCCTAACCAACTGAGGCACCCAGGTGCCCCATAACTTCTGTTTTTAAAGATTTTATTTATTTATCTGAGATAGAGTGAGAGAGAGAGCATGAGCAGGGACCAGAAGGAGAGGGAGAAGCAGGCTCCCCGCTGAGCAGGGAGCCCAACTCGGGGCTCAATCCCAGGACCCCGGGATCATGACCTGAGCCAAAGGCAGATGCTTAACTGACTGAGCCACCAAGGTGCCCCATAACTTTTGCTTTATTAAAAATATGCAGATGTGGGGTGCCTGGGTGGCTCACTTGGTTAAGCAGCTGCCTTCAGCTCAGGTCATGTTCCCAGGGTCCTGGGACCAAGTCCCACATTGGGCTCCCTGCTCAGTGGGGAGCCTGCTTCTCCCTCTGCCTCTGCCCCTCCTCCCCACTTGTTCTCCCCTTCTCTCTCTTTCAAATAAATAAATAAAATCTTTAAAAAATATGCAGATGTGCTCAAAGTTATGGTAAAAACAGAAATATGAATGCAAATATCAATTAGGTATAGGAAAATCTTGTACACGATTCCTGTCACACACACGAAAAATTTAAGCTCGATGGTCTCTGGGAACATTCTTGAACTAATTAGGTAACCCCTGGAGTATGTATGAGTGGGGCTGGTAGAGAAACTGGGTACCTAGAAGAATGCTCAAAGATATATATTCTTTATATATATCTATTCTTTTATGTCAGGTGGATATCCTTTAAAGGGTAGCTTTTAACCTTGGATGCACATCGAAATCACCTGAGAATCTTTAAAAAAAATACTGATGCCTAGGCTCTCTTGAGGGATTCTGATTTCATTGGTTGGAGGTGCAGACTGGCCACAGGAAATGTTAACCATCTCCTCACCCTGACTCTAACGTGCCGCCAAGGTTAAGAACCATTGCTTTAGAAAACTGCTTCTCTGTCCTTGGATTTTAAGTGGCAGCTAGAGAATTTCTCTTTAGGAGAAACTTGGATGAAGCAGGCTGGCTTTCACCAGACTTAGAAACCTGTCCTGAAGCTCTGTCTGCTTGTCAACCTCATACATTTAATGAGATCATATTATTTGGAGATGATTAGGGGTGTTATTTCGATTGGTGAGAAATGACTCCTGCCACTAACCCTGTAGAGAACTTCGGACGCAAGCAGATCTTGTCTTGAATTATGACTCCGGGTGGCCACTGCAGGGCACTGCTCAGGTCTCCCTGCAGAGAGTCCGCTCATAAGATCACAGGTGACTGGCAGCCTCTTGCTGTCCACACCTCTGGAGCTCAGAGCATCCATGCTTGCTTTGGGCTGCTCCCAGCCAGTGATGGAATATGGCAGAAACACCAGAACTGGGCCATTTCTACCCAACGCAGGACTCTTCTAAAGGGCATCTTTGGCTCTGGGATTCCCTGAGGGACTGACCTGGATGAGACCCTCTCAGAACTCCATGCAATTTGAGGCTTTTCCTACCAAGACCTCCTTCCTTTTCTCTCCTTTCCCAGGTGTCAGACCGGTATCATCAGCTGCAGACTCTCCAGCTCCCTCCCTTCATCCTTCATAGCAGTTCCCTCAATAAACCTCTTGCAAATCTAATCTCATCTTTGTGTTCACATATCAGAAGACCTGAACTGACACATGACTCTAACACCACTCAGTATGGGACAGCTAATGACCTTCCATGAGCTTCAGTTTCTTCATCTGTTAAAATGGAGAGTAAAAGGGGCACCTGGGTGGCTCAGTGGGTTAAGTGCCTAACTCTTGATTTCTGCTCAGGTCATGATTTCAGGGTCGTAAAATCAAGCCCCATATCGGCTCCACACTGGACATGGAGCCTGCTTAAGATTCTCTCTCTCCCTCTCCCTCTGCCCCTCCCCCCCCCACAACACTCACGCGTGCTCTCTCTCTCTCTTTCAGAAAAAAGAGTATAAACTATAAGACATATTGTGATGACTGAATGAGATATATAATCAGTGAACAAGGTAGCCAACTTCCTGGAACACAGAAGGAAGTTAATAAATATTAATATCTCTTTTCAGCTTTTATGAACAAGTAGTATATTTCCCTCATCATTGAACATTTTGTTCTATAATTTATGTTTAATGCAGTGTGGTTGTGCATAGGGTATGGCACATGATGAATGGGATAAGGGGTATACAAAAGCAAAGGAGTTTCTAAAAAAAAAAGATAAATATGTGAGGTGATGAATGTGTTAATTAACTAATGGGAGGAATCCTTTTATAACGTATACGTATATAAAATCATCACGACGTACACTTTAAATATCTTAAAATTGTATTTTTCAATTATACCTCAATAAAGTTAAAAAAAGAAGTTTCTAAAGACAAATACAAGAGTAAATAAAGTAAAGGCTTATAACAGATAATGTTATATTAGTAACCTGGCCTGAGACAGAGGCACAAAGCAAAAATAAAATCATGGGGAAAATGTTTTTACCTTATGTATATTTCATTTACATATTTATTAAATATCATATATGGAAGTTTTGGACTGCCAAACATCCTCTCAAATTCAGAGTGTGGAAAAACAAGGATGCATGACTGCCATCAATCAATATCTCTGAGGCTAAAGAAAACCACAGGTTTCTGTCTGGTTTCAAAGGTATATATCTGCAAGAAATTGTTCACAGTCCAAGTAAATCCAAACTGGCTTGCTTCCCACAGAAACTAGCCAGCAGACACTTTGCAGCAATCTTGCAATAAACTAACAGCATTGTCAAAAAAAAAAAGGTTGGGGGGAAAGATACAAATGTAGTGATCTGAAGAGCCAAGACGTCCATCAACAGATGAATGGATAAAGAAGATGTGGTACACACACACACACACACACACACACACACACACACACACACACACTGGAATATTATGCAGCCATCAAAAGGAATGAGATCTTGCCATTTGCAATGACATGAATGGAACTGGAGGGTATTATGCTGAGCGAAATGAGTCAATCAGAGAAAGACATGTATCATATGACCTCACTGATATGAGGAATTCTTAATCTCAGGAAACAAACTGAGGGTTGCTGGGGTCGGGGAGGGATGGGGTGGCTGGGTGATAGACATTGGGGAGGGTATGTGCTATGGTGAGTGCTGTGAATTGTGCAAGACTGTTGAATCACAGATCTGTACCTCTGAAACAAATAATGTAATGTATGTTAAGAAAAAAAAAAGAAGATAGGAGGGGAAGAATGAAGGGGGGAAATCGGAGGGGGAGACAAACCATGAGAGACAACGGACTCTGAAAAACAAACTGAGGGTTCTAGAGGGGAGGGGGGTGGGGGGATGGGTTAGCCTGGTGATGGGTATTAAAGAGGGCACGTTCTGCGTGGAGCACTGGGTGTTATACGCAAATAATGAATCATGGAACACTACATCAAAAACTAATGATGTAATGTATGGTGATTAACATAACAACAAAAAATTTTTTAAAAATTAAAAAAAAGGTTGGGGGAAAAAAAAGAGGAGAAATACAGAATTATACTATTGCAGCTCCAAAATATAAATAAAGATGAAAAACTGAATTTTAAATCTCATCAGTTCTGCTGGAACACAACATTTGCATTCCTTAAAATGTCCATGTTATGCAAAAGCACACAATAAAAACTACAGGACTTACGAAAAAGTGGAGAAATTTCATCAGTGACACATTTTTTAAGAAAGTAGGATCCTAGTAAAAAAAAATGGTAGCACAGTTTTATACATGTGAAATGGTTATGAAATAAATACACAATAAATGCTGCACTTTACCTTGAAACAGACCTGAAGTTTGCAGAAGGGTTGCAACTTGTGAGTTGTGAAATGATGGAAGAAGGATTATCGGAAATGGGTCTGAAAGTTCCAACACCACACATGAGTGGGTGTGGCTTATATTACACATGGGGAACAAGGTAACAGATAGATGGGGGGGGGGGCTCCTATGAATTCCTGCCCTGTTAGCTTCACTGGCTGCAATTGACTGCGTTCACCTAGAGTTTCTCACAAACAAAACTGTGCGGAAGCAAAGACAAAATTTGTGTCCTGACAAGTTCAAAGTTCCCTAATATGTCACTTGTGTTGGAACAATTTCATGGTTTCAAAAGAAGCACTATAGCAGAAATTACTGTACCTTGTGAGTTCCATAAAGAAGTGTTGTTCACTGAAAGGGATATTTCATTAGGACATTAGATAATCATCACTGAACTAATGACAAAAAAGCAGGTGTTAATTTGTCCTCTGGATAAAATCTCTATGTACACTAAATATATGTAGAAGTGGGACACAGATTAGGAACTTTTGTAATACTGTTTTCTCATTTCGTTTTTTAAGAAGCTATTCTTAATCAAATAATTTCCTTACATTATAAAGAAAAAGAAACAAAAGAGGGGTTCCTTTCAGGTTCCAAAATATATGTATCTTTTTTCCTTCATATCTAGAGTTGATCTTACTAACATGTTTCTCTGGTCAGGTTTTCATCTTTGTGAGGTCTTACGCGCTGGTGGCTTGCATTTCACCTGAAACTAGGCAAACACCAGCTTCTGGCACCAATCTTTAAGAGAAGCAAACTATCTTCTGGTCCCACTTGGCCATTCATTAAATTGGTAGCCATAGACTCTAAGACTTAGGTCACTTACCACTTCAAGTCTCCTGTGTCTTTAAGAGAGAGTGGAACTAGATTTTAAAATACCTACCAAAATTCTTATGATAGGCACAGTAGACTTCAAGTTGCAATCCATTCACACGGTGTAATAGCTAAAATTTTATCTTCATATGGTATTTTTCAAGTTTGACAAGAGCTTTCACAACTATTACCTCATTTAACTTAATATAATTACATCTCCCCATATCATTGTGCACTGTGAAACATTTTCCTATCCATTTCATTTTTTTTTCCATTTGTGTTATTTGAAATCTTTCCAACCTACTTTTGGAAAATGAGATTTAACCAAGCATTTCCAGAAATGTGTTACAGTGAGTGTTTGAAGAGATCAGTTACAGCTAACATATGTAAAGCACCTGCAGAAACCTTCTGCAGCAGAATTGAAATTGATGAGGCATCAGTTGAGCCATTCAACTGTTGAGCTTCTCAATTACTTAGGACATAGAAGTCTTTTGTGTTTATTTGTTTGGTTTGGGTTTTTCATTTTGAAGAGTGAAACTGGTTTCAAGAACAGGCTATCAAAGGAGGCCACAGGGGGGATATCCAATCAAGTCCTGTTAAGGGGGAATAGAACTTCTCCCCTCCTCTGCTTTCCACCAGGAGAGATTTGCCTTAAATACCTTCAGCTTCTTGTGCATGAAGTGGAGCAAGTTACCTGATTAGCAGTTCGAGGAAAGAACTGGATGTGTCTCCCAGCTCCTTCTGCCTGCCGCTCCCTTGTGATCCAGCTGACTACAGAGTGTAGGCATTCGGTTCTGTTACTCCAAATCCCATGGTTTAGAGGGCAGGCTCTGCCTCTGCCCACAATTTAGAAGGTCAAATCAAGGGAGTGTTAGGATATGCTGTCCTGCACCCAGAATATTCAGAAATAGAATATTGCATGGTGTGCAAGTTAGGGAGCAAAAATAACATTGAATTATGAGGCACTGGGTGGGATCACGTTGTGTCAGTTGTTGATTTTTGTGGTTGGCAAGGGCTTATATTGCACCATGCAACTGTTTTTCACAGTTGTGTGGTGTGCTTATGATCAGTGCAGCCTGAATAGGAGCTCTGGATTTTGGACTTTCAAGAGATCAGTCACTATGGGATTTTGCATTTGGTGGGAAACTGCAGCTTTTGGTGGCTTATCCACAGGTGTGAGTCTATTCTTACACAGTGAGAGGTTCTTTTTACATAGTCAGGTCTCCCTGGGCCTTAAAGTCACATGGGCCACACAGACCTCCAGAAGCTGGCTGCTACAGCATGACCTTGAACTACCTACTGTGTGTGGACAACAGGTCAAATGGTTTTTGTTGATTTTACTGTGTTTCTCAACCATGTACGTAGGCATTGTCTTCAAGTGCACAAGTGTCTATGTTTTGGGAGTGCTTTCGAAGCACACGTGTTTGAGGGCTTAGCTTTAAATTTTGTGTGCCAGGTAACATTTTCTTGAAGGACACAAAAAGATACCTGTCCTCACTAAACTCCTCTAAAGATACAAACTTCAAAAAATAGCAATGCCAGTGTGAGTTCAGAAATCTGCGGAAGATGCTTCTCCAGCTGGAATAAGGATGAAGAAAAGAAAGAAACTTTCCCTAGGTGAAAGAGTCTTTAGGGTTGAGCAATTTCCTAGCAAGAGCAGTGGAATCACCCACCTTCTCACAGAGAGAGTGGACTTTTCACTGGATGAAATCACCATCAGGATGCCCCCCAAAAAGGCCCAACAGCATGCCAAATAAGAATGTAGAAACTGTGGCAAATTCTGTAGCTTGCCTAGCATGTCTCAAATATCCTTTTCTAAGAGTAGCAACCTGTTCACGGGTGGATTTTCTCTCAAGATCCAGAAATTCCCAAGGGCCAAGGGTAATATATTTATACGTGAATTCTCCCAGTTGAATTCAAGTTTCCAAGTCATGCATTCTGAAAATGGGGCACAGATGAAGTGGCATCCTGATCAAATTAAAATCAAGACAGTCTATCCTGTTCTCAGATCTCACTGAGCCTCTTCTAGACTCTTTAACATCACTCAATATTGAGTTTGGAGAACACAGTTTTCCCTGGAAAAACACCTCTAAAGGGATTAGTTTTTTTTTCTCTAAATTTGGTGGGAGTGGGGCCAATGCTGTAATAGTCTTATGAATCCCTTTTTAAAAATTTAGGTACATCAGAAACTTGGAAATGAATTAATGCAATTTCTGAAGTTGTAAAGGAACTACACCCATTCCATGAGAAATAATCCAGGCTGCAGCTGCTAAAGGAAAGTCATCCTCTCCAGCCATCACGAAATCTCTGTTGAAGCTGATGAGAATCAGAAATTGGCAAGGATGATTTTTTTTCACTACTTCCTTTGCAACCACAAAGGTAAAATAATTTGACTCTGGGTTTTAATTCATTTGTACCATTTAAATTTGAACTTTGATTTTTGTTGAGGAATTTAAATGGGCAGAGATTTATATTTAATTTCAGGATGTCCAATTTTTTTGGCACGTTATTACTGGAATAGCTCCATGTGGTCATTTCATATCATTGCAAAATCTCTAGTAAGTCCAAAATCCAGAGCTGCTATTCAGGCTGCGCTGATCATCTCTAATGAAGGTGAATAATAATTTGGATTGGGAATAGAAAGGGGACAGCATTTTCAGCTTTAATACAGACTGACCCTTTTAGACCCTTCTAGGGGAATAAGATGTCCCTCTTACCAGTGTCCCAAGCAGATCCACAAAAAGTCAGAGATCAGTGAGGGCAACAGCCTCCTGATGGTGGGAGCAGGCTGTCCTGGTAGACTGTAGATTTTCTCCCCTAAGACACTAGCACAGATCCTGCTTTCTATAGGCTTGATGGTTAAGCTCCAAGAAAACAGACCCCTGGAGAGTATTTTGCGGTGTAAGGGGGTGGGGACATTCTCTCCTCCCTTCAGGTTTCTGTAATGGGGTTTTTCCAAGATTTCTCACCCCAGTTAACTGATTGAAGAGTTCAGGAGAGAACTAACTAGGTGTAGTTCAGCCGCTTTCCCCATATCCTCAAGGGCACAGCTGCTCTGAGAGAGTGTATGTTCTCCACCCTGCTTTTAGGTGGAGTTTGGTATTAAGGGACTATTGTTGCCATGTCCCCAAGTCATATTCTCCAATATTAATTTTATCAATCATAAAGGTTAAGGCAGTATTTTGACCTCTTTGATGTCCATCTATCTTACCCCATATATACGGGTAAAAGTGAAGTATACATATGTGTATATGTGCATTATTATCTAGTCAAAGAAACCAAAGCTAGCCCTTACTGGGCTTCCCTTAAGGATGTAGAAGGAAAAATAAGAGGACTCCCTGACAATATTCAGTCCAGTGAGTAATAAAGGGAAGGCTATATCCAGAGTTTCAGAGCCATGGAGTTATGCCAATGGAAGCTACTGGAAAACCTTAGCCCCCTCAAATTTTCAAATGAGAACATCTGAGCGAAAAATAAGAGTTTTGAGTACAGTATTTCCAGTTTTACATCCACTCTGGTTTTAAGTCTGCAAAGGGGATCCCATGCAATTATTTGAGCATCTAAGTTTAAGAGACCAAGAATACAATGTGCCTTAAAGCAGGAGTTGGGTCACATAAAAGTTACGAAGCAAGCAAAAGCAAAAGCACAGCTGTGGGGTGTTGGCAGTGATGCTGTATATTACATGAGGAGATAGTAAACTATCTTTTCTGGGGCGCCTGGGTGTTCAGTCAGTTAAGCGTCTGCCTTTGGCTCAGGTCATGATCCCAGGGTCCTGGGATTGAGCCCCACATTGGGCTCCTGCTCAGCGGGAAGCCTGCTTCTCCCTCTGCCTGCTGCTTGTGCGCGCACGTGCGCTCACTCTCTATCTCTGACAAATAAATAAAATATTTAAAAAAAAAAAAGACAAACTACCTTTTTCTACTTCCCTCATCATCACACCTTTAGCATCTGCTGTCAGGCTGAAACATAAACATGGTTATTTGCAAGACAGCAATGTATAGGTGAGAAGCTGGAATGCTAAAGAAAGATCTAGGAATTGGAAAACAAGCAGGGTATTTTCCTAATACTGTTCAATGAATCTAGTAAAACCCATTTTGATGACCATATTGTCACAGACCATGACAACAGTTCTACTGGCCTTTATAGTTTTAGGGTATTTTTTTTTATGTCGCTCCTAACAATCTTCTGATACAAACCAAATCAACACAAGTGTTTCCTACAAAAAAAAGTCAAAAACAAAACAAACAGGGTGCCTGGGTGGCTCAGTCAGTTAAGCATCTGCCTTTGGCTCAGGTCATGATCCCAGAGTCCTGGGATCAAGTCCCGCATCAGGCTCCCTGCTTGGCAGGAAGTCTGCTTCTCCCTCTGCCTGCCACTCCGTTGCCTCTGCTTGTGCTCTCTCTCTCTCTGACAAATAAATAAATAAAATCTTAAAAAAAAAAAACCACTAAAGCTTAGTTATGTTCATGGTTTACTCAATGTAAAGCCATTAGTCACAACTAGGACTGGCAGATCGGACTCAGAGGGCTTAAAACCTCCACCTTCCTTCTAATTCAACATTATTTTCTGTAAAGCATGCACTCATACAGCTGGAAAATTAAAACAAAGATATTTTTCTGAGTAAAAACTCAGCCCAGACTTGACAATTACCTTTCTGATAGCCAGAGAAAGGTAGCGTTTCCTTACTCCCCTAATATGGACAATGAGATAACCCCATTCCATTTTATTCCTATCTTCAAATAAACTAGAGTGAAAAGGAAGACATGATCTATGTTAATGAAAAAGATGGAAAAAAATCAATTTCATATTTTAGTGCCATCCAATTGTTGCCATTCTCCAATTCTTTGTACAGGGTTTGAAGTTTGGAACTGAAAGTATCTCAATGGCAAATAATAATCAGAGATTCCTAACTCCTCCCCCACTATCACCAATAACTAACTAACTCAACAAAAACTGTTCCCAAAGATAAATTAAAGAAGCTGCATTAACACAAAAAATTAAAATAGGATAAGACTGAGTTCTTGACCGATGTGACCTCTTGAAGTCATAAGGAAGAGGGTGTGTCCAGATTGCGTGTGCACACACACACACACACATACACACACACATACACACACACACAGTAAGCCAGTTCCCTGACTATGCTCTGTTTAATCATCAAATCCAGTCCAGACTACTGAATAGCTTCCTTGACTAAGGGGAGCTCAGAAGACCTGAGGAGCTGGGCTCTTCCAGATAATTTTGTCTGAAACTTTTTAGTTCTTTCACTTACGCACGTCAAATCAAAAACCCTCTCTTCCACTCATATTTCAGAAGTAATAAGTAGTGGAAAAATATCCCTCAGAAAGCTAATTCTCCTATCAGGGATCAAAAATGTATACACTGTAAACACCCAATTTTGTATAGTTCATTTCTATTTGAAAAATAGAATTCTTTTAGGTCTCCCCATCTTCCTCTCATTCAGTGACTGACAATCTTCTTCCATCTCTATCATTACCTCATGGCTGGCTGAAAGGACAATAGTTAATCTGCAGAACCCTTTTGACCAAACCCTGTGCTGACTGTTCTGTCCTTAGGTAATTGGCTCCACAAAGATGCACTTGCTGCTGAATATGAACTATAGACTAAGGCTGTTATTCATAATTGGAGCTGACACTTCATCCAACCTGTCACCAACATAACATTAACTTTAAACCCAGAGTAACGAAAATGAAGGTCACACACTTAGTTTATCTGCACCTCACCCACCTGAATATATTTGTGACCTCTGAATCACTGAAATACTATTTTTCAGAGGGCAAAAATAATACAAGATCTTCACCGATCCTTATAATAAAAACTAAAAAGGACTGAAGAAAATCATTATGCCAACCTTAAAGCAACAGATATCCAGTCAAAACACAACATACATATTAAAGCATGCTTACCTCTTATAAGAAAGTCATACAACCTCACTATTTTGTTTGGTAAAAAATATTCAGTTTTACCATACAGAATTGGTATAAACCTTGACTTAAAGAAAAGACGAGGATTTTATTTGAATCAACTTTTGTGGCTTACCTAAACTGTTGCTATTTACTTCCGACATAAACGATAAATGAATAAATTGTATCCGGATACTCACAGCAGAGAGCTCAGTTGTGGCCCCTTAACATCAGACGCGGCCGAGGCGGACTGAACGCTACTGTTGGGAGGTGCTTTTATTTTCCTAACAAAGTAGCACCCTCTAGTGGCTTTTCAAAATTACTAAGAAGTACAAGCCAAGCATGTGACATAATTTGTTTACTATCCAATTACGCCATGCCAAAACACTCAGGTGAGAACAAAAGCTTGCTCTGGGCATTACAGAAAGCAACCTCACTCTTTGTGTTCTCTGGGGATGATGGCTTTTAACAGAAAAGATGTTTAAACATCGTTCCTATTTCACATCTATAGTGTGTCTCTGAGAAAAATAGGCCTTTCCCCGGTAATAGTTTATTAGTCTATGAAAATTATTATCATTATCCCCATTATCACTAGTGCCAACACTGCGATTAATTGTAATAGAAAAGTTGTCATTTACTGAGCATTTATTATATACCTGAAAATATATTCATCGTGTTACATATTATACCTCATTTAAAACTCACTAGAGATATACACCCTAGGTTTATCCTCATACACCCTAGGTTTATTCTCATCCTGTGTTATGGATGAAATAATTGAGGCCCAATTATGTAATATAAGTTGCCCACTACCTGAGTAGCAGTAAAAAAAAAAAACAAAAAACTGAGAATCAAAACCATCTATATATGTTTGCAAAAACTCTTACAGTCCTGATTTCAACCAGCAGAAACTATCAGTAGCTTTCATGTGTATCCAATGTCATGAAAGTGTAAATTTAAGGGAATTACTCAATAACAATGAAAATAAAATTGAAAATTTGTGTAAAATGCTTTAAGTTCATGTTAGAAATACAAACATTTTCCTTAGTATATAAAAGTCAAATATCAATTCTTGGATGGCAAAGAAATAGTCTCTAGAGAGCCATTATATTTCCTCATGTTTTAGTGCATGCATCACAAAAGGGTACAACACTTGTTCAGTCACGATATTTTATAAAATCATGAGAGGTATATTTATTCAGCTAGGCATTCAACAAAACATTTAGTGAATGTGGGATGCCTGGGTGGCTCAGTCGGTTAGGCATCTGCCTTCGGCTCAGGTAATGATCCCGGTGTCCTGCTCAGCAGGGAGCCTACTTCTCCCTCTCCCTCTGCCTATCACTCCCCCTGCTTGTGCTCTCTCTCTCTGTCAAATAAATAAATAAAATATTAAAAAAAAAAAACATTTAGTGAATGCCTCTAAAATTACCTCTAGTTCTGATAGTCAAAGAACCAGGATCATTGCGCTAAGCAAGTTGCTGTGGGAATATCAAGAATTATCAGGCAAGAAGACCCATGAACTAGAATTTTTTTGTGTTGCAAGATTTATATATGCCATCTTAAATATCATGTGTCTGATCCCCAGTAGGTAAACTCTTTTTGGTATTTATTTAAGGCTTGAAAGAGCCCAGAGAAGCAAACAGGAAAGAATGTTTATTGTGCATATGCTAGGTTCTCATTAGTAGTCCATGCCTTTCATATATATCACTGTGTCAGACAATACTAACTGTTCTTCAAACCTATTTCCTTCTCTTCTCGGGCAGATTCCAGCCTACATTGTACTTAGGTGTGACTACGCAACTGGATTCTAACTGTTGGAATGTGAGCAGAAGCAGTACGTACCATTTCCATGCCTACCTCATGAAAATCTCCCTCTTGAGATCCTCCATGTTCCTTTGTCCTTCTGGATAACTAGAGTGGAAATAGTTCCTAGGAAACTTTGAACACCATGCATTGCAGATAGCAGAGCCATAAGACGTAAGGAAGGAGACTGAATCTTTGAATCAATGCTTGGAGAAAAAACATCTAACCATCAGGATCACCCATTTTGCAGTTTATGCGAATAAGAAATAAACTTCTTTTTCTTAGAAATAAACTTCTATAAATTTTAAGTCATTATGCATGTTTCCATTTAATTGTTGGTTACAGCAGTAAGCCTTACATTAACACAATTATTTAATACTCACAGAAAAGTTAGTAGTTTTAAGTGGTTTTATAGATGAAAAAAACCTAGGTTCATACAGTTCAATAACTAGTCCAAGTATTGACAACTAATAAAATTCAACCCTGAGGGGCGCCTGGGTGGCTCAGTCATTAGGCTTCTGCCTTCAGCTCAGGTCATGATCCCAGGGTCCTGGGATCAAGCCCCGCATCAGGCTCCCTGCTCAGTGGGAAGCCTGCTTCTCCCTCTCCCACTCCCCCTGCTTGTGTTCCTCTCTCGGTGTGTCTCTCTCTGTCAAATAAATAAATAAAATCTTTTTAAAAAAATCTCAACCCTGAGTCAAACCCACATCTCTCTAATTCCAAAACATGTACTGTTTCCTCTATGTTATACTAACAGCCCATCCACCTGCCTCTTAACAGTAATGAAACTACCAGGTTCCTTTGTATTAGTCGGCTTAGTTATATACTGCAGTAACAAATGACCCTGTAAATCTGACATTTTTACAATAATAATGTCATTTATGTCTGTGTTAGCCTCAGTTCCCGCTGAATGCTTTCTTCATCCTGGGACCCAGGCTGAAGGAATAGCTCTTATTTTGATCTCATAACAGAGAGAACTACATGATGGCTCTTTAATGTTACTCCATGCACATTCCATTGGTAAAGTCAATTAACCAAATCTGATATCAATGGAATCAAGAAGTATAACCCTCAAAAAAAAAAGGGGGGGCACAAAGAAAAAGAATGTATTTGACCACACCCTCACTCTTGAAAGGTAAAAGTTAAGAGAAATGTTATGAGCACATTATAACGAAGAGAGAGTGAATTGTAACCAAATTATGAAAAAGAGGAAAGAACTAAAATATCAATGAGATTATATACTCTCCTTGATCACCACCTGAAAAAAAGTAATAAAGCTACAAATTTAATTAAAGATGTGCCTGAATCCAACTTGCACATCTGAAGAGAAATTAGATTTCTGAACCATTTCAATGACTATCTTAAACACACAAAGACACACACACACACACACACACACACACACACACAGATATTTTAAGCTATAGGTTGAAGAATAACTTATGTCCTCACAGAGAATATATTACTGAGTGCAAAAAACAAGCAAACCAAATACATGTTTGCCAATTAATAAAGATGAAAAAGAAAAGAAAAAAGAAATAGAGGTGAGAATGGGGACAATGACTGAGAAGACTGCACAATTTTGCTTATAAAACCATAGGAAAGGAAGTCACAGTTCCGTTCTGGCAGGTGACATTCCCTATTCATTTCCTTATCTCATAGTCCTACCTATATTTACGATTAAGCTGTCTCAGGTTATTAGTGTCTTTTAGTGTATTAAATCAGACATATTGATCCAAATATTTCATCTCAAATATTTGATCCAATTTTCAGTCACTAATGACCAGTCAAACATTGTCTAATTCTGATTAACTCACCTCTGTTGCCTTATAAAACGAATTAGGCTGAGCATCTCTATCTTTTCTGAAATCATCTTGTACATTCTAGACTTACTGAATATTTGATAAATGGATGATTGAATGAATGGAATGGAAATTCTATGCTTCCCAGCATGATTTCACTTATGTATTTAATGCTTAGAAAGTTTTACAGTAAGACTCAATGTTATACTCTTCTTTAGAACCCAATAAAGAAAACTAAGATGACATATGTACAGTGAAAATAATAATGAGCCAGAACGAAACATCAACTTCTAAGTGGGAAAAAATAAATCGACAATAGAATGGACAAAACAGTCAAATTCAGCAATCATTTGCAGAACATCTATGGACTTAGTGCAATTGTATTTTTAATGTTGATATTTGCCGTTGGACTGAAGCTCTATGAGAGCAAAACAGCCGTGTCTTTTTTAATTGGTATATCCTTAGAACTTAGCGCAGAAGCTACCATGAAAGGAGCTCAATAAGTACTCACCAGGATGAATGAATATTAAGATGGCACTATGATTGGGGAACCTGGGTGGCTCAGTCAATTAAGCGTCCGACTCTTGGTTTCACTCAGGGTCACGAGATTGAGTCCCGCACGGGGCTCCACACTCAGCTCAGAATCTGCTTAAGATTCTCTGCCTCTCCCTCTCTACACCTCCTCCCACTTGTGTGAGCATGAACTCCCTCTTTCTCTCTCTAAAACAAATCTTTGTTAAAAATTTTTTAAAACGGCTCTATGATTGATTATTTCACATAAATTATCTTTGTTAATCTTCAGAACACCCTGGGGTTGGGTTTATCACTGTGAATTTTGCTAAGGAGGGAACTGAGACTAGAGAGGTAAAATGTGTTGCCCAAGTTCTTGTAACTAACAGAAGCAGAATCAAGGGAAAAACATTAGTAGGTAAATACATAATTTATTCTGCCCAGAATAAGTGCTTGATAATTCAATGAAAGCAGTTTCCTGGGTTAGTTAATTTGGAGGGCAAGATAAAGGACAAAAAAAAATAGATTTATTTACAAAAACTGAAACCAAATATTCAGTGGGTTTTTCCATGACAAACAAGAGAAACTAACATGAAATAGAATGAATGGCAAGTGAGATTACAAATATATTTATCAGAACTAAGAATGTAAAAAAAAAAAAAAACTAAGAATGTAGAGGCGCCTGGGTGGCTCGGTCATTAAGCATCTGCCTTCAGCTCAGGTCATGATCCCAGGGTCCTGGGATAGAGCCCCGCATCGGGCTCCCTGCTCCGCTGAAGCCTGCTTCTCCCTCTCCCACTCCCCCTGCTTGTGTTCCCTCTCTCGCTGTGTCTCTCTCTATCAAATAAATAAAATCTTTGAACTAAAAATGTATATGATGAATAAAGGCAACAGACAGAGGTCCTAATAATGCCAGAAATGATGGGAATAAGAGAATTTCTCTGTGGAAATGTAGAAATAAAACTTCTTAATTAAAGATACCCCTTTAGCCTACAGAGCAATTCTTGTGCCAGAAATGTCAGAGGTATAAACCAACTACAACACACCCTGCAATGACAAGATGAGACCCCTTAATTCTCAGGTGTTTAGGTCTCTGATTTTTCCCTTGTGTTATGTCATTGCTCTGGTTTGTGTGTACCGTCTTGTGTATATTAGTCAAGATGAGGGCTTGATAGTTGCCTCAAAATGATAAGATAAATAAAATGAGAAGTAAAAAAATAAAATAGTTGCCTTTCCTTTACTATACAAACTGTTTTCCAGATTATTGAAGTAATCCATAAAAGAATGTTCTACCTTATGAATAAATTCTAGCTAATAAAGAAGTAGAGTAGAGCCCTTTTGCAACCCTGATGAAATAATGAATAATGGGCAAAGGCTGGTAAAACCAGCAGGCGAAGGGCAGTTGGGGAAGTTATAATGGATGGATCAGCTTACAACATCTGAACTCACTGATCAATTATCACAAAAAAATGACAACCAGATGTCCTGAGCCTTCTGATGTGATTCAGGAAGAAATATATTATACCTCTAATCAAGTGATCTTGCCACAAAAGAAAAGGTGAGTCTAATTAAGCCTCTAGGCCGACCTGCTCTTTCACAGAAAATCCAGGACTTGAAAGGAACACGGTAAATGACACCTCCTGGAACGCAATCAGCTAAAACCAGGACATAGGAAATTCTAAAAACAAGCGACCTGTTTTCTTCAACAAGTAAAGGGCAAGTGAAAAAAGGAAAAAGAAACAAAAAACAGGAAGGAAGAGCTGTTATTTAGAATTTATTAATCTTTCAAATACAGTTTCATATTTCTAAGAGTATAATATTTGATATGTCAAATATTAATCTATAAAATTATAAATTTTATATTTATATTCAATAATTTAACTTTTTAATATTTTACATAATCATTTTCTGAGTTTGACTTAATATTGTTTTAAATTCATATTCACTTTATTGATTTTTTTGTCCACTCTAAAGTATACAGTGACAAAGTTTATTGTTTAGATAATTATTTGGCTCAAGCCAAAGGCTGGTCTTAAGACAAGCCAAGGCTGGTCTTAAACCCTACAGAAATTGTAATAAACTTGGAAATGATAGCGCCAAAAAAAAAAAAAAGTCTCGATGTGCTCCCTAAGCACAGAGACATACCATGAGTTGTGGACTTTGTTTGGGAACTGATTCAAATAATACCAACTGTAAACAGACATTTATGAGATAATCAGGGAAATCTGGATACCGAGTGGACATTCAGTGATATTAAGAAATTGTTGTTAATTTGCGGAATGTAATGATGCTAAAATAGTCCTCATTTTTTTTACAATGCACACTAAACCCTAACATAAATTTTTTTAAAGATTTTATTTATTTATTTGACAGAGAGAGCGAAAGAGCACAAGCAGGGGGAGCAGTAGAAGGAGAGGGAGAAGCAGGCTTCCCGCTGAGCAAGGAGCCCGATGCGGGGCTCGATCCCAGGACCATGGGATCATGACCTGAGCCAAAAGCAGACACTTAACTGTCTGAGCCACACAGGCGCCCCAAACCCTAACATAAATTAATAGGCTATCTGAAGTTTGCTTCAACATAATCCATTAGGGGAAGGGGAATATAAAATTTATAGTTGAAATAAAATTGGCCATATGCTGGTAATTCTTGGAACTGGATGATCAGTTTTTTACATTATTCTCTCTTCTGTTTTTATTTTAAATTTTCCATAAAGAACGATAAAGAGAGAGATCACCTGATAGAGTACCTAAAGAATTGGATATCTCTTTATCATAAAATGAACTTTCAAGGCGTCGTAAGGAGCACGGAGTAGCACTGTAGTGATTGGTTATGTCCCTAGAAATCTAGACTTAGACTCATGTATGATATGGCTGGAAGAGCAAAAGAAATTTCTTTCTGAAGTAATATTGTATAACACTGTTAGTTTCTCTTGCCTCTGATACACTAGCTGATTCTGGTCTTGTGAGAACCTTGTCTCTCAGCTAAAAAAAAAAAAAAAAAAGCTTCCTCTTGCGCTGGGGTTGGGAGTGGAAAAGCAGCTGATCCATCTGCCACAAACCCATGACCTGCTGTCACCCGCAACCCTGCATACCAGTAGAAAACTAAACACTGTAAATCCATAGCAACCCCCTTGGTGCCATCCAGACTTTCAGGAAGCTCTAGGAAACGTGTGTTGATATGGGTTATGGTGATTCACTACAAACCGGGCAATGTTTCACACTGCCCACCTCATCCAACTCTTCTGCACGCAGTTCCAGTGACTTCAATGGGATCAATATGAAGATAAAGATACCTCCAATAATTTGGCCTCTGTTTTCCCAAGAATTGTGTATTTTAGTATGGCTGGAAATGTACTTTAGTTGAAAAACCTTTTTTTTTTTTTTTTTTTTCCTTTGGGGAAAGGCAGCCGTGCACCTGTTTACATTCTTCATGTGCAGTAGAGAGGATCAGGGAGAAATGGTCAGCCAGTTTGGCAGCTCAAGTTAGTCAGGGCTTCTTCGTGTGCAACCCTCAGAATGGAAACATTTTTTTTTTATTTGACAAATACTTGAATGCTATATATAGCTACAAGCAGCCTTTGAGAGACTAGTAATCTAGAGATCAGAGAATAAGATAATATGGTATGTCATACAATTAGAAAGGAAATCATAGGAAATTGGTTGTTTTAAATCAAGTATTAAGAAAATCTTGAGAACACCTGCCAGATTCAAGAATTCTTAGGCTGGTAGTCAAAGAGGAGTTGAAGAAGTCACAAAGAAAAAAGCTGAAATTTATTCCTCTGGTTATATGTCAAGTGGTGTTTTTTCTCGGTAGAAACATTTACAAAATAGTATTGATGAGCTATTTGGGGAGAAATATTGTGTGACTTTCTATCATATAATTTATAACTATAATATTTGGATTTTTCAAAGTCAAGGTCATACTAATATGGGACCAGACCACTATTAAATAGTAAAAATATATTTAGCAATCTAAATATATGTCTCCTTGGGCGCCTGGGTGGCTCAGTTGGTTAAGCGACTGCCTTCGGCTCAGGTCATGATCCTGGAGTCCCGGGATCGAGTCCCGCATTGGGCTTCCTGCTCATCAGGGAGTCTGCTTCTCCCTCTGACCCTCTTCCCTCTTGTGCTTTCTATCTCTCATTCTCTCTCTCTCTCAAATAAATAAATAAATAAATAAATAAATAAATCTTTAAAAAAATAAATAAATATATGTCTCCTTGCTCTTAATATATACCTTTAAAATAGTATTAAACCACCTAAGGAACTGCCTTTAAAAATTAATTAATTCCACAGGAGCACCACAGTGCCCGCCGGGCTCCACACAGGCCATGGTACAGATCTCTAAAGCTCTAGTCTTTGAGCTCCACTGGTTGTAAAAACTCACGATAATCAGCTCTTCTTGTTTTCCCAGGTGATGTTTTGGGGAAAGTATTTTTCTTGTGCGATGCCCTGTGCACTGCTCTCTCTCTCTTCCTCTCTCTCTCTCTCTCTCTCTTTCTGTGACCAGGGCTCCCTTGCCTCTGTAGTACCTGTGAACCTTTTCTTCCCCCAAATCACATCTCCATAACTCCTACCTTCCATAATGTGGCCTCTTCTCTCCCTCCACTTGGGCAGTTTGTTCTCTCGGTTCTCAGATCGATTTCTTGGGTGTTCAGAATGATTTGATATCTACCTAGCTATGTTCGAGGGACGAGGCAAGCATAAGATCCTCCTACTACTCTGCCATCTTAACAAAGCAAGAAAGAATATCCAATGGAAAAAAGTCTCCTCAACAAATGGTGTTGGGAAAACTGGAAGCCGCATGCAAAAGAATGAGACCTGACCACTTTCTTACACCACACACAAAAATAAATTCAAAATGGATGAAAGACCTAAATGTGAGACGGGAAAGCATCAAAATCCTACAGAAGAACACAGGCAGCAACCTCTTTGACCTCGACCAGAACAACTTCTTACTAGACCCTCCAGAGGCAAGGGAAGCAAAAGCAAAAATGAACTATTGGGACTTCATCAAGATAAAAAGCTTCTGCACAGCAAAGGAAAGAGTCAACAAAACTAAAAGGCAACCTACAGAATGGGAGAAGATATTTGCAAATGACATATCTAATAAAGGGTTAGTGTCCAAAATATATAAAGAACTTATCAAACTCAACACCCAAAAGCCAAATAATCCAGTTAAGAATTGGGCAAAAGACATGAATAGACATTTCTCCAAAGAAGACATCCAGATGGCTGACACACACATGAAAAGATGCTCAACATCACTCAACATCAGGGAAATACAAATCAAAACTACAATGAGGTACCACCTCACACCTGTCAGAATAGGTAAAATTAACAAGTCAGGAAACGACAAATGTTGGCAGGGATGTGGAGAAAGGGGAACCCTCTTACACCGCTGGTGGGAAGGCAAACTGGTGCAGCCACTCTGGAAAACAGTATGGAGGTTCCTCAAAAAGTTGAAAATAGAGCTACCCTATGACCCAGCAATTGCACTACTGGGTATTTATCCAAAGGTTACAAAAATAGTGATTTGAAGGGACACATTCACCCCAATGTTTATAGCAGCAATGTCCACAATAGCCAAACTATGGAAAGAGCCCAGATATCCATCGATGGATGAATGGACAAAGAAGATGTAGATCTATACATAAAATGAAGTATTACTCGACCATCAAAAAAAATGAAATCTTGCTATTTGCAGTGATGTGGATAGAGTTTATTATGCTAAGCGAAATAAGTCAGAGAAAGACAAAAAATACCATATGATTTCACTCATATATGGAATTTAAGAAATGAAACAGATGAACATAGGGGTTAAAAAAAGAGAGAGAGGTCAACCATAAAACAGACTCTTAACTATAGGGAACAAACTGAGGGTTGCTGGAGGGGAGGTGAATGCGGAGGAGGGTGGGTTAAATGGATGATGGGTATTAAAGAGGGCACTTGTTGTGATGAGCACTGGGTGTTATATATAAGTGATGAATCACTAAATTCTACTCCTGAAACTAATATTACACTATATGTTAACTGACTAGAATTTAAATTAAAAAATAAAATAATTAATTCCAAAGACACAATTGGAAATTGATATTTGCTATCAAATCTCAGAAACTATAATTTGCCTGATTCTGGAGGAATAGCATCTCAAGCTAAAAACTTGGCTAGGAAGTTAGAAAGTAATGTAGAACAAGTTTTGTTTTGTTTTGTTTTTTTAAGCTTTATTTATTTGAGAGAGAGAGAGAAAAAAGAGTGTGTGCACAAGCAAGGGGGGAGGGGCAGAGAGAGAGACTCTCAAGCAGACTCTGTGCTGAGCTTGGAGTCCTACCCAGAGCTCAATCCCATGACCCTGAGATCATGACCTGAGCCAAAACCAAGGGTCCAGACACTTAACTGACTGAACCACACAGGTGCCCCTGTAGAACTAGTTCTATACTGACAGTCAAGGGACTGGTCTCTAGCCCTGGTTCAACTGCATATTAGCATGAGACTAGACTAGTCACTTAGCACTTCTGAGCCTCTGTTCTGTTGCATGTAAGATGAGGGATTTGTATTTTCTGCTTCCAAAACCTCGCGTGACTTAATAAATTAAAAACATCATAAAACTGGAGAATACTAGTTAAAAAAATTTCAAAGTAGAAAGGTGACCATCTGAAAAGCTAAATGGATTATCCATTACAAGATTTCTGAAAGAAGGGACGCCTGGGTGGCTCAGGCGTTAAGCATCTGCCTTCAGTTCAGGTCATAATCCCAGGGTCCTGGGATAGAGCCCCGCATCGGGCTCCCTGCTCCGCGGGAAGCCTGCTTCTCCCTCTCCCCCTGCTTGTGTTCCCTCTCTCGCTGTGTCTCTCTCTGTCAAATAAATAAATAAAATCTTTAAAAAATGTATTTAAAAAAAGATTTCTAAAAGAAACTAATTGCTAGATTGGGACATCGTTTTGATGTTAAGTTTCCCAGGGAGGATAAGTTTTTGAAAAAGAACAAATTCATCAGCAAAAACAACCTTATTCCTGGAAACAATTTTAAACAGGAATTAATTCATCTCCTGCCTATAGCTGATAATCTGGCTAACATTGTAAAAATTTGTCATTTAATCGATTACGGCTTTACAAATGGCACAGAAATGTCACTCAAATGGAGGTTTCAATTACAAACCCTCTCCATAAAGACCGAGCAAAACAAAACATACATGGATACTAGGATGAGATACTGTGGCTTAGAAAGGCTGTTCCCTGATGACTCCACCAAAGAACGGAAAGAACTCTTTCTCAAGTAGCAGGTATCTTAAAAGAACTTTATGCAGAGCAACTTTGTAGTCAGCATGAATTGCTTCCTCTAACTTCATTTGTATTGCTTCTAGGCTGTGACGTTAGCTGTGGTTCAACACACATGCTTTAGTTTTCAGAGAAAACAGAGGTAAAACTACTCATTTTGTTGTGGAAAATGGAGCAGCCTGACCAGTATTCTGTTGAGGTAGGAGGCTAACCCACTCCGTGTGTACAGCAATAGACACCTCCCAAGTTGAGCGAATTAAACAAGGATTTGAAAACTTTCCAAACACCAACATGTGTTAATGGTGTAGTGCAGAGCACCTGCACATGCAAAAACATATAGGAATCTTTTTATTTTAGGGTTATAACCCTTGATCTATGATTTCTATCATTGCCCTTTCCAACGATCATTTATATTTGGACTTCGTGATCTTTTGTCATATTAACTTATTTTTATCTTTCAAGGATGAAATATATCATTCTTTTCCTTTATGCTCCTAGGTTTCTGTCTCATTTTTTTGCCATGTTTCCTATTATCTTTAATATTTTATTTTTTAAAATTTTGATCTATCTAGAATTTATTTTAATGAATGATATAAGGAAGGGATCTAACTTTGTTTTCTTCCAGACAGGTTGCCAATTAGGACAGCATCTTTATTCAATAAACCTGGTTTGGGATTTTATTTTAAGTGTAAGAAAGGATGCATGTTACTGAAAAAAAAAATTTTTTTTTTTTTTTTGTACTTGGTGTTAAGTTTTTCCCTAGGAGAATTAGTGGCCAAGATATCTAGGTGCTTCTTGAAAGTTATTCTATTTAGACAATAAAATTATGTCATAAGCTTAAATAATGATGATTATCTTTATGCTTATTATAATCTAAGATCCTTAAAGACAGAAACCATACCTTATTCATTCTATATCACACCATAATTCGTGGGTTACTTTGCATATATTAGGTATTCAATAATACTTATTTAAATTAATGCTATGGTCATAGAACATGTATCCAATTTATCCGAGAGACCTGAGGATATTTTGAAAAGATAAGAGGCTCAAACACAACTGTCACCATGAGGATTCATTTTGCAGGGTGTGATAACATGTCTACCAATTGCAGTTAACAGGAAAATTCCCAGAGGTTTAGTGTGATAACAATATTTGAAGGAGGGAGGCCACAACATAATTGATCATGATAGCAAATACAGAGATAGCTAATTGTTACAAATACTGTTGATTATATACCCAACAGGTAGGCCCCTTCTTCCTTAAGAGCAAATCAGACTTTTGTTTGGGGCTTTATTCTCTTACGTAAGAAGGTTAATTCTCCGAGGTGAATTATGACTATTGTCATAATTATGACAAGATGTCCCATTTCCCTTGATACTGATTGGTTCAGGCATGGGCATGTGACCCAATTCTGGTTGATGAGACCTACAGGCAAATCTGCTGGAGGATTTCTTAGAAAAGTTTGCTCCAATAATAACATGGAATGCAAGGGATAAGACCCTCTTCTTTTTCTCTGGTTGTTGTTGATCTGTCTTGCAATCACAGACTGCTAAAAGATTAAAAATACCTGGGTCCTTAAGGACATTGTTGAGCCACTAAATCAACCAACCCTGGAACTTCCTCTAATTCCAGACTTATCGTTACATGGAGAATTAAGAGTGATACTTGTAGTTGGATTTTCTTTACTTACAGTTGAAAGCATTGTGACTGCTACACACCAAGCAGTGAAAAAGAGCAGAGACCTTGGATCAAAGGCTGACTTCACTATCCACTACTTTTTATTTTGAGATTGAAATAAACTTTTATCTAGTTTCTTCTATCTTGTTTTGTTCTATGCAGTTGAAACTAATCCCCGTTGAGTTTGATAATCAATGAAATAGATAATTATTGGCATCAAAAGGAGAATATGAAACACGGTATTTTTATAAAAGTTGTTGAACACTTTTCACCAATCTGTAAAATGAGGACCAAGGACCTTTCTTTGATTACGAAATCAATGATTGGAGTTCCACATCAATATTGTGGGTGACCATAAAATTTGTCATCAAACTAAGACTTTGAAGAGTGAAGAAGTTACTAAAGTAATTAAAATTATATGATTTATATAATTTTATATTTACTTATTGACTGACAAATGGCTTTATTTAAAAACTATTCTCAATTAAAATTCTTGCTAAAAATATGCATATGTATATTAAAACAAATGTTTAAAAATCTTTATATTAATTATGTGAGTATTTTAAAATAAAATAAGCAGAATAAATAAGTAGTTTCAATATGCATTCACATACTTTAATCAGTTTCTTAACCATATCTGTCTAACTCTAGGTCACTAGAATTCACTAGAATTCTTCTAATTGATGTAGTTTTTCCAAATCTTTTATTGGTTTGTTTTTGGTTGTTGCTGCTTCCCCCCCCCCCAAAATTGCCTGCAATCATTTTCAAAGTAGCATTTTATAGTCAATAAATTTTAAAATGTTGACACCTTCAATGAACTTTTCTGTGTAGCATAACATTTTTTAAATAAGATAATATTCTAATTCGCTACAGATGGTAATTTTTTCACTTAGAAATGTATTAATATTTCAACCCAATATTTTCAGAATATTGCCTTTTCACCCAGTTCAGGGCACCTTTCTTCAGTAAATATTTTTTACAAGACAAAACTTGTCCGATGAGCCATCTGCTTACTGCATACACATCTCACACATCAGAGAAGGGGCCATGGCAGAAGCTCCCAGGACCACACAGAAGTCTAACCCATTCGGACTTACTTTAATGCAAACAGTAACGATAACGTTTTGTTTCAGGAAAAATGCTCAATTGGGTGTGGGATATTGGATCTCCAACCATAAAACAAGCAGTTCCGTGTAAGCCTGGATGTACAGACAGCCTACCTATGAGGCCATGTCTATGATTTCAGTTTGAGGTTTTCTAAGCAGGGTAAAAAGTTAAATACTTGCTGAGGACCTGAACTTATCATTTTTTACAATTCCTGAATTGTATCTTTTTTAAAAATTTTTATTTAAATTCAAGTTAGTTAACATATAGTGTATTATCAGTTTTAGGGGTAAAACTTAGTGATTCATCAGTTGCATATAATACCCAGGGCTCATTCCATCAATTGCCCTCCTTAATGCCCATCACCCAGTTACCTCATCCCCCTACTCACCTCCCCACCAGTAACCCTCAGTTTGTTTCCTAGAGTTAAGAGTCTCTTATGGTTTTCCTCTCTCTGTTTTTCTTATTTTACTTTTCCTTCCCTTCCCCTATGTTCATCTGTTTTGCTTCTTAATTTCCAAGTATGAGTATTAAGTTCACAGTTTTCACAGGAACAACTACTATCTTATTACACTCTTGTAGATTTTCATAATTTTAATTAAAGTATGGAATTTCAAAACATAAGCTTAACCAGCATAAGCAGGTTTGGGACCAAATGCAATTACTCTTGTTCATCACTATAGAGTCAAAATAACATAAGCCCCCTGGGACGCCTGGCTGGGGGTTAAGCATCTGACTCTTGGTTTCGGCTCAGGTCCCAATCTCAGGGTCGTGGGATCAAGCCCTGCATTGGGCTCCATGCTCAGCATGGAGTCTGCTTAAGATTCCCTCTCCCTCTGCCCCCCTCCCATGCCCTGTCTCTCTCTCTCTAATAAATAAATCTTAAAAAAAAAATAAAAGAATAGCATAAGCCCCTCCTTGAGATAAGAAATATGAAAACAGAAATATAAGTCTCCTCTTTAAGAAGAGAATTAGCGGGGCGCCTGGGTGGCTCAGATGGTGAAGCGTCTGCCTTCGGCTCAGGTCATGATCCCAGGGTCTTGGGACCGAGCCCCACATCAAGCTCCTGGCTCAGTGGGGAGCCTGCTTCTCCTTCTCCCTCTGCCTCTCCCCTGCTCATGCTCTCTCTCTCTCTGTATCTCTGAGTCTCAAATGAATAAATAAAATCTTTAAAAAAAAAAAGAAGAAGAGAATTAGCTTGAAAGAAAAATTATAAAGTAATTACTAGACTGTTTTTCAGGAGTAGTGAAACAAATTGCCCCTGCTTTGGAATATCCACTGTACCTTGTGATGTACAAAACTTCCTACCTGTTAGGCTAGGACCAAAGGTTCTGATACAGATTATGGTTTGCTATATTCTGTTGAGTCTCATACTCCTATTTCCTGACACTGAATGCCTAAGGAGAGAAAAATCCTCAAGTATATGTATTTTATTTTTAGTTTAAAATAAACTGGAGTGCCTGAGTGGTGGAGTTGAGCATCTGACTCTTGGTTTTAGCTCAGGTGTGATCTTGGGGTTGTGAGCCTGAGCCCCGCTCCGACTCCGTGCTCAGCATGGAGTCTGCTTGTGTTTCTCTCTCTCTCTCCCTCTGCTCCTCCCCATTGCACTCTCTCTCAAATAAATAAAATAAATCTTTTTTAAAAAAAAAGAGTAAAATAAAATATAAATCCTAACTCCTATTCTTATATATGTTTTAAGTTTTGTAAAATTATGGAAATTGCATATACACATCAGCATGACTAGTAAGGAAAAAAGGGAACGGTTATGAATTTTTGCACACAACAACTTAAAATGAGAATAAATTTGCAGTGAAACAATCAGGTATTTTTTTAAATTTCTTCCTTCTGCTTTATTCTGAGTCTTCTATTTTCCAATAATATAGAAATTCAATGTAATATCCATGGAGTCCATACTGATATGACACAGTACTGAATAAACAAATAAGAGACAAATCTTTCATGCAGAAGAATTCCAAATGATTTATATAGATATCCTGCTCTCAGAGAAGTAGAGTATAACCCACTACTTAAATGTGGGCTACACATACTGACTTTCTTCAAAGAGTATAGCACAGAAAGGTGGGTGGCAAGGTACGTAACTTTACAGGACATAAACCTGACAAATACTACCTTATTCATGGAATCAAGGTCAACATCAACAGTGATAAGTCATGTTGGTAGTAAGTACTCTTGATATGATGTAATGAAAAAGGCATTTTACCTCTGTGATCTTCCCCCCAAAAACCCATAACCCCAGTCTAATCTTTTGTAAAACGTTTGGAAAAGTTTCAATTTTTCCATGACAACAAAGTTACCTTAATAACAATCTCTTCAAAGTTTTGCATGACCATCCAACAGACAGATCAGCTTATAATTCAGGACATACACATGTATAATTCAGACCATCTTTTCTGAATTATAAAATTATTTTCTCCAGGATTGGAGCCAATTATTCAGGACAGATTCTAAACATTGTAGCAAGAGAGCTTCTCATGGGGACATGTTCAATTTTAAATGACAGACCAGACCAAGAAGGGGTGTGTGTGGTGAGGGGGGGCAGTGTATTGAATAAAAAACACCTTCTACTAGCTTCTAGGTGGGAAGGTCCTTAAAATAAATAAAATAAAAAGAGATTAATTCTAGTGAAGATTTATACTTCTATTAATCTTCTCATCCAAGCCATTTTACAAAAGATCAAGATAGCTAAACCTAAAGCTTTTTTTGAGACCCATTATAAGCCACTTGAAATTTTGCTATCACTTTAGGCTTTTTCTTGGGGAAGAAGAGTAAAGATGAGCAGTGCTTTCCCAGGTTGGGGTAAAGTGGTGGTGATAGTGGTAAAGATGATGTATGCTAATGATAACAGACAGCAATATCGAACCACTAATTATATAATTTAGTAGGGGCACCTGGGTGGCTCAGTCAGTTAAGCATCTGCCTTCAGCTCCGGTCATGATCTCGGGGTCCTGGGATCGAGCCCCACATCAGGCTCTCTGCTCATCGGGGAACCTGCTTCTCCCTCTCCCTCTGCCTGCCACTGCCTCTGCTTGTGTTCTCTCCCTCCCTCTCTCTCTCAAATAAATAAATAAAATCTTTTAAAATATATATTCATATATATATGTATAATTTAGTAAAGAATATATATATATATAATTTAGTAAAGAACTTCTCTGTCCCAACCACTATACTAGGTGCTATACATCTAGCAGCCCATGTAATATAACAAATTTGTGAAGAAAATATTATTCCCATCTTAAATATGAAAAAAGTGAAGTGCAAGTTAATTGTTAAAAACCATACTAACAATACGTGACTTGAATGTCTGGGCCTTCTCTACTCTATGGTACTGCCTCTGAAGAATATGAATTTATTTCTGATATAGGAGTAATCCATGTATGAATGATTAGCATACATGCATTAAAATTCATTGAACTGTCTAGTTGTTGGAACAAGCTTGGGGGAAGTTATTCTTTTTATGTGAGCCAGGGGGCCCTGATGCAAAGTCTTGGATAACAACTAAAATTACAATTGCTAACCCACTGTTACTTCCTCAATTTTTTTTCTTTTTACTGGAAGTCATGGAAGAAAAGTGAATTGAAATTTCAGAGATGAAGAATTTTCTCATATCAGCTCTATTGCCACGGTCAGACAAGAACACTGATGATCAAGATCTTTCCCTTTGATCCCCAGCCCTGGGGATGTCATTAAGAACACTGACAGGCTTACAGAGGTTACTTTTACTTGAGACTTCACGGTTATCAAGGAACAGACATGGTCAGAATTAATTAGATATAAGACATAGTCACTGCAGTAAGCGTGAGGAGCTTTTCACTGTTTCAGAGGTAAGGGAGGAGAGCTGAAGTAGAGGTTACTAGAATCAGTGATTGAGTACAGGTTCTGCCTGGACTGTGTGATAGGAAATGAGGGTCAGCCTGAGAAAAAAGATTAACTAGAAAGACACTGGAAAGAAAAATTACACAAATACAGTGAGAGAAAATCCCAAATTACACGTATGTTCATCGGGCATCGGGCTAAGAGAGACACTAACTAGAAACTTTGAGTGTCAGATATCATCAATTAAACTTGTGCATGAGAAATAGTCTCTATTTCTCAGTGTTTTGTTGTTCAAGTATGTCACACACACTGAAATCAGTACTTTTCCTATCCTTATAAAAATATGTAAATAATTTAAGGAGAAGCTCTTCAAATTGCTCCAAGTTGCAGGCATCAAGAAATTCCCTTATAGAGGGGAGCCTGGGTGGCTCAGTTGGTTGGGCAACAGCCTTCGGCTCGGGTCATGATCTCAGGGTCCTGGGATCGAGCCTCGCATCGGGCTCCCTGCTCAGTGGGAAGCCTGCTTCTCCCTCTCCCACTCCCCCTGCTTGTGTTCCCTCTCTGTCTCTCACTCTCTCTCTCTGTCAATTAAATAAATAAATAAAATCTTTAAAAAGAAATTCCCTTATAGAATGTTGCATCTTTGGACAGGATAGGGAGCAGTCTTTGTAATTTCATGGAATTCAAAAAGGGGCTCTAACATGTAAACTGAATAGCAAATTTGTATTCAACTATAGTATATTTTTATCCATGGGTAGCATGAGTCATCATCCTAAGGCCTTGTTGTGAACACTTTCAAAAACAAGAACCTTCAGCTTTGTTTTCTTGTTAACAGAAGGGAATTAAAAAGCACCAACTATAACGATCCTGTCCTGATAATAAGTGGGACATTTATTAAAGTCATTCTAAAAGTAAGAGTATCAAAACAAACAAAAATGAATAACTTATGTGAGATATCCTATCCCTAGCCTAAGTAACTCTGAGAGAGAATTGGGATTATTTGTTGTATCTTTATATTAATTTTCTAAAAATAACTGAGGATGCTAAGAGATTATATTGAGTAGCACCACTGATTTTAATAATTAGAGTAACAATAGAAAACAGTTATTGTATTAATACATATAGGTTAAGTCACTTGCTTAAGATCTTACAGCTGTTAACTGGCAGAATCAGGATCCAACACCACATAGTTAGGTTCCACAATCTGTGTCTTAATAATCACTGTGCTATTTCTAGAAGAAGGGGATTAACTCTGAATGTCAGGAAATTAAGGTGTCCTAGGACTTCATCTTAGGTGTTCTGAGGCTGGATTCCTATTTTTTTGTAAGGAAACCCTACTGATTTTTTTTTTAAGTAATCTCTAGGCCCAACATGGGCTTGAACTCACGACCCCAAGATTAAGAGTCACGTGCTCTATCGACTGAGCCAGCCAGGTGCCCCAATGAAATCTTACTGATTTTAAATGTGGGGCTGCCAAATATTCTCTGAAATACTCAGAGCGACCTGAGGATCCCATGGGAAGAACGAGGGTGAAGAGAATAGTCATCCTTTTGGGGAACAAGCATTATCTACTGGGCTGTTTAGCCTTACTTTTGGTACTGCATTAAAAGGTAGAAGCAAATTAATATAAGGTAGATACTATAAAAACCGGCTCATGAGATTTGAATAGATGGCAGCCTAATCTGGTCCAATAATATAATACCTAAGGCTAAATTCTATTTAGCCATATTTCAAGCACACCTGAGATGTCCATTCTGTATTTTCTTGGGCAATAAATACAAGAGGCAAAATATGTCATCACTGACAAAGTCACACAGTAGACTAAGATGAGGTCCACAAGATGAGAGCCTTAGGCAAAGAGACTTTGAAATCTTGCCTGATATTCCTTCATATCCTGACAACTCCCTGGAATTTTCCTCTAAGGTGGATGATGGCTAATAAATCTGGACAGAAGGCAACAAACAAAGCACCTGTTGGCTGAGGCACAATTATTCAAATACATCACCTTCTCTTCCCTTCTCAAACTTGGATACCCAGCACTTCTATCTCAGCTTCAACCAGATGAATTCTAAAGACCTTGAGAATGATGACATTCTGAACCTTTGTGGGAAGAAAACAGTGATGACAAACAAACAAGAGAAAAAGTCCCCTTTATTTTTTTTTGATAAATGTAACTAAATATGATAAATCATCTTCAAAGCTATACCTATTACAAATATATTACTCATTTAAAAATAAAGTATGTGTGGAGGAGGAGTTGAGATGGCAAAGAAGTAGGGGGACGCTGGGCTTACCTCCTCCCTTGAGCACAGTGGTAGTGAGGTCAGATCACTTGCAACACCCAGGAAATCGATCTGAGGAATGGAGGCAGGATGTCCACGGTCGGAGGTAGACAGCTGGTGGGTGCAAGGTGTGTGGAAGTGACCTGGGAGAGAGAAAGGCTGCCCTGCTTTGGAAGGGAGGGAACCCTTTCCCTGGGAAAGAAAAGGAAGAGAGGGAGAGAGGGGTTGAGAGAGTGTGGCAGCCGGTCGCACAAGGTTAAAAGCCTCTCTGACCACAGCCTGGGGAGACAGGGGAACTGAGTGGCACAGGTGTTTTGCCAACAGTGAGTGGAAGGACTCAAGCTCTGAGATTTTGGAAGTGCACGACTTTCACCCGAGCTGAGCTGCAGGGTCCGCCCCCGGAGAGTAGGAGGGCTCTGGTGGGGAGCACACACAAAGTGGTGTAGGGATCTCCGGGTCACACTGGGAGAGACCGGTCCCCTTCTATGGAAGAGAACATATATCCTCTCCAAGGACAAAAAGACCCTGCAGGTGCCAGCAAACAGTCTTTCATCCACCGGGACAAAGGTGCACGCAGAGGGTGGATAACCTGGTCACTGCTTTTCACGGTGACATACCATAGATTCCACACACTGTGCAGGCAGGGGACTGTTTTTCTGGGACAAAGGGCACTAATCAGAGTGCAGGGAGGCTCTGATCTGGAGGAGGGTGTGGATCTGAGTGGTGCTGGCTCCTTTAAGATCTGGAGTTTTGACTCCCAACCGTGGGCCAAAGATAAAGTGCAGGAGAGCTGGGCATCTAGAGTGAAACTCTAGAATTTCATTTATGCTTTTCGGTAAGGTCTTCCTGAACAGTGGGGGGGTGTGAGATTCCCCTGTCGCGGGACAAGAAAGTGGGTGTCACCATTTTATCCCAGCTACAACACAGTGGGACATCAGAGAGCAACACAGTGGCCCCCAGTGGAGGTGGGAGCTGCTTACATCAAACCCCACCCGCCCTGTGCTTGACAAGTGCTTTTTTTTTTCACTGTGGCAGGATTGGCCCTGAGCCAGGGCTGCGGGCGGGCGGCGGGGGGGCGGGGGGGGGCCTTCCCCAGAGGAGCAACACAGGCAGCACACCCCCCCCCCCACACCAAGTCTACTGATCATACAGTGTTTCAGAGCATCCCCTTCAGTTCTGGTGGAAACAGGACCAGGCTGTATTTTGTTGTTGTTCTTTTTTTTTCCTTTGGAATCAGGCTTATAGTTTTTGTTTCGTTATTATTTTTGTTTGTTTCCTCTTCTTTCTTTTTTTTGGATCAGTCTTCTTTTTCTTTTCTTTTTTTTCTTTTTCTTTGGAATCAGGGTTATAGTTTTTTTGATTGGGGTTTTGTTGTTGTTCATTTTCCTCTTCTCTCTCTCTCTCTCTTTTTTTTTTGAAGCAGCCTTCTTTTTCTCATTTTCTTTCTTTCTTTCTCTTTTTTCCAGGCTTTTTTCAAAAAACAAATCAAAGCACACCTGGTTAAATGTCCAAACACTCCTCACTATAAGCAAGGAAGACCTCTGTAGAGGACAGACCAGTGGGAAAGAGCACCAAAACACAACAGCACCATGCAACAGCATACACCAGAAACACTTCCGGAAGTGCCAGGCCCTGGACAGCGTAGGACCTCTTCCTAATAGAGCATTACTCTGAGGTGCAGGAAACATAACAAGGGTTCATAACACACAAAAGATAGAAGCTTAGCCAAAATGACAAGATGGAGGAATTCTCCCCAAAAGAAAGGTCAGGAAGATATCACAGCCAGGGACTTGCTAAAAGCAGATATAAGCAATATATCTGAACAAGAATTTAGATGAACAGTCATAAGACTACTAGCTGGACTTGGGGGAAAAAAGCATAGGAGACACCAGAGAAACCCTTGCTGCAGAGATAAAAGACCTAAAACTAGGGAGGCTGAAATAAAAAACATTATAACTGAGTATGCAAAACAGACTGGGTATAATCACAAAGAGGACTGAAGAAGCAGAGGATAAAACAGGTGATATAGAAGAAAAAATTATGGAAAATAATGAAGCTGAAAAGAGGGAAAGAAAACTATTAGATCACGAAGGTAGACTTAGGGAATTCAGCTATTCCATAGAGCAAAATAATATCCATATCATAGGAAAGCCAGAAGGAGAAGAGCGGGAAAAAAGGACAGAAGGTTTTATTTGGACAAATTATAGCTGAGAACTTCCCTAATGTGGGGAAGGAGTCGGGTCGCACCGTCCAAGAAGCACAGGGAACTCCCCTCAAAAATCAACAAAAACAGGGCACACCACAACCTATCATAGTGAAACTTGCAAAATACGAAGATAAAGAGAGATTTCTGAAAGCAGCTAGGAAAAGAAGGTCCTTAACCTACAAGGGTAGACACATAAGGTGAACAGCAGACCTGTCCACAGAGACCTGGCAGGCAGGTAGGTGGGTGGGAAAATAGGGTACCTGGGTGATGGGCAGTAAGGAGGGCAACTTGATGGTGTGAGCACTGGGTGTTATATGCAACTGATGAATCACTAAATTCTACCCCTGAAACGAATAATACACTGTTAACTAACTTAAATTTAAATAAAGTCTAAAAGATAAAATAAAATAAGTGTGTGTATGTATATATGACAGAATCCTTTCCCTTTGAGAAATTAGCTTAAGGTATAGTTTCAGTTTGTATGAGTTACAGGTCTTCTAATAAGCCAACACTTTCAACAGTTCTTGAATAAACAGGTGAAGAGATTGTTAACACAAAAGGCTCCATCTCACACTTTTGTGACATTCTCTAACACACTTTATCTAGTTAGGGAACTCAGAGCCCTGACGAGTCACTCCTTGGCCAACTGACCCTCTCTCCTTCTGCTTTCACAACGACTTCTTTAAAAGTGGCCAGGAAAGGTTCATACCTGCTCCCTTCAAAACTTTCCAATAGAGGTATCCAAGCACAGCAAAACTAAAACCTAAAAGCTGTGTTACTTTTAAAGAGAAAAATATCACCACACAGAGATGAAGAAATCCAGTTTGTTTTTTTAACGGACCTCTAATCCTCACTGACCCCTAACAGGAAACCTTCTCTGATAGAAAAGACATTTGCTTGCTGCACTGAAAGACTGTCACAGCACAAGCAAAGGGGCCAGTGCAGAGGAGAGGAGTGCAGACAGGCCCCTGGCCTCGCAGGCTGAGTCCAAGGTTGTCAAAAGCAAGATTTTTAGATAAAACAAAGAAACCAAACCAAACTGAAATGTCAGATTAATAATTTAGGTCAGGAGGTGCCTGAGTGGCTCAGTCGGTTGGGCGTCTGCCTTCGACTCAGGTCATGATCCCAGGGTCCTGGGATCGAGCCCCACATGAGGCTCCCTGCTCAGTGGGGAGTCTGTTTCTCCCTTCCCCTGCTTGTGTGCATGCTCTCTCTCTCTCAAATAAATAAATATCTAAAAAATAAATAATAATAATAACAATAATAATAATAATTTTAGGTCAGGACCAGGCATTCTTTTTTCTTCTCTCTTATCATGTTACTAAACCATGTTTTCTCCACTTTTCATTTCAGCTAATCTTCTGGACACAGTTCAATTTAATTCTCTCCTGCCCTTGTTCTCTGCCATTTTCAGCTGCACAGCCTCCACCACATCTCTGGGCCATCCGCAGCTATACTGTGGATATTCTGACAGGGTGCATTTTATTTATGCTCTAGGATTGAGTTCCTCAGAACACACCGAATGAAATGCAGATATCATAAAAATAACCTTACAAAGTATGACTATGAGTAACGCTTAAGTGTTGGCAATGGAATTAGAATATCTGTACAGCCTCTCAAGATCTGTGCTTTGGTTTGTTGTTTTCTTTTTTTTACCCCCCAGCTTTAGTGAGGAATAACTGACAAATAACTCTGCATAAGTTTAAGGTATACAAGGTGATGATTTGAGGTACATGTATGTTATAGAATGATTGCCATCATAAAGTTAGTGAACACAGATTTGTGCTTTTGAATGCATTTACTCTGTCAGGTTTGCTTTAAAGTTATTCAGATTAACATATATGCCTCATTTATTGATACACCAATCAAAGCATCATCATTAAAAGACAATCTACTCAGTAATGTATATAGTAACTGTGAAGTCTAATACTATGTAAGTAAAAAATTAATAAATAACAAACAAGATCCTTGTTAGAACCCAGCCTCAGTAGTAATGAAGGCTGTTACCATTTGGATTCAACTCCAGAGGTGAATCAGACCACTGGTTATGAGCTCACAGCCATCAGGCATGAGACACGGCACATTTAATGAGGAGATGGGCTTGGGGTGGTGGGGGGACAGGGCACAGCTAATGGAAGATTCAAGAGAAGGTCATTTACAAGAGAGTCTTAATTAAAGAGATGAAAGCAGCAATGTAAAGTTAGGCAGGAATCAGAGCTGAAGCCTGAGCAGGTGACCAAAGGGAGAATGAGACAGAATGTGTGAGTCATCCTGAATTCCATCAAAACTAATTAAGGAAAAGAGCAGAGCATTTTTAGGTTGCTAGCTCTTTAGTACCCCACATGTTCCATTAATTTACCTGAAATGGGAAGACCTGATCTCAGACTGGTTATGACCATACAAGAGCCCTCCATGGATGGGGAATTCCGTAGGCACTTAAAGCCCCAGAGTGTCTGCTGAAGTTAGGCAGCAAGGCCACCTCGTACAAACATACCCACGAAGGTCACACCTTCAGCTGAGTGATTTCTGACAGACACATATATAATTTTAAATTAAAAGGGGAAAATAATCAGGTGACATTAATTGTAATAATAGTTTTATTTAATTATATATCCAAAAAGCATCACTTAGTACATAATCAATTAGTTTGATATTTTACCTTTATTTTTCATACTAAGTCTTAAAATCCTGGGTGCATTTACATTTACGGGCTGTATCATTTGAACTAGTCACATAGCAAGTGCTTAGTAGCTAATGTGGTTAGTAGCTATCACACTGGACAGAGTAGAGTTGAACTATCATTCAAATATATCTATTATAGCCTTTAAATGATATGTAAGAAAACAAAAATAAGGGCAACTGTCACTTGGAAATCACATTACAAGCTAAGGAATGCTTTCATATTTTATCCCCTAGAATTCTAAACAATAACCTATGGGGTTGGTATGACAACTATTATTATCTCTAGCTGAGAGATTAGAGACCTTAATAACTTAAGATCTTTATAAGATGACAATCCTAGTAATAAACTTGAACCCAAGTCTTCTTCTATCCGGAAGTTAAGGTACCTCAGAGAGATTAATGCTCTCGCCACCGCAACAACACTGCAGATGCCCTCATACTTATATCCACAATTTTCAAGGCTCCGTTTCCCTGCCATCAGTCTGAAAGTCAATACTAATCACATTACTAAACCTTACGTTCTTCTTACTTCAACTACTGACCAGGGCCTATTCAAAAGAGTGATATAATTCTTCAGCCCTCTCTCTTCATTTATATGACACAAACGTCACAGGAGTGTTTTAATGGATCCTTTCTTTTTTATGGCAAGAGTAGGAACCTGCAATTTTAGAAGAAGCATTTGAAACAAATTGCTAAAAGTATCCTTTTAAATAGTGAAATGCACAAGACTAAGCATAATGTGATCTGTTTCATAAAACAATCAATGACAAAGTGTCCTTCTATAACTTTATACTTAAATACATATAACATATGTATTATAGGTCTTTATAATTATAATAATGTACAGGAGAAAAATGCGGGAGAAGACAAAGCAGATGGTTACTTTGGGGCTGGGAGAACTGTATAGTAATAGGTAAAGACGAGGGCTGGGTGTTATATGTAACTAACAAATCATTGAACACTACATCAAAAACTAATGATGTACTATACAGTAGCTAACTGAACATAATAAAAAAATCAAAACAAAAAGAAGTGTAAACTTTCAGTGATAAAATAAGTCACAGAGATGGAAAGTATAGCATAGGGAATATCGTCAATAACATTTTAGTAACGTTGTATGACAGGTGGTGACTATGTTTATGGTGGTGAGCACTAATAATGTACAGAGTTGTCCATTCACTATGTTGTGCTCCTGAAACTAATATGATGTTGTATGTCAACCACACTTCATTAAAAAAAAAAGTACAAAAATAAAAAATAAAGACAAGGCGGGGAGAGGCAAATAGAAAATACCAAAGGGGAAAAACTGCGTTTACAATACGACCGTGTTTATGTAAAATAGTAAGCTTGTGTGTATCTGTCTACATATATGTATATATGTGTGTGTATAGATGCATATAAATGTATATATTTTTGTGTTTCATATTATATAAATACACAAATGTATATATTTTTAAATGATCCCTTTACAGTCATGTCATGTGACTAGTTCACAGCTGAAATCTGAAATAAAAGGAAGGAAATACTTAGGAACAGGTTCCAGGACACTACTGCTTTCTAACAGTACAAATTGATGCAATTTGCAATTATCCACACCACCAACAACAAAAACAACTAAAAAAGAACAAGACTTCTTAAAGCACAAGGCTGTTCTTCCCCAATAGGAATTCTGGGTGGGGGGTACCTGGGTGGCTCAGTTGGTTAAGCGTCTGCCTTCAGCTCAGGTCATGATCTCAGGGTCCTGGGATCGAGTCCGAATCAGGCTCCCTGCTGAGCAGAAAACCTGCTTCTCCCTCTGCCTGCTGCTCCCCCCGCCCCCGCTTTTTCTCTCTCTCTCTCTCTGACAAATAAACAAATAAAATCTTAAAAAAAAAAAAAAGGAATTCTGGGAGGAAACTGGGCTGGATGGTGAATAAATCATGTATTTTCTCCAGCCTGTATCTGTTATGACACATTTGCTGCTCATTTCCTGGACACTGATTACTGCTTATATCTAAAATCTTTAAATTCTCAAATGTAAAATAAATATCAAAAGCTTGTTAAATTTGAGGAGGAGGTGGCAAAAAAGAAAATAGAGTAAGTGACCAAAAAAACAGACAGAAGGGTGTTCCTGGGGTCTTGGCTTTGGCTTAGGTGGTGGTCCCAGGGTTCTGGAATAGAGTCCTACCCTGGTCTCTGCCACTCAGCAGGAAGTCGGCTTGAGGATTCTCTCTCCCTCTGCCCCTCCCCCTGTTCTCTCCCTCCTCTCTCTCATAAATAATCTTAAAAAAAAAAAAAGTTACGGTATACATATTTTGATTAAGCAAATAATTTCCTTTAATAAAAAGTTAAATTGACTATTAATTCTGTGTATCTCAAGTGATGTAATCAGAGATCCTATATTTCTGTTGAACAAATTAGTTTTCCAAATGTAAAGGTCATTCATTTCAATAGTTGGATTTTCTGACTTTTCCCAATTAACAGAGCAGTGCATGTGGAAAATAAGAAATAATAAAGTCCCATTATTGTAATGCTAGAACATATCATAGGAAAAGCAAGAAAGAAGTCTCTTGGGAAAGTCACTAAATAGGCAGCTTAATTAAATATTATAGTTGTGTTACTGTGTAGGCAATATTTTTTTTTAAATGTTTTATTTATTTATTCATGAGAGTCAGAGAGAGAGAGAGAGAGAGAGAGAGAGAGAGGCAGAGGCAGAGGGAGAAGCAGGCTCCCACCCAGCAGGGAGCCTGATGCGGGACTCGATCCCAGGACCCTGGGATCATGACCTGAGTCGAAGGCAGACGCTTAACCATCTGAGCCACCCAGGTGCCCCGGCAATATTTTTTTTAATAATTTGGAACTGAGAAAATCTCTCTAAAGACAGTTTATTTTCTAAAGATGATTTTACTCAACAACTGCCAAATAATTAAATTTACAGTGATATATGCTCATCCAAATGTTCTTAAAGGTGAAGAGTCCCACTATCTACCCTACGCACCATTTGGAATCAGGGAATGGCTATGAGGAAATCATAATGACCACATGCTGCCAGGCCACCCTCTTCATTCCTGTTGAGAGGCAGGCTGATGACTCTAGAGAACTGACTCCTCCGTGAGTCATAAAGGACCTGATATGCTTAATACAACCAACAGTTTGGGAGGATGCTCACATTGTAACACACATGCACTGAGTTTTTCATATAAACAGAACTCTAAAGGAAATTTATTGAAAACATATGTCAATAGTTAGTGCTAAGAATATTATTCTCTTAAGAGCATTAAGCTGAACATGTTTCTCATAAGCCAAGTTTTTTTTTTTTAAAGATTTATTTTATTTGAGAGAGCAGGAGAGAGGTGCAGAGAAAGTCTTAAGCAGGCTCCACGCTCAGTGTGGGACTTGATCTCATGATCCTGAGATCACCACCCTGAGATCATAACCCTGAGATAAACCTGAGCCCAAACCAAGAATCGAAAGCTTAACCGACTGCACCACCCAGGTGCCCCTCTCATAAGTCAAGTTTATTGCTCAGGCAATATCCAATTTCAAAAAGCCATTGGCCATGTATCACATGAAACAAACTGGAATAGATTCCTTGTTTAAAAATCCAGGGAGTTTACAATGTTCTAAAGGAAATAAGATAAAATCCAAGTAGTTATAAAATCATGTGATCGCAGTAGACTGGGCATTCTGTAACCATGTATCATCTTAACTGGTCTTCAACGGATTAGCTTTATTGCTGGGCCAGAAAAACCGAAGAGGATAATGAATGTGAATTGACTATCAAAAGGGCAGAATCCCATTTGAGTTATGGAAAATGGAGGGTATTTGAAGTTTACATCCTCAAAGTATCTAAGTAGAATCAGGACTCCCATGAATAAGAACTGGACTTAAAAAGCCAGTCACTATCACACTCTCCATCCAGCAGTAGTCAAACAAGCATTAGCTGAATCTATCTCTGTCTTCTGTTCCCTCTCAAGAAACGGCAAGTAAGAAAATAAGTTACTTTCTTATGTCAAAGCAATGCCATTATATTCATCACTTCCAATAATTGCGATTTAAAGCAGAGCAGAGTCCATTTATTCATAAACACCATTTATAAATGCCTACCTTATGCAGATGCTATGCAGGACAAATTAAAATCATAGCCCTTGGGAACTTTAGAGTCTAATTGAGAATTGAATGCATAATAAACAGAAATGATCACTCGCCACTGTTTTATCCTGAATACAGTCTATCAATTTTAACCACCTAAAAGCATTATGCCTTTTTCTCCCCTACTTGATTGATAGCTTAGCTGAGCACAGAATTCTAGATTGGAAATCATTTCAATGAGAATTTTGAATATGTCACTCCATTATCTTCTGGTATTCAGAGTTGCTCATAAGAAAACGTGTACAATTTTGAACCTGGTCAATTTTCTTCTTCCTCAGAGACTTTCGGGAGTTTCTCTTTGTCAATTTTCTGGAATTTCATGATGTACAACTGTGTGGATCCTTTTCTTATCCCTCAGTGGTCCCTATCAGTCTGTCCATCCATAACCTTCAGAGATGGTATGTCTTCCTAATAATTCTCCCTTATTTTTATTCCCCTCTGTGTTCTCTGTTCTCTCTGCGTATTCTATTATCTTGATGGGAGAACTCTAGAACTTACTAATTTTCTTGTAATTTCTCAACTTTTTCATCTCTTTGGTTGTTTTACTCATAAAGTTTCCTCAAATATATCTTTCAAAGATTCTATTAAATGTTTAATTTTTGGTCCCATAGTTTTCATTTCCAAGAATGCTTCTTTGTATATTCAATGTGATCCAATAGTTTTTATTTAACTTTTGAGATAGTTAATGATGTAGCCATAGAATACTTATAGAATATAAGAATTCTAGCTTATTTGATGGCCTTTTTTGTTTCATTTATAAAATATATTTTCTCATATATTTAGGGATATTAATTACGGTGTTCATTATTTGACTTTATTCTTTGCATTTTTATCTTTATTCCTACAGGTTTGGTTTGGCTTCCAAAAGAAGCTGCCTCAAATATCTATCGATCCTTGACTGCCAATGTTAAGAATGAGGCACTAAAACACTGAGTAGATGCTGTATGTGTAGATGGGACTCGTTGACTGTTGCACTGTGGTGGATCTGACGATGTCCTCCCCCTGGATCCTTAACTGCCCACATGTGTAGACATTTTCGTTTAGATGTAAGTCCTCTAGTTCTTACCTAAGAGTCTTCAGTATCACGAGAGCTCACTTAGGAAATGAGTGGAAGGGGATTTCATGGCACAATATGTAGATTTTAATTTAATATCTTTGTTTTCTGTATTCTTCTCCTGCTTTCAGTTGTGCTCAAGTCCAAAGTCGGCTTGGTTGAACCTCCCGAGAAATTAAACCTCTAGTCTTCTATCAGCATGGAGAAGGGGCTCAGCAAACTGTGGAAGGGAATCAGAAGGCCTAACTGTACAGACTTTCAACCCATGGTATATATTTTTGGCCTTACTTGTACCACCTCCACCTTTTCAGAAGTACCTGCAATTCCTAAGCCTAGTTTTCCAGGGCTCTGAGGCAGACCCCGCTGACCTCTGGGTTTCCCTCACTGCTACCCTTAGTTTCAGATTCCTCGCTCTAAGTCTGGTACTATTCATATATATAGGTAATAAAGATGGCCATAATTTTTTTGGCCCATGTGTTCTATTGAAACGACTACTTTGACTAACAAAATATGGCAGAAATCGAGCCGTGCCAGTTGTCAGACCCAGGCCCTAACAGAGTGACAGCCTCCATAGCCCATCTCTTGGACATTCATTGTAGGTGCCCTGAGCTTCCGGGTAAACAGTCCGACCACCCTGCAGGACAGGCAACACGGTAAGACCCTGACTGAGACTACATGGGGAGAGAAAGAGATCCAGGTGAGCTCAGACTCCAGCTCCCTGCTCAGGTGCATGAGTAAAGCCATCCTGGATATTCCAAATCAGCCCGATGGCCAGATAAAGAGCCTTCAGGGATCACAGTCAATGTCATGTGAAATGGAAGAATTGCCCAATTGAAACCTGCCCAAATTTTTTACCATAAAAATTGTAGAGTTTGATAAAATATTTGTTTTAATCCATTAACTTTTGAGATAGTTAAGGATGTAGCCATAGATTACCAGAAGAATCTGTTTTTCCCTTCCAAGTTATGTTGTATTGTTCTCCCCTCCTGGTCTTTCTGTCCTTGAGATTTATGGCTTTTTTTTTTTTTTTTTAATCTCTACCTCGTCATTTTAGGGAGCTTTTAGTGGTGGTGGTAGAGAATGCACAAATGCTGTCCACCATGCTTAGTGAGAAGTCCCCTCAGTTATTCTTTAATCTCTTTTATATTCTGAAGTATGATTTATTTTTTGTATATTTCATTGTTAGGTTTTTGTTAGATTTTCAAAACATAAATGGAAAAGTCTGATGGCATAAGCTATTCTCTTCCATTAATTATACCTTCACAAACCAAAGTCATTCTGATAAAACAATTACATTCCTTCTGGTCTACCAACAGATTTGCGATATTCAGATTGAACCACATTTCTAACAAAGTTTAGCATTCATTATTCTTCCCAGAAAAGCCAATGACAGATAACAACAATGAATTTAATGCCACATGTCAACTCATTTTACAGAACTAAAGAGACTGTCCTTTTTTTAAATCTAGTTAAGGAAATGTCTAATCTCATCTTTTAGCCCGACTCTTGACAGGATCCATCAGAACTTGGTAAAAACTGGATCAAATTAATGCTTTCTGGCATTCATTAGCAGCCAGCAAAGTCACTCATGACTGTGTGAAATAAACCCAGCATTTCAAAAAGACAGAGGTGCCATTTGAGAAGAGAACACACTAGTGCTTCATCCCAGTCATTCCTATATCCCAGCCTAAGTTGTAACACACGATCCTCTTCAGGATCAGGACATGGCATTAGGTAGGAGCATAACCAATAACAGGCACTCTGATATTTCCTTAGAAGTCAGCATGCTCCTGACATATGGCTAAACAGCCATTACAGTGATTTGGGGATTTATATGAGTCAGTGACTCCGGCTGCCATAAGCCTGATTATAACCGAGAATTAGGGAGTGGGGGAAGAGGAAGGAAGGGTAACCCTAGATATGTCTGTATTTCAAAGTGGTGCTCAACAGATATTTAGTTTCCTGGCCCGTTCTCTTGTCCCCCTGTGGAACTATCTGATGAACACAGTATATGGAGCCAACTCAGGAGAAGGGAAAGAACAGGGAATCTGGAGAATGGGCTGTATGATGTGCTATAGTCCAGTGCTTCTCAGGCTAATGTGCATACAAATCACCGAGGACGTTATTAAAATGCAGATTCTGATTCAGTAGATCTCATTAGTGCTGAGATTCTGCATTTCTAATAAGATCCCAAGTTATGCCAAGGCTTCTGGTCCACATGAAACATTTCGAGAAGTGAGACTATAATCAGATGTTTATATATCTCTCTTCTCTCACTAAATTTCAGACCTTATCCTCCCAGTATACCAACAAAATTCAGAAAGGTTTAGCAAGGGTTGAGGGCAAAAGAGCACAGCGTAGCCACTTAAAAATTAGGCCTGTATGTATCCCTAAATACCTCACTCTTTTAATATGGGTTTTTTTTTTTAGCTTTATAAAAAAAGGTTATCACCGGGTGGGGGGATGGGTTAGCCTGGTGATGGGTATCAAAGAGGGCACGTTCTGCATGGAGCACCGAGTGTTATGCACAAACAATGAATCATGGAACACTACATCAAAAACTAATGATGTAATGTATGGTGATTAACATAACAATAAAAAATTTAAAGAAAAAAAAGGTTATCATCTATAATCTTCTGAGACTTGCTTTATTTCATCATGTTTCTAAAATGTATCCATAAAGTTGAAGTTTCAGCAATAATGATAATATTCTGATTCTTAGCCTGGTGGTGTGTTCACACGTGTTCATTTTACTACTATGCTTCAAAATTAAACATCACTATATATTCTTTTATATGTATCAAGTATTACATTCCTTTTTTAATTAATTTATTTATTTGAGAGACAGAGAGTGAGCGAGCGAGCAAGAGAGAGAGAGAGAGAGCACAAGCTGGGGGAGGGGCAGAGGGAGAAGGAGAAGCAGACTCCCCACTCAGCAGGGAGCCCAACATGGGGCTCAATCCCAGGACTCTGGGATCATGACCCGAGCTGAAGGCAGATGCCCAACCGACTGAGCTACCCAGGTATCCCTCAAGTATTACATTCTAAAAACATTTCAACCAAATATTTGCCATCTCTGCTTTTCAAATTCCTTGAGCCATTAACACCGCCAGCAGCATCTTCCTTCTGAGCATCCAGTCCATGGAGCCCAAAGATCATGTCCCCCGGCTACAGCCCCCTCCCTCTCTCCTCTCATTTGCTTTCCTCCAGTTGAAGCTCTTAACCTTTCAAGCCCTATTACTGATTGCTCTACATGTATTACTCCACATTAACTTGTGGCTGACAGCTGCAGCCTCTCAGCAGCTTTATTCAATAATACAGTATTCCTGCTCGTATAAAATCCAGAGCTGAAGTTCCTGGCCAGGAGATCTTCTGGGCAGCTCTTCCCAGGACTCGGGATATTTCCATTGTGTGTTCTGCCGTATCAAAAGCCTTCCTGTACTGCTGTGTGGTTAGGGGGAAAGGGCAAGGAAGATTGCACAAGGGCTTTTTATGGCCTGGAAATGTCATATACTTCATATACTTCCACTCACCTTCCATTGGGAGAGCTCAGAAACACAGTCCACCTGGACACAAAGGGGTACTGGGAAATATATGTCTTCCTGTGTGCCCAGGAGAAAAATAAAATCGTCTCATAAACTAAGAAAAAAAAAGAACTTACCCATTCTCCCTGTCACCATACACAGTGCCTTAAAAACTAAATTCTCAGTAAGATTCATGAAACGAATTGGCATAGGTAGTTACTTCCCCATGTAGAGGAATATACTCTGACTGCATACACCCGGTTCCTCGAGTAACTGCTAAATATTTTTGGAAACGCCATTTTCTTTTATTGGTTAAAAAAAATGTTCCTATATAATTGAAAATCAACAAAATATTCATTGAGAACTACCTTAGAACGTTTGGGTAATACAAAAATTAAATTATAGTCCCTGTTCTCTGAAGGCTTACAATCCAATTAGGAAAAAAAGATACTAGCTGTGCAATAATACAGAATCTAAATGTCAATTTTAAAATAACACAAGACCAGTTGCCAAATGGTTGCTGCAACCTCTATGGAATATACATTTTGATAAGGAAGTAGTAAATTATGGCTGGGGAAATCTAGACTCCTTTGGCAAGATAGATAGATGATAGATGACTGATTGATTAATGATAATTAGGTAGGTAGGTAGGTAGGTAGATAGACTAGAACCTTTTCTCCAAAAGGTACAAGACACTCTTGTGATGCACAGAAAAGTACAAATAGACAGAATTTAATGTATTTTATTAGCTTGACCTATGCTGCAATAGGCCCATTTATCCTATAGCTCAGTTCCTAGTATAGTTTATGCCCCAGTAAAAATAAGATACTTATAATATTCTACTCTGTTATGCTTCCATTTTATATTAAACATTCCTTTGGTAATAAGGAAACGGGCAGGCTCATTTATCCCACAGGGCCTCTAAATTCAGTAGACAACATCCTATATTGCCCTTAAAATTAATCACATCCCAGAATGCTTCAAAATGAACTTTAGCAAACAATGCAACTGTGATAAAATTTGCATATCAGATTTCCCATGTATTCAAGGCTTCTATTTTCCCCCATCTCAGCACTTCTCTCTCCTAAATGAAATTGCACACATCTGGTAAGAGCAAAGGTGAAGTGCGCTGCAAGAAATGTCAACCTTTCTAAAAGAAGCAGATTATGTGACTTGTGTTCCGGGACCACGGTCACGACATTTAAGCAGATGGTAAAGCTGCACTAAAGTTGCAGTTGTGGTTTGGAGCAGGACACACAGGTTATCTAGGAAATAAGATCTTCTCCTACTGGCAGTTTCATAACAGGAAGTGGAGTTACTTAGAATTATTAAAGAGAAAAGTTGTGGCTCACATTAACTAGCGTGGGAAATACACTCGGCATTTCAAAAAGATAGAGGTGCCATCCCAACCCCTCCTGCACCCCAATCCAAGTTGTAACACATAATCCTCTTCAGGAGCATGGCGTTAGGTGGGAGTGTGACCAATAACAAGAGCTCCAAGAGATATTTTCCTAGAAGTCACCAGGCTGCTGATGTATGCCCAAACCGCAGCTACAGAAATTTAGGGATTTTTACGAGTCACATAAATTCACTTACATGAATTCTCAGACATCAGGACTAGCCAAAGGAAAAACTCAAAGGGATTCCCACCCTAAACCTTCATTCATCTGTCCCATTCCCAGACAAACTCTTCTCTCCTGCCCCTACTACAAACACCTGATGGTCTCCAGCTCTCTTCCTCCATCAGAATGTTCTCTTAGAAAGAGATCTGCTACCAGCAAGCTATCTATCTGTACCCTAGTGCTGTACTTCTCAAATAAGAAGCATGGAGAATGTGGGGCACCTGCTAGGGAGCAGTGCGCCAGTGGGCACACAAAGTCTCAGCGTAAAACAGGCCATGCATTGAGAAAGTCTGCTTGATTCAAGGTAGAAGATTTTCTGCTATAAAAAAAACACACAAGTAGGGTTAAATTTACATTTAAATTAATCCTAGAGATAAACTCCCCATTTGTGGCAGGTTGGCTTCCTAATCCATACCACTATTATGGATCTCAGGTCCAGACATACATATTCACTTTCTTCTGCCCTGATGGATACTTAGGAGGAAAATTTTGAGAAGCACTATCTCCACACTTGTATTATGTTTGGATCTACTTAAATTCTCAACCCAGTCTTATTAATTTCCAATGAGTCAGGAAGCATATCGGCAGAGGAAGCTCTCTTATCCACCTTTTTCTGCATGAAAACACCTGGGGAAAAGACACACTTCGATGGGTAACACAGAGAGTGATGCTCAGCAGAGTATTAGAATCTTGGCAAAAAGCCGATTATGATCTTTCCCTCAGGAGAGGATACTCTATTACATCACCTCATACATCTACCTATTCACTCAGCCAATAAGCATTTAAAGTCAGTTCTCTGTAAGTCAAATGCTATGCAATCCTTAAGAAACTTACATATGTTTGAGGCTGGGGATAGGGAAGGCAGTTTATTGTAACATATTTAACAGTTTTTTGTAACATATTGCAACAATCAAAACTCATAGACCTTTGAAATTGCCTTAGACCTTAGAAATGTGTCTAAAAGTCAAGAGAATAAGAGAATAATAACCAAAGCAGACCCAGGGATGATGCAGATGTTGGAGTTAGCAGAGAAGTCTCCTTCCGTTCTTCACTGTTGTCTGTCTTTGTCTCAACCCAGTCATGAGCAAGTCCAGGAGACCAGGAAATACAGCCTACAGGACTCAGACACCAGCATACAACACAGAGCAGAATATGCATGAGGAGGAATCTGAGGACAGATTGTCCCAGGACTGGCACAGAAATCATACAGAATAAGGACTGCAGAAAAGTTACAAGGTTTGGCACATATAAAGTCAATGATGACCAATCTTTGAGATAACTAAGAAGTACCCAGGAAGGGTTTGTGGGTAAGAAAACAGAGCGTACAGATGGTCCTAGAGCATAAGAACATACATATAGAAATACAGTCCTGGAGCACATAAAGAGTAGATTTAAGAACACAGATTAAAAGACTAACCTTGGGAGGGCGCCTGACTAGAGCATGTAACTCTTGATCTCGGATTCATGAGTTCAAGTCCCATATTGGGTCATTGGGTATAAAGCTTACTTAAAAAAAAAGAAAAGTAGGGAGAGGGCACCTGGGTGGCTCAGTCAGTTAGGCATGTGACTCTTGATTTCAGCTCAGGTCATCATCTCAGGGTTGTGAGGTCGAACCCCGCCCCAGGCTCTGTGCTGGGTGTGGAGCCTGCTTAAGATTCTCTCTCTCCCTCTCCCTCTGCCTCTCTCCACTGCTCTCTCTCTCTCTCTCTTTCAAAAAAAAAAAAAAAAGATTAATCTTGGGTGACAAGAATCAAGGTTTGTACCCTCCTATTGAAGTGTGCAAAAAAATATTTAAAGGTAAATTTACTTTTATAACTAACTTCATTCTGTTTTGAGCCCCCATTCCTGTATAGTAGCAAAACAGAACAAAACAAAAACTCTCATTTGTCCATTTAAGTTATCTCAATCTTTTCTTTTTTTTTTTAAGATTTTATTATTTATTCATGAGAGACAGAGAGAGAAGCAGAGGGAGAAGCAGGCTCCACGCTGAGTAGGGAGCCTGATGCGGGACTCGATCCCAGGACCCTGGGATCATGACCTGAGCCGAAGGCAGATGCTTAACCATCTGAGCCACCCAGGCGCCCTCAGTCTTTTCTTTAAGATTAATTCAGGCTCTTTTAGATTAGTCTTTGGGGGTATGATCTCAGGATCACTTACTTAGGTTCTCTGTTTTCTGCTTGACCTCTCCTCTAAATCTTGGGGAGCTTACCTATCATTGTGGCAGCAGTGTAAGGGATATCTGATGTACACCTGACCCTCCTTTTCAGATATTCAACACCTCCTTGAATATGTCCCTCGTTTCACATGATCTCCTATGCCTGCGATGAGCCCAGCACGCAACAAAAACTAGAACATAGACATATATGACTGAGGCACAGCTAGGAACGCCTTTATTGCCACTAGCATGCCGTGTTCCCACCAACAGAATGATTGCTTCAGCAGCAGAGAAGGGCCTGAGGTTTCTTGTCTCCTCTGAACTAGCGTTCTTAAATTCCCCACAGGCAGCACTCACGACAGCATCTGGGTGGCAGCTCCTTAAGGAACAAGGGAGACATCCCATAATTGCATACATTCACTTATGTACTTTTCTGATAAATATAATTTACACAATTGTTTACTAGGCAACCAAAGCGAAAGTAACCTTGAGCAATTTCCAGTTCATCATTCTGGCGAGTCTTTAACTGATACCAACTTTCATAGCCTTGCCTAATTCAGCTTCCCCCTGCAATGACCCTCTGCTACTCCATCTTGACCTTGCCCCTTAGCTTTCTTCCTCATTAAAACTTTGACTTGTCAAGTAAGAACCCTTTCCCTGAACTGTATCTTGCAATTTCCTTCCTGGCTTGCCCTGATCCCTGCCAGAACCAACTTTTCCTTTGGATATCATCCCACAGGCTCTCCTCTCCCTGGTTTCCCTGGCCTCAAAGGCCGTGCAGGCCACCTTTCTAAAGACATTGGTATCAGAAGAAAAATAATTATGCATCAACCACCTTAAACCAAATTTCAGGAATTTCTGGCCTCAGCATGTTACAAATCAGACTATGCGTGCAATATTCCCTTATTCTACCTGTGTGTATGACCACTGTTGTTAGTTGCCTATGATTGCTGCAACCCCAAATTGGTAGCTTAAAACAACAAGAGTTTATTCTCTTACGGTTTTGGAGACTAGAAGTCTGAAGTCAGCTTTACTGGGCTAAAGTTAAGCTGTTGGCAGTGCTGATTCCTTCAGGAGGCTCTAGGGAGAATTCATTTTCTTGTTTTTTCCTAGCTTCTAGAGGCGATCTGCGTCCCTTGGCTCTGGACTACTTCCCTGCATCATTTCAATCTCTTGCTACCATCATCTTCACAAAACTCCCTTCACAAAACATCATCTTCGTTTTATGAGGTCTCTTGTGATTACATTTAGGGCCTGCCCAGATAATGCAGGATAAGCTTCTCATCTCTGGATCCCTTTTGCCATATAAGGTAATAGTCACAAGTTCCAGGAATTAGGACACAGATATCTTTGGCAGAGCCATTACCTAGCCCATCACAACCGGCATAGAGAAATGCCAAATGCTGATACCACCATGGAAGTAGAAGAAAAGACTACAGTAACAACAGGAAAAAAATAACTTCTATAACAAAACAATTACTAGGGGCGCCGGGGTGGCTCAGTCAGGTAAGCAACTGCCTTCAGCTCACGTCATGATCTCAGGGTCGCGGGATCGAGCCCCACATCGGGCTCCCTGCTCAGCGGGGAGTCTGCTTCTCCCTCTCCCTCTGCCTGCCTGCCGTTCCCCCTGCTTGTGCTCTCATGCTCTCTTTCAAATAAATAAATAAGATCTTTAAAAACAGTCATTTTTTTAAAACTTTCACAATATTATCAAGGGCTTTCCACTGAATGATTTAAAGAGCTTCAAAATTTTTTCACTCAACACCCAAGTGAGGAGGGCTTCATGGAGAAATCATTTTTCTTTTCACTATTAAAAAAAAAAATCTAAGCACACCCACAAAAGGATTAATGCAACAACTTCTACGTAGACCAGGTATAATTTAAATGTAGCCATGATGAAATAACAGTAGGTCACTACACACTGTCTAGGGTTCTAAGGTTTAAACCTTTTTCTTTCCCGCTTTTTGATTAAATTAATATAAATAAGGTGGATATGTCAATAAAAAAATAAGATAGATATTATCAAAGTAAGCATCATCAAGTAGCAAGGAAAAGTAAGCAGAGTGCTTTAAATATCGTTCAAAGATGTCTTCCAGAAAATTCTGTGCACTTTTAGGTAGACACATTTTGTTTTTAAACTGCATCTTTATCTTTATAGTGGGTCAGCTTATCAGCAAAATGTAAGTACAAACCTTCATCACAGCATAAAAAAATACATATTTCATGAAAAACATTACCTGGACTCCTACAGGGTATAAATATGTACTCTTCCTTAACAACTTGCCTAGCGCTGTGAATAACAGTCCTACCTCAAGAGTCAGGTGCATATTCTGACCTAAGAGCGGTATAACCATTAATTCCTCTGTGCTTCCGTTTCTTCATCTACAGTACCTAGTGCTTAGGGTTGTGGCACAGATTAGATAATACAATGCTAGATAATACCAGAGGAGTACCGGGGAAATAAGTTCCTTTGCCATGTCAGCAAATTCCATTATCTCAGCTTTTGGATTCACCACCTTAATTTTTAAAAACAAGAAGAATCTAGAATGACCATAAATTTGTGATCTTAAAAATAAATTACAGTGGGGCACCTGGGTGGTTCAGTCAGTTGAGCATCTGACTCTTGATTTTGGCTCAAGTCATGATCTCCAGGCTGTGGGATCAAGCCCCATGTCAGGCTCCACACTTAGCGGGGAGTCTACTTAAGATTCTCTCTCCCTCTCCCTCTCCCTCTGCCCTTTCCCCCTCTCACACACATGCACACTCTCTCTCTCTCAAAAATAAATAAATATAAATAAATAGTGAATTCATGTAAAGTACATACACTCATCAAATTAGATCACAAAAGAGACTACCTTAATAATAAACACACAGATCAATGAAACAAAATAAAGAACCCAAAATGGACCCACATAAATATGTTTACTGACTTTTGACAAAGCTACAAAACAGTTCAATGAAGGGAGGATGGCCTTTTCAACAAATGATGATGCAGCAATTGGACATCCACAGGCAAAAAAAATAAATAAACCTTGATTTAAATCTTATACCGTGTACAAAAATGAACTCAAAATACATCAGACTTAAATATAAAACCTGAAACTATAAATAAAACTATTGGGAAAAAAGTACACAGGAGAAATTCTTTGGAATCTAGAGCTAGGACTAATTCTTAGGATTGGCACCAAAAACAAAAGCCATACAAAGAGAAACTGATAAATTGAACCTCATCAAAATTTAAAATTTTGCACTGTGAAAGCCCATATGAAGAGGATATACATACAAGTGAGCACATGAAAAGATGTTCAACATCACTAGCCATTAGAGAAATACAAATTAAGACCACAACGTGATTTCAGTACACACCTATCAGAATGGCTAAAATAAAAAAGTGACAACACCAAACGCAGGCATAACTCTATCTGTTTAGAAACTGGATCACTCATATAGAGCTGATGAAATCAGAGAATGATATAGCCATTCTAGAAAACAGTTTGCCCATTTCTTATAAAACTAAACACTCAACTACTATACAACCCAACAATTGTACTCCTGGGCCTTTATCCCAGAGAAAGGAAATTTTACATTCACACAAAAACCTGTACATGAATGTACCTAGCAGCTTTAACCATAATGGGCAAAAACTGGCATCAGTCAAGATGTCCTTCAACAGGTGAAAGGTTAAACAGATTGCAGTACATCCATATCATGGGATACTACAGCAATTAAAAAGAAGAAGAAGAAGCTATTCATACACACAACAACCTGGAGGAATCTCCAGAGAATTATACTGCGTGAAAAAAGCCAATTTCAAAATCCAACTATGATATGTACAGTTCCAACTACATAACGTTCTGGAAAAGGCAGGACTATGGAGACAGTAAAAAGACCCATGGTTGTAGGGGTTGAGGGGAGGAAGGACTGACCAGGCAGAGCACAGAGGGTTTTTGGACAGTGAAACTATTTTGTGTGATAATGTAATGGTAGGTATATGTTATTATATGTTTGTGCAAACCCATGGAATGTACAATACCAAAAGGGAACCTGATATAAAATATCTAAACTGTGGACTTTGGGTGATAATGATGTGCCAACTGCAGGTTCATCAATTGTAATATATGCACTATTCGGGGCGGGGCGGGGGAGAAAGGCTATGTACGTGTTAGAGCAGGAGGATATGGGAACTCTCTGTACTTTCTGCTCTCCTTTGCTGTGAATTGAAAACTGCTCTAAAAAATCAAGTCCAGGGGCGCCTGGGTGGTTCAGTTGGTTAAGCATCTGCCCTCGGCTCAGGTCAAGATCCCAGGGTCCTAGGATCGAGCCCTGCATTGGGCTCCCTGCTCAGCCAGGAGCCTGCTTCTGCCCTCTCCCTCCGCCTGCCACTCCCCCTGCTTGTGTTTTTCTCTCTGTGTCAAATAAACAAATAAAATACTTAAAAATAAATAAATAAAGTCAGTCCATTTTTTAAAAAAGATTACCTCAGGCATGATTCTATTTATGTAACTTTATTGACATGGCAAAATGTAGCAACAGGAAACAGATTAGTGGCTGTTTAAGGAAAATGTGGGAGCAGGAGGAAGGTAGGTGTGACTATAAAAGGAGAGCCCGGGAGATCCTTATGGTATCAGACCTGTTCGGTATCTTGACCGCGGTGGTGGATACCTGAGCCTCAAAGATGATAAAACTGCATAGAACCTAATATACACACATGCATACAATATGCACACATACACACATGCATGAAAGTACAAGTAAAACTGGGGAAATCCGAATAAAATTTGTTGGATTGCATCCATGTCAATATCCTGGTCGTTTTCACACAACAGTTGTTACCACTGGGGGAAATCAAGCAAAGGGTACAAGAGATCACTCTGTATTATATATTACAGTGGTACGTGAATTATTATTATTTCTGTTTTAAAACTGAACTTCCTTTCCAGCAGGTTTTAAGGATGTCCTAGAAACCTGCCATAGCCTTCTTAATTTTGCCATGTATAGCCAAGGTTCACTCTTCAGCTACGGTCATCAGCAAACGAACATGACATGCTTCCTCTCTTTAAGAACTGAAAGCTGTTCTAGCCTTAGAAATTCCCCAGTGTGCTGGCACTGGGGGCTTGTCTCACCCGGCCTGTGAGGTCATGCAGCCCTACCTTCCAGAGATTAAAGGAACCTCGGTGCACAGAGTCAGGCCCCCACAGTGTTTAGTAGCTCACAGGCTTTGTCGATGTCACTGAAACGTCTGTGAAAACGATCTGCTCAGTTGGATTTAAACAGCAACCTACTGGCCCGGGGGAAAGAAATTTATGCCATGGAAAATTATATTGTAAAGATGCAGCCAGCCACCAACAAAAATATTATGGCAGCAGGCAGGGGGCAATGAGAACTGGAAAGACCTGCAAAGAGAATTTCTTCCTCTTCAGCAACCATCAGGGTATACTTTGGCATTCTCTCCAAAATAGAGAAAATCAAACTAGATGCCTGTAAGCTTATCACTGCTCAAAACTTAATTTCATTTGAACCATGAAATCGTATCTACTGCGTAAAGTGTAAAATGTAAAGATTTTGTTGGGTTCTAATTGATACCATCTGATAAGAAATATCAGATTTTAACACCAAGGAAGGGAAATGTTAAATATTAAATAAAGAAACATCCGAGGCGGAGTATTAAAAGACCACATACTGAGCAAGGGAGGAAAGCAGACTGGGAGACCAGTTTACTGTTTGCTTTTGATTTTTTTTTTTTTCTTTTTTGCCTTTCCTTTTTCTTCCACTTACCCTCTACCTTTTCTTCTCCTCATTGTTTATTTTGTTTCATTTTTTAAGATTCTGCACTCAACTTGATCTCCCAGTTTCTATCTAAGTAGTTCATTTCTGGGCTTCTGACATACCTAAATTTTTCTGACAGGCTCGGGAAAAGGAGTGGAGGAGGAAATACAGAAATACATTTGCATTCAGGACTGAGAAGCAAGCCCCTCAGGAAAGAATGTGTCCAAAGAATATAAATAACTTGGCCAAATGACCTTAGTCACCAACAAAGATAAAGCAAAGTGTTTATCATAAGCCATTTCACCTGACCCATTCCCTCAATCCTAGTTAGGCTTAAATCAATATATATGTGACCTTTTCACTAAAACCTAAGGTATCTAAACCAAGGTAGTAGTAGTTTGGTATCCGCATGACAAAACAAAACTCAACACGGGAGAGAGACACCCTCCCACCTCTGCAGGGAGGGGGGCCAGGTATGGCTGAGGGCCCACGTTTCACTGAAGGTTCCACATAGCATGGTAGTGCATTAGGACATCCAAGGGCAGCATTGGCACTGGATGGTGGTGCCCAATGGCTGTGCCTACTAGAAAAGCTGTGGACACCAGAAGCAGCTAGGAAAAGCCTTTACATAGCAACTAAAAAGACATCTTTGTAAGATCATAGGAGACAACCCTGCAAATGTCCAGAAATGTATAGAAGAGATACAAGGGATAATAGAAGTAATGAAATAGTAGGTGGTAAAAAAATCCAGGAAAAAAAAACATAATTTACCGTAATTAATATAAGTACATTTTTACCTTTAAGTTGGTGTAGCTCAGGGAAATCCGAGTTTCATGTACATACAGTTTGCTTTCATTTAATGAAGAAAGTACTCAATTGGAATCAGTTGACCTCTGGTCTCCTCTCAGATCTACCTGAGTAGACCCTATGTATGTCTTTTTATTCTTTATAAAACTAGTTAAATATAGCTTTCCCCAAGGACAAGTTTTTTTGAAGATTTTATTTATTTATTTGAGAGAAAGAGAGCATGCACATGTACATGAGCTGGGGTGGGGGGGGCAGAGGGAGAGAGAGAAACAGGCTCCCCACTGAGCAGGGAGTCCAACATAGGGGCTCCATCCCAGGACCCTGAGATCACGACCTGAGCCAATGGCAGACACTTAACCGACCGAGAAACCCAGGCACCCTCCAGTGACAAGTTTTTACACCAGCATATAAATACTTGTAAATAAAAATTTCAAAATACAATTTCATGTATACAACGACTGATTGTCAGCAATGAATTAAATGCAGCATATAATATACTATCCACTGCCCAATAGATGTGATCTTTTACCTCTGAGCAAGCTACCTATAACATATACTCCAAGATATAATATACAAGTTCTTCATGAAGGAACATCCAGGTCATATTTGCAACACCTTCCCATTTGTTCTGTGATTTTACCTAATATCTAATAAATTCCTTCTTCTTAAATGGAAAATTCCATGGCCACATTTGGTCATTATTTCCACATCTGAACTTCACTCTCTCAATAATATTCTTTAAACGTCAGTCCCTTCTTTGTTCTATTTCATGCCCTCTTGCTTTTGAACTATTTAATCCTTGAAGAGTTTCCTTTCATATACCTTTTCTGTCTTCCAAACTTTAACTGCATTCGTCATATTCACCTCTCATTTCCCTCTCAAGAATGAGAAACAAGGGCAAAAATGAACTACTGGGACGTCATCAAGATAAAAAGCTTTTGCACAGCAAAGGAAACAGTCAACAAAACCAAAAGACAACCAACAGAATGGGAGAAGATATTTGCAAATGACATATCAGATAAAGGGCTAGTATCCAAAATCTATAAAGAACTTATCAAACTCAACACCCAAAAAACAAATAATCCAATCAAGAAATGGGCAGAAGACATGAACAGACATTTCTCCAAAGAAGACATCCAAATGGCCAACAGACACAAGAAAAAGTGCTCAACATCGCTCAGCATCAGGGAAATCCAAATCAAAGCCTCAATGAGGGGGCGTCTGGGTGGCTCAGTTTGTTGGGAAAAAAAACCTCAATGAGATACCACCTCACACCAGTCAAAATGGCTAAAATTAACAAGTCAGGAAACGACAGATGTTGGTGAGGATGTGGAGAAAGGGGAATCCTCCTACACTGTTGGTGGGAATGCAAGCTGGTGCATCCACTCTGGAAAACAGTATGGAGGTTCCTCAAAAAGTTGAAAATAGAGCTACCCTACGACCCAGCAATTACACTACTGGGATTTTACCCCAAAGATACAAATGTAGGGACCCAAAGGGGTACGTGCACCCCGATGTTTATAGCAGCAATGTCCACAATAGCCAAACTATGGAAAGAGCCAAGATGTCCATCAGCAGATGAATGGAAAAAGAAGATGTGGTGTATATACAATGGAATATTATACAGCCATCAAAAAAAGAATGAAATCTTGCCATTTGCAACGACATGGATGGAACTGGAGAGTATTATGCTAAGCGAAGTAAGTCAATCAGAGAAAGACATGTATCATATGGTCTCACTGATATGAGGAATTCTTAATCTCAGGAAACAAACTGAGGGTTGCTGGAGTGGTGGGGGGGTGGGAGGGATGGGGTGGCTGGGTGATGGACATTGGGGAGGGTATGTGCTATGGTGAGTGCTGTGAATTGTGTAAGACTGTTGAATCACAGACCTGTACTTCTGAAACAAATAATACATTATATGTTAAAAAAGAAAAAAAAGAAGATAGTAGGAAAGGAAAAATGAAGGGGGGGAAATCGGAGGGGGAGACGAACCATGAGAGACTATGGACTCTGAGAAACAAACTGAGAGTTCGAGAGGGGAGGGGGGTGGGGGGATGGGTCAGCCTGGTGATGGGTATTAAGGAGGGCACGTACTGCATGGAGCACTGGGTGATATACACAAACAATGAATCATGGAACACTACATCAAAACCTAATGATGTAATGTATGGTGATTAACATAACAAAATAAAATTAAAAAAAAAAAAGAATGAGCACTGACCTCGTATTTTTTTAGTCTCTACAAGGATCTATGACCTAAAGATCCTTTATCATCATGGCTGTCTTTATTGATGCTTCATTACCTTTCCTGTCATATAAGGTTCAGAATCACGCACAAAGCTCCAAGTCCTTTGAAATGCTTTTATATGATATGAACCTGCGTTCCATTAGCTTTCCTGAATATTAAGATGCTACTGCTCTCATTTTGTTTCATCTCAACGGTAAGTCTTGTAACTAATATACCCTTTAAAAATGTTATTCTAACATATATTTCTTTGCAAGCCTTGGCCTAATTCTTTTCTCCCTTTTTCTAAAATTATTCTGTGTGGTTTCTAATATGACATACAAGTTTTGTGCAGTGGCGGTATCATGGCCAATGAGGTTTACCTGAGGTGTGATTACTGCTAATTGAAAACTTTTCCAATACGGTGTACAACAAGTGCAATGACATTTTCTTTAGTACAAAAATCAATAGAGTAATTGTGGTCTTCTAATTAAGTCAATTTACATGAATGTTTTATCTCACCAGAATACCACTTAATGGTCTTCTACATGCTATTTGTCACAAAAGGAAAGGAAGCTGGGTGAAAGGAGATGAATGGAAAGCGTAGTATAGAATTATTCCTGCTACTGAAAGAGGAACCCAAGAACGTATATTACCGATTGTGGACTAGTTGAGTCAGCGCTTTAAGAAGAGCCTATTTTGTGGATTTTTCTGGAAGTATTTACGTGACTTGAAAGTATTTACAAAGCACACAAAAGACAAAACTTTCAACTAAACAATAACCTAAAAACTCAGAGAGCCTGTACTTTTTATCATCTTTGGTTTTTGACATTTTGATTGACTTCATTTTGGTTTTTCTTTTATTTTACAATTCTGAGAATCGGGTAGTGAAAAAAAATGCCCAAGCACAAATTGTTCAAGGTCACATACAAGACGATTACACAACTGGAATGAGGGGTCGTAGCAGCCACGTTTACACTGCAGATATTCTTTTGCCTTATTACATTAGAACACGCTGCAATTTTGCTTTCCCTGTTTCACATTCCAGGAAAAACGACAATTAGTGAACTCTGAGATGTGCCGCTTTCTTTTTCCTTCCTCACCAATTTCCCTGAAACTAACATGCTCACATGTATCCCATCCACATCTTATCTGCAGTGTCCAGAGCAGAGGAAAAAGAAATCCTCTGGTACTGTCCCAGAAAAGAGAAATAGGCCACCCAGTATAGGTAAAAGAAGAATAAATCAGCAAGTGGTCAAAACAGTCCATCTCCCTGCTTGCTTTCTTTTATATATATTGACCTTTTTCTCTCATACGTCCCACCCCAAACTGCTGATCTAAGGACGTTCCTCCAGGGCTGTACCTCTGTTCAACGGAACCCATGTCTGCCATTCCGGGGAACTTTGTGCTAGACTCTACAAGTAAGAATGAGAGGAAGGAGAGCATGTCTCACTCGTATTTTTTCCCTCTGCATGTAGCAAAATAACCTGCCACATAATCAGTACCCAGAAATGTTGAATAAATAAAATATGTGAGCCTGCTATAGTCTACTTCTAGATCGTGCTTACATTTGAGATCTCACTGCCACATTATTGTAAATGATACCAAATATAATATGATTTCTCATTTCTCTCCTCGGAGTTTACTATCATGTTTTATCATTAAGGTTTTGATCACCTGGGAGACAACGAACTCCAGAGAAACAAGAGCTGAATTATGCATGATCTTGTGGTTAAAAGAGCTGACTCTGGAGCCAGGCTGTCTGGATTCAAATTCCTGCTCCACCACTTACCAGCTATTGATGTTAGGCAACTTAATTAATGATTCTATGTCTCAGTTAATCAATCTGTTCTAACACTACCTACTTTATCAAGTTGTGGAATTATTAAAAGAGCTAATATTTTGTAAACCTCTTAAAATACTGTCTGGCACATGATAAGGATTATATAAACGTTTGTTTTTAAAAAAGTTGTCTTCTGGGATATACCATCAGTTGGTCAACTGAGAATTTACTATTTGTTATAGGAAAAAAAAATGGTAGGCGACATCTCTGAAAATATTCCATGCTAGATGTAGTATTTTAATTGATAAAGCCTCAGAATAGAATTGATTACGTGATGATGGGTATAAGTCATAAAAACTAAACTTTTCTTTTCCATCCTCCTCTCCCTGTTCATACTCCCCCCAAAATTTTAGAGTAAGATTTCCTCCCCAAATCTGGAAATGTTCTCTAAAGCACATTGTTTCTCCTTGCCAAATGGAGGAGGCCTCGGCCTCTGGGAATACAGAGAACAAGATATCCTGAAAAACCCTTCCAGGCAACACACCAATGTGAGATGACTTGCCACAAAGAACAAAGACTCTTTAAGTAAATAGCTAAAAATACGAAAAGTAACAGAAGTCCTCAGAGGCCACAGAATGAAGAAGAAGCAGGAGTCGGTGTGATAAACTGGTACTCAAATGACTCCTGCCTGAAGGCATGTGCTGGCTCCGGGAACCTAGAGCCTTCCAGCTTAAGGTCACATTGGATGGATCAGACAGAAACTTGCCACAAGACAGCAACACTTATTATAAAGCTAGAGCAAATATGACTGCTTAGCCATGCTTCAGGGATAGACAAATAGATCAATGGAACAGAAAAGAGTGGCCAGAAATAACACACACATATATGAATATGTGATACGTGACAGAGGAATTATTACAAACAAGGGAAAAGGAGGTATTATTACAAATTATAAATAGATGATCTTCATTTTTATTTTTTTAAAAGACTTATTTATTTTAGAGAGAGAGAGCACACGAGGTGGGGGAGGGGTAGAGGGAGAGGGAGAGAACCTCATGCAGATGCCCCACTGAGCACGGAGCCCAGTGTGGGGCTTGATCTCATGACCCTGAGATCATGACCTTGAGATCATGACCCAAGCTGAAATCACGAGTCAAATGCTTAACCGACTAAGCCACACAGGTGCCCCAGGTAACTTCATTTTTTTAAAAAGCCTTGCCTCCTGCCACAGAATAATGTCGCTTCAAAGTAAATCAAAGACCTCTGAGAAGAGCAAACCATAAAGCTTTCAGAAGATAATATAGGAAAATATCTTCAAGATTTCAGGGGAGGGAAAGATATTTGACATGTAAAAATTACTAACCATAAAGAAAAAATGATAAATTTAACTACATTAAAATTAACTCTTCATCAGAAGACACCTTAGAAAGGAAATGAGTAACAAAGTGGAAAAAGACATTTGTGACACATATAATTGACAAAGAACTGGTACAGAGGATAATATAAAGAACTGTTACTTTTGCACCCCTCCCAGGTTGCCAAAAATAGTCAAAGCCAAACACTATCAAGTGTTGGTGAGGATGGAAAGCAAAGAAAATTCTCATGCACCACTGATAGTAGTTTAAATGGTAAAGCCATTTTGGAAAACTGTTTGGTATTAGCTAGGAAAGTGATGAGGCACATACTGCAGATGAAGGGAAAGTGGAATCTTTTCTTTTTTTTTTAAGATTTATTTATTTATTAGAGAAAGAGAGCACAAGTGGAAGGGGCAGAGGGAGAGAGAGAGAGAAAATCTCAAGCAGACTCCCTGCTGAGCGAGGAGCCCAGTGCCAGGCTTGATCTCGTGACTCTGAGGTCACGACCCTGAGATCACAACTTGAGTCGAAACCAAGATCAGTTGCTCAAGCGACTGCACCACCCAGGCACCCGAGGAAAGTGGAATCTTAAAAATCTTTACCTACACAAAAGAAGGTACAAAAGGGGAAAAATCATATATAAGGACAAAACAAAAACTGTAAAATAAGATGGAGGAATTAAACCCAAACATGTCATAAACTGCATTAAGTATAAAATTCAAATTTAAATATTTAAATTTACCAATAAAGAAATATTATCCTATTGGATTTATTAAAAGTATTCATCTAGGGCCCACTTGGGTGGCTTGGTTGGTTAGGCGACTGCCTCTGACTCAAGTCATGATCCCAGGGTCCTGGGATGGAGTCTCATATCGGGCTCCCTGCTCAGCGGGGAGCCTGCTTCTCCCCCTACCTCTGCCTGCCACTCCCCCTGCTTGTGTGCTCTCTCTCTGTCAAATAAATAAATAAAATCTTTATAAAAAAAGAACATCTACATGATATAAAGATAATACAAAGATACAAAGTTTTTATCAATAAAAATATGTAGCAGATAAATCAAAACCTCAGTGAGATACCACCTCACACCAGTCAGAAGGGCTAAAATTAACAAGTCAGGAAAGGACAGATGTTGGCGGGGATGTGGAGAAAGGGGAACCCTCCTATACTGTTGGTGGGAAGGCAAGCTGGTGCAGCCACTCTGGAAAACAGTATGGCGGTTCCTCAAACAGTTGAAAGTAGAGCTACCCTACTACCCAGCAATTGTACTACCAGGTATTTTCCCCAAAGATAAAAATGTAGGGATCCAAAGGGGCACCCCAATGTTTATAGCAGCTATGTCCACAACAGCCAAACTATGGAAAGAGCCAAGATGTCCATCGATAGATGAATGGATAAAGAAGAGGTGGTATATAAATACAATGAAATATTATGCAGCCATCAAAAAAATGAAATCTTGCCATTTGCAACGACATGGACAGAACTAGAGGGTATTATGCTAAGCGAAATAAGTCAATCAGAGAAAGACAAGTATCATATGATCTCACTGATATGGGGAATTTGAGAAACAAGACAGAGGATCATAGGAAAAGCGAGGAAAAAAATGAAACAGACAAAACCAGGGAGAGAGACAAACCATAAGAAGACTCTTAATCTCAGGAAACAAACTGAGGGTTGCTGGAGTGGTGGGGGGTGGGAGGGATGGGGTGGCTGGGTGATAGACAGTGGGGAGGGTATGTGCTATGGTGAGCGCTGTGAATTGTGTAAGACTGATGAATCACAGACCTATACCCCTGAAACAAATAATACATTATGTTAATTTTTTAAAAAATAATAAATAAATATGTAGCAGATAAAAACCACACAAAAATAGGTGTGAAGGCCAAAAGAATGATCAGGATTCACTATACTGATAAAATTTTTTATTTAAAACATTTCCAAATATGTATTCTCCCAAGAACACAGTTCCTTAGGGCAGATGAGCCAGCTAGTCTCCAAACATGGGACTGAAGTTGGACTGTATCTCCTAGCTTCCCCTTAGGTAAGGCCATTTGCCTAGATCTCACCAATGGAATATGAGTGTTCGGTTTCCATACCAAAGGGATGGTCCTATACATATGCAATCATTTATTTAGTAATTCACATTTATTCAGTGATGACTTCGATTGTTTAGAGATACTGAGCTATTAAGACAAAGTCCCAGCTCTCAAAGAGTTTCAAGATTCTGAGGACACAAATATAGAAAGAAGCACATACAGTGCAGTAGTAATTGCCATAACATATTGGAAATACGTACAAAGTACCACAGGAACCAAGAGAAAGGAGTGCTAAGTTTACTGGAGAAGTCAGTCATGGCTTCCCATCACAGAGGGACTGACATGAGCTGACTAATGAAGGCAGATAAAATGTAGAGATGCAACACAAAGGCACAAGGTTCTATGGCTAATCTGAAGAAAAGCAAGGAATTCAATATGACCAGAGCACATGACCATGTGGGGAAATGATCCTACCCAGGGCAGTGGCACACAGCATGGAGAGGAGAGACTGTTCAGCAATATTGAAAAAGTACAAAGAAATGAATGACTTACTGAGAAGTAGGGCAAAGGTGGCATGCAGGATCGCTCACAGGTAGACTGCACTGGCATTACCTGAAAAGGAGATCAGAAAAGTGGGTTATGAAGCAATTAGGTTGGAATTGGAGAAGAATGTTTCAACTTGAGGATCAATTTGTATATACTTGGTAGCTGGGACAATGGGCTTAGATAAATTTGCCTGGAGATTGTTTAAAGTAAAAAATAAGAGCATGAAGATGGTCTAGTTTTCCCCAGATGCTTAGCAACCTGGTGCTAAATACCAGGAGAATCTGAGGTTCTCAGTCAGAAGGTGACCAAAATTCTAATTATTTGTAAAATTTCTCCTCAGTAACCTAGTGAACAGTCTGTAGTGTTGAAGCATTTCTAAATCTTTGCTACCAGAGTCTCTGGGGACATGTTAATCTTTTCTCATAGAACAATCTGGACCAGAAAAAAAGAAAAGGTATTTTCTGTTTTAATTTTTACTTTAGACCCAGTATAGCAGAACTGTCTACTATACGCAGAATATTGAACTGTGCTTGGGCTCAAGCCTTTGTGGAACCTTCCAAATCAAGCCTGGGAGATGAACGGGCCAAGTTCCTCCCTACTTCAGCCCCTCTCGTGGCCCATGTTCTTCTCCTCAGGGGAACATGCCAGAACAATTTTGCATGGAAATAAAAAAAGAACTACCCTATCAGGGAGCTCAAACAGCTCTGTCACCTGATCAAGCTTGAGTTATAATATCTTAACCTGAGACAGGCCCTAGTTTATCCTCGAATGGTTCTGGTGTCAGAAGAGAGAACTGAAGGGGGCCCTCTGACATCTTCCAGGAGCAATGAACAACCAAATGAAGGTACATGCTGAACTTCTTGAGCTCCCTGCTTTTTCACAGTCTCTGGAGGTGGTGGGCAAGTCCCTCTCAGATTCCAACTCTGCAGCTTTTGTGTTATGAGCTTTCAGACTCTATTTGACCATTTCTTTTTTCTGGCTGGGTCCAGAAATTAGCCCGAGTCAGACTGGGTCTGGCTTCAACCTGGACTAGGTCCAGGGTCAGATTGGGTCTGAATTGGAAATTAGACTGGGTCTGAGGTGGGACTAGGTCTGATTTAAGCTGGGCTGGGTCCAGTGTGAGGCCTCGGGTGAATAAAAAAAAAAAATGTTTAAGGCTGAATAAGCAGGTTAATCTTATTAAAGATAATCTTGAATTGCAGTGACCACCTTGGAGAACTTTTAACCTAGATAAGTTTATCCACTTATGAGGAGTCCTAGAGAAAAAGGGGTCTCAGCCAAGCACTCACCATAAGGGGTAGAGGGAAAATTACTTTTCCCCCTCTATAGTTTCTGTTAACCAGCATGAAATCTGCTGATAGACCCTACTTGCACCTTCTTTAGGGATGCCTCTTAAGTCCAAGGGGTTTCGTTCATTTGCTGCCAGGAGTATTTACTATTGTTACCTGAAGCCTGACAAGATATTTGAAAAAGATTTTTTTGCTTTTTTGTTTTTTTCTTTGAAGTAATTCTATGGTCAGAAGTTGGCCAAATTGGAAGCTGATATTCAGAGCCTGGTAAGAATTTATTTTAGACCTTCTCCCCTAAGCTAAAATGAAACTACATACCCAGCGGGAAACATTCTGAAACCTTTGTGGAAGGATTTATTAAAACTTTCCAAAACACACAACTCTCAATCTAGAACATAGGGATCTTTCCATTTACATCTTAGTTGAAGATCTTCTCCATAATATAAAGAAGCAAACCGAGGATCATATAGTTGGGTGGGTGGTGGGTCAGCCTCTGGATATCCTTCAGTTTGCAATCCAGTTCTTTGAGGAACTAAAAACAACCATACTTGTCTTATAAATCTAGTTATTATAGGAACAGAAATGTGACTCTAGAAACAAGTCAAAGCCCACCTATCCTATTTACCAATCCCAGACCTCCCTTCTTTATTTCAAGAGGCCCAAAGATATTGTAAAAATCTAGACCTAGGGAACAAAAATCATCTTGGTGGAGCTTGCATTCTTTCTCTGTGCTTTTTGAGATGGAAGTATTCTACTGGTTTTCCCTAGAAACCAAGGTAATTCTAATCAGAAGGAGAAAAAGAGAAAAAAGAAAAGGAAAGGTTATTTTAATGACGAGGCCTGTAAAATGTCTTAAAAATCTCTTGCACAAATATTAGTAAAAATCTTTAGCCATCTGTCATCTGAGTGGGTTAGTAACCTTAATTTACTCCATCTGCCAGGAACATAATCTGTTCTTTTACGAAAAGAAGAGTATTGCATTATTGTAGCTGTCTCATGGCCAAATTTTTTTAAATAAAAGCGGTATCTGTTTGCATTTGTCTGTATGTTTACATATGTGTGTATGTTATAAATGTGATTTTTATGAAGATTTTTATTTATTTATTGAGAGAGATAATGATAGAGAGAGAGCACGAGAGGGGGGAGAGTCAGAGGAAGAAGCAGACTCCCCGCCAAGCAGGGAGCCCCGATGCGGGACTCGATCCCGGGACTCCAGGATCATGACCTGAGCTGAAGGCAGTCGCTCAACCAACTGAGCCACCCAGGCGCCCTGTGATTTTTTTTTTTTTCTATCTCCAGATGGTATTGCCAAAATTAATTTGTAAAGACCTCTATTTACTTGGCTTAAATACAAACAGGTATTTATATAAATCAAGTATATTCTCAGAAATATGGAAATTAACCCAAATATTTTCCAACTTCATTTGATTGAGGATAATTTTCAGTAAAAAAAAAAAAATTTTAAAGCTAGTTTAACTTCGTTAGTTTAATTAAAACAGGCATGTTATCAGCATTAATAATACATTTATTCTACCTAGGTTTACTAAAAGTCAAATAAGCTCATTATCTCTGTTACAGACTTTGTCAACAAGAGAGATAATTTAAAATAACGGTTAGCTGTTTAATGTCTCATAAAATTTTCATGACTAATCTAAACATAATTGTTAAGAACAAGTGAATTAAATAGATGGAATTAAGATAAAAGTTTATAAACGAACTTTCCAACGATAATTATGTTTTATAGTATGTCAACTTAAAAAGTTTCCATAATTTTTTTGGTAACTTGAAACTTTAAAGTTACACTGAGATAAGTTAAATGATGGATATTTATTGAATATCTAGATCATTTTCAAATAAGATAAAATACTGACACATTAATTATTGAACACAAATTTATCTACTTTTGGCTTATTTGGGTCAAGCAGTTAACATAGCTTGTGCTACACTGGATAATTTGAGCAAGAATATAATTTTAGAAATTATGAAATGTATTTATAAGTTCGCCAATCCAGAGAATGCTAGTGTAACAGACGTCCACAACTGCTTATTTCTTAGTTTTCACTAGGAATAAAGCATTCTAAGGGTACAGAATTCTATTAACATATGTAATTAAAACTACTTAGAAATAACAAGAGGGAAAGGAAACAATGTGTATGAAAAGTGAGTAAGGCAAATAAAATGAATGATTGTTCCAGAATGAGAAAAAAAGAAAAAAACCACAATAAATCTGGATGGATATAAATAGTTGTAGAAGTTTTGTTGGGAAAAAAATTTTATGTGTAGTCAAGCTGGCTAAGATTGGAATGGGTTTATTTAAGGTTTTAAAATGAGTTTTAATGTCAAAAGTACACTGGTGCAAAATTAGAATTTCGTTTTCTATTAGAAAGACAGTTTTCTTGATTATTGGTCTACACTTGATAAGAGATTGTGAAAGGTTTTTGTTGTATTGTTTTATTTTTTGAGTAATCTATGTGGAAAGCAAAGATGTTGTCTTACCAAAATAACTTACTGTGTTTCACATTGCCTTTATCACATCTTTAATCGCTTAAGAAAACCCAGTCCTCCCAATATTAAGAGCTAAGTTTTGTTCACAACTCTGTAACCTTCTGTATTTGCCTTTAAAATCTCTTATCAGGGCTCCTGGGTGGCTCAGTCGTTAAGCGTCTGCCTTCGGCTCAGGTCATGATCCCAGGGTCCTGGGATCGAGCCCTGCATCGGGCTCCCTGCTCCGCGAGGAGCCTGCTTCTCCCTCTCTCCCTCTCCCACTCCCCCTGCTGTGTTTCCTCTCTCACTGTGTCTCTCTCTGTCGAATAAATAAATAAGATCTTTAAAAAAAGAAAAGAAAAGAAAATCTCTTGTCACTTTGTTAAAGAGATATAATTAAACATTATTTGGTAATAATCTGTGATCTTATTTAGTCAAATGTTCAAACCTTTTGACATTTTGACAACTTCCCAAAATGAAATTCTAAATGTAGTCTTTCTGGGGTGCCTGGGTGGCTCGGTAGGTTAAGTGTCTGTCCTCGGCTCAGGTCGGGATCCCAGGGTCCTGGGATTAAGTCCCGCATCAGGCTCCCTGCTCAGCGGGGAGTCTGCTTCTCCCTCTCCCTCTCCCTGCACATTCTCAATCTCTCTCTCTCTCAAATAAATAAATAGAATCTTTAAATGTAGTCTTTCTTGGCCTCAAAGTAACTTTGAAATTTTCTAGAGGCTCCCTGAAAAATTTCAAAGGGTTTATCTCTCATCTTGTACAGGAGAAATGCTAAATTAATTAGGTTTATTTGGCATGTTAAATTACATGAGAAGTATTGTCAAATAAGTGATGATAAACCTTCTTAGGTATGAGTGCATGTTATTGATAATAAGTATTCTAAAAAATTGTATGAAATTCCTAAAAATCTGATATGCCCTGATATAATGTTAACAGGAATAGTTCCAGTTATTATCTTAAAGTGTTATACATCACAGAAATAACCAAATTTCCTTGTCAATTCCCTTATAATGAACTCTTATTGGATCTTAAACATTGGGCGTTTTAAAAATCTTTTGTCATTTACAGACAGTTATTGTTTTACTCTGATGCTTTTTTTAAAGTGACATTCATTGTAAGGACCCTACCAAGGAACTCCTGACCACTGACACTGCTGCCAAATTACAAGGTGTCAAAAGTCGGGTCAATATTTCCCTGCTGGGATGCCTGGGTGGCTCAGTCGTTAAGCGTCTGCCTTCGGCTCAGGTCATGATTCCAGGGTCCTGGGATCGAGCCCCGCATTGGGCTCCCTGCTCAGCGGGAAGCCTGCTTCTCCCTCTCCCCCTGCTTGTGTTCCCACTCTCGCTGGGTCTCTCTCTGTCAAATAAATAAATAAAATCTTTAAAAAAAAATTTCACTACTGAAGGAGGCTCCACCTGACATCTGTTCCTATGCAAATGCTGAAGACCTCGAAATCAAATTGGCCAGGAAGAGGAGTAGCTGACCTTGATGCAGACTGCTTCCTCCCAAGATGTGGAACAAGAACGTCTCTTTCTATCTCTCCTTTCCTCTCTGACCACACTTTTCCTAATTCTTATACATAAAGATCCTTATGATTCTTTTATCTACCTTTTCCTTGCTCTGGCCTGGGAAGATAATACCACTATTCATGTATCTTAGGCCATTGCAAAAAGGGGTAATCCAACCTGCAAAAAAGTTGGATTTGCCGCAATGCTGGTGATCCAGTAGTTCTGCCCATCGCAAACTTCTCCCTGATTTCCAATGCCTCGGTTTCTCTGGAACAAACTCAGGCCCATCTCTACTGTGTCCGACTCCCTAATCTTATGGGTCCATTTCCCTATCTGTAGTTAACGATCCCAAACCTGAGAAACTTGGCATCCAGGCTCTATATAATGAAAGGGACACAAGGCAAAGGTAATCAAAATAAAACCACTTGTGCGGTCTACAGACCCTTACATTTTACTGGCCTCCACCACTGTCACCTTTTCAGTAGTGAACCACAGATCCAAATGGGAATTACCAGGAGGCATTTATGATTCAAAATTCATTTTCTTTGGCAGAACCCTACTCCCTTGGCTAGGAGTAAGTGCAAATGAGGCTAAATGATCAGGAACTCAAAGATGTTGCAGAATCTGTTGCTAAAGAAATAGCGGCCCAACAAAAATTCCCACACTCTCTGGCCAAAGTTGTTCATGATAATAGGAGAGCCCTTAATTATCTCTTAGCTGAGCAAGGAGATGTCTGTGCTATGGCCAAGAGTACTTGCTACACTTAGATTAACATTTCTAGGGAAGTTGATACCCAGCTACATAAGATCACTGAACAAGCCAGCTGGCTTAAGAAAGTGACCTCTTCAAAAGAGTTTTTCTTTGACTTATTTGAGTCTGATTGGTTTGGGTCTTGGGGACCATGGCTGTAAAGTGTACTCCACACATTTAGAATGATCCTGTTCATAATAATCATAGTCTCCCTGGTGCACTGTGTTCTCTCAAAAGCTTTAAATGCATGTTCACAGCTGCTAACCACCAAGCAAATGACCTCCCTAAGAATAGAACATCGTAAAAGGAACAAAGAGAAGGACCAGCTTAAAGAATGTGAACCCAACAGTGTGACCTGTGAGTAACACAGATTTAGCAAAAACTGCAAGAACTCCAGAGTGGTAGCTGAGAATAGAGCTAAGACCTTAAGTGTTTTATCAAGTCTCAGTTAGAGTCTAGTCAAAAGTGGGGAATTGTTAAAAAAAAAAAAAAAAAAAAAGACAACAGACCCAAAATAGACTTGTTTATGCTAAGCTCCACATCACCACACTAAGACTTAATCACGGTTTTGGCTGTTCCAGAAATGACATATTAAACCAGGCCATCTGGAATCACCTGATCAGCACCAGTCAGGTAATCTGCCTGATAGATCCTTGCCGTCCCCTAGAGGAAAGTAACCTTGCAATAATCAACCTGTATTTTTGTCTAGTACAACCTGTTCCTGCTCCCTTCTGCCTACAAGTCCTTTGTTTTGTAAAGCTCCTCGGAGTTTCTCTCTATGGGCTAGAGTGTACGCTGCCCAATTCAAATCAATTTTTGCTCACTTAAAAATGCTAACATGCCTCAGTTTCTCTTTTAACCGAAACACATGCACCACCACCTTGAGCAGTCTGGAGCTTTAAGTCTGTTTGAGCGACTTCATTCTTCTATTTCTGTCCACAGCTCTTCGCGGGAGGCACCTCCCACGCAGCTCCTTGGCAAGGGGTGGTAATAGTCTCCCCCTTGTTGATAGTCCCAAGGTGGCTCCCCGCCACCAGTTAATGTTCTCTCCACTTTCCCCATTGCACACGCTTTCTGGTTCCTGCTCAGATCTTGAGCAATAGAAACCTGTATGAAAATGCACTTCATCTAAGAGAATGAAACAAAGCTGAACTAGTTCTCTGTTCATGAATGCGCATGGTTTGTTTTCTTGATCAGCCAGTGTATAATAGAAAGCACTCAAACTTTGGACTCCAAGAGGATGAGACATAGAATAGGCATGTTTTTGATGAATGTACAAGTAAAATGAGTTTGCTGAGTGCCCACGGTGGTGAACATGGAGCAGCTGGGGAGGGCAAGGAGAGTAGCAGCTGGGAGAAGGGACTTGCCAAAAGTAAGTGGGAAAATAGAGAACCATCTCTTTTGATTCCCACAGAATACCAAAGACAGGAATTAATTCACCACTCTGTAGTTTCGCCTGGGGCTAACTTTAGTTATCCCTTAATACCCCCTAACTTTTTTTTAAAAGATTTATTTATTTATTTATTTATTTATTTATTTGAGAAAGAGAGTACGCTAGAGAGAGAGAGCACCAGGGAGGGGGGGAACAGAGGGAGAAGCAGACTCCTTGTGCTGAGCAGGGAGCCCAAGTCGGAGGCTGAATCCCAGGGCCCTAAGATCATGACCTGAGCTAAAGGCAGACACTTAACCTACTGAGACACCCAGGCACTCACCCCTCTCATTTTTTAACTCAGTCTCCGATGACTTCAATTAATAAAAATTTTTGCTCTTTTTTAAAATTATTTTTCTTTAATTTTTCTTAAACTAAGAGCTTAATGCCTTGTTTTTTATTTTATTATATGTATTTCATAAGTAAAGATCAAAACAAAATTCACATTCTCCCTAGTGAGAGCTTCCCAGATTAATATGCCTACATACAAAAGTAAGCTAGGGTATAGATCAGCTATTACCCTTTCTACCGGACGCCACTATTGTTTTTTCAACTTGCATCTCATGCCACCTAGTGTTGTAATTTGGTTTTACAACTTGACACTACTAACAATTCTGATTTCAGCTCTGAAAAACACAACTTCAACTTTTTGGTTTCCTATTTAATGATTGTAAGGAAATTTCTCACATTATACCATCATGTGGTAAAAGCCTTCCACAGAATGGTACTGGATGAATACCTGGTTTTTTTTGTTTTGTTTTGTTTTGTTTTTAAGAATTAAAGCTAATTAAAAGTAAATACATCTGTGGGGTGCCTGGGTGGCTCAGTCAGTTTAGCATCTGCCTTCGGCTCAGGTCATGATCCCAGGGACCTGGGATCGAGTCCCACATCGGGCTCCCTGCTCAGCAGGGAGTCTGCTTCTGCCTCCCTCTCTCGTTCTCTGTTTCTCTATCTCAAGTAAATAAATAAAATCTTTTTTAAAAAATTCCATGAAATTTTAAAAAAATAAAAATTTTTAAAAATTAAAAAAAAATAAAAACATTTGTCTTATGATTCTATCTACCTCCTTTCTTCCCTTAATGTAAGACTAAGAGCCATTCAAATAAACTGAAAGCAAACTTGTTTGAAATCAGCATTACAATGTCTCTGAGCTGCCTCTATCTCAGTTTTCTTATAATAGTGAAGAATTCTCCAGGTCTCCTGACAAACTGTTATCAGCCCCCTTTCATGTCATAAACTACAAAAAAAGTTTAAATCTGATTCTTTAATTGAGAGCAAAAGCCCACTTTTTCTTTTTCCATGTACGACAACAGTTTTTGAAATTCAACAAATACTTATTTTGTGCAAGGAACTGTTCTAGCTTAATGAACTCATGGGGAAAAAAACAGACAAAATTTCTCCCTTTATGTTATTAATTATATTCTTGAATACTCTTAGAATTATAGACTTGTGGGGTACCTGGGTGGCTCAGTCGTTAAGCGTCTGCCTTTGCCTTGGGTCATGATCTCAGGGTCTGGGGATCGAGCCCCGCATCGGGCTCCCTGCTTGGTGGGGAGGCTGCTTCTCCCTCTCCCACTCCCCCTGCTTGTGTTCCCTCTCTCGCTGTGTCTCTCTCTGTCAAAATAAATAAATAAAATCTTAAAAAAAAAGAAAACAAAGAATTATAGACATATAGTTGGAAGATATCTTAGAGATTGGTTCATCCAACCCAGTTGTTTCATTTGTAATTCATTACTTACAAACAGGAAAACACAAAGACAACTGGTAAAAACAGAAATGCACAAAAGCCTATCTTTGAGCAGTCACAATACTTTGAGTTTATAGCAAAGTTATACTTCTAACCATATCTGGTCCTTATTATATAACAATAAACCCTGGGTGTGGACTCCAAGCCACAGATTGCCAATTCCCATCCCTGCCTTATACTGGTCCCATCCATATTGGAGTCCTGCCTGCCACCACCCTAGGCTCTTCCCAGTGAATCTATATACTTTCCTAATCTGTCCCCAGCACTAGGGTATTATGCTGAAAACCAACCTGCTTGAGTAGGGCCCTGATGCCCCAGTGATTCCTGCTAGTCCTCCCTTAGCTGTGGGGTCAGATTCTGCTTCATAAGAGCCTTAAGGGGGCTTCCTGGTGAAGCGAGAAAGAATTCCTGCAATTCCTGAGTTTGAATAATACTGACCTACTCAGCTACTGAATTCATTTACCAGATCCTGGTACTGATACTTCACAAACCACACTGTGCCTTGAGTTTTCCTCATCAGGACTAGGCACTGCACTTAGAGCAGTAACTGCGACTCCATTTAATTTTCCAGTGGCTTTCCAGTGTACTTAGGCTCATTCGTATTATGAGGTTAGCAAGGTATCAGCATGTGGGTGATAACATAAGTTAAAACAGTAGACACCATAGCCCGGGATACAATGTAAAGAGCAGGAACAGAAAATGCTCAGTATCTCTTTGGGAGCCCATCCTTCTCCCATTCTCAGGCCATGTGTTTAAGAAAGAGATATGTCCAAAATCCCAATTCCAGGAGTGGGTGTGCAATCCAGACCCGGTAATTCCAAGTCCTCCCTTCCCTTGGCCATAGTGATTGACTCAGGGATGATGACAGAACCCAGGCGAGCCAGTAAAGTATACCTCAAATATCTACAAAGTTATCAGAAGAGGGACATTCTTTTTTCCCCTGGGATTGTCCGCTATAATGATAATGTGAGCCCAGAACTGTCAGTGGTCAACTTTGCCTCCACAGGGGGCCCACAGTATGGAGGAATACAGGGCAGACAAATTCTAATGGCAATATTAGAGCCTATGAATCAGGCCCACTGTTATATTCTCGTTCCCGCTTAGACTGGTCTGAGTTGGGTTTTGGTTCCTAGTAACTGAATACAGAACCTCAATTAGCAGCCATTTTGTTGTTTTTGTTTTTGTATATGAAAAACAAGAATCAATGAAATAAATAACATAGGAATGGCCAAATACGTATAAAGAAAAACAAGGAAGGTAAAAAGAGCTAACAAAAATGAGAGACGGTTATGAAATATAGGATGGATCAGCAAAGTCAAATGGCAAAAAAAGGTTATGAGGTCATATGGTATGAAGGTGAAGAAAAATTATTGGATTTGTTAATGAGAAGATAACGTGACTTCCGAGGTAAAAGAGCTGTGGAGATGAGGCAATAGGAGAAGGGTTTAGAGCCCTCTTTCTCTGCTAGAAGAGGAGAAGAAAGTTTACATAAAAATTAAATACAGTTTGGGCCACCTGGGTGGTTCAGTCGGTTAAACGTCTGACTCTTGATTTCCGCTCAGGTCCTGATCCTGGGACCCAGCCCTGAGTCAGCCTCCACACTCAGTGGGGAGTCTGCTTGAGATTCTCTCCCTCTCCCTCAACCCCTCCCCTCCATTTGTGCATTCTCTCTCTCCAAAATAAATGAATAAATCTTTTCTAAAAATTAAATACAGTTTGAAGTTTTAAAAAAATGGAGAACATGAGGGAATTCACATCTAAGAGGGCCTATATTTTCAGTGGATAAATCAGAAAATATATTACTAATTAAAGAGCATGTTGGATGTGAAGGAATTCACAAATATACAGGTTTGATGCATTGATCATGGAGAGTGAGCGAAGGAACAAAAGAGAAAGTCATTAGAGATGATGAAAAGAACATAGTTGCATGTCCTTAAATTCTAAAGATATTTTAATGAATCAAAACCCATTGGAGCAAAATCTAGTATCTTGCATAAGAATAAAAAGGGAGAGAAGGTTGTGCAGACATCGAACAGCTGAGCACACAAACAGGGGAGAATCAACATTCAAAAGTAATTAGCACAAAACTCATCCATATTCATGCAAAGAGTTGGTCTAAAAAGACTACTATATACTAAATACTGTCTTAGGCAACCGGGGATTCAATAGAAAACCAGTTAGAAACATCCCTGCTCTTGTGGAGCTTTCATTCTAGCAGAGGAAACAGACCATAAACGCATACAAAGTAATAATGTCAGGAAGCAAGAGTCCTGGAGTTGGAGGGTGAAAACCACATCTGGGTAAGAGGAGAGAAAGTGACAGGGCAGCGCAGGGAAAGGGAAAGTTTCTCTAAGATGACAAAGGAGGAGCTAGCTACATAAGGAAGGTAGGGAGCCGTGTGAGATCTGGCAAATTTGCAGTCTATACAGAACAAACAGCAAATACGAAAGAGCAGAAATAGGGAGGGACTTGGCATGTCTGAGAAGTAGCTAAAAAGTCATGTGGCTGGAGCAGCTTGGGAGTGCAGAATGATAGGAAAAGGGGTTGAAAAGGTAGCCAGAGCCCAGGTCATGAAGAGTCTTAGCGGTGAGAAGTATGGCTTTTACTCTCTCTAACACAGGGAGGGTTCCAAACAGGAAAATGGCATAGTACCACTCATCACTCAAAAGAATTGAATTGCTGTATGTATGTGGAGGTAGGCGATATACAGGAAATCTTTGTATCTTCCACTAAATTTGGCTGTGAACCTAAAACTTTTAAAAAATAAAATCTGTTTTCAAATACATATATATGTACCTAAGATATAAAGTGAAATAAAGACAGGGGCGCCTGGTGGCTCAGTCGTTAAGCATCTGCTTTCAGCTCAGGTCATGATCCCAGGGTCCTGGGATCGAGCCCCGAGCCCCGGAGCGCATCGGGCTTCCTGCTCAGCGGGGAGCCCGCTTCTCCCTCTCCCACTCCCCCTGCTCCTGCTCTCACTCTCTCCCTCACTCTGTCTTTCTCATGTGCACACTCTCTCTAATAAATAAATAAAATCTTAATAAATAAACAAAGTAAAATAAAGACAGAGAATTAACATCCTAAAAAACAAAACAGGAGTGGATTTTCCTGGTTACAGTGGGGAGCAAGGACACCAATTAGGAGATTGCTCCAGAAACTGAGGCAGCGATGGAGGTTTAATATGTGGATGTGAATCCAGGCGACAGGCAGGAATGGGACATACCAATTATTACCATATAGATGATATTGAAAACCATGGGACTGGATGAGAAAGTGTAGAGGGAGAGAAGGTCCGAGGACTGGGTTGGGGTATCCCATCATCTCAGAAGAAACCCTCTAAAGAAAAACATACTTGAGAGTAACAAAGGATTAAACAAAGATGGGGAGGTGGGGAGGGAATGCAAAAGGAATCCAAATAGCTCTGAGTCTTTTATTTCCAATTAGCAAGTCCCTAAAGAAAACTAGCAGTTGACTTTATACATTATAGCAATCATATTATCACTGACAGAAAACCATTGGGAACTTATCTATGATGGCAGTCATGAAAACTCAAATGAATTATATGGCAAGGACTGATGTATAATTGACTTGTGCCAACTATGCCATTAACCACAGTTCTTTGCAGTTGCTTCTCTGTATTCGTTTTAAAAATCATCTTTCACACCTCCAGCTATTTATTCACCATAGTACTGACAGGTATTTGCCATATATCATTATCACTGAAGTGAAAACTTAAATGAATCCACTGCCCTTAGGAATAATGGCCTCTTCAAAATCGTTTCATGCAATAAACAGATAAATAATCCCCTTCACATTTAGCACTGTTCACAATAGCCAAGAGGTAGAATCAACCCAAATGTCCATCGACAGATGAAAGGATAAATAAAATACGGTGTATATACATACAACTGAATATTATGCAGTCTTAAAAAAAATAAGAAAATTTCGTTTCATGCTCCAAAATGCATAAACCTTGAGGGCATTATGCTAAGCCAAATAAGCCAGTCACAAAAGAACAAATATTGTATAATTCCACTCATATGAAGTATCTAAAGTAATCAAAATCATATAAACAGAAAGTAGAAAGTTGGTTGCCAGAGGCTGGGAAGAAGGAGGAAGAAAAATTAGTGCATAGTAGGTATACAGTTTCAGATTTGCAAGATGAAAACGTTCTAGAGATCTGTTGCACAGTCATGTGAATGAATATACTTAACACTACTAAACTGTACACTTAAAAATGGTTAAGATGGTAAATTGAACATTGTGTTTTCGCAACAATAAAAAATAATAATAATCCCCTTCAAACTGACATTGGTTCTTAGAATAAAGCAAGATTACAGGTTTCCTTGCTTCCAACTTTGACAGGTAAACTTTTTTATCCATCAGCCCCTATATTAGTCTGACCAAGCTGCTGTAACAAAATACCACACACCAGGTGGCATAAACAAGCAAATTTATTCCTCACAGTTCTGGAGACTAGAAGTGTGAGATCAAAGTTCCAGGGGGTGTGGTTCCTGATGACATCTCTCTTTCTGGATTGCAAAGAGCCACCTTCTCACTAAGTCCTCACATGGCAGAGAGAGGGAGAGAATGAGTTTTCTGGTGTCTCCTCTAATAAGGACACTAATCCTATTGGATTCAGGCCCCCACATTATGACCTCATTTAACCCTAATAACTTCTTTACCCCAAACAGAGTTGCATTGGAGGTTAAAGTCTCAACATATGGATTTTGGGGAGACACAACCAGTCCACAGCAGCCCCATTGATTGATATATAGAATTCTCTCATAGGTGTGTACACACCCATGTAGCGCTTTCAGTATGTGGTTGCAGAAGGAATATAATTCCCGGAGCTGAGGTTTTAAATTTGCTGATACAAACACCAACAAAATTTATTATACAATCACAGATAAACTAATTCATGACAGTAATTTTAATGTAATAAAGATTTGAAAATGGGGCACCTGGGTGGCTCAGTCAGTTAAGCATAACTCACTAATTAGATAATCTACCTCTGTTCAAAATTCAACTGTGATATGGCATCACAATTATAGGACCATATTTTATGAAGGTTATACCTGTTGACTCTCATTTGTTTCTATGTCATATTTTTACTTTATCTAAAATGTGTCCGTGACATTCCAAAGATGAACAACATGGTGGGTGCATTGGGCTGAAAAACGTCAGGTGATGAGAGGTTTCCCAATGGTTCTGAGTGTTGAAATGTCTGGTGTTCCCAGGAAACTATTAGCATCACAAGAATTAAAGCACTAATCTGTGACATTTGACCCTCACTGACTCTAGTCCATCAATGCCAATAGGCATCATAATGCTTTAATTGAGCCCAGAATGCTCAGGAAAATAATAGACTCTTCCATGCTCAGGTGCTTGGAAAATATAAACTGATCTACTTTGGAGTTTTACAATGCCCATTAGCATAATAAAAACTTTAAGAAATCCCAAATTAATTTTTTAACCTGTGTTTAATTTTGTTAACTCCTGTGATTCAGATTATCTGTTACCAACTCAGCACCATTCCTTGCTCTCTTGTGGAACAGGGACTAAAAGCCAGGGAACATTATTCCCCTGGAATCTCTATAGTCTACCAGGGAGAGGTGCTCACATGAGACTGACAAGGCAAGAGAGAGACAGAAGCAACTGTCTTGCTCTATGATCAGTGTGGGCAGATACACGAGCACTGAAGACATAAATCCCTAAGAGTTTCACTACAAATCACCCATTTCTCTTTGATGGGCCTCAGGCAGTAGTAAAAGGAAACATCAACATCATCATCATCATCTTCATCATCATAGAAAACATTTATGAGTCTTTACTATGTACCATCATTTTCTAAAGATTTTACAAGTGTTAACTCATTTAACCCTCACAACAACACTTTGGGGTAGGCCCTATTATTTAGGTGATAGCTATTGATATTTATTGTATTGGAAATTAAAACTGAGAATTCATGTAAAAAATAATAAACTTAATAAATGCAAACACAGGGGTGCCTGGGTGGCTCAGTCAGTTGAGCATTTGCCTTGGGCTCAGGTCATGATCCCAGGGTTCTGGGATCAGCCCATATCAGGGCTCCCTGCTCATTGGGGAGTCTGCTTCTCCCTCTCCCTCTGCCCCTCTATACCTCCACCATCCGCTCGTGCTTTCTCTCTCAAAAAAATAAATAAAATATTTCTTAAAAATAATAAATAAATACAAATACAAATTATATATAATGTATGAAAATAATTACATTTTCCAAACAAACAAACAAAAATGTAGTGGGGTGAGTTCTATTGTTTCACATTTTTACAAATCTCCGTAGTGGATGACTTAGTAAAAGAAAGTTGTATTCTCACATCTATTTCTGCATTCAATCTGTTGCAATATGCTGTTGAGATTGAAGTACACGAAGAAAATCCAGCCTCACACAGATATGTAGTTGAAAAAGGGAGGAATAATTTAATAGCCTTTTCAGACAATTACTGATTCTTTTCCTTAATATTACCAGCAAAACTCAACCAAAGCTTGTTTCTTTTTCTTTTCTCTTTTTTTTTTTTGAACCAAAGGTGATTTCTTAAAGGTTAACTAGAATATAGAATCTGAAACTATCTCAGTGATTTTTTTGAATTTGGATACACTAAATTTCATTAGATTGTCTCAAAGTTTGAATGGATCTTCTTTTCATACCTGCATTATTTTGTAACATCATATATTGTTCACTTGGAAAGTATTACTTCAATGAGTTATATAGACCTTCCAAATGTTTACAAATTTCATTCTACAAAAAAAAAAAAAATCACATTTCCTAGTATCAGTACTGATCTCATCAGTAATGTCTCTAAGTATTGGAAATCTGTCAACCTCACTGTGGCAGATAAAAGTTTTCCAAAATTCTAATTTTCATCTGAATGCTCAAATTTTATCATTGGCAATAAATACTGTCAGCTGTTTCTCTTGAAATGAAAGGCTCACTTTGTTGGTTTGTTCTTGATCAATCAATTTTACTTTTTTTTCCCAGCTTTATTGAAGTATAATTGACAGACATGGTACGCATTTAAGGTATACAACATGATGTTTTGAAATACATATACATTGTGAAATTGTTCCCCCAATCAAGCTAAGTAACCTGTTCATCACATCACACATTTACCCTTTGTGTGTGTTGGGTGAGACCACTTGAAATTTACTGTCTCAGCAAATTGCAAGTACATAATATATTATTATTAACTATAGTCACCATGCTATATATTAGATCTCCAGGATCATTTGTTTCTGAGAACATGTCTACCAACCACTTAATCTGAATGACCACAGTTTGTCTTTCTCTCAAATAAAAATGATGTTTCATTTTTTTTTTAAGTGGCTAGGTCAGATTACCACAAAATAAGGGCACTTCCTTAAAAAAAAAACATATTTCAATATGCAGCAGAGTGTTTTATGCATACTTCCCATGTTGTCACAAAGAACACTAAAAGATGTGTACTCAAGGGTTGAGATTTAACAAAATTAAACATTATTACCACTTCATAGGGACATTCTTTTTTTTTTTTAAGATTTTATTTATTTATTTGAGAGTGAGAGAGCACAAGTTTGGGGGGAGGGACAGAGGAGAAGCAGACTCCCCTCTGAGCAGGGAGCCTGACCTAGGGCTTGATCCCAGGACCCTGAGATCATTCATGGCCTGTGCCGAAGGCAGACGCTTAACTGACTGAGCCACCCAGGTGCCCCCACAGGGACATTCTTAAGCAAAACTGGCCCTGCGAGTCTGGTGATAATCTGACTTCTAGTTCAGTGCCACCATCTTGATTCACACAAAGATGCCAATAGTTTCACCACCCTGCTTTGTATCATCAATGCAAATATCAACATGGTGAACTAGGTAAATAACGTTTTAGTGTTATTATGAAAATAGTTTTGACCTCATAGATCCCTAAAAAGACCTGGGGGATGCCAAGGTGCCTGTGGACCCCACTTTGAGAACCACTGCTGTATTCTTCCTGTCTGTTATAATTACATTTTCCTAAGTGATGGTTTTCCCCCTGGTTAATTGTTCTCCATCACCTACAGCACAGAACTCAAACTGCTGAGCCAGCTTTTAAAGGATGTATCATTCTCTGGCATCAGCCTCCCTTTCCAATGACGCCTCCCCAAATCCCTCTACAGTCACCAAACCTTGCTCTAAAAGCAGGTCTGATCTATTCCCTAGATTCCTATTTTCCTCTCACTTTAATCATGCACACACTATTTGCTTTTGTGAAACATCCCACCCCTTCCTCACTGGCCATAAAATCACAACCAGCTTGAAGAGTGCCCTCCTCAGTAATGGTGGCCCTCTGACTGCTCCTATCCACAGTAATTTGTTCATCCTGTACACTCAGCATTTATTGTGTACATCAGTCCTTCGGCACTTTCTCCACTGCTTTGGTTGAAGATATCCTTTGTGGTTCTTTTTCACAAATCAGTCACACTTTTATAGGCCGATGCCTTGGCTCCCCACTTCCCTCAGGGATGAGACCACGTGTAACAAATCTTTGTACCTGGCACAATGGGAGATACATAGGCCCCAAAATAGGTTTTGGATGAAAAGTTGTGGTTGCCCCAGCTAGTCTACTGAGAGCCAACTCCTGACAGTCTTCAAGAAATAATTTGCTATTTAATCATCAATGAATCTCTTTTATGGAATGCCAAAATAGAAAAAATGGATCGTAAATTTCAGCTACAATTATGTAGACTCCTCTAATGTGATCCCTAGGACTACACTAGTTGAGAGAAACATTTCTTAAAAACTGTAAGCTTGACAAAAAAACCTGCACATGTTAATAAAAAATCTAATGGTCATTGCTCTTGATGACACTTCCTATTGTCCCAGCACAATGGGGAAAAAGAAAAAGACTAATTAGTGCTGACTGTGGTTTGTGTGCTCTTGACTACAGATCTTAGTACTAACTGGATGTCTAAAGACTCTGCTGTTTCTGGATATATGCTGACAGCTTCCACTCTGTCTGGAGGTTTATTATAGAAGAAACAAAGAAAAGGATGCTCCAGCTACTGTGAGTGCTGAAAATATTTTGTCTCTCCCTCACCAGGCAACAAGATTGCACAGTATATTAAGCAAATTCTATTGAGAAGCCTTGAATACTTGGAGGTTCTCGCCATGGCTATTACACTGAACACTGGAAGTATGTCTTTGAGTCATCAAAAAATGTTTTTATAAGCCTAGGCAATTAAGTGAGCAATTGAGGCAGAGATAAACATTCTCCAGGCTGATTTTAGTTTCTCATAAATGAGCATTAGAAAATCACCATGACAATGGTTTATAATCTCCACGTGCGGCCTACCCTGAGGAATCAAGTGAGTGAGCAGGATTAAGTGTATGGAAGGCCTGAATGGGCATTGGGGGTAATAGGAGGAAAAGTATTGAGGCAAATCTAGAGATGAAAACTTTACATCTGTCTGAATGTAATTTAATTTTCTTGATAAAGTGTATACACATACCCACATCCTCTTTGGTCTAGCTACTATGAAACAGACAGGGGTTGGAGGTGTCAGCAAATCTTTACCTAGGCTTTTAGTCTTATGTGTAAGAAGCTCCTAACACAGAATTGAGTCTGGCCCATTTCTTTAATGTCATGATCAATTCTGAAGGATGGATTGTCCAATTAAATAAAAATATCCCCTTTAAATATATGTATTTACCTGTTATTTAAAGACATACTTAAAAAAGGGTTGATACTATATAAATTTTGAGGAAATTATATTAATCTGCAAACAAGCCTAAAAGAGCCTCAGGGATTATTTACTCCAAATCATGTGATTTCATAAAGGGAAAACCAGAAGTTCAAAGAGCTCGTGATTTTCCAAAGCCATATAGGTGGTTATAAATAGAGGTAGGACTAAATCCGAGGCTCGTGGTTCTTTGTCCATGACTCTCCAGCACACTGTCTCTTTCATATCACATTTGCATAATCACATATGCCTGGGGTGATAGTTATTACAAATGCCAATATTTATTAACCACATTCTCCGTATTTCCTAAATGACTACAAATTTCAAAAATATGACTACTGCAAAATGAGTAAATATCTCTCCTCTTTAGCATAGTGATACCTAAGTTATACTAAATTGGAAGAAATATTTGTCTGAATTAATAAGTCTGAATTATGAAGTATTTTGTTTATAACATATCTCATTCCACACAGCATTCGGGGCTGTTTATAGAAGTATAATTGCTAAATATGAATAAAAATTTATCATCAGAACCACCGAGAGAGAGAGGTCAGAAGAAACAGTTACAGACTCTGGTGGTGTGGAGGAGGGTAATGTGAAAGAATTAGAGTATTTACGGTGATGAATTTCTGACTATTGTTTAGCTATCAATCTGATGCAAAGCTGCCTGACTGAGAAAATGGAAAGAGAAGCATGATCAGTTACACATTTGACATTAAGCACTGGGATAAAATATTTCAATTCTCTAGGGAAAGTAAACATTTCCTACATCTCATGCTAAAATTAATTTCTCACATGGATCATATATCTCATCTATACCAATAAATAGCTAAGGCTGTCGGTAAGTTTGTAATTTTCGTAATTAATATAATTATATTGAGTTTGTAATATTAGTAAATGCCACATATATAAAATCTAAAAACAAGTGTTTCTCAAAATATGGTTGAGGTGCCACCATCCGCAGAACCACGTGCTTGTCAAAAATGCAGATTTCTAAGCATGTACCTAAATCTAAAGAATCTGAATTTCTCCAAGTGGGATCAGGAATCTACATTTGACAAGTTCTAAAGTTGCTTCAAATGTACTCTAAAGTTTAAGAACCACTGACCTAGACCATCTAGAGCTTTGATGAGCAACTCTCATTCCATAGGGATTCATGGAGAATCCCCAGCATGACCACATGGCTGCTATCTCATTCCAAATACAACGTTCATGTCATTAAAAATACAGGAATCTGAAATCAATCATTGATCAGAGTTTCCCAATGGGAAAATAGCAGATTATCACTGTAGTTCAAACAATACCTCTATCAACTGGGGTTTGGATAAGTGTTGCAAAGTAGACCATTCTAGGCGATAGAATGTAAGCTCATAAAAGCAGCAGTTTTCTTTGGTTGACTGCTACCCCCTCCATGCCTAGAACAGGGTTGGCCCCATGGGAGACACTCGGTAAATATTTGTTCATTCATTCTTTGTCAAGGACCCAGCCAATAAGTATTCAAGGTTGTGGAACGTGTATTTTAGCAATCAATTCCCTTTTAGATAATGTTCATTTTCCTTTTAGGAAATTCTAGCACCGCCATGTGAAGCCAAAAGAGAATCCCTTAAAGTGACCATTGTTTCTATTTGAGAACATAAAGTAGAGAAATGGAGGTTAAAGCAATGGCTAATAATGATCTGTAATCAGCATTTTAAGGTCATCAGCATAACAAATAGATGTTTCTAATTTTATCATTATAATGTTTACATTAAAAAGGATTCTAACAACATGTTGCCTTAGATAAATACCTCATTATGATCTTGTTTTAGTCTAACATTCCATAGCTACCACAAAGGTCAAATCACAAGAGATCTTAGGGGTGAATGGTGGAAAAATATATCGCATATAAATTACTGAGGTTTTTTTTCTTAGTTTCTCTTTCATGTCACAACAAAATAATGCTAAATTAGATGCCTAGGGTTTGTTACGAAACCCCTTTACAAAATAATGATGACTGCTGATATTAATGTTATTATCATTTAGTTGAAAAACATTTTGTTTTCCCGTGGAGATAATATTAAAACCTCTCAGTTAAAGCAAGAAATTAAAGCAATACATAAACCACCATACCATTTTACAGCATTATAAAAGTTGCAAGCAAGTTCTAAAAGGTATTATCGCCGTGTACTAATGGCAGGACATCTTCTGCCACCTCTAAACATCACAACTAAAATACTCTGCAGGTCATAGAAGGAAATAAAAAAAGAATCATTCACAGGAGCTGTTCATACTGCTGTTAAGTGTAATCCTGAGGGATTACCACGTTTATAAACTGATGACTGGACATAACTCCAGTTTACATCCTAAAAATGCACTGCTTATGGCCACAGAAACACAAGCAGTTCCATCAGGCTAACAGACATACGTATGGGAGCAACGGAGGACAAAGCAACCATCACTAAAAATCACAAATCAAAAGAAAACGTCAGCTGCTCATGAAACCAAGTGAGGCAGAGCAACTAGTAATGACCAACAAAAATGGGTAACGTCCCAGAAAGCTCCATCTCAATAACTGTGGACTTTATCGATCATCACTATTATGGTAAGATTACAATCAGAAATCAGCCCTGATGTATGATGATAAATAATTAACACAATTCTCTAAGATTTAGGACTATTTTGAAAATAGTTGTTATAAGATGTACTAACTACTGTTGAACTGACCGATGAATCTTGGCCAACACACTAAGAGTTCTGGGATTTAGTAAAATAAATATCAAAAGCATTACTCTAGTTCCCCCACATAGCCTAGCCATAACAAGTGAAAAATAATAATCTCTAAAGTAGGTTTGGAATTGAGTATTTATCATCTTTAAACAAACAAAGCTTTTACAAACTTCCATTTTCATCCAGAGATTTCTTTCCCAGCAACAGATTATTGAAATGTCTTAAGGTATTAAGAATTAAAATAACTTAGCCAAAGCAATCCTGAGAAAGAATAGCAAACAATCACGGGGAGGGATCACAATCCCAGATGTCAAGATATATTACAAAGCTTAATAATGAAAACTGTATGGTACTGGCACAAACAGACACATATCATTGGAAGAGAACAGAGAATGCAGAAATAAACCCAGAATTATAAGGTCAGTTAATCTATAACAAAGGAGGCAAGTCTATACAAGGGGAAGACAGCCTATCCAATAAACGATGTTGGGAACATTGCACAGCTACATGCAGAAGAATGAAACTGGACCACTTTCTTACACCTGACACAAAAATAAGCTCAACATGGATTAAAGATCTAATTGTGAGACCAGAAATCATAAAACTCCTTGAAGAAAACATGCACACTAATCTCTTAGACATCGGTCGAACAACGTTCTTCTAGGTATGTCTCCTCAGGCAAGAGAAAGAAAAGCAAAAATAAAATATTGGAACTAAACCAAAATAAAAAGTGTTTTCCCAGTGAAGGAAACCATCAACAAAACAAAAAGACAACCCACTGAATAGAAGAAGATATTTTCAAATGATACATCCAATAAGGGGTTAATATCCAAAATACATAAAGAACTTATGCAACTCAACACCAAAAAAACCCAAATAATCTGATCAAGAAATCGTCAGAGCACTTGAGTAGACATTTTTTACTAAAGAAGACATAGAGACAGACAACAGACACATGAAAAGATGCTGAACCTCACTAATCATCAGGGAAAAAGCAAATCAAAACCACAGTGAAATATGACCTCACACCTAGCAGAATGACTACAATAAAAAAAAGGCAAGAAACGACAAATGTTGGCAAGGATGTGGAGAAAAGGGAACTTACAAAACCAGTTCCTGGAGTGTTCTTGTAAACAGCATTTTGAAAGGAGAGTAGTTAAGTCAACTATGTACCAAAGAGTTCGCTAGGCACTTTACATGTTTTTCCTAACGTTAGTCCTGAGAGGTACGTTATGATTATACCATTTTATACAAACTAGCTCAGAAAGCTTCAGAAATGCTAAGTTCAGTGCTTTCTCCATTGGCCGGCTGCTTCTCAAACTTGAATCCCCACACACCCTGAGGGCAGAAGAGAAGACACATGGACCCTGAGGTCTAGGGTCCCAGCCTACCTTTCTAGCCTTGTCCCTTTCCACGCCACCCTCACTAGCATCCGTATACAGTCTAGGTGACATCCCACAAGGACGCAGCAGGTTAACAGCAGGTTAACACACCAGACACCGGAGGCCATTCGGATATGCCGAGCCCACACATACACAGGTCATCTCACAACTCCGTGGTTCTGACCTCCTTTCCCTTCTGCCCAGTCACTTCATTCCCCCAAAACTTCTTACTCCTCCCCTCAAAACCCAACTTAAATGTCACCTCCTGAATAAATCCTGAAGGCTTTTTTGACTCTATAAACAGTGACCTACATATTTTGTTCAAACACCTACAAGAACATGAACTACATTTATTGTGACTTATTTCCTACCCCTCATGTCACTAGACTTTGTCACTTAGACTCATGTCTCCAAAGATGGAGATCTCTTTGATTCATTCTGATATCTTTAGTGCCAGTCACAGTTCCTGGGACAAGACAGATTGTCAATACATACTTGCTGAATAAAATGTCCCTCATTAGTAGGTGAAGTAGAAAAGCCTTGTAACCACCAAGTGGTTTGATGCAAATATGCTTCCAAATTACTTCTGGATAGACAATGAGTGAATAGTTAAAAAGTGTACTCATTATTTTTTTGAAACATTCTTTCTACAATCTTGTTTTCTCAACCTATTTGCTGTACCATTGACTTAAGACCTGCATAGAAGGGGGCACCTGGGTGGCTCAGTTGGTTAAGCGACGGCCTTCGGCTCAGGTCATGATCCCAGGGTCCTGGGATGGAGCCCCGCATCGGGCTCCCCGCTCGGCGGGAGGCCTGCTTCTCCCTCTGACCCTCCCCTCTCTCATGCTCTCCCTGTCTCTCTCTCTCTCAAATAAATAAAATCTTTAAAAAAATATATCAACAAAAATAATAATCAGAACAATCAGATTTAACTGAACTGTTCCATATTTTTTATTCTGTTACCATGGAAATACATCTGAATAGTCTTGCTCAAGCAAATACCCTGACGTCATGAAAATAAATTTTTATAAAAAGTTTTAAAAAGTGGATGTTTTTAAAATTCCAAACATCAGTGTGTATCTTTTACAGAGTTTTAAGAAAACATACCAAGGCGGGGGGGAACCATACCAAGTAAAACTTCCGTTAAAAGGAAGAAATGGTTACCACTGTCCTGTTGTCCGTAGTCATCTCTGCCAGCCTTAGGAAAATGGGCAGTCTCAACGAAATTACACACATTTTCAAAAACTACAAAGCAATGACAAGGTTAACGAGAAAAAAAAGTTTCTCTCCTCTACTGAAATCAAAGGCAGTTGATTTCCTATCCTTCCATGATTTTGTCTACCTAAGATCATTGCTCTAATAATTTCAATAATAACAATAGCATTAACATTATGTCTCAAGAGGTGATAATCCTTTCTGGAGAGCAACAAATGATCTCCCGACCCCCCCCACCCCCGAAAGCAATCGCAGTTTAGGAACCGGCCAGCGAGGACCACAGGGGTTTTAGATGGAACTGGCAGGCTTCGTTGGATCCTCGTAGTCACTTTTATGACACTAGATGTGCAAACATGAAGAAAGAACCACCACCAAAACCATGATGTCCGCAGGAAACGATGCCAACTAGTCAGAGAAAATACTTACTGATTCCTGAGCATGTGTGTCTAAAAGCAGTGGCCACCAGCCCTAGCAGAGGGGTTTCTCTGAGGGCAGAGGGAAGGGTCAACAGATTGGCATTGCCTAGCAAAATACAAGGGAGGGGAGAATGGGGAAAAAGCAGCCCCCCTGGAATTAATTACAGTAGAAAGAGCATCCAGTTTCCAGCTTTATGAAATGGTTCCTGTAAACCTGATTCCCCTCCCTTCCCCTTTCAAAGGATGGGAAAGCAGCCAATCAGAAGCAGTTACAAGCCGCCACCCACCCCACGGCCCATCAGCTGTATGTTGGCAAGAGAACCACACCCCTCTCCTGACTTTGCAGTCAGGGTTAAAACTGATAGTTATTTGGCCTCTGGAGAGTCCTGTAATTACTACCTCCTCCTTCTCTCACATTTGCATTTCAATTGCCTTGATCCTAACACTGAACCGGCTCCAAGCTTTGTTTTGCCTGACCTTGTGTAGATAACATGCACTTCTTCATAGTCACTCTCTGCCTACCATTTGGGTCTTCCTTGAAGGCTGCCTGGGTAATGTCCTCCTCTCCTGACAGATGTTCTAAAAATAATCAGGTGACTTTTTCGTGTACAAGCACGAGCGCTTATAATATCTACATGTAAAATATAATATCTACATGTATAACATCTATAATATCTACATGTAATGTTGACATGTAACTATATACGAATATCTATATGTAATATCTGCATGTAAAATATATGCAAATGTATATGCATGTATACATATATGCCTGTAATCTGATTATATGTGCCTTTTCTTTCAAGCTGTTTGGTTGGTGATCATTCAGCTTTAAATGGTTCTACAAACAGCATATTCTCATTTTGACTAAAGATGAGAATGTTAGTTCCATCTGTAAAGAAAGCTCTCAAATTGCAGCATATTTATATATTGAGGCTTGATAGCTGGGAAAGTCAAAATGTGGGCTTCGCTAACAAATGTGATTTGCCAAGTACTTTCACAATATTTGAGACACTAAATCAGGCACTTTCTTCAGCCAGAAAAATGGCAGTCTTTTCCCTTATCGGCTTTATATCCTAACAGATATCACCATCTGCTATTTATTCTTTATTTTGAACATGGTATCACAGGGACACAACAAGTTTTAATGAATTTGTAAGATCTTATAGTTAACTTATTCGGGAGCCGGGAAATTTTTAGAGAAAACAAGATATTTAAAAATCCACTTTTCTTGGAAGACATTCTCTCACTTACACTGGTGATTAAGAGCACAGACTCTGGAAACAGATCGTCTGAGTTCAAATCTTGCCTAACTCTACCACATGATGGCTGTGGTAGCATCCTACTTAGCTCTCATCTCCTACTTAACTCTGTGGATAAGTTTCCTTATCCACAAAGGGAAATAATAGCTGTCACTACTTTTCAGAATTGTGGTTAAGGGTTAAATGAATGAATACATACAAAGAACCAGATTCAGGGGCGCCTGGGTGGTTCAGTTGGTTAAGCATCTGACTTTTGGTTTCGGCTCAGGTCATGGTCTCGCGTGGTTGTGGGATTGGGCCCCGCGTTGGACTCCGTGCTTAATGCGGAGTCTGCTTCAGATTCTCTCTCCCTCTCACTCTCAAATGAATAAATAAAATCTTAGAAAACAAAAACAAAAAAGAACGAGATTCACAGTAAATACCCTGTCAACATTAATCATTATCCATATGCTGGGAAGCCACCCAAAAGGTGCATCTTCCAAATCCAATGTTCAAGTCTCCATATCCACCATTTCTGTATGTTTGTTTGTTTGTTTGTTTATTTTTTAAAGATTTTATTTATTTATTTGAGAGAGAGAGAATGAGAGAGAGAGCACATGAGAGGGGGGAGGGTCAGAGGGAGAAGCAGACTCCCTGCTGAGCAGGGAGTCCGATGAGGGACTCCATCCAGGGACTCCAGGATCATGACCTGAGCCGAAGGCAATCGCTTAACCAACTGAGCCACCCAGGTGCCCATGTATATTTATATACATTTTTAACTACAACTGCAAGCCTAATGTAAGAGTGTGTATAGCAACATTTCCTGAGTACCCATCGTGTGTGCCCTTCCCCACTCCAACACATTTAGTTGCTTATCCAATATCCAATCCCCACTTTTTCTTACCAGCCTAATCCTCTTTGTTTGGGCACTAGTGATATGCCCAGCTGTAAGAAAGAGGACACATTCCCCAGACTACTATTCAGCAGTGGGGGGGGGGGGTTCATGTGACACCATTCTGGCCAATGAGATATACGTGGAAGCTTTTGGTCGAGACTGAGAAATCTCCTGAAAGGGAGGCAAATCGCTCTCATGGAAAGTTTGCTTGTACTCACCTCCTTCTTCCCACCTGGAAAGCAGATGCAGTAGCTGGAGCTCCAGCACCCACCAGGTGACCAGAGTAAAAGGCACACTCCAAGCTTAACTAAAAGAAAGGGTAGAAAGAGCCTGGGGCATGATTTCATAGCCTTGCCACACAGCTCGGAACTACCTCTCTCTCAAGCAGCTTCTCAATAGGTAGTGAAAGATAAACTCTTATCCTATTTGAATTGAAATTGACCCTCGAACAATATTGGGGGGTTACGGGCACCAACCTCACTCCCGTGTTGTTCATGGATCAAATGAACTCCTATCTGGGTTTTCTATACATACAGCCAAACTTACATCCCTGACATATCCACTGATGTAAGTGGGTGTAACTGTCCCCATTCACAGATAAAGTTAGGGAACATCATGTGATGACATATCCTGGAGATGACAAAACTAGATTTGGAACCTAGGCAGTCTTGGTCTTAATTACACACTGTATGACTCTCTAAAGAGTACCAATATGATTAGATTTGGGAAGCAAAACTTGACTTTTTCTCACATCTGTACAAGCCCCCCCCTTTTTTTAAGATTTTATTTATTTATTTGACAGAGAGAGACACAGCGAGAGAGGGAACACAAGCAGAGGGAGTGGGAGAAGGAGAAGCAGGCTTCCTGCCGAGCAGGGAGGCCGATGCGGAGCTCGATCCCAGGACCCTGGGATCATGACCTGAGCCGAGGGCAGACGCCCAACGACTGAGCCACCCAGGCGCCTCAGGTACAAGCCCTTTCTTGATGCAACATTCATTCCTTTGAACGACCAACAACCATGTAATCTATTAAGTGCCAAGCACAATGTGTCAGGCACTGGAGACACCACACGGAAAAAGCAGACAAGATCCCTCCCTTCACAGAGCTTACATCTGCCGGGGGCGGGGGGGCGGGGGGGCGGGGGGGCGGGGGGGGGGATATAGATAACAACACAGACAACTATAGTATTGTAAGCCCAGTATGTGGGTGATACAAGGCACTCTAAGAGAACAAAGGAGGCGGCCTAACCAGGCCAATTTTCTCTCCCTCCCCCAAAATATTCAGTTGCTGATGTGCAGGAAAAATTCCGCAGTGGTCAACTGCTATACTTGAGTAGTCTCAGACATGATTTTCTACCTAAGGGGAGGAGGGCAGGCTGAACTACTTTCCGCTTGCACCATCTTGACTTGACATGGGGTTCCCAAGGCTTTTTCCACACTGTGCATTCACCCTTTCTCTTATTTATAATTGTTCTTACTCTTGACATGCAGAGGTGAGAAATGTCTCCCTGTTCTCCCACACATGCATTAAATGGGCTGTCACTTTGTTATAGGCTAGTCCTGCCCATGTCTGTCCACAAGCTCTGTTCTTGCGAGCACTCAAAGGACATCCCTTCGGTCTATGCTGTCACAGAGCGCTCACCACTACACTTGCCTTTGTTCACTCCTGTCACTCGTGGGCAGGATGGCAATTAAAATGGGACAGTGAGGACCTGCCTTTTAAATCTTCAGCGTCAAATCCAAGTAAAATAATTCCCTTCTCTGAATCATAAAGCCTGAGCTTTTCTTCTGACTCCTGAGATCTCAGCCTTCGCCTGTGGTTCACATACCTAATCTAGAAAGACCTCCCTTTGTTAACCATCACATTGGGAAATCAAGTAAAGTAATAGTCTCTTTTGTTCTCACCCTCAATGTCCTTCTCTCTCCAGAGAGCAATATATCTCATAAAATTCTAAAAAGGAAGGCAGAATGACATTGTTAAAACCTCGACTGTGTTTTGATCTTATTTTGTCAGTTAATTATCCACTCCCCATTTGCCCTCTGAGTAGGAAGCATGAAAACATGGAACACCATGGGAACACCAAGCCCTACCTAGGTCATTTCTACCAATGATAAGAGCTACTGTGGAGTCACTTGACAAGCCTAAAAGCAAGGTCGGTGTCCAGGCAATAGAGACAGCACAAAGAACGACAATGAAAAAAGCAAATAGATGTTTACTTGACCTTAGTGGCTTAAAAGCATGGCACAATCCATGTTTGTCACCTGAATAACGGCCCCTTTTGCCTTTCAGCTCTTTGCGTCAACAGACTTCTATGCCTGCCTCACTTCTTAACACATTATCCCTGTTCGTTCTATTTGTCACTATAATTATGTGACTCGAAGGGCAATAACCTGGTGAAACGAGGACTGTGACGTCTCATCCTAAGCCAGTAACTTCTCTTATGACCTTGTAGGAATTACCCAAGCTCCACATCCTTGTTGTGAGAATGGCAGTGACAATAACCTACCTCATAGGTTGATGTAAAAACAAGTAGATTTTTCAAATTATGATCAAACATTTCATAAACAAAGGGCTTTGAAGCGGCATTATCATTCTCAGACTTGTGCTGCATTTCCAATTACAGAATGAGTCAGTTACTGATTAACCATGACTGGAGCAGTAGTCCCTTCCCATCAAGTACCGCCACTGGGCAGAAGAGTGTCAAGATAAAATACGCCTTGGGGGCGCCTGGGTGGCTCCTTCGTTGAGCATCTGCCTTCGGCTCAGGTCATGGTCCCAGGGTCCTGCGATCGAGCCCCGCATCGGGCTCCCTGCTCAGCGGGGAGTCTGCTTCTCCCTCTCCCACTCCCCCTGCTTGTGTTCCCCTCTCTCGCTGTTTCTCTTTCTGTCAAATAAATAAGTAAAAATCTTAAAAAATAAAAATAAAAATAAAAATATGCATTGAAACATTGCTCTCATAACTTTGGATATCAAAAGATGCCATCAGATTTTTTTCCATTGTCACACAAAAAACTGAACATGGGGAGGCTCCATAGAGGGGAGTCAAGGGTGAGAACATTGATTGCCATCATTTATCCTTGCCACACTGGCAGAGAATCAGTAATGAGCATGAAATCGAGGCTGCTCTCTTCCAATCTACTCACCCGCGCTCAGTGTCTGACAGTAGCTAGGTTTAGCATGTTGGACAGAAAATGCAGATGCAGGTGGCAAAATCGTGCCCCTCACAAAAACCTGGTTTGCTAACCCTTTTGAATCTCATTTTCCCCTCCTTCCAGCATCTCTTGTTCATTCATGACTCTCTGACTAGATTTTTATACACTGTAGTTCTTGTGCAGCTCCTGGGTGCTGGGCCTTTTCCCTAGTCCCAGAATTCCAGGAGACATCTCCATTTATAAGAGCTTTATTTATGGTAAATATTTACATTTATTTGAGGCCAAAGATAGTAGCAGCCATTAAACTTAAAACCCTGCTGGAACACTCAGAAATTTTCTGTGATTTCTGCCTCAGTGTTTCCTGTTTCTTCTGGCCCTGCCCACCTCTGTGAGCTCCATTCACTTCTCTCTTGCCTTCAGACGCTCGAGTTAGAGCTTGGGGTAGCACAGACAAATTCGGAGCGTGAAGGACAAATGCCAAGCTCATGTGTCCTTGCTCCCACACTTGCTCACGCCCTGCCTTCATACTTTTCTCCATGACGCCACTAGGGAAAGATATATTAGCACCTACTTCATAGTATTCCTGTGAGGCCTAAGAATATGTTCTATATAAAGCATCTAGAGCAATGCCTGACATTTACTAGGTCCTCAGTGAATATCAGTTATTGACAGTAGCTGAACTATGGAAAGGTCCTTAGTAATTGTTATCACTGGGACAACAGTCATCTCTATTCTTAACCTGTGTCTACTGTAGTGGCCAGGTCTCTAAGATGTTGCATCATTGATATTTTTATTACATTCCAGGAAAGCTTTTTTTACAATTGTATACTATGTATCACATTTCAACTAAACAAACTCAAAAAAGTATAAAATTCATATGTACACATTATTTCAGAGTAAATATATTCCTTTGATACATTTTATAAACCTTTGATTTGGAAAATAGAGATTAAAAAGGAGGAAGCTTTAAGAAGGGAACATTCCTCATATCGGAGCGGTATATAGCAGGACGGGAAAGAGAGAATGTGGGGACAAGGGTGTTACTTGAAGTAGATCTCCTTGAGAAGGTAATGTTTTAGCAAAAAACTTAAAGAAGAGGCGCCTGGGTGGCTCAGTCAGTGAAGCATCTGCCTTCCACTCAGGTCATGATCCCAGGGTCCTGGGATCGAGCCCCCAGTTGAGCCCCGTGGGGAGCTCTGCGCTCAGCAAGGCGTCTGCTTCTCCCTCTCTCACTACCCCCTCCCCCCCTCGCCCCCCCCACCTCGTGTTCACTCATGCCCGTGCTCACGCATACTCTCTCTCTCAAATAAATCTTTAGGAAAAAGAAAAAAAAAAAAACTCAAAGAAACCATCTGAATATCTGAAAGAAGACAACTCTAGAGAAAGAGAACAGTTGAAAAAAGCCTCTTACATGGAAAGATGCCTGATATGTTGGAAGGACATCAAGAAGGCCAGCATGGCTTTCTTCGTGGAGTGGAATGGAAAAGTAGGAGAGAGGGTGGGTCAAGGTGGTAATAGAGGCCAGAGTGCTTAGGGCCTCAGAAACTATTGTAAGGACTCTGGGTTCTAGATATATTTGAAAGCAGAGCCAAAAGATTTCTTAATGGATTGGGTAGAAACGACTGTAGGCAAAATGAGGTCAAAGATAATTTCAAGAATTTTGGCCTGAGCATCTAAGGCTGAGGGCAGATTTGCCATCAACCCAAACGGAAAAGCCTATGGGTAAAGGATGGGGGATTTGTAGTTTAGTCTTTAACATGGTGATTTTTAAATATCCAAAAGACATCCAGATGAAGATGTCTAGTAGGAGGTTGTCTATATGAATCTGGAGTTCAGAAGAAAAGGCTGGACTTAGGAACCATGGGCTTAACACTAGATGACAGCATCGGTGAATACAGATAGAAAAAAGAAGATCAAGGAATGAAAAGCACTCAATCCTAGAGCACTGTAACATGATAAGCTCAGAGAGAAGAGTAAGAGACTGAGAAGGAGTTAACAGTGAGGTACAAGGAAAACCAAAAAGGGTGGTGTAATGGAAACCAGGTGAAGAAATTGAATCAAGGAAAATGGTGTGACTGAGTATGTCAAATAGGCTGACAAGTATGAATTACCATATTGTACCAAAAAAAAAAAAGTGCTGCTAGATAAAACAAGAGGAGGGCTGGGCATTGGCCACCCGATGTAGTAAGCAGTAATAGGGATATCCTTGGTTACCTTGATAGGGGTCAATTCTTTGGAGTGCTGAGGAGTCATCCTGATTGGAATGAGTTGAAGAGAAAGTGTAGACAGCCAATATAGACAATTCCTCTCAGGAGTTTTTCACTAATGGGGATTAAAGGAAAGGGGTAACTAGTGAGAGAACAGGCCAAGAGAAGATTTTATTTTAGATGGGAAAAATTACAGTATGTTTGCATGTTGATGGGAAAGATCTAGCAGAGAGCAAAGAATATACATAGATGATAGAAGAACTGCTAAGTGAATGTCCTTGCAGCAAGAGGGAAAGGGCTCAAGTGCGCAAGAGGGTGGATTGACTTTAGATAGACCATGGATAGCTAATGCGTGCCAACAGGCAGGGAGACACGGTATCAGAGTTTAAATACTGGTAGATATGGGGATGGACATTTCAGGGAAGCTCTCTTTTTATTGGCCCAATTTTTTTGGTGAGGAGGTTAAGAGTAATGGCAAGGAAGAAAGGATTATGGGTTTGAGGGTAGAGGAGAAATATTAAAGTGTTGTAAAGGGCAATGGGAGACTGAATGGGCCACTGCGATTGCCTGGCATCAGTAAGGGCCCACTTGAGGTTTATATATTGAATTTAAATGAGACCAGTCAGCCTGGTTCCAAGTTTTTCTCCAGGAATACTCAGCGGCATGGTTGTAAACGCAGAAAAGGAAGAGTTTAACCCAGCTGTAGTTTCATGAAGTAGTGTACAATGAAAGGAGAGGTGGGGCAAGAGAGTCAAGAGTGAACGTCAGGGAGATGATTATGATTGTGCATAAATGAGGCTGGCGAAGAAGCATGATGAAGATGTCACAAGGAGAGAGACAGTTTAAAGTCGGTGGATCAATGAACTGTAGGTCCCAGTGGAGGTAAAAGAATGGCTGGAGGGGAGCTGATGGGAGGCACTGGTTTAGGAGTAGGATATAAGAAGTTAAGATTATGCAACCTGATACACCACATTAATAAAAGAAAGGATAAGAACCATGTGAGCCTCTCAATAGACGTAGAAAAAGCATTTGAAAAAGTATAGCATGCGTTCTTGATAAAAACCCTCAACAAAGTAAGTATACATGGAACATACCTCAGCATGATAAAGGCCGTATACAAAAGACCCACAGTTAATATCCTCAATGAGGAAAAACTGAAAGCTTTTCCTCTCCAGTCAGGAGGAAGACAGGAATGTCCACTCTCACTATTGAATAAAGTACCAGAAGTCTTAGCCTCAGCAATCTGACAACAAAAAGAAATAAAAGGCATCCAAATTGGCAAGGAAGAAGTCAATGCAGTATTGGCAGATGACACGATACTCTATGTAGAAAACCCTAAAGGCTCCACCAAAAAAATTGCTAGAACTAATACATGAAGCCAGCAAAGTTGCAGGATATAAAATCAACATACAGAAATCTGTTGCATTTCTATACATCAGTAATGAAGTAGCGGAAAGAGAAATCAAGGAATTGATCCCATTTACAATGACACCAAAAACAATAAGATACCTAGGAATAAACCTAACCAGAGGTAAAAGATCTGTACTCTGATAGAAAACTGATGAAATAAATTGAAGAGAACACAAAGAAATGGGAAAACATTCCATGCTCATGGATTGCAAGAACAGACATTGTTAAAATGTCTATACTACCCAAAGCAACTTAATACATTTATTTAATGCAATCCTTATCAAAATACCATCAGCATTTTTCACAGAGCTAGAACAAACAATCCTAAAATTTGTATGGAACCACAAAAGACCCCAAATAGCCAAAGCAATCCTGAAAAACAACAGCAAAGCTGGAGGCACCATGATTCCGGACTTCAAGCTCTATTACAAAGCTATAGTGATCAAGACAGTACTGGCACAAAAACAAACACATAAATCAGTGGAACAAAACAGAAAATCCAGAAATGGACCCACAACTGTATGGTCAACTAATCTTTAACAAAGATTAAAGTGCAAGGAAAGAATAGCCAGTGGAAAAAAGACTGTCTCTTTAACAAATGGTGTTGGGAAAATTGGACAGCCATAAGCAGAAGAATGAAACTGGACCATTTCCTTACACCATACACAAAGATAGACTCAAAATGGACGGAAGACCTAAATGTGAGACGGGAATCCATCAAAATCCTTGAGGAGAACACAGGCAGCAACCTCTTCGACCTCAGCCGCAGCAACTTCTTCCTAGACATATTGCCAAAGGCAAGAGAAGCAAGGGCCAAAATGAACTATTCAGACTTCATCAAGATAAAAACTTTTGCACAGCAAAGGAAACAGTCAACAAAACCAAAAGACAACCAACAGAATGGGAGAAGACATTTGCAAATGACATATCAGATAAAGGACTAGTATCCAAAATCTTAAAAGAACTTATCCAACTCAACACCCAAAATACAAAAAATCCAGTCAAAGAAATGTGCAGAAGACATGATTAGATTTTTCTCCACAGACATCCATCCAGATGGCTAACAGACACACGAAAAGATGCTCAACATCACTCACCATCAGGGCAATACAAATCAAAACCATGATGAGATACCACCACACACCAGTCAGAATGGCTAAAATTAACAAGTCAGGAAACGACAGATGTTGGCGGGGATGTGGAGAAAGGGGAACCCTCCTACACTGTTGGTGGGAATGCAAGCTGGTGCAGCCACTCTGGGAAACATTATGGAGGTTCCTCCAAAAGTTAAAAGTAGAACTACCCTATGACCGAGCAATTGCACAACTAGGTATTTATCCAAAGGATTCAAAAATACAGATTCGAAGGGGCACATGCACCCCAATGTTTATAGCAACATTACTGACAACAGCCAAACTATGGAAAGAACTCATATGTCCGTTGACAGATGAATGGATAAAGAAGAAGATAAAGAAGAGTATCTACTCCTTCTTTATCCATTCATACACACACACACACACACACACACACACACACACACACACAGGAATATTACCCAGCCATCAAAAAGAATGAAATCTTGGTATTTGCAATGATGTGGATGGAGATAGTGTATTATGCTAAGTGAAATAAGTCAGTCAGAGAAAGACAAATATCATATGATTTCACTCCTATGTGGAATTTAAGAAACAAAACAGATGAATATATGGGAAAAGAGAAAAAAAAGAGAGAGGGAAGTAAACCATAAGAGACTCTTAACGATAGAGAACAAACTGAGGGTTGATGGGGGGAAGTGGGCAGGAGATGGGCTAATTGGGGGTTGGGTATTAAGGAGGGCACTTGTGATGAGCACTGGGTGTTACATGTAAGTGATGAATCACTAAATTCTACTCCTGAAACCAATATTACAGTGTATGTTAACTAGCTGGAATTTAAAAAAAAAAATTGAAAAGGAAAAAAATTTAAAATTATGGAATTAAGACTAATGACAAAGTCTAGGATATAGCCACGAGAGTAAGGGGCTACACTAGGCTGGAGTCAAGTTCATTGAAGAAGAGTTCAAGGAATTTACAGGTCAGGATGTTGGAAGGATTCTTTGTGTCCATATTAAAATTAGCAAGAATTATGAGTATATTAGATAATGAAAGCAAAAATGAGCCACAAGTAAAACCATAGAAAATAAAAGGAAACACCTGGAGAATCAGTAAGTGATGGCAACAATAGGGGACAATGACAGATATAATATGACAACATAAGAATCAATGTTGAGAGGTCATAGGTAGGGAAAAGGGAGAATGGTCTGGAAGCAGCAATAAAGTACAAGGAGGAGACCTTCTCCACTCTTGGGCCCAGTGGGGAGAAAGCTATGGAAATGATGGAAAGCCATCACTTGAGACAGATGTCAGGAAAGCAGAAACTTCAGGAGAGAGCCAGGTTTCTTTCAGAGCAAGAAGATGAAAAGAATAGTCAAAGAATAGGTTGAGGAACAGGAGATTTTACTTCTAATGGAACTCAAATTCCAGGGGTGCCTGGGTGGCTCAGTTGGTTAAGCATCTGCCTTTGGCTCAAGTCATGATCCCAGGGTCTTGGGATCAAGCCCTGCAGCGAACCCCGCATCAGGCTCCCTGCTCGTAGGGGAGTCTGCTGCTCCCTCTCCCTCTGCCTCTCCCCTTGCTTGTGCCCTCTCTCTCTCTCTCTCTCTCTCTCTGTCAAATAAATAAATAAATAAAATCTTAAAAAAAAAAAAAAAAGAACTCAAATTCCAAAGGGCACTGTGGAAGAATTTTAGAAGTTGGATAAAGTCAGGGAAAAGAATAGAATGAGGGTATGTGGAATTCCATGGGGATTAGAGTGTAGGAAACGAGAGGTGACCTGGATGTCCGGAGACTCCTCTGGAGGCGGTGACATAAGTAGGTATAAATGGAATAACAGAGTGGTCCAGGGAGATATGACACCGATGCTATGCTGACAGGCTGAATTAACACGTAGGGAAAAATGGATTTCTAGGGCTTCCTGAAAATGAGAATAAAAAGTTACAAGTAGGTGCGCCTGAGTGGCTCAGTCTGTTAAGCGTCTGCCTTTGACTCGGGTCATGATCTCAGGGTCCTGGGATTGAGCCTCCTATCAGGCTCCCTGCTCCGCGGAGAGTCTGCTTCTCCCTCTCCCTCTGACCCTCCCCCCATTCATGCTCTTGCTCTGTCTCTCTCAAATAAATAAATAAAATCTTTAAAAAAAAAACTTAGAAGTAAAATGGTCTTAATTTAATATACCATCTCTCTCTTAGCTTCTGTTGGGAAGGAGCAGTTTTATTTTCAGTTTTTTATTTTAATATGTGATCCATCTCGACCCCTACCAATGGACTCAAGGATTTTGGAGTACTTACCACACCAAGTTGACCTGTTCTCCCTTCTCCCCTCCCCCACTTCATTCTCTAACCAAAGTAATGACTTGAATAAAGAGAATTTTGAGAGAGTTAGAAAACAATGTCATGGCAGACTAGCAAGGGTAAAAGTTTAGACCAGAGAGAGCAGCCTTGTGTATCCTTCAATCCACTGTGACTATGCACTGAACTTTCTGGTAGGGTGAACCCTGACTCAGCCTTCTCTATAAAGTCTCTGGGATCACTTACATTTTTCTCAGGACACATACCTTCCACTCCACCTATTATTTCCCTAAAACAACCATAAGAATGCAAATCTGGTGTGTACCTTGCCTTTTAAAATATATGTATATTTATGTGTATTGTTAATTACAGCAGATGCAATAATTAAATTTTTCAGCTAAAATTTTCAGTATAAATGACATTATGTTCTATTCTATAGATAGTAAAAATAAGCTTTGAAGGTACAAAAATCTGACAAGCAATCAACCTAAAATCTCCAAAAACAGAATTCCCCTACTTATGAATGAAAAGTTATCTAACTAATCAGTTATTTACTTAGTTTTATTCAAGCCCGATAAGTTGCTAAAAAAAAAAAATTCCTATAATACTCAGCTTGAGCTAAGTTCTCTAAACGTGCTCACATTCAGCTGATTAACTTCTTAAAGGCAAGTTGCTAATATAGGCCCAACAATAGGCAAAAATGCAACTTATGCTCCAAACATAATTTGGGGGCACCTTATCCTTATTCCATGCTTCAAATAGCACCTATATTCTGATTCCGATTCACCTATTCTCCCAACTACCAGTCATAACAAGAGATTAAGCAAAAGTATCGCTCTCTTCTCTGAATGCATATATTCATCTACCAAGAAGAAAATGACATGGGGGCCTGTATCAGTCAGGTTACTCATAGACACAAAATAGCACCCCCCTAAAATGGGTATTGAAAAGAGCTTAAGACATAGATAATTTACAAAAGTGTGGTCAGTGATAAAGGGAATCGAATAAGAAATAAGGAGCCACCCTGAGTCTAGGAACAATGGGAAGCAGCTACTATCCCTAGGTGTGAAAGGGCAAGAATAAGGAGCAGTTCCAAGGACCTATACTCGTTAAGCTTTATTAATACTTGTTAAGCCTAGTAGGAGCTGTGATTCTCTGTAGAGAAATTCAACCACTGCCCACGCATGGCTCAGCAGGGAGATTTCCATAGGAATAAATACATTAACTTTACCTGCCTCCCACCTTCCGATATGATGCCTTCCATTGTTTAAACCCAACTACCAGAAGCCAGAGGGCAAAAAAAAGCTTATTTTTGCAGCCCATAAAAGCACCCTCCTGGGGCATATCTCAGAATGAAGAGTGGAAAGTACATCCAGAGAGACAAATGGAGAATATCCAGCACAGGAGCCAACACAATGAGTCAGAAACAACAGGCACTGAAAAAAAAAAAAAAAAAAAAAAAGATCTTAAACTGGCAAAGGAGAATGGAGACCTCTATGAGGGAGGTCTCTAAGGAAAAGGGGATGGGGAGAGAATTCAATACAATCTATGGTACGGATGAGGATTTGAAAAACTCAAAACTGCGTGTACTTCCACTCAATGATGCAAGCAAATAAAGAATGAGAGATAAAACAACACTTACAGGAGAAAAAGAAACAGAAAAAGTTATCGAAGAAAGGCAGCTTAAATTTGACATAAACCAAAACACAGCATGAGTTTGAGCAAATGACAAAAAAATTCTTCTAAACTGGACACTGGGATCATTCTTTTTTGGATGACACCAAATCCTGACTGTAAACTTAAAAGAAGGACATATACTCATAGTGCATTATTTGGCTCACTAAGCAATTTTTTAACAGCTTGGAATATCATGAATGCTATTTGTTGGCCTTCAATGTTAAGAATTTACCTATACGTGATTCATTCTAGTTTATAGACTAGAATGTAAATTTTATCAAATTAAAAAAGCAAATGGGGGGGAGTGGCAGAGGTAGAGGGAGAGAGAGAATCTTAAGAGACCTTTTAGATCCCTTAAAATCTGAAATCATGACCTGATCTGAGATCAAGAGTCAGACGCTTAACCAACTGGGGCGCCTGGCTGGCTCAGTCAGAGGAGTGTGGGACTCTTCATCTCGGGGTCATGAGTTCGAGCCCCATGTTGGGCACAGAGATTACAAAAAAAAAAAAAAATACACAAAAACTTTTTAAAAAATTAAAATTAAAAATAAATTTAAGAAAATACAAGCAGAACCAATACATATAGGGAGACGAAAATGGGGCAAAAAAAGGTAGCACAAAGGAAGAAAGTGATAATGTTCTTACCTTAGAGAGTTGTTGACAAAAAATATATATATGTTTTCTTTAGGCACTAGAATAAGAAATAGGGATTAGGTACGTAATGTGAAGTTGCAGGGTGACCAGTGGAGGAACTTAGATACCAGTTTCAAGGGGAGAAGGAAGGGATGACAGAGGGGAGAAAGGAATGGAAATGACACGGATAGTACAAAAATACCCTAAGTCATCATTTATCTTAGAACAGCCAAAAAGAAATCGGAAAAATTAAAATGATAAATAATTAAAAATAGTAAAAACAGGGGCACCTGGCTGGCTCAGTTAGAGGAGCATGCGACTCTTGATCTTGGGGTCGTGAGTTTGAGCCCCACGTTGGGTGTGGAGATTACTTAAAAATAAAATCGTAAATTTTTTTAAATTAAAAAATAGTAAAAACAAAAACAGTAAGAAGTTATTGCCTCTGGAGAATGGCATTAGGTCTGTGGAGGGGTAAAAAGATGACTGTATCAGCCAGACTCCAATCAAGAGAGACACCCCAGGAATTTGAAGATGGGAAGTTAAAGTGTTACTAACTATAACATAGGGTTGAAGTAACAAAAGATTGACTAGTAATCTGAACTAAATATTGACTAAAGAGTAATCTAATCTAGTAATCTAGTCTATATCTAGTAATCTAATCTAAATTTTAACTAAAGAGAAGTCTGAAGAATAAAGGACTAGCAGATTAAAAAAGAGTAGCCACTATGTCTAGAGCTGAGCTAGGGTACTTAAAGAAAGTGCATGCCACAGAGCTGAGATCCACACCTGGCCAGAGTGGGCAGCAGCTGTAGCTCACCGGATGACAGAGGAGTCATTGTGGTGCCATGCCATGGAATTTTCTGGAAATCCATCATCTGGAGCTGTCTGGAAATCCCCCCTCTGAAATGCCAGAAAAGCCACTCATAGGAAAGTCATTTACAGAGAGATACCAAATCTAGGAACTCGCTACAAAGCTGCCAGAGGAGACATCCAAGGAAGCTGTGGGCCGCTGCCCGTTGCAGAAGCCGTGCACGGCCCCGGAGCCCGCAGTGGGCAAAGGCTGCTTCGGCTCTTAGCTCTGGACCCGAGGAGGAGCCATCCAGGCTGCAGGAGCTGACTGAAGGCACACACAGGCATCAGTAAGAGAAATCTCTTCCTCCTCCAGTGCCCTTCCAGTACCCTCTAACGGGAAAGCTTGACAGGCTCCTTGCTGCAAAGGGGAAATGCTCAGAGGGTCCAGACATATTCCTGCAGAGCAGGCATTGAGGGTGGACCTGGAAATGAGAGGCAATAAATTGGTAACTGCTCCACCATAATCATGATTTTTCTTTATACAGACATTGGTGTTGTTAACTATGGGTGCGTTTTATTTTGATGAAATTTTATTTTCTAAAATCCTGTAACGGTAACTGTAATTCCTTGATTTTCAGGCCTACCTATAGAGTATTTCTTTTTAGATGTCCCACGTATATGTTAAATTCAGACATGAGCCATCCTCTTCCAGGGCTCTCCCCCAGAAATGCTGTTCCTGCTTCTTTTCCTGGCTCCCGTACCTCCCCTGGGAGCCAATTCAGACACCCCCTACAGAGTTACACACACAAAGACACCCGCCGCCTACATCCAGCTTGTCACTGAGTAAAATCATTCAGTGTTCCTGATCTCTCTACACTGTTCCCTTCTTTGCTTTACCACTATCTTACTTCAGGTCCTCATTATCCTAATAGCCTCTTAATGGTCTCTCTCTCATCACTCCAACACACCAACCCATATTTCACACGGCGGCCAGGGCAGGGGCTTTTCTAAATTCACATGGTAGGCCATCTCTCAGCCTTCCCCGAAATTCATCAATCTATCACCCTCGCTTGCTTGCAGAATGAAATCCAAATCCCTTAGCTTTGGAACACAAAGCCCTGCAGGATGTGGCTACTTGTCCAGCCTCACTCTCAACGTGCCCTTATCACACCAAATTTCAGGCATTCCTCCAACAGAACAAGCTTTTATACATGGCAATCAGACATAATGCAATCAACTAATTATGAAACCTACTTTGCACTGTATAAACTACTATTGACTATTGATCATAAATCAGTCTCTCCCAGGAATTAATAGCTCACTAGTAGAGGGAGAGAGAAAAAAAAATTCATGCAGACAAAGCATGTTAACACTACTTTAAGCACATGGTCTGAGGCTCTGCCAACATTTTCCTTTGGACCTGTACTCCTGGGCTCTCTTCCTTACCTTTGGCACCTGTGATAAACCTGAGGTCAGGACTCAGCATCAGAAGGAACAGAGGCCAGGGCGCCTGGGTGGCTCAGTCATTAAGCTTCTGCCTTCAGCTCAGGTCGTGATCCCAGGGTCCTGGGATGGAGCCCCGCATCGGGCTCCCTGCTCAGCGGGAAGCCTGCTTCTCCCTCTCCCACTCCCCCTGCTTGTGTTCCCTCTCTCACTGTCGCTCTCTCTGTGTCAAATAAATAAAATCTTTAAAAAAAAAAAAAAAGAAGAAGAAGAAGAAGAAGGAACTAGGCCGCCTGGACCAAAGGGTAAAGGAGAAAATGTTTCGTTTTGATTTTATTTCAATGTTTTTGTTGTTTATAATACAAAAAATAAAAATTAAACCTATAACAGAGATCTCTTTATCATTGAAATTTCTGCAGAAGAAAAAAAAACTTCCATTACAATCTTGTAGCCCTCTAGCCTCTTCCCTGTCTTTCTCCATTGAAGCATATCATGTGTTAGAATGTGACTTTTTTTAATAATAGGGGGTCTCTTAGGAGGGCAGCCAAACAGACTCTGTTTCCTCTGTCTGGCTAACGTGTGCTGGTCCTCCTGACTTAACAAATATATCATCACCTTTGGAAAGCTTCTTCTGCTTCTTTCAGCCTAAACCCAATGCTCTTTATCCCCGCTGCCGTATTTCTCCTGTTGAACTTAGCACTCTATGTTCCACTTGTTTCATTACGGCTCTTTCTCTCCTGCCTGTTTAAAGTGGGAACTTGACAGCAGAAGCCTTCCTTCATCTGTGTATCACTGTGGCCCTAAGTGGTGCTTTGTGCATAATATGTTCACAATACGTGTTTGTTAAAAAGAAGTGATTGATCGATCGTATGATGGCTATTAACAAATTGTATACTTGCTATTCTTCTTTATTTACAAATTGAAATGGTTCAGGAGCCCCTTCCTGAAAATCCTCTCAGGGGCTTCAAATTTCCAAGCTATAATCATTTTCTCCCAGCATTTATTACTGTAACTCACATGCAAATTTTCCATCTTGTGGAATATTTTACTCATTCCCCATCCAGGGAGCTGGACTACACTTAAACCATTATCCATCTTACCTAATAAAAAGAATTAGCTGGCATTGTCCCCTAAGATCTGATTCTCTTGCCAAGATGGGAAGACATTTAGAAATCAATAACTCATAAAACATGCTAATAGCTTCAGATAAGCTTCTTTAGAACTGTACCATTAGTGGAAGCCCCTGGATAACATGCATTCTATCCAACCTCTCCCACACACATCAAACATTAAATTACCAACAGTGTATATTTATCTAGTCATTTGCTCACTCATGATTCATACTCCAACTTCCTTAAAATAATGTTGTAAGAGTGATTAGCTAGAAATACCACTAATATCTGCATTTCGGGGATCTCATGATTCATGGGTATGTGGCAGTAGCTAATAGTATCTTGGGTCTAAATCAGTAGCTTAGTTTTATATTTGCTTCCCCTGGTCTTTGTATCAGCAATTTTTCAAGAACAGTTTATGGATCAAGAATATTGTGATATCACATAGCTGTGTGCTGAAAGTATGGGGTGACTCTGTGTGAGTTTGTATGTACAGAAAACAAAGAATTCATACACTCCTTTCCTATATGAACAAATGATTAACAAGAGAATTCAAGAGCAAAACATTATAGAGACAATAGTTTTACTTTTGGAAAATCAATGGCTCTAGCAAACTGCACACTTAAAATGAATGCATTATCTTGTATGTAAATTATGCCTCAGTAACTTGGAAAAAAAAAATCAATATCTGTAGTGACCAGAAAGTAGATTAGTGGTTTCAAAGGGCTAGGGAGGTTAGGATGTTATAAAGGGGCATGTTCTATATCTTGACTGTGGCTGGTGATCATTCGGGTGGATATATTGCCAAAACGTACCAATATAAAAAAAGGTTTATTTAATTTTATGGAAATTATACCTCAATAAAGTTGAGTAAAAAAAAAAATCAATGGCTCAGCAAAGCAAAATTCTTTTTTTATTCGAGCTGCACTAAGTTGCTATCTTAAAGATTTATAATAAATTAATGGTAAGTACTATATCTTTATGGTGACTTTTCTTTGCCAGATAGCTTACAGACAAAAATTATTCATGTAGATCTCATTAAATGAGTAACATCATAAAATGTCTTTCTCTGGGAAGAGAAATTATTAATTTTCAATAATGTAAGATGAGTGAATTACTCATGTATATTAAAATGTTTATAACATTCCATATGTATAATGACTTACCATCTAAAAGAAATGCAAATAGCTGATAAACTTGTGAATTCACAAATACAGTTCACCCTATGTTATATTTAGGTGGAGAAATTGTCACTTCAAAATGGAAGAATTTGACAGTACCCACCATCAATGAGATGCTATCTGAAGAAGAACCCCCCAATCCCCAGGGTAATGGTGAAGTGCTGTAATTGCTAGGTATACACGGCACACGAGAGTGGAGACCTCTCTTGCATGGCCTCCTACCACCTTTTGAATATCTTCTACATTTTATGAGTTTCTCTACTGTGAGCTTTACCTTCTCAAGAGAAAATCCAGAACTCCCCCCACCCCACCCATACACCCGATCCTTGGCAACTGGGATGCAAGTGGATAACCTTGTTTCCAGCAAGCAGGTGCCCCCACATGACGTTTCAATTCACAGTGTGAGGAAACAGGCCCAGTGTTGAGCATCTATTTTCCTGGTACGTGTGGCAGCTGAGGATCTTACTTTAATGGGGTAGCCGCAGAAGTTGCGATAAAGTCGAGTGCCTGGCATCTAGAGCAATTTGAGAGAAGCTGGGTTCCTGGCATCAGAAGGCTGGGTTGTGCCACGTAGGCAAGTCCTGCAGCATGCTTCTAGAGTCTGGAGGTGGTTCCTGCTCATTTCACCTGATGACAAGGATTCGGTACGCTACCCGATTTTCTCTACTAAATTCTTTGTTAGCTTAAACAAGCTGGAATGGATTCTGTTTGCCACTCTGACCAGTATGCACACCTTCTACAGAGGTTTGATAAGGAAGGAGTACTCCCAGTCTTGGAAGCTTCCTAGGAAGTTAAGATCATTTGGGGAAAATTCTACTCCAGTTTATTCTGAAAAGTCGATTTGCCTACAGTAGCCACAGAGTGGAAACGATCTCACAAGCTCTTCCAGGGAGATATCTGCCCTGTCCCTAAGTGGGCAGTCTTAGTGTTTACTTACTAGTTTAGATTCTTTTTATTGGTGGATTATCCCAGTACTCTGGGGCACATGCTGAACCCCAATGCTATGTGTAATGACTATAAATTGTGTCCTTCATGACTTGCCTACTTCTACGCTCTCTCTCTCTCTGAGTGATCCCATCGAGGCCCAGGATTTTAAATATTAACTATGCACTGATTACTCCCATTTCTATCCAATGTGATCTCTCCTCTGAAGTTCAGACTCATACACAACTGCCTACCTGCTATCTTCATTTGGATGTCTAATAGGTAACTAAAATTTAACCATTTCTTAGATAGGACACTAAAAATGACTGAAGAAGAAAATAAATTAGGCTATATCAAAATTTAAAACCTTTGTGTTGCAGGGATGCCTAGGTGCCTCAGTTGTTGAGCATCTGCCTTTGGCTCAGGTCGTGATCTCAGGGTCCTGGGATCGAGTCCCACATCGGGCTCCCTGCTCAGCGGGAGGCCTGCTTTTCCCTCTCCCACTCCCCCTGCTTGTGTTCCTGCTCTCACTATCTCTCTCTCTGTCACATAAATAAATAAAATCTTTAAAAAAAAAAAAAAACCTTTGTGTTGTTGCAAACAATACCATCATGAAAGTGAAAATCCAGTCCAAAGAAAGAGAAAAAATATTTGCAAATCATTGTCTGACAAGGGGTTTATATCTGGAATATATAAAGAAGCAGTACAACTCAACAATAAAAGGAACAATAACCCAACTTAAAAATGGGCAAAAGATTTGAACAGACGTGTCTCCAAAGATATACAAGTGGGTAATAAGCACATGAAAAAATGCTCAACATTATTAGTAATTAAGAAAATGCAGACTCAAGCCACAATGAGATACCACTTCATATCCACGAGGATGGCTACAATGAAAAACAAAGACAATAACAAGGGTTGACAAGGATGTAGTGGAATTAGAACCCTTATTCATTGTTGGTGGGAATGTAAAATAGTATAGCCACTTTCAAAAATAGTTTGGCAGTTTCTCAAAATAGACATAGGGTTACTACATAACCCAGCAATTCCACTCTTGGTTATATGCTGAAGAGAAATGAAAATAGATGTCCAAATAAAAACTTAAACACATTCATAGTAGCCTTATTCATAATAGCTAAAATGTAGAAACAGATGTTCATAAGCTGATGAATGAATAAATAAAGTGTGGTATATCTCTATAGTGGAATATTATTTAGCAGTAAAAAGGAGTAAAGTACTGATGGATATAAGATTAAATGAAAGAATCCACTCACAAAAGACCACATGTTGTAGCATTCCTTAACATGAAATGCCAACTCTGGAGAAATCTATAGAAACAGAAAGTAGGTTAGTGGTTGCCTAGGGCCAGGAAAATAGATTGTTTCTTTTTGAAGTGATAAAATGTTCTAAACTTAGATTGTGATGATGATTGCCTGGCTCTGTGAATATACTAAAAAATCCTTGAATTGAATATTTTAAGTGTACGAATTTTATGCTATGTGAATAATAGAGATTTTTGATAGCGACGTTAAAAACAAAACAAAACCTAACAGAGCTAAAACTAAACTTTTAACTTCTTACTCCCTCAAACCCAAATGTGTTTCTCTCCCAATTCTACCCCTATTTTTGTCCAGGCCAAAAGCACAGAAGTCATCCTTAATTCTTCTTTATACGTTCCTTACATCCAATCTACCCACAAATCCACTTGTCATTACCTCAAAATATATCCCAATTCTGACAACGTCACTCCTTCCCAACTCTCAACCAGGTCACCATCATCCATGTTCCAGTGAAAACGTGTTCTAACTGGTGTTTCAGCTTCTATATCTACCTCTCTCTGTTTCCTCATTATAGTAAGCTGACTTTTTTAAAACTGTGAATCAGCTTCTGCACAGCGAAGGAAACAATCAATAAAACTAAAAGGCAGCCTACAGAATGGGAGAAGATATTTGTAAATGACATAGCTGATAAAGGGTTAGTATCCAAAATCAATAAAGAACTTATCAAACTCAACACCCAACAAATAAGCAATCTAGTTAAGAAATGGGCAGAAGACATGATTCGACATGTTTCCAAAGAAGATATACAGATGGCTAACAGACACATGAAAAGATGCTCAACATCACTCATCATCGGGGAAATACAAATCAAAACCACAATGAGATACCACCTCACACCTGTCGGAATGGCTAAAATTAACAACACAGAAAACAGATGTTGGCAAAGATGTGGAGAAAGGGGAACCCTCTTACACTGCTGGTGGGAATGCAAACTGGTACAGCCACCCTGGAAAACAGTATGGAGTTTCCTCCAAAAGTTAAAAACAGAGTTACCCTATGACCCAGCAATTGCACTACTAGGTATTCACCTAAAGGATACAAAAGTACAGATTCAAAGGGGCCCCTGCACCCCAATGTTTATAGCAGCATTATCAACAATAGCCATGTTATGGAAAGAGCCCAAATGTCCACTGACAGATGAAAAGATAAAGAAAAGATGGTATATATTTATGTATATGTGTACACACACACACACACACACACACACACACACACACACACACACACACACACACACACTGGACTATTACACAGCCATGAAAAAAAGAAATCTTGCCATTTGCAACAACGTGGATGGAACTAGAGGGTATTATGCTAAGCGAAATAAGTCAGAGAAAGACAAAAAATACCATATGACTTCACTCATATGTGGAATTCAAGAAACAAAACAGATGAACATATGGAAAAGGAAAAAAGAGAGAAGCAAAACTTAAGAGAGACTCTTTAGTAATAGAGAACAAACTGAGGGTTGCTGGAGGAAAGGTGCTCAGGGAGATGAATTAATGGGTGATGAGTATTAAGGAGGGCACTTGTGATGAGCACTGGGTGTTATATGTAAGTGATAAATCACTAAATTCTACTCCTGAAACCAATATTACAATATATGTTAACTAAACAGAATTTAAATAAAAACTTTGGGTGCCTGGCTGGCTTAGTAGTTTAAGTGTCCGACTCTTGGTTTTGGCTCAGGACATGATCTCCCTGTCAGGGAACTGAGCCCCACATGAAGGTCCACATGCAGACAGGAGTCTGCTTGTCCCTCTCCCTCTCCCTCCCCCCCTCCCCCCCCACTCGTGGGCACACACACCCATGCACGTTCTCTGTCTCTTTCTCAAATAAATAAAATCTTTAAAAAATAAAAACTTGAAGCATAAAAAATAAAATAAAAATAAATAAAAATAAAAACTGTGAATCAGATGCTATCATCCACTACTTAAAACTCTCCAATGAATTTCTATCATGCTTAAGTAAAATTCAACCTCCTTTCCAAAGCCCACCAGTCCCTACAAAATCTGCCTGCCTTCATCAGCAAATCCGCTGCATGCCCTCTGAATTGTCTTCCTCTTCTCCTTTATGTAGGACAGATTTGTTTCTGCCTCATGACCCTTGCATTTACTATTCCTTCAGACTCTCATGACTAATCCACATCATCGGTCTGGTCTCAGCTCCAAAGCCACTCCCTCAGAGGGGGCTTTCTAAAGTAGCATTGCCTTGAAGTAACTCTACACTCTTATCCTGCTTTATTTTCTTAACAGCACTTACAATTATCTGAGACTAACTCAATAATTTCTATTACTTATTGTGGTAAAAAGCACATAAAATTTACTATCTTAACCATTTTTAAGTGAATAGTACAATAGTATTAACTACACGTACATTGTTGCACAACAGACCTCTAGAACATTTTCATCTTGGGAAACTGAAACTCTCTACTCATTGAACTTCCCTTCCCTGCCTCCCCAGCCCCTGGCAACTGCTATCCTACTTCATGTGTCTATGAATTTGACTACCCTAGGTACTTCATATAAGTGGAATCATGCCCTATTTGTCTTACTGTGATTGACTTATTTCACTTAGCATAATGTCCTCGAGGTTCTTTCATTTCGTAGCATATTGTCAAAGTCCCTTCCTTTTTAAGGCTGAGTGATATTTCTATGTGTATATATACCAAACTGTGTTCATTTCTTTGTTGATCTGGTTATTAACTGTTCCCTCGCTAGATTACAATCTACAAGCTTACAAGCTTCATGAGAGCAGAGACATCGTCTACTTTGTCCATTGTCATAACCCCTGTACATAGAACAGTTAAAGGAAGTTCCACAGAGGCGGCAAGACAGGAGTTGAAACCTGGAGCATATGTTTAAATACGGAAGTAGTAGTCCCCAAGAACAAAGAGCATGAATGTTGATAAAGATTTTGGAGTGAATATGGCCTGTTTGTGGCACAAAGAGATTTGTGTGATTAAATAATAGAGATTAGTGGAAAATCATTTGATATAGGTAATTACAGCTAAACTCTCATGATCTAGAATATCAGTTTGAGTTTCTAGATTTTATCCTAGAGACAATACAACAATGAAAAGTTTTGCAGGGAAATGCATTAGTAAATACCATTTACTAAGCATCTAGTACATGCTACATACTCTTGCATACATTAATTCATTTAAAACTTACAACCCTACCACAACCCTACTATTACCTTTATTTCCCTGAAGAATATTTTAGGTAAGCAATTAATTAGTGAGGACAAGTCAGACAAGAGCAGTGAGAGTGCAAGTCTTTTAACTATTTAACTTTAATTTTTAAGTATTTAATTTTTCTTTTTTTTTTAAGATTTTATTTACTTATTTAACAGAGAGAGCAAGAGAGCACAAGCAGGGGGAACAGTAGAGGGAGAGGGATAAGCAGGCTCCCTGCCGAGCAGGGAGCCCGATGTGGGGCTCGATCCCAGGATCCTGGGATCATGACCTGAGCCGAAAGCAGATGCTTAACCATCTGAGCCACCCAGGTGCCCCTAAGTATTTAATTTTTCAAAGGAAAATTACTAAGACAAGATAACAAACTGAACAGAGAAAGAAACAGAAGGAAAATTATTCCAAAATTTATTACCAGGATGTCAGTTGATTGGGAGCGTGCAAAGTTGGTTGGTGGAAGAAAGGAAAAATCTGGCAGAACATCTATGTAGAGAAGCTTGTAGATATACAAAAAATGTGGCCAAAAAATTGTATTCACAAAAGATCAAAGCTGGAGGGTGCCTGGGTGGCTCAGTTGGTTAAGCGACTGCCTTCGGCTCAGGTCATGATCCTGGAGTCCAAGGATCGAGTCCCACATCGGGCTCCCTGCTCAGCAGGGAGTCTGCTTCTCCCTCTGATCTTCTTCCCTCTCATGCTCTCTCTCTACCATTCTCTCTCTCTCTCTCTCAATAAATAAATAAATCTAAAAAAAAAATCAAAGCTGGAAATGGAGAATTTGAGTATTTTCTCCTAACAGGATGGTGAGATCTTAAAACTGAATTAATGACTTAACGGTATTAAAATGTTGCCTTCTTCCTGTTTGATTTTTCTAACAAAAGCTAACTCCACCATACTCATAATGATTCCACAAAATTCTATCTAAGTGCGGTTTAACGTTAGGCTCAGCCTCCTAAGCCAACTGGCGTGAGACACCCACAGAGGAGGGAATTCATCCAGAGTGAGATCACATTATGGCGGAGGAAGTAGGATGGTGTGGTTTTAAATTATTGTTTTACAAAGCCACGCTCTCCCATTAGCTCCGAGATTACTTTTAAAGTTCCCAAAACCAAACAAAGCAGAAATGTTCAGGTGTCCCACAAGCCATTCTGTTACTGAAACCTTCAATGGTATTTCAAAAACTTCAGACGCTGAAGTCTAAAAAGAGTTATCTTTTTATTGTTTTGATCATCATTACTTTTCTTCATTAAGTCTTTTTTATATCTGCTACCACTGGGACATTGTTTCATGCTTGCATTCACAGCCAGTTAAATGCTAATTATTCTTCAACACCATCTTTCCGATTTTCTTCCCTAAATTATTATAGTACTGCACTGGGGAATGTGAGATTTCAAGGAAGCTGTCAAAAGGCTTAACAGCATTAGATAAAGATAAAGAACAAGCTTTGTTGAATTTGGCTTCCCATTGGGTTTTTCTGAAGTTAAACTTTGAGTTTTATGTGAATACATTTGAATACATTGAGCTTATATATATATATATATGTATATATATATATACATACACTATTTTATTTATTATTTGACAGAGAGAGCGAGAGAGCACAAGCAGGGGGAACAATAGAGGGAGATGGAGAAGAGGCTCCCTGCAGAGCAGGAAGCCCAGTGTGATGCGGGACTCCATCCTGGGACCCTGAGATCATGACCTGAGCAGACGGCAGATGCTTAACAACTGAACCATCCAGGAGCCCCAAACTTTCAATATTTTTTGCCCATTTATCATTTACTGGTATAATCAGTACACACATAATGTACACTTTTCATCCACTCTTTAATTAATTTATTCAACATTTCTTGAATCCCTTTCTGTGCACTAGGCACTGCATTAAACATTATTCCAGAAGCCTGTTCTTCCTTTTATTATTAATTTAGAGTTAATCATTCTCCAATATTCCTATATATTTTCTTCCCAAAACTAGTTTTGCTACTAAAAATAAGAATATTGAGACATTAGCCCATCTGTGGTTCTTAATGATGTTCTATTAAAATTTTGTTGTCTTGCCAGAGCTGATTTCCCTTCCATTTAACAAGAACTTACTATGTGCCAGGCACAAGGCCTAGGGCAGACTAATTTCAAAGTGTGGGGTATTCAACAGCTGAAAGCAACACAATTCCAACAAGGCGTATATGTAGGCCATATTATAAGCTGGCCCCAATCTGCCTTTTCAACCACATCTTTATTCCTCTACACACTCAGGGATCTCTATTTCAGCCATGTAGAACTATGTCTCAAATTGAGTTCATAGGAGATTTGAAGCTTTAGATCTTGTATTCAAACTCAAAAAGGACAAGATCTTTAAATCTGGCATTTAGGATTGTCTCTATTTCTTTTCTTTTCCTCGTTTTTTTTTTTTTTAAGTAAGCTTTATGCCCAACGTAGGGCTTGAACTCATGACCCTGAGATCCAGAGTCACATGCTCCACCTACTGAGCCAGCCAGGGGCCCCTCTATTTCTGATTCAAATTAAATGAAAGGTAATATCTAAGACCTACCATGTATTCCAGAAAAAAAATACAGAGAAATCACAGAATGATAATTGTGTATAGACATTTAAGCAGGAAAATTGTAGAAATTTTTTCTCGGTAGGGGAAAAAATTAAAATTTTAATTATTTTTCACAAGTTTAGTATCCAAATATTACCACACTTACGAGTTCTAATGAATAGCACATCATTGTGATGCAAATATTTGGGAGGACATTTGTGCACCATAACAATATTTTTGTAACAGAACCAAATATTTATTTTTTTTTAAGATTTTATTTATTTATTTGACAGAGAGAGAGACACAGCGAGAGAGGGAACACAAGCAGGGGGAGTGGCAGAGGGAGAAGCAGGCTTCCCGCGGAGCAGGGAACCCAATGCAGGGCTCCATCCCAGGACCCCGGGATCACGACCTGAGCCAAAGGCAGACACTTAACAACTGAGTGACCCGGGTACCCCTAACAGAACCAAATATTTAAACTAGACAAATCTACCATACTAATACATGTATAAAATGGAGGCAGAATAGACTAGCAAATAGGAAGGCTGGCTCTAGAGTATGACAGTCCTGAGAAAGACTCTCTGGCTGTTGCTTACTATATGTATGACCTCCAAAATCTTAACATCTCAAAGTCCCAGTTTCCTAATCTTTAAAGGTCAGCCATACAGTGGTCAGGAAAATTAAACAAGAGTGTAATAGGATGAATAGCACATACAAAGTATTCCATCAATGTTACCAAATGTTTTGTTCTTTTATCTTCACTAAGAGCTTTTAGTTTAACCAGGTTATCTGATATCTTGCTTTCAGGGAGAATGTTCCTTATAAATGAGCAGGGTCAAGTGTTCAGCTTTAGGGAAGAAATGGAACAATGGTATCAATATTGAGCAGGAGAGACTTGTTTTCTTCTCTCTAAAATAGGATATATTAAAACCTCATATATTGGGATTTTAAATTCTTCATTAGGTATATTTGACATGCTTTTGACTATTTTACCTCTGGATATTATTGTACTTTTTTGCCAGATTTGCCCTGGGTAGAGGGAAGGAACTCAAGTATAAGTGCTCTATTACTTTCAGGGTGTTTGAGTTGTATTTTAGTGTTTACTGTGTTTATTTGTGTTGGGTGCTGTTATTCAGACTACATCTAGAGTAAAGAATGGTGGCCTCCAGTGAAAGAACCTTCTTGGCATGCCTGGGGGGTGCTCAGTCAGTTAAGCATCTGCCTTTGGCTCATGATCTCAGGGTCCTGGGATTTAGCCCCACATGGGGCTCCCGGCTCAGCAGGGAGTCCGCTTCTCCCTCTCCCTCTGCCCGTCCCCAGCTCATGCTTGCTCTCTCTCTCTTCTCTCAAATAAATAAATGAAATCTTTTTTAAAAAAGAAAGAACCTTCTCTTTACCTTTTCACCCCACCCTTATCTACCCCTCTCCCCCCATCAGACTGCAGGTTTACTGACTGGTCCACCACTAAGGATGGAAATTTCTACTAACCCCATATGCTTTCTCATTCCCTTTTTCTCTGAAGAAAACAAGTAAGACCTTTCGTTGAGAGTAAAATTCAGGACTCTGGTTTGGGTTTGGAGGTGGAAACAGAGTGGGCTTACTTTAAGTCCACTTTAGCATACCTGGTATAATAGTCTATTAAATACTAAAAAATACTGATTGAGTGAATGTCATTAAAATGGCATCATGGTAATCTTTGCTAGGACATGTAAATACCCATGCCTTAATCCGCCTCTCCCCAGAATGTCAAATGGGAGGTATATGCATGTATGATAAATCAAAACAAAGTCACGCTTTATTACTGCCTGAGTCCTGCCACAAACTCCCATAATAAGCCTCAATTTTCTAGATTAGACAAAATAGAAAACTCCTCTCTACACTGCATAGGCCTAAGGAACTCTGAATTGGAAGGTCTGCTCTGTTATTTCCACTCCAAAGCCAAGTTTAAATCTCAGATCTTATTTTGTCAATGCTATACAGAAAGCCAGAAACGGGAGGATGAGAGCATGCCATCCCATCTACCCCATCTGGCATAAGCTCCACTCCTTAAACAGCTTGGATAATGTCCTGATAAATCCCATTCAACACCTCCCCTCCCTAGAGTGGAGTAGAGAAGTGTAGGGTAGGCAAGTGGGAATTGGGAGATACAGAAAATGTTCCTGGGGAGCCTGGGTGGCTCCATCAGTTGAGCATCTGACTCTAGGGATTTTGGCTCAGGTCATGATCTCAGGGTCCTGGGATCGAGCTCCAAATCGAGCTTCAGATTCTCTCTCTCCCTCTCCCTTTGTTCCTCTCCCCGCTCGTGCTCTCTCTCTGAAAGAAATAAAATCTTTAAAAAAGAAAAGAAAATGTTCCCCAAAAGTCAACAAGAGATTTTTTCATAAGTTGAAGTGTTTAATAAAATGAAATTGTGAGGATCTGTAAGCCTTCAACACATACGAATTAATTTTAATGTATATGACCACTGCATTTATCAGAAAAAGAGAGAAAGATCATTATCTCTGTATAATCCTAAAACAGCAAAACTCAAGGCTCCAGGACTGTTGATGTTAAATATCAATAAAAATAAAATCAACTTGCTAAAGAACTCACTGAAACCTTTCTATATCTATAGTCATAATAACCTCATGACTTATTACCGTACATCCTATAGTCCAGCATGTTGGAAATGACTTGGCAGTTAATTGACAGCCTTTTCCAAAGCACAGCATGATTAGCAGGAAAAAGTGCATACATTCCCTCTCTCGCTCTCTCTCTCTCTCTCTCTGTCAAAAAATAAATAAAACCTTTAAAAAAGTGAATACAATATTTCTCTTTAAAGAGAAGAAGGGCCAATTCATATGCAATATATAAGATCTAAGCTAGGTAATCATCGACTGGTCTAATGTAAATTCCTTTTCCAAATAACCTTCTGTGCCTTTATAATACAATCTTCCTATACGTAACACTTCACTTAAATACCAAGATAAAGCTGAATAAGGTTTTTCTTCTCATCATGTAACACCGTCTCACAAATAATGTTCCAAAATTCCGACACCCCGATCTGATAATTGATACTTTCTGAAGGAAATGACAAGAACCAGTATGATATTGATCTGTTCAACTAAAGAATTACAGATGGTAAAAATTAATCTTGCTGACTGAAATGGGAAGACCAAGCGGGAAGATTTCAGTGAAAACCATACACTTTTGGAAATCAGCAGCTATTAAGTTGTTTCTGAAGAGAGCCCAGATCTTCAGCTTCATCAGTACAATTACGTTAAAACAAAAGTAACTTTTGAAAAGGAGTGGAACCATGGATAAAAATAGTAAGTGCTTATGGGAGAGGAGTTAATGCCCATTTCAGAGCAGAGGCAAGGACAAATGAGATGTGTGTGTAGTTGCTTTTTGAAGTTCTACACAGGTGTTTGTTACCCACCTTTCACATTAGACATGCGCAATTGAAGTGTTTTGAATGAATGATTGCTCATTAACTAAGTAATTAGTTAAAATAAATGCTTTGTGAACCAGGGGCATGAAAAATAAGAAGGTACTGCACCGCAGAATGATTTGTGTGACTCAACCAGTTTTGTCTTTTCCCATGCTACGTAAGACCCTGATTCCCATTCTGATTTTCAGCTCAGCTCTCCTGACAACATTACTTTTATGCTCATAATATGACCGAAGGCAATCAAGTCCGAAGAGCCAAAAAGCTGTATTAATACTTTCCATTGATCAGAGGGATTAAGTTAATTTTTTTTAAAGATTTTATTTATTCATTTGGGAGAGAGAGACAGAGAGAGAACAAGCAGGGCGAGAGGCAGAAGCAGACTCCCTGCTGAGCAAGGAGCCCGACGCGGGACTCGATCCCAGGGCCCTGGGATCATGACCTGAGCCAAAGGCAGACGCTTAACCATCTGAGCTACCCAGGAGCCCGGGATTAAGTTAATTGACTCGATTATTTAAGGCAGCATAGCGACACCTCTATTTGGAGTATTTGTCACTTGAGGATCTCAAGGCACTTTATAAAACTTAAGTGAGACGTAACTCCTCTCCACTTCAAATGGTAAGAAGCAAGGGCACGCTTCATTTTGCTGAAAATTTTCCAATGGAAAAATGCCTTTGCTCTGAATTTAACACAGTAGAATGCAGTTGCCCCTAGTATTTCAAGTTAGCATTAAATGAAACAATGAAGATAATGAAAAAATTTTCTTTGGAAGGTACAACAACGCATTCTTCCCCCTGAACAGTACACTTCAGAGAAGAGCAAAAAGAAAATTTCCCCAAAAATCTTGTGAAGCTTTGTGGCAGTGAAGGGCAAGAGCAGAACTGGGTTGAAATGGCAGGACTAACCCTTACCGACTGCATCATTTGGACAAGTTACTTAACTTTGCAAGTCTCATTTTCCTTCTCTAGACAAATGAAGATAGTAGCAGTAGTTCCCTCATAGGGTCAATGTGAGGAGTAAAGAGTGCAAACTGAGTAGCACAGGGTCTGGCACATGGTAAGAATTCAGTGTAGTATACACATCATCACCATCAGCAGCAGCCGCTCTAAGCACCTCTACCCAGTGATGCTTAATGTTATGTGTCAGCTTGAGGCTATTTTTGGATGAGATTCATATTTAAATCAGTGAGCTGTGAGTAAACAGATTGCCCTCCAATTGGCTGCATCTAATCCAAACAGAACTCAAAGACCCACCTCCGCAAGCAAGAGGGAATTCTCCAGCAGATTACTTTTGGACTTGATCTGCACTATCAGGTCTCCTGGGTCTTCATCCTGCCAGCCTTTGGACAAGAAGTGGAACTTTCATGAGTCTCTGTCTGTTGGTCCACACTGCAGATTAGGATTTACCAGTCTCCATAATCATGTGAGCGAATCCTTAAAATACCTATCTTCGTCTAGATAGACACATGTTATTGTCTCTGTATCTCTGGAGAACTTTGACTAATACAATTATACAAGCCTGAGAATCTAAATCAATGGTAAAAAATAGGGCATTAACATCATCTCTTAGAATATAAGATCCTTGAAGGCAAGGGTCAACATTCAAGTATTGACCATGCAACAAATATCCAGTAAATGTTCAAAGAGTAAACTAGCCAATCAGTAAGTTTTATCACAACCATGTAAATATTGTGCCATTTTTTTAAAAGTGTTATGTGAACTGATACCATGCATTAGGCAAGCCTTAGGATTATCATGTTAAAAAGGTGTCGATGAAAATGTGGTCAAATCACCAGCGATGCCAGATGGCTGATGGAGAATATGAGCTGCCCCAAATGACATCCCAGGGAACAAAATGTCCCAGAGGAAATAGAAAACTAGGGAATGGATGAATCACATCTGCCGTTGTCATGGATACCGTTCATCTTATCTGTGTGAACTTGAAAACTGAAAGCACTACAGAATAGAGTGGCTAGCTATCTAATTGAGGCCTCATCTGTTGCTAACAAAGTCCAATAGAGTCATCCTTAATGTTTAATGAGTATTCCAAGTATAGTTGGCCTCGTGCAAATTCTGCAAAACGTAGTTTCTATTCTCTTGTCCAGTTGTTCTCTACTCTGGGGGCTCATGAGAATCGTCTGGAGAACTTTAAAAAAATATCTTTGATAGAATCCCATCTCCAGATATTCTGACTTGGTCGTAATGGGCGGTATCCGAACATGGGTTTTTTTTTTCTAAGATTTTATTTATTTATTTGACAGAGAGAGACACAGCGAGAGAGGGAACACAAGCAGAGGGAGTGGGAGAGGGAGAAGCAGGCTTCCCGCTGAGCAGGGAGCCCGATGTGGGGCTCGATCCCAGGACCCTGGGACCATGACCTGAGCCGAAGGCAGACGCCCAACAACTGAGCCACCCAGGCGCCCCCCGAATATGGGTATTTTTTAAAAGGTCCCCAGGTGATACTAATATTATGTATGTGGGGTTAAGAATTGTGGCTCTGGGCTCCTACGGTCTAAGTAAGGCATAGAAAACATGTAACATACACACACATAAACCCTTTCACATATTAACACTCTTCATAATCCTTCACATCTCCAACTCAAATATTCAGGGAATAATTAGCCATGGCAATTATGTCTTAATGCTTGTGATATTATATGTATTTGATCCTCATCCATGGTTCCCAGCTCCCAGCTTCTAAACCCTTTGGAATTTCCTGTGACAAGGGCAATAAAGGTGTCTTTTGTTATTTTCATGGGGTGACTTTTGGAAAGCCCTTAGGGTAACCTAAGGATGGGTGGGGGCTTGTTGCCGGGGGAACCAAGCAGGTGATGAGAGAGTAGGAAAGTTCAGTCCCAGCCTGTCCCCCCCCACCCTCACCCCCACCCTCTGCCCCACAAGGAGGGGGAGAGGGGACTGGGTTTGAATCAGCCAGTGGCCAGTAACTTAGTCAATCATGACTAGGTAATGAAGGCTCATTAAAAAAAAAAAAATCCAAAAGGGCGGTTTAGAGAGCTTCCAAAATGGTGAACATGCAGAAATGCGGGGAGGGTGGTGCCCTGGAGAGGGCATGGAAGCACCGCATCCTTCCCATACCTTACCCTATGTATCTCGTCATCTAGCTATTGATTCATATCCTTTATCATATCCTTTAGTAAGCTGGGAAACTAGGTGTTTCCCCGAGTTCTGTGAGCAACTCTAGCAAATTAATTGAACCTAAAGAGGAGGTCTTTGAAACCTCCAATCTTCTGCCAGTGGTAATGATGGGGGAACAGAAAGCCAGCTGAGGACAAAGCACAAGCTGACGCCCCACAAGCCCCATCCTCCCCCCCCCCCCACCACCACCACCACCAGTCCTGGGTGGGATATGTGTGACATTCCTCTAGGAAACGTCCAAATATCTTAAAGTTCATGCTTTGCTAGCGGGGGAGAAACAACCTTAGCTTGACAATAGCAAGGCCTCCAGGATCCTGGGAGTCTTAGCATATGAAAGTCCTTTTGGACACCTCCCTTTTCCTTACCTCCCCCAACCCCATTAGTATATAATCAGTCACCCCTCACAAGCCCAGTGCCCACGGGTCCTGTCCCCATGCTTTAGTAAAATCACCCTTTTGCACCAAAGACATGTCAAGAATTCTTTCTTGGCCATCGGGCTCCGGACCTCACCAACATTCCAAAACTACATCAGTAATAGCCTAGGGCTTGTGGCTGGCATCTAGAACCCTGCTGGTGTCCAAAAACTGCTTGGCATTGGGGGAGGGGGGCTCCCCTCATGTTGGAATTGTCTGAGAACCCCCGTTTAGTGCTTGAAATCTCTACCTTCCAGTTATTTCTATGCTCCTCATGTCCCCTTTCAGAGTCTACCAAGGTAGGGATATAGGCAAATGAAAAGTAGCTGATTTTATTATTGACAAGAAGCCGGAGAGAATAGGCACTTGAAGCTAATGGTTAAAATCAATGGTTGTGTTAACCTGTGAGTTTTAGAACAATCACATAAAAATCAAAAGACTAATACAAGACAGAGACAAATTCAGGTGATAAATTATCTAAAAATAAACTAATTTGTAAACATACATTTATAGTATTAAAAAGCTCTAGAACATCTACATTTGTAAGGATTCACTAAAGTTTCAATGACTTTGGACAAAACTGTCTCATTTAGAAGTTTCAAGTTTAATTTGTGGAACAAGGCACCATAATATCCAGTAAAAATACTATCTAGAAAATGTATACGTGTATATTTAGTGATTTGTTTGCAATATATTCTTTTTTAAATTTAAATTCACTTAATTAACATATAGTATATTATTGGGGCACTTGGGTGGCTCAGTCGTTAAGCGTCTGCCTTCGGCTCAGGTCATGGTCCCAGGGTCCTGGGATCAAGCCCCACATTAGGGCTCCCTGCTCAACAGGAAGCCTGCTTCTCCCTCTCCCACTCCCCCTGCTTGTGTTCCTGTTCTCGTTGTGTGTCTCTCTCTGTCAAATAAATAAAATCTTTGAAAAAAAAAAAAGAAAAAAAACATATAATATATTATTAGTTTCAGAGGTAGAGGTCAGGGAGTCATCAATCTTACAGAACACCCAGTGCCCATTACATCACTGCCCTCCTTAATGTCCATCACCCAGTTAAACCATCCCCCTCACCCCCTTGTTTGCTATGTATTCTATACTAAAGGGATTACTTGCTTTTGACCAGTTTGGTAAACCCATAACAAGGAGAACAGTACTTCTTAGTTTATTTTCACTTTTCAGAAACAAATGACAGTGAATAATTCCATTTCTAGGAATATATCTGAAATAATTGAAAGCAGGGGTTCAAACGGCTATTTGTATGTCCATATTCATAGCAGCATTATTCATAATAACAAAAAGGTGGAAACAACCCAGTATCTATTGACAGATGAATGTGGGAATATAACACAATGTGTTATATACATACAATGAAATATTATTCAGCCTTAAAGAAAAGGAAATTCTAATACTACAACATGGATGAACCTTATGCCAAAGATGACAACATTATGTTAAGTAAAATAAGGCACTCATCAAGAAGAAAATAAATAAAACTTGCATTATTTCACTTATATGAGGTACTTAGAGTAGTCAAATTCATAGAGAGATAAAGAATGTCTGATTGCCAGGGATGGGGGGGAGAGAAGAATGTGTTGTCTAACGGCTATAGAATTTCAATACTGCAAAATGAAAAGAGTTCTGGAGATGGACAGTCATGACAGTTGCACAGTAATGTGAATATATTTAATGACACCGAACTGTGTACTTAAAAATGGTTGATAAATTTTACATTATGTGTATTTCACCACAATTAAAGATAAAAACACCAATATCAGTTGATGTAGGAAACAAAGGCAGAAGAAAAATTATCAAATTTCCTTACTACCTACAGCCCATTGACAAGTCCCTGAAACAGGCAGACTGACACTCCTCTAGGGACTCAGCTGCCTAGAGGTTAATACTTTGCTAAGGGCAAAAGGCGATCTTAGCCCGACCCCCCAGGATCCTGTAAGTCTACTTGAACACGCAAAAATTCCTTTGGAAACTTCCTTTATCTCTACCCGCCAAGACACCTGTTGGCAATCATCCCCCAAGCACGGGACCCATCGATATACACCTGAAGGGTCTCGTGACTGAGACTTTGCTTTTACGAAACAGTAAGAATAAATGACCTTTTCCTAACAATAGCTGGCCCCCTCAAGGTCCTGGAAACCTTGTTTTTAAAATACCTGGGAGGTTTGCGCTGTCCCTAACCCCCTCCCAGCCTCAAAGTACAGAAGCAGCCACTCGTCATGAGCCCACTGCAGCTCTTTCTGCCCACGGGCCCTGTCCCTGTGCTCTCATAAAACCGCCTTTTTGCAACGAAGACGTCTCGAGAATCCTTTCTTGGCCGTCGGCTTCGAACCCCAATATCTTTCCTACACCATCAGTCATTCATTTTGCTCATGAACCTGCAGTTTGGGCAGGGCTGGCTGTAGATGGCTCTATCCTGTTCCATGTGGTGTCAGCTAGGGCCATTCAACAGTACCTAGAGGATCATTTCTATAATGGGTTACCCACATGACTCGTATATTGGTGCTGTTGTTGGCTGGGAACCCATTCCAAGTTATTGAAAAAAAAAAAAAAAAGAGGGGCCTTAGTTCTCCACATGGGCCTCCCCGTGAGCCTTCTTAGTGACATAACATGCTGGTTTGTTTCCTAGAGTAAATATTCAAAGAGACAGAATTTAGATGCTAACAATCTCTTGAGATTGCAAAATAGCACAGGGTTACTTCCACTGTATTTCATTGATCAGGGAAAAAAAAAATTCCACCCAGATTAAAAGGGAGGAGATACAGACCTCACCTTTGCATAGGACAAAGTATCAAAGAATTTGTAGCCAACTTTAATTGACTACAGCAATTGTAGTTTTTTTCTTTCTGTATTCTAGAACTCCCCCTCCCCCCAACCACATAGCTTCTGCTTATAACTCAGACTGTCCTGGCCTTTCATAGACTTAAATCTAATCTCTCATATGTGACTACAGATTTGTGTCAAGAGTGTCTTCCTATGCACCCTCGGCTTCAAACCCAATATTAATGGCCTGATTCTTTCTTTTCTCAATTCGTGCAAATGGCTGTAAGAATGGGGTTGGCCCCAATCATCATTTCATGGTAAGTCATGCATGTCAGAGGTTACAAACAGACCTATGCTTTGGCTGCCATTAGACCAAGTGCTCCTAATCCCATACCAATAGCCAAAGGGGCAGAGTCAAATAATATAAAATGTGGCTGGTTGATTCATCTTTCTCATACATGCTGTGAGTACAAAGTGAGGGATGTAGGTAGAGTAGTGTATGGGTCATGAATGCAGCAAGCACTGTAATTCATTTTCTTAGAATAAAGTGGAGCCCTTAGTGGTTCTGAAAATACTTACCACTGCTTCCCAGGTCATTAAGGTATGGAATACAGAACTGGTTTACTGCTTCTCCTTTTTATACTTCCTTCAAAAAAATGCATGTGGTTTTCCTTTAACATTTTATTTTCCCCTTAAGACTGCCCTTCAGATCTGCTTAACACTGCTGCCTCTGAATAAAAATCATAGTGTGATTTCCCCTGGACCCTGCAGTCTACACAGGGATTAATCCTTCTATTCATGTTAGCAGTGAAGAGGTAGCAATACATAGGTGATTATTTCTTCCTGATTGACAAAGACCTCTTGACCAAACCTCAGTTAGGCTCCCCTGAGCTCTCTTCTCAGCGAGGCTTCAACCTTGGGCTTCAGTATCCACACTTGTTGGGACTGAATCGCCCAGTTCCTCAAGAATCCTGGCACATCAGTTTAGCAACAATCTCCCTTACACCGGATGATTTTTCTTAGTAATTTTTTTTTAAGATTTATTTATTTAGGGGCGCCTGGGTGGCTCAGTCGTTAAGCGTCTGCCTTCAGCTCAGGTCATGATTCCAGGGTCTTGGGATCGAGCCCCGCATCGGGCTTCCTGCTCAGCGGAAAGCCTGCTTCTCCCTCTCCCGCTCCCGCCTCCCGCCTCCCCGCTTGTGTTCCCTCTTTCGCTGTCTCTCTCTGTCAAATAAATAAATACAATCTTTAAAAAAATGTTTAAAAATTTTAAAAAAGATTTATTTATTTATTTGAGGGGGTGGAGGGGCAGAGGGAAAAGGAGACAAAGAATCCCAAGCAGATGCTGCGCTGAGCAGGTAGCCCGACGCAGGGCTTGATCTCACAACCCTGACGTCACAACCTGAGCCAAAATGAAGAGGCAGATGCTTAATCAGCTGAGTCACCCAGGTGCCCCACCTCTTAGTAATTCTCTATACATCAACCCCCACCCTGTTTCTTGGCAGTAAATCCTCCACTTGTCCTTACTGCATTCAGAATTGAGCCCCGTTCCACACCAAGATCTCTTTTCCCCTATCACAACGGTTCCTGAATAAAATCTGTTCTTACACTTAAGCTTGGGTTTTTCTTTAACATGGTTTATTATTTGACTTCCTACATTACATTTTATTTCTCACTTTCATCTTTACCTATTTTCACTTAGATTTATTCTGCATAACAGAACTTTGACAGAAGGTTTAAAGAGAGAGAAATCCTTAACAAGCAAACTGTTTTCTCATGTAGCTGAGATTCAAGGAAATAAGAAGCCTCAAGGAGAGGGCAGACAAGAGAGTAGAAAAATGGGCGAAGGCATCAAAAAAAAAGTCACATCAGTAAGTGTTCATCAAATATAATATGTGTGTGGTTAGCATAAACCTAATTTGATTGAAACAAATCCTAGCTAACAACCGTTTCCAGGTTTTCAAATATGGGAAAAGGTATGGGGATCCTTATTTTCTCTCTGCTACTCCCTGCATTCCGCTCATGATGCAGAAAAATGAGTTTCCAAAGCATTCGCACTACTCCTCTCTCCATTCTCCCCACGGAATCCAGAGTGATCTTTTTAGAATTCATTAGACTATCTCTCTCTCCCTCCTGTTTAAAACTCCTCAGTGGCTTTTAATCACAATTAGAATAAAAGACAAGTTCCTTGCTATGGCCCACAAGGCCACCCATGATCTGGCTCTTGTTTCTCTCTCTCTCTCCAACCTGACTCTTGTACCATTCTCTCCCTTAATCCAGCCATACCATTACTTTCTTGGATTTTTGCACCCCTTGTTTTCCTTCTTTTTTTAATCTAAGCTTTAATGCCATTTTCTCAAGAAACTTCCTCTGGCATTCCATCAAAGTCATCCCAGTCCCTCTCTGTACGATGCTCCCCAGTGTTCTTACAGGACTTACTGCAACCGGAATTCTCATATATTTGTATGTTCCTTTGTTGTCTTCACCTGTTAGTTCCATAACCGCCAAGATTATTTCTTGTATTATGAGTTACCAGTTCATCACCTAGCATGTCATTTTCTTATAAAATATTTGGTGAATGTATGAATGATCAGTGCCCTCTTTCACAAATATCAAGCTTTCCATTGGAAAGCTCTTTCCCTCAGATGCATAAACCTCTAGCAACGTACAGCAATGCAGTCTTTTTTGTCCTGCAGTGTGTTTTTAAGTTACAATATAAAAAGAGTCACAAAAACAGCTATAGAGAGACTGACCCTTATCAATACTGATGTTTAGGTTTAACTTGAACATCCTCATAACTAACTAATGCCTCAACTCAACTGAATTCAGGTGTTCACCTTTTATTATCGGCTGCTGTGCCCAGATTTGTTAATATTAGTTTCAATGTTTGTAAATTGGCCCACCCAGATGGAATAATGAAAATTCAAACAAGTATATTGTCAAGTAAACTCTTTAAAAGAGAGTCTTTTTGATGAAAGCAATATAGAGAATGCACTAAGCATAGCAACGATGTGTTATTATAAAAAGGCTTGAACACCAAAATGATGTATTTGATATTAATAACCAGTTCCCAGAGAATTTAGAAACTTGAATTGATAGTATCCACTTAGAAAATTCCAGGGATCTACAGCTAAAGAAACAAAATCATTAGGAAGCCAGCAAATAAAGGAGAAACTAGGAGGATCAGATAGAGTTCCCCAACAGTATCTTCAAAATTCCTAATTTATGAGGTAGACCAACTAAGGTATGAGTCAAGGAAATAAGAAAAAGGTGAGCTATGCGTCTGATATCATGATATTTAAAATACAGCCTGACAGGAATGGTAGAATTTTAATATACTCTGAAACTTCATAAGTATAGCATCGAATCATGCTAGCCTATGTCTTGCATAAGCTTTTATTATGTTCACGAAAAAGCAATCCATTCTATTTCATGCCCAAAAGGATGACCTGCAATGTTCTACATAATAACCTAATCTTCCCTATAGGAGATAAGAGGAATAAAAATGAGCACAGAGCATCTGTCCCCAGCATTTGGAAGTCATGGCTTGTAGCAGTTGCTCAGCCGATTGCAGCTGAGATACTGTAGTGTATGTACGTCCATCTTTCTGCTGTGATACATTTCAAAACCAAACTTCCATAGGTAGTAGAAAAATGGTAAAAACACATGTACAGATGTAAATACAAATAATAAACATGACTTCAATGTTAGCAGTAACCCTAATTTGGGGGAGGAAGTGCCAACTACAACTGAGATTCTATAGTATGTGAATTTCTATCTCTCTGCTCTGATGAATTCCGAAATCAAAATTTCATAGTTAATGGAAAATTGGTAAAATCAATATGTGCAGGTACAAATATAACTCCATCACTAGTAATCTTAACTTGGGAGGGAAATCAGCAACAGGGACAGTCTCATTACTATGATTTATGAGGGCAAGAAAAACTATCTTCCTAGATTTTTAAATATATATTCTGTTATCTCTTAGCAAATCACAACAAGCTGGCCCTTGAGACTCAGCAGGACCAAAGTATGAAGACATCACAATTATCAAAGCTACCCAGGCTATTTACAGCTATTACATGGTAACAGAAATTTCTCCAGGCTACAGAAAGTGAGCAAATATACATAAATCTAAGGAGATGATCTAAGATAGTTTTATCCTGTAGGTCTCAAGTTGCACCAGAACAGGTCCCATTTGCCACCATCTTTCAGGTTCTCCATTTTGATCCAGGCTCAGACTCTTTCAACCAATATTTATTGAATACTTATTAAGTTTGAGGCACAGTGGAACACTGCCCTCGTGGAGCTTACATTCCATGAGGGAGAGACACACAGTGAATGAGTCCATTACATGGTTTATTACACACGCATGCAACTGAGAAGAAATCAGATCAAAGAGATGGGAGACAGGCTACAGGGGATTAAAAAAAAAGCCATTAAAAATAAAGTGGTGATGTCACTGAGAAAAGTGACGTTTGAGAATACCTAACATGATAAAGAACCCAGCTGTGTGGATATCTGGGAGAAGCTTGGTCCAGCCAGAGTTAGAGGCATGCTTGGACTATTCTAAAAACAGCAAGGAGACCGGTGTCATCAGAAGAGGGAGAGAGGAAGACAGTCCAAGGAGATGAGGTCAGATGTGTGGGCTCTTGTAGTCCAATGGTGAACTTTGTGGGGCAATTGGGAGGGTTTTGAACAGAAGGTTGATATAAAAAGTGTTCAAAATTGCAACTCACCCCCATCCCCGTACACACTCAAGTTGTGTCTTACCCTATACAATTTTACTACACAGTACATATCATCTTTTTACATATGCTATTTTAAATTATATATTATGTTTATCACTTATTGTCTGTCTCCCCCAGTTACAACTTAAGCTCCACAAAAACAGGACTTTTATCTTTTTTTTTTTCTATCTTGTTTAGTAATATGTCCCGAGTGCCTGGCAAATGGTAGGCATTCACTAAGTAAATATTTGTAGAATGAATGATGTGACTTTTATTTTATTAGTTTACTCTGAGGCAAAGCTGAAGAGATAGGGAGGAACCAAAGCATATAAGCATAGAAGAGACTCTCCAGGAGCCAAACTAAAAAAAAAAAAAAAAAAACAGCTAGATGCCCTAAGAACAGAGGAGAAATGCCAGATGCTACAGGGTAAGCTCCTAGTTGCTTAAGGAGTTTAATATTGTAACACAAGGGCCATCAATTACACTTCCTGCAGTAGGAGACCTGAGGGCTGCATTTTCAGGACCACAAATGAGGAGTAGCTACAAATGAGGCCACAAAGTAGCTAGGCAAGGGTCAGGCGATAAAATGCCTTGTATTCAGGGTTACAAATTTAGAATTCATCCTGTAGGTCCAATAGTGTAAGAAGGGTTGGAAAAAAGAAAAGAGTCAAGAAATAGCCATGAAGTAGGATTAACTAGATATGATGGTAAATTAGACTCGGCAAGAAGAGAGAGCCTGGACCCCTAGGTTTCTGTTCTAGGAATAGATTATATATGCTGCATGAGGTTAATATTTTGGGGGCAAGATGAACCGAAATTCATCACTTACTCTCAGGAGGAAATGTACATGCAGGCTTAAAACCTTGGTATTGTTTCCAACCCAATCCAACATTATAAAATGCCTACAGAAATAATACATCTGGGGTGCCTGGGTGGCTCAGTCGGTTAAGCATCTGCCTTCAGCTCGGGTCATGGCCCTGGGGTCCTGGGATCGAGCCCCTGCCCAGCGGGGAGCCTGCTTCTCCCTCTCTCTCTGCCTGCCGCTCTGCCTACTTGTGCTCCCTCTCTGTCAAATAAATAAATAAAATCTTAAAAAAAAAAAAGAAAGAAAGAATCTGCCTTTCAGGGGCTTGTTCTCTTGGCACAATAATAATAGCACCCTATTAATAATAACAACACACTAAATGTTAGAAGATAAACTGAGGTACATTACAGTTTTGAAGAGCGTATTTGAGCACACCTCTATTCAAACTGAGCCTTCAGCACCCAGCTGAAAGTGGTTTGCAGCACTCCACCAGCTGGGGCTAGGGGAGAGACCTTTACAGAGCAGAGGCAGAAACAAAGCAAGGAAATCATTTGGCTCCAGCTTAAGCACGTCCTGGTTGGAAAAGTCTACTTGGCTCTTTGGTCGTCCTTGGGTTTTGCTTTCTCGGCCTTGAGACACGAATAGGCATTGACTCTGGCTTCAGTTTTGCTTTGTTTACATAGGCTGCTAACATATTAGAGCCAGCTGGGTCTAAGGGCCTCCAGGTTTTGCAAATTTAATGCTATTATTTCCCAAAGCTTAGTTTTGGAGTCACACTAATAGGAAGAATTGAAATTCCGCATGTTGAGGATAGACTGGTTTTCGGAAGAAAATTAAGAAAGGTATGTTTGTGCATAGGCCAACTGAAGAAATAAACAGCCTCACATTTACTGGTGCAGAGCCTGAAGCAAAGTGAAAGCACCCACCAGCTCAGTGCCACTCCGGACACCGGACCCCTCCTATCCCCTCAGCCCGGGAGACTCGCGGACAGGTGCATACCTCCCAGCCAAAACCTGCCACAGGAAAACCGATGAGAGGTCTAAAAGACTCTGGGGGCCAGGACTGCCTCAGGAGTCTTCTGTCGTATGGAGAGAGTTGGAGTGTCCCCAGCGAGGTGTGAAGCTACAAGGAAGGCGTGCTTGATGAAGGGACTGAGGTAAGAAAGCCATGGGAATGAAGATGAGAATGGGTCCTAAAAGGCTTCATCGCTTTTCTGTAGAACATGGGAGCAAATTTAATCAAAGTCAGAACGCCCACCTTCCAATTTTATACTGCTTTAGGATATTTATCTGAACAGTTAAAAAAAATGAAACAATACAAAACTGTCTTACCACCTGTCGGTTCCAAACCTCGGTAGTTCCTCAGATGATAATTCTAAACCAGCGGTGCGTGGGGGAGGCCAAGGAGAGACCCAAGAAGGAGGCAGCCGCTCCAGATTGGTGGGTGGCAGGTTTCGTAAGCAAGGGAACTTATTTATACGCAAGGCCTGTCTTCTGGGGGCTGGCAAGATTAGATCTGCGCACCAGCCAGCCAGAAATGTAAGCGTTTGTAAAAAAAAAAAAAAAAAAAAAAAGCCTTCAGAGGGTTCAGTCACGTGCGTCCCCCAGAGATTCTCAATAATACATTTCTATCTCATTTCTGTCTGTGTCCTCTGGGTGGTTTCTGGTGCTGGGAACAGCGGAGAAATGTACATTCCAAAGATGGGAGGGGGTGGGGAGCCTCTGATTCAGTGCTCAGGTCTCACTTCGGGTCAAGGCGTGGTCGTGTCCTCTCAGTTACCTCCCCAACGCCACAGAGCACAGTACAACGAGGAGAAGAGAGGCAGCATTCCAGAAGAGGGCGGCATGACTTCCTGCTTGCCTGCCGTCAGGTTATCCTGAGCCTTGCCCTTTGGCGTTAATAGGTTTATAAAGTTTGCCCTCTGCCCAAGGTACCGAGGAATAAACTCCATCCTTCTCCAGTTACGGACATGCGAGATTAACTTGCCAGTTTTGAGTATTAAAGTGCAATGATTGTTGTAGATGCGCAATTAAAATAATTAATCAGACAAAAGTAGTGCTTTCCAAAGCTTGTTTGAATTATAGCTTTGGTTTAATTCAAAAAGCCAATAAACTTTTAACTTTTTTCAACCGTCACACACTTTGTCTTAAAATATAATAAATAATTTGTGGCTTTTTTTCTAGAGATTCAAATAAAAGAATATGACTTTACATTATGACAAGAATAAATTATCAATATGTACACTAAAATTACAGCTCTAATGAACTATAAAATGTTGATTATTTCTAAATGTTTTAGTTCCATTATTTCTAAAAGTACTAGTTACATTTTTGTAATTTTTTTTTGTAACTACATTACAAACCCCTTGAGGGCAGAAGTGATATATTATCTGTATATCCCTTCTATTCCCTATACAGTGCCCTGCATATCGTAGACACTTAATACGGGAACAAATCAGAGCTAATGCTGATATGTTAAACTTAACTGATAGAAACAAGGAAAATGAAATTGACAAAAGGAAATAGTAAAGAAAGATGATTTTAGATGAGGTGAGATTATAATTGAAAGTCTGCAAACAAATCATTATTCCCTAATAAAATATATTTTATACCCTCATAAAGTCTTCTAGTAAACATTATTGTTAATTTGTCCTGGTGATTCTTTCACTCTGCTCTTAAAGAACATCACAGTTGTGAGAATTGTGTTGTGCTGCTCACGTTGGAAAATGGTGCTGATATTTTTATATATTATAAATTTGTGGTGCTGATAAAGGAGTTATTGTGGAGGCTGAAAGTCTAATACATGATTTATATTGCATCAGTGGCAGAATTGCTATTAAAGTTGCAAAGTGTTATGGCTATTTTTAAAATGGTTTTTCTATAACTTAATCCTTACCTATTCTAATTATGGTTTTTAGGGTTGCTGTTTCTTTGCCAAAAACATAGCATGCCACCTCAGTTGAGAGGCTCAAATTACTATCTTTGTTAGAAGATTCATGCAGATTATGCAAAACAATGTCTGCGTTTTGTGCATATGCTATTCAGGTTTGAAGCATTCTCATTACGTCTCATTCTTTGAGAATATTCCCCTCTGTATGTTGAACAAATCCAGGTACAGATGCGACATTGATTTCTAACTTTTTTTTATGAGAGAGAGAAAGAGGGAGAGAGCATGCAAACATACAGGGGGGAGGGCAGAGGAACAGCAACAGAGGGGGAGAGAGAGAATCTTTTTTTTTTTTTACTTTTTTTTAAAGATTTTATTTTTATTTATTAAGAGACAGAGAGAGAGAGAGAGAGGCAGAGGGAGAAGCAGGCTCCCCACTGAGCAGGGAGCCCAATGCGGGACTCGATCCCAGGACCTTGGGATCATGACCTGAGCCGAAGGCAGACGCCCAACCATCTGAGCCACCCAGGCACCTGGAGAGAGAGAATCTTAAGCAGGCTCCAGGCCCAGCACGGAGCCCATGGGGCTTGATCTCACAACCCTGAGATCATAACCTGAAACGAAATCAAGAGTCAGACACTTAACCGACTGAGCCACTCAGGAGACCCAGTATCTAATTTCGGTACACACCTCCCGGGGTGCCTGGGTGGCTCTGGTTCAGTCGGGGTTAAGCGACCCATCCTGATTTCAGCTCAGGTCATGATCTCATAGGTCATAAGATCAGTTATACGCTCCCCCCCCACCCCCCAGAGCACCGTGTGGGGCACCGCAGCTCAGCAGGGAGTCTGCTTCTCCTCCTGCCCCTCACCCCGCTCGTGTTCTCTCTCTCTCACTCTGTCTCTCTCTCTTTCCCTCAAATAAATAAATAAAATCTTTAACAAAAAATTTATAAATACTCAATATGTTAATGTTTTCAATGCATTCATAAAATGCAAAGCCTGTAATTTCCCATATGGTAATTTTTCAATTGCTCTGTACTAACAGGTTCTGCCTGAGCATCATATGGGAGTGATATCCAGAAACAGGGACAGAATGGTGTGCCAAAGGATAGTGAGGTTACCCAATACAGATTTTTAGAATTTTCTGTCAAATTCTAAAAAATGCTATTATTCATTTTTTTAATAAAAAGAAAACATGTTCATTGTAAAAAGTTCCAGAAAATACAGATTAATAGAAGAAAATAAAAATCAACTGTAATACTACCACCCAGAGATATTCATCGTGTTGCAGGATTTCTTTTCCTTTGGTGCCCATGGTTCTTGGTCGCGCCACTTCAAAGAATGAAGAGGTAGACCCGACAAAGAGTGGTGGGCAGCAAAGCAAAGTTTATTGAGCTATAGTACAAAGCTCCCAAAGAGGGAAGGGACCTGAGAGGGTTGCCACCGGAGTTTCTAAGTCTAGGGGTTTTTAGGAGGTGGTGGCGATGGGCTGTTTTAATCTGATTAAGCCTCCATGCATCTGTCATCCAGTCAGGTTTTGGTCCATGGGCTCATCCACCTATCAGGTAGTTGTTCACGTGGGAAAGGGTGGAGGACTCCTTCCAGGGTGGTATAAAATCCTCTTAACGGTAGTTTCCTCTTAGAACAGGCGCCCCTTGTCCCTGCCTACCTTTCTTCCAACTATCCTTCATTAATTGTTGTCGGTAATATAAACTGTTTTCTATCACTTGTCTTTTTGAAAAGAGGAATCATACTGTACACATAACCTGATTGTTTTCTTTTTTTAGTAAATACATGATTTTGGTTTTTGCGATCATTGAGCTGCAAGAAACAAAATATTCAAAGAATCTTAGAACGAAAGTAGAATTTATGGAGAGAACATGAAGATAGGCATTCAGCTCAGACTGCATGTGCGTCATCTTATAACCGCAAATCCCAGTATGATATGACTACTCTGTGCATCTTGGTTCAAAATATTGAGGGAAAATATATTTGAGATTATTTCTCATACAAACACAATGATTACTGCTGTAGCATCACTTGATGTGAAAATGATCACCTAAGCCTGCCCATTAAATAGGGACTAAAATTTAATTGTAAAATAATTGTGAGCTGGATGAGTACCTCTAACATCTCTCTCTCTTTTTTTTAATTATTGAAGTATAATTGACATACAATGTTATATTAGCTTCAGGTATACAACATACTGATTTGACAATTCTATACATTGCTCAATGCTCACCATGATAAGTATGGTCATCACCTGTGACCATACAACATTATTACAGTGTTACTGGCTATATTCCCCATGCTCTACTTTCCATCACTGTGCCTTATTTATTTTGCAACTAGAAGTTTATACCTCTTAATACTCTTTATCTACTTTGCCTATCCCCCCACCCACCTCCCCTCTGGTAATAGCCAGTTTTTTTCTCTGTATTTAAGAGTTGTTTTTTGTTCATTTGTTTTGTTTTTAGATTCACATATAAGTAAAATCACATGGCATTTGTCTTTCTCTGTCTGACTTATTTCACTCAGCGTAATACCTCTAGGTCCATCCATGTTGTCACAAATGGCAAGATCTCATTCATTTTTATGGCTGAGTAATATTCCAGGATGTAATGTATGTATGTGTGGTGTGTGTGTCTATGTGTCTGTGTACACACACATATATATATATACTTTATCCATTCATCTGTTGATGAACACTTGGATTGCTTCCATATCTTGGCTATGTAAATAAAGCTGAATAAACATAGGGGTGCATATTATATTTTCGAATTAGTGTTTTCATTTTCTTTGGGTAACTAACTACTCAGTAGTGGAATTACTAGATCATAGGGTAGTTCTATTTTTAATTTTTTGAGGAACCTCCATGCTGTTTTCTACAGTGGCTACACCAAATAACCTTTCCACCAACAGTGCATGAGTGTTTGCTTTTCTCCACATCTTAGCCAATATTTGTTATTTCTTGTCTTTTGGATACTAGCCATTCTGACAGGTGTGAGGTGATATCTCATTGTGGTTTTCATTTGCATTTCCCTGATGCCAAGTGATGTTGAGCATCTTTTCATATGTCTACTGGCCATTTGTGTGTCTTCTCTGGGAAAATATCTATTCAAATCCTCTGCCCATTTTATAATTGAATTGTTTGGGTTTATTTTTTGTTGTTTTTTGTTGTTGTTATATAAGTTCTCTATATATTTTGGATATTAACCCCTTATCAGATATATCATTTGCAAATATCTTTTGTCATTCAGTGGGTTGCCTTTTTGTTTTGTTGATTGTTTCCTTTGCTGTGTAAAAGCTTTTTATTTTGGTGTAGTTCCAATATTTTATTTTTGCTTTTGTTTCCCTTGCTTGAGGAGACATATCCATAAATGTGTTGCTAAAGATGATTTCCAAGAGATTACTGTCTATATTTTCCTCTAGGAGTTTTATGGTTTCAGGCCTCACATTTAGGTCTTTAATCCCTTTCGAGTTTCAAACATTTCTACTATAGCATTGAACTTCTTTTGTTGTCATTAAGTATTCAGTACATCATTTTTAAGGGCTACAGAGTATTCCTTCATAATAATGCGTAATAATTTATTTAAAGAGGGGCCCCTGGGTGGCTCAGTCGTTTAAGTGTTTGATTCTTGGTTTCAGCTCACGTCATGATCTCACAGTTGGCTTCATGCTCAGCTCAGGAACTGCTTGAGATTCTTTCCCTCTCCTTCTGCTCCTCCCCGACCTCTCTAAACTAACTAACTAACTAAATAAAGATTTTAAAAATATGTATAAATTCTCTCTCTCCCGGGGCGCCTGGGTGGCTCAGGCGTTAAGCGGCTGCCTTCGGCTCAGGTCAGGATCCCAGGGTCCTGGGATCGAGCCCCGCGTCAGGCTCCCTGCTCCGCGGGGAGTCTGCTTCTCCCTCTCCCTCTGCCGACCGCCCCTGCTTGTGCGCTCTCGCTCTCTCTGTCAAATAAATAAATAAAATCTTAAAAAAAAAAAATTCTCTCTCTCCCTCTCCCTTTGTCCCCACCCCCCATCTTAAAACTGTGTGCGCTTTCTCTTAAAAAAAAAATCTAGTTAAAGAATCCACTCTTTTACACGTTTGTGTTGATTCCAGTTTCTACCGTTATACACAAAACTGTGATACTTGCGGGTAAATCTTTGGGAACAGTCATAATTTTTAAGGTTAAATTTTTAGAATGAAATTACTAGGATCTAAGTATGGATGAGATGACAAGGTGTTCACAAAAATTTGTTTTCTCCCCCTTCTTACACATGGCTGACCAACTAATCTATATGCCCCAGCTTTCCCTGAAGATTAGTGTATAACTGCATATAACTACATTTTCACCAAAAGAAGATGAGTGGCTAGACTTGGTCTTGACAATGCTGGACATGCCTCTTCCATGTTTTTTCCCCCCTTTCTAGCACCAGGAAGTTGGATGTAGTGGTGACCCCGCCTTTTACCACGCACATGACGGCAATGCCTCATATTGTGGCAGTCTCCCTGCTAGCCTGTGCCCTTGAATGACTCCATGGAGCAGAAAGAAGTAAATCTCTCCTATTTAAATCATAGCATTGCAAAGTCTCTTTGTTACAGAGGAGAGAATAGTTTTAAGGTTTCTTACGTGATCTGTTAAATTTCTGTCCAGAAAGTTTACACCAATTTGTATTCCCTTCAGCTCTGTAGGAACATTCTGTTTTTCTATAACCTATTCCACAATGGACAATCATTTTTTTAATCTTCTTGTAATTTAAATATTATTGTGAAATTCAAATGTCTTTCCAAGTTTTCTGACCATTTGTGGTTTCTCACTTATCGAGTTTTACTTCCTGTCCCTTGCCCATATTTCTATCCTAGATTTTCAAGAGCTTTTTATAGAAAGTTGGGAACTAAATAAAATAAGATAAGCAAAATACAGATATCTGTTGAAAATGGAAGATAGCACATGAGGGGTTTATTATGCTATTTTCCCTACTTATAGGTATGTTTAAAGTTTTCTATAAGAGGTTAAATTTTCTGTAAGAAGTTAGCTCTATCTGCTGAAAATGTCTAAGCAATGACTACACCTAGTGACAGATGATGAGCTCTAGATATCGTTGATCAATGAAAGAAAGTAGGGCTCCTTATAAAAATGGCCAGATTCCAGTCCAGGTCAGGCAATTTATAAGAAAAGCCTTAGACATCTTGTGGTGGAAGACAAAGCAGCCATCAAACTATTATAGGGTTTTGTCAAAAGGATGTAAGAGCCAGCTTGGTCAAAGATGGAATAATTTGAGCATAAAAACAATAACTGCAATTCATTGAAAATAATTTTATAAAAATTCACAAGTGATAATGAGATTCCAACAAAGAGAGATAGCCAAAAACAAAAAAATAACAAGAACTCATCAGAAATCATTGGAGGCAGTAAGAGCACTGACTCGTTACTTTGAAAATGGCAATTAATGAGAAAGAAATAAGCTTTTATCACATCAGTTCTGTGTAAAATATTTAAAATAGTCCGCATTGATTAAGGAAAGTTACTAGAGAAAAATTCCAGAAAGTAAGTGTAAAGGAATTGATGGGCTGAGAAAAATCCATTAGGAGAAAAATTGATAGGAACACTTAAAAATGGGAGGACTAGGGAACCCTGGTGGCTCAGTCAGTTAAGCGTCTGCCTTCTGCTCCTGTCATGATCCCAGGGTCCTGGGATCGAGCCCTGCATCAGGCTCTCTGCTCAGCGGGGAATCTGCTTCTCCCTCTACCCTTCCCCCCTGCTCATGATTCTCTCTCTCTCTCTCTCTCAAATAAATAAAATCTTAAAAAAAAATGGGAGGACCAATTTACCACCACCAAAAACCAGTGGTCAAACTTAAGCATCAGTAAAACTTGGATAGCCATATATCATGTGCCTTCAGGTATGATGCAATATGGAGTATATAGCACAAGTAATCTTGCAAAAAAAAAAAAAAAATCTGAATCTAATTAGAACTTTCAAACCAAACTCTAGCTTAAGACAAGTGCCTGGGTGGTTCAGTCAGTTAAGTTGAGATCAAGTCTGACTCTTGATCTCAGCTAAGGTATTGATCTCAGGGTCCTGGGATCAAGTCCCAGCATCGGGATCCCTGCTCAGCAGGGAGTCTGCTTCTCCCTCCCACACCGGGGCTCCATGCTGGGTGTGGAGGCTACTTTAAAAAAAAAAAAGAAGACATATATATTGCCCCTCTACGGATTAGAGGGGACAAGCTAAACAATACCACAAGGAAACAATTAGACAAATGGGTCATTTGTGGCAATCTGCTTTACTCAGTCTACTGATTCAAATGTTAACCTCATCCAGAAACACCCTTACAAACACACCCAGAATAATGTTTGACCAAATATCTTGGCACCCTGCAGCCTAATCAAGTTGACACATAGAATTAACTATCACACTCTTGATCTAGAATATTGCCTGAATTCCAGGGTATGGAATACACTATGTGGTAGGCAAAGACAATCTCCTGAGAATCTAGTCTCCTGTGATTTTAGTTTATGCCATCCCAGGATAAGGGAATGCGTTCTGGTTGCTAAAATATAAACTTTTCTTTCTACTATCCTCTCATGTTTTCTCTATTCATCTTGCTCTTTGTCACGGGTCTTTTTTCTTTGAATATCAAAGACAGTGCATGGGGTACTACAATGATGACCAAAATTTTTAATGTTGTATCCATATCATATCAGTGAAAAATGTTTAAGAACCCCCAACATATTTATAAATTATATACATGTAAACAAAATGTGTTGACAAGATGAAATAGAACTTTTATAAACAACTATTTTATTTATCGAACAGGTAAAACATCTTTGCTCTAACTAGTAATAATTATTTTAGTGAGATCAGTGTTTTTAGAAAGAACAATGTGAATATTTTATTATTCTTGAAAACATTGTTTTAATACGTTGTAATATACCAATCTGATAGTCATTTTATTCAAATACTCAGATTTAATAGTTTTTTGGCTGAAAAATGTACCACATTCAAATATATAAATCTTAATCCAGAAAATTCATCATTAATTATGCTTATTAAAATAATTCCATTTAATCTACTAATTAAGTAAAGATTTTATTGAAATTTGAAGAGTAAATTTTGATCTTCCATGATTTTGATGACTAAAATCCTACAAATCTATCAAAAGTTAATTTTTATATTTTTCATAAATATTTTCTTATTTTTTGTTTCTTGGGGGGGTGGGGCAGAGAGAGAGGGAAAGAGAGAGAATCTTTTTTTTTTAAGATTTTATTTATTCATTTGACAGAGAGAGACACAGCGAGAGAGGGAACACAAGCAGGGGGAGTAGGAGAGGGAGAAGCAGGCCTCCCATCTAGCAGGGAGCCTGATGTGGGGCTCGATCCCAGGACCCTGGGATCATGACCTAAGCCAAAGGCAGTTGCTTAACGACTGAGCCACCCAGGCGCCCCGAGAGAGAGAATCTTAAGCAGGCTCCACACCCAGCATGGAACCCAACACGATGTGGGGCTCGATCTCACAATCCTGAGATCATGACCTGAGCTGAAATCAAGAGTCGGATGCTTAACTGACTGAGCCACCCAAGCGCCCCTTTGTAAGTATTTTCAAAAACATTGGAATTCTTTATAAAGAAGATTTTTTTAAAAAGTTAAAATCTATTCCCAAATTTTTAGGTGTGCACAAAGTTTTACCAAGTAATACATGTTGCAGTTTAGGTTCTAGAAAGCAGACATTTCTGAGTTTGGGGGCAAGATGTTTTTCAGGGACCAAAGAAAAGAAAGAGGAAACAGAGTGAGGCAGGGGAAGAAGTCGAACTTTGATGGAAGCCAACAATGCTTAGATTACCCCTCAAACAGGGAAGTCAGGAACATGTATCTTGCATCGGTCAAAAAAGGGCTTGAGCCTTCATACTCCTGCATCACTCAGTCACCATGTATCCCAGGAAGCGTAGCTCTGTAGCTGAGGCTAACCTTGTAGCAGCTGACCTCAGTCCCCACAGCTGGGCAGGAAGTCCTTCTTTGATCTGGTCAGCTCATCTCATTATCTCCCATACACACAGACATCACAGAAAGATGGAAATATTTCTAAATATCCATTTTTTTAAATGTTCTTTTTATAATGCAACTTCCCTCAAAAAAAAAAAACTAATTTTCTCTCATTAAAATGCCACATTTGCCTCCAAGGGACAGATTAAATGTGATTTTTAAATTATTATTACCTGATAGGTGGCAGGTAGTACAATAGTTTAATAGACAGCCCTGTTCATTATATTAGAAAAGGAAGCCTTATCTTTTTTTTTGAAAGAAAAATGTATACTTGTCCATAAATTCAACTTTAAAAAAAAAGATTTTATTTATTCGAGAGAGAGAGAATGATCAGGGAGAAGGACAGAGAGAGAGAGAGAGAGGGAGAAACAGGCTCCCTGCTGAGCAGGGAGCCCAACATGGGGCTCGATCCCAGGACTCCAAGATCATGACCTAAGCCAAAGGCTTAGGTCATGACTGAGCCACCCAGGTGCCCATAAATTCAGCTTTTTAAAAGTGTTTGGTACAAGATAACCAACTAGACTCAATGTAGTATAAAAGATTTTATGATCATGCTACATGTGATTGCAATATTCAGAACTATTGTTGTAGGTTTAAATTTGTCATTTTTATGAAATTAACCATATTGGAGTGCCTGGATGGCTCAGTCTGTTAAGCATCTGCTTTCAGTTCAGGTCATGATCTTAGGATTGAGCCCCACATCGGGCTCCCTGCTCGGCAGGGAGTCTGCTTCTCCCTCTGCCTCTCCTTCTGTCCCTCCCCCTGCTCGTGCTCTCTTCCTCTCTCTCTGTCTCTCCCAAAATAAATAAATAAAATCTTAAAAAAAAAAAAAAGAAATTAACCATGTTGATGACTTTGTGCATGTGTGACTTTAATTTCACTTTTTGTTTTTATGATTGATGGAGTGAACAAATTTGAGTTGTGCTTTCTCTGAAATTTATCTGTAACCTAGGAGTACTTTTTTAAAATTCCAGGCAATACAGCTTGGTTATGTAGATAATATTTGTAGAAAGCATTGTTTTCATTAAGGAAGTTTTTGAGAGATGTCTTTTCTAGTTCATGTTCTTTAGTGACTTACAGAAGAGTAGTGCTTTTTTGTGGACATTATTATTGAAATAAAATCCAGCAAAATACCACAAGCTTACACTTTGGAGAAACATTGATACTTGACTGTATAGCATGTCCTACTTTATTGTGAAATATGTTGTAACATTTTTCAAATCCTCAGCAATGTTCACTGGGCATCTTCTGACACTTTGCTGTAAAAGGAATGCCTGTTGGTTTGCTACTGTATTGGGTGTATTAATTCAGTAATTTTACTGTGACATTGTGAATGACTACTTTGCAATTAAATAAGAAATTTTAAAGGAAACTCAATTTTCATTAGTTTTTAGAAAAATTTTATAAAATACTGAGTTGAGTTTTATTTCAAACATAGAATTTGTCATCATGTTAGGTACTTAGTGTTAAAAGGGCTTACTAATCGTTAGCCAACATCTCTAGGGAAAATATGCACTTCATGTGATATTCATGAATAATGACAGTGATATAAATCTATATTTTAAGTAGTATCCTTGATTATTTTTTTTGTTTTTTGGCTAACTGCTCTTCAGATCATTATTTTATCTTATAAGAGGGCTGATGAAAGTCTTATATTATCGTGGTGCCTGGGTGGCTCAGTCGGTTGTGATCCCGGGTTCCTGGGATGGAGCCCGGTGTTGGGCTTCCTGCTCAGCAGGGTGGAGAGCCTGCTTCTCCCTCTCCCCGACTTGTGCTTTCTCTCTCACTCACTCTCTCTCAAACAAATAAATTTAATTTAATTTAAAAATCTTACATTATGAGTAAGGGAAGTGACAGTTCTGCCATTTTGTAATTTACTTGCCTAAGCATTGTTCATCTTTATTCTAATGTTCATCTTTTTTACAGGAATCTCTGTATGTCATTTCTTTATTTTGTGGGGATGAGTTTAGTTAAAAATGGGTCATCTCATCCATAAATCCTCTCAGTTGGGCACATGCAAGCTACTCTGTGACATGATACACTGAGAGTAAACATATAAGAGAGGGGCCCCTGTGAGGTCATCTGCATGTGGAGGTCCCACACTTGCATCCAGACACCTCCTGTACATACCCAGAGTGCCAGAGAGCATGACCACTGGACATACCAACTGTTTGGCATGCGACGGTCAGTCTGTATATTAATATCGGCAATATTTAACTTCTATCTTATTTTTTTAAATATTTTATTTATTTATTTATTTATTTATTTATTTATTTATTTATTTATTTATTTGAGAGAGAGAGCACATGTGTGTGAGTGGGGGAAGGGGAAGGGGGGGTTAGGGAGAGGGAACGAATCCCAAGCAGACTATGCAGAGCTGGTTGAGGTGGGGGGGCTCGATCTCACCACCCGGAGATCATAACCTGAGCCAAAACCAAGAGTCAGGCGATCAACCGACTAAACCACCCAGGTGCCCCACTATCTTATTTTTATATTTAAGATATAAGAGTGATCGTTATTTCTCACATCTAGTGGATTTTTTATATTGTTTAGAGACTACTGGGGAATTTATGAGCCTTCATAGTAAAAAGAAAAATAGAAAAAAAAACTTTTTTTTGTTTTTGTTTTTTTTTATATTGTTTAGAGACTACTGGGGAATTATGAGCCTTCATAGTAAAAAGAAAAATAGAAAAAAAAACTTAGGAAAGTTACTTAACCTCTCTGAGCTTCATTTCATTCATCTGTAAGATGAGAATTATAATAATAATACCATACTGACAGATTTACTATGAATATCAAATTGAACATTATGTACAAAGTCCAGTATAAAACACTATATAATTGTTGATTAATACTAATAAACATTTTGGTGGGAGTTATAAGCGTGCAGGGTATTGAGACATAAGATGAGTAAAAGAATTATATAAGACAATCTGCATAATGTTATTTGTATAAAGGTTTAACTGCTTTTAAGACTTTTTATAAATTTGACATTAAGATGTCCTATTACAGTAAAACTGGGGAGGGCAGGAAGGGAAATGTTCTGATATTATAATATAATGGAATGCCAAAAACTGACAAATAATAAATTTCTCAAAGAAAGTTACTTTTATATTCATATAAAATATGTATAGGAGTAGAATGAAATAATAAGTAAAAATACCATCACTGTCTAGAATTTTAAATATCTCTCACTTTGAAAACTATGAGGGTGGATGGAATGCCTTTAATCATCCTTAGTTCCTTTAACTCAGCTTAAGTCACTTTAAGACATTTATTTAGAGAGGTTACAACCAAATTAAGTTGTCTGGTGAAGTGTGAAATAATTATAAACAATAATTTGATAATAAAATTATTTTTCCATGTACATTGTCCACAAATAACCATATTTAATATTGATAATCCAAAGGTTTATTTTTTATTACTACTGTTCTCCTGGTATCTCTCTTAGAGATTTTTTCCATTTCTCTAAAAAAATCAGCTATCACCTTTATATAGGTTACTACCAAATGTTTATTTTTGGCATAATTTTCTCCTCAGAATTTTAGTCCCTCATCTTAAACTATGTGTAAGATATTTATATTCATATATTTCTTTTTTTTTAAACGATATTATTTATTTATTTGACAGAGAGAGACACAGCGAGAGAGGGAACACAAGCAGGGAGAGTGGGAGAGGGAGAAGCAGGCTTCCCGCCGAGCGGGGAGCCCGATGCAGGGCTCGATCCCAGGACCCTGGGATCATGACCTGAGCCGAAGGCAGACTCTTAATGACTGAGCCACCCAGGTGCCCCTCTATTCATATATTTCTCAATCTCCTTAAAATTAAAATTTCTAATATCTGTTTCCAGTGCCTTCCCCCTCCCAACATGGCACCAGGCTCCGATCTTATTGGCATTGGAACTAAAGGTGTTTTTGTTATCCTGACTCTGAAGCTGAAAGTCATCTTTTACATGGTTCTCTTTTGCTTTCCAAACCCAAACATAACAAAAATTCTGATGATTCTTTCTTCAAAACATTTGTTCCATCTTCCCTACCTTGCTACTCTGGTGCTAACATTCTAGTTCAGGCCTTACTTTTCTTTATAGTTAAGTCTCTTTGCTCACCTTCCAACCTCCAGTCCTTTCCTAATTTAGTCCTTTTGGCATTCTGCAGATAGATTAATCTTCCTGAAGCATTGTTCCATGTGACATTTTTCTATTACAAATAGTTCAAACTTCTTACTATCTATAGAATAAAGACCCAAACTCCTAAATCTGGCATTCATTCTAGTATTCAAATCTGAACACATTCGACCTTTCCTAGCATACATATTATACCTTTCAACCAAGGTAGGGAAATATCTTTATTGTAAATATCCTTTGCTTTTTTTTCTCCCTGCCTCTCTCTGTTTTGTCACATCATAAACCAATAGAAATGCCTTTTCTTCTCCTCTGTTCCCAACTCTTCCATCCATAGCCACTCATTTATTAATCAAATACATACTGAGCATCACCAATGGTCCAGACTCTATATAAATAGAGGTGAACAAGTCATGGTCCCCTGTAATTTTAATCTGGTGAGTTAAAAAAGAAAAATAACTAATGTAATAATCCTCAATGAACAATGCTCACATAAAATCAGCTATACAATCTATTTCACTATATTTCTAAAATTTGAGAGGAACGCCTCAATCTTTTGATTTGGGAGTCTACTTGGCCTGCCATGAAGCCATGGTAAGCCGGGGAATACAATTCAGGAAGGGAGTGAGTGAAACCAGTTGACCATCACTAAGAAAAAGCAAATGAATTGAAATGAATACAAAAATCCAGATCTTCACATACCAAACATAGTGGAGCCCATGGACCATCTGTTAATGGAACGGAAGCGGGATACAAGATAGTGTGGCTCTAATATGACCGCTGCTCTTTATGCTACCATTGGCCCCCTACGCCCTGATGGAACCCCACACTAACCAGCACTTAACGCATCTGTAACCACTCTTAGGACGTGGGGTCAGGTTAAAAGAACACATTATTGATCCAGTGGACAATTTTCATTCTTCCTTTTGACCAAGAGAGTAATTTTAAAAGCAAGAAAAAAATGGTTGCAGATATAATAACGATTAGTGTAAACCTAAGCAGTGTTTATAATTTAGTTGATGGTGGTGATTTTTCACTTGCTTCATTTGCATCTCGGTGGAAACAATCTAATAAGCCTAAGTGTTTATTTTCTCGATTTGTCATGCAGGAGTTTATCTATTCCCTACTCATGCTTGCAGGAAGTCACAGTTCTCATTATTTTTTAAATAGAGTCAGTAACCCTTTTTGTATTATGCAGAACCAACCAATCAATCAACAAATATTTAGAGAGTAAGGGCAATATGTTGGGAATGATAACAAAGGAGGAGACTGAGAAAAGATGAGAGGTGAAGCAGATGGAGAGTAGGAGAGATGTTTTTGCAGTGCCCTCTTGGAAGGGGTAAAGGAAGCTGAGGCAAAGTGGAGGGGACCTTGAGAAGGCAAGCTCTGCTCAGATTCACAAACTACACACTGAGATCTATGTGAGATGTTAATGCAGTCAGAGCAGACTCAGTAGATATCAAGAATACTGGGCCTGGGGCGCCTGGGTGGCTCAGTCGTTAAGCATCTGCCTTGGGCTCAGGTCATGATCCCAGGGTCCTGGGATCGAGCCCCGCATCAGGCTCCCTGCTCCACGGGAAGCCTGCTTCTCCCTCTCCCACTCCCCCTGCTTGTGTTCCCTCTCTCACTGTCTCTCTCTCTCTCTCTCAAATAAATAAATAAATAAAATCTTAAAAAAAAAAAAAAGAATATTGGGCCAGCTGGCAAGGGGATAGAGGCCGTGGAAGGTGAGGATAGTGGCCAAAAATTCTGAAAACGGTAAGGGGTCTTCTTCCGTTAGCATCCCTAAGTAGAGAAATAAAGTTGCTGTGTGTTTCTGTCTAAGCCAATGAAGTAATTCCACATCTGGAGCTGTTGCCAAAGCTCCCACTAAGCATATAATATACACAAAGAACTATAAATATTTAGTCTGTGAGCCCCAAGGAATCCACAGCCCAATTAGAAAAACTTCATGTTGACATGAAGAAACAGCAACAACAGAAATCGTTCCATGCAGCAGTTATCCCTCCCCAATTTCAAGTTCATTTTGTGAAAGTTTCAATCAGTGATTTTTCTTCTGTATAACTTTTAGCAATAGGTTTATCTGCATTTTAGGGTTGAGTGTGCCTTGATGTGGATGACAGAAAAGAACCCAGGGACTGGGTCTAGAAAATAAAGGTAGTGTAGATAGCACAAGAGTTGATCATTTGTGCATCGGCATCTTGAGAGAGAGAAAGTCCAGAGAAAGTAGACTGGGGACTTAAACTGCACATGGGGGTAACTTTTGAAGGAGGTGTACACTGAGCTTACAGTCAACTAAGAGTGTTGACGGTTATTAACCCACAGGTCCGCAAACTCTTTTCCTCCTTTAACTTCCTTAGTGGAAGCAGAGAAACAAAAGCATCACATCCTTAGTTCTGAACATCAAAGATCCAAGTCTAGGTTTAAGAAAGAAGTATTTTGACAGGACATGTAAATAAGCACGATGAGTCTCCTGACCACCACATTCTTGACTCCAAGTTTCTAAATAGTTTATCAGGATGGCCTCTCCTTGTCTTCTCTCTAGCCTCCGTAGAGATGGAGATAAAGCAAGGCATGGACATTGGTACAGTCTCCAAGAAAAAGCCAAGTGCTCCCCAACCTTTCCATGTCGGCCCCCATTCTGACCCTTTAGCTCCTAAAGGAGAGAGGGGATGGTGATGATCTTGCGGGAAATATTGGGGATCTGGGACTAGGAGAGACCTATGCTCAACTTCAGGTCTGGTTGTACCTGCAAGCTGCAATTATGTTGTAGGTATCAGATTCACTGAAGTAAATCTTTTTCTCTTGGAAATAGTTGGAATCGTTTCTGTTTCCTAAAGTTATGTATTTTTGATAGTCCTACTGTTTTCTAATTCATTAATATATGATTTATCTTTATTCATTCTATTTCCCTATATAGCTGTCTATTGTTATTTTTCTTGGTTCTTGGATACATTTCATTCTTTTCCTTCTTTCCTGCTTATCTTCCTTCCTCTTTTATTCCTTTTCTTGTTAAAGAGTAAATACATTGGAATTTAAATAAAAACTTGAGGGGTGCCTGGCTGGCTCAGTCTGTAGAGCATCTGACTCTTCATCTCTGGGTCGTGAGTTTGAGTCCCACATTGTGTGTAGAGATCACATAAATAAATAAATAAATAAATAAATAAATAAATAGGGACGCCTGGGTGGCTCAGTCGTTAAGCATCTGCCTTCGGCTCAGGTCACAATCCCAGAGTCCTAAGATCGAGCCCCGCATCGGCTCCCTGCTCCACAGGAAGCCTGCTTCTCCCTCTCCCACTCCCCCCGCTTGTGTTCCTGCTCTCTCTGTTTCTGTCTCTGTCAAATAAATAAATAAAATATTTAAAAATAAATAAAATACATACATACATACCTGAAACTTAAAAAAAAAAGAGCAAAAACATGAACACTATGCATTATTCTCTGCCAATAGTTTTGGGTCCAACCCATATTTTGATATGTAGTATTGTTGTTGTCGTTAATATCCAACTCATATATAATTGCAGGTTTCATTTCTTTTTTTAACCAGTGATTCTTTAGCAAAATATTATTTCCAAGGGATTGGATAGTCCCTCTTTTTTTTTCGGTACTTTTTATTTATCTAATTTTATTGCATTATGCTCAGTGAATATGGCCTTCTATCTTTCAGAAATCATTGTGTATTTTTTTCACTCAATACGTAATCAAATTTTATAGATGTTCTTAGGCACTGAGAAATCATATTCTTTGTTTATAGGGTACAAACTGATTATATTTTGTATATTTTAAATTGCTTTATTTTTTTGGCTACTCTAAATTAAATTTTCTCATGTGTATTTCTGCTAATTTCTTCTTTTATTCAAATAGCTTTTGCGTAATACATTTTAACACACATGATATTTCATTAAGTTACATTGGTGAACGGTCTCTATTTATTTATTTATTTATTTATTTATTTATTTATTTATTTGAGAGAGACAGGTGAAGGGAGAGGCAGAGGGAGAGAGAAAGAGAATTTTAAGCAGGCTCCACGCTTAGTGCAGAACCTACCACAGAGCTCCATCTCACGACCCTGAGCTGAAATCTCATGACCTGAGTTGAAATCAAGAGTCGGATGCTTAACTGACTGAGCCATCCAGACGCCCTTCCTTTATTTTTTATAAAATGTGTTTAATGCAGGTGGGTTTTTTTTCTGAAATGCATTCATTTCTTATAGCAACTATGCTTTCTTTTTGCTTGTATTTTCCTGCACAATAAACTATAGGCTTACTAAGTCATTTTGTTCCATATATATCTATAAACAGCATATAGTTGAATTTTGGACATAGATATTTATTTAATCAATAATTTGTTTTACCTTCTCTTTCCTTTTATCAGATATATACATTATGCTTTTAATTTTATTAGTAATTAACAAGACCTATTTATAAGAAAAGTTAGTTTTATAAAAATATACAGACATAATTTTTTTTCCTTTATTTTTTTTGGGGGGGTGAGGGATAGAGGGAGAGGGAGGGAGAATCCCAAGTAGTCTCAATGCCCAGTGCGGAGCCCGATGCAGGGCTCAATCTCAGGACCCTGAAATCATGACCTGAGCCAAAATCAGGAGTCAATCATTTAACCAACTGAGCCACCCAGGTGCCCCATACACATTTATCATTTAAAAAATCTAAATAAATAGTTCACAAAAATATAAAGGAGATAGGCACAATTGATCCCAAGTCCTGTTGCCCAAAAATAGCCATTACTGAACTCTGGTTAGCATAATTTCACTTTTCTATATTCAGTGATGCAAATAGAATCAAAATGGGGATTAAAGGATTGTACTTGATAAATTATTCAGTTAAAATTTAATTGAACAAAAGGAGAAACTGAAGTGAAGCTGGAGGAATTGGTGAACTTGACATCAGTGTTTCTCTACTACTAACAATACATTTTTAAAAAATTTTCTCTTGAGTTAAGCAAAAGTGTTAGGAGGTTGGACTCATGACTTCATAAGCCACGTGTGACTTTGTAGAGTATCCATGGCCTTCTTGTTTGGAAGTGAGTATTGCATTATTCATGTTATTAATTATATAATGTCAACATTAAAAACATTTACATCTTATTCTGCAGTCAAACTTCTTGACACTTTTCAGTGGTGGCTTTATACCTAAAGGGATTCAGAGCTCATTATTGTTCCTTTAACCTCAGTTTATTTTTTCTTGAGTTCTGTGATTCTATATACCTCTTAGCTGACTAAATTTCATTGATATACTTTTTTTCAAAAAGGCCTATGGGCAATGTACCCCCTGAGTTTCTGTATCCTTAAGAATATGTGTCTTTCTCGTTAGAGTTGAAGGATAACGGGGTTAGGGATAAATTTTACCGTCACATTTTTCTCTCCTTCAGAAATTTATAGACTAGATATCATTCCTCTGTTTACTGACATTCAAGTATTGCTATGGGGAAATCCAAGGAGAGCCTGATTTTTTTTTCCACTTTGAATGCTATGTGGTTTGCTGCCTAGAATTTCCATAGAATACTGTCTTTATTCCTAAAATTTAACAATTTGGATATTTTGGGTACCATGATACTTTTTGGTGCACTTGTTCTGCATCAGTTTTTCTCTTGGATAAAGTTTGCTCTTTCAATCTGCAAATTCTGGTCTTCATCTCCTGAAAGTACTATGTAATTATTTTTGTTGTTGTTATTTATTTAACTACACTTGTTCTATTTTCTTCCTCAATTTCTATGTCTTCCTCAAATCTATTTACTTCCTTATGCCCATATGTTATCTTTTTTATATCAAATCTAGTTATTGTTATATTGCTATACTTTTTTCATTTTGCATCAGGTGATTTCATTAGATTGTATAGTCAGTCTAATTTTTTTCTTTTCTTAAAGATCTGAAAAAAATTGGCCTTTATTTTTGAGATGAGCAAATATGTGCAGAGGTAATAAAAGATTTAAAGGATAAATACCAAAATGTTAACTGCATATTTCTGGGTTTTTCTTTACTGTATTTTTCTAACGTGGCTTTTATCTCTTTCGTGGCTTTTATCTCTTTCGTTTCTTTTCTGAGGTCTTCCATCTCAATATTCCTCTCCTCTAAGGCCTTAAATTATTATTTTAAACTCTTGACTCTCAAAAAATAAATAAACAAACAAATAAACAAACAAACTCTTGACTCTCTTTGCGTTCTTCCTCAACAGAGAACACTGTTATCTACTGCTGCATAACAACATTACCACAAACTTAGGGGCTTAAAACAACACATACTTGTAATCTCTGTGGGTCAGGGGTCTGAGCACCGCTTAGCTGGATCCTCTGCTTTGAAATCCCACAAAGCTATGATCAAGGTGTCAGGCTGCTGTTATCTGAGACTTGACTGGGGAAGGCTCTACTTCCCAACTCAACATGGTTGTTTGCAGAATTTAGTTCCTTGCAGGCTGCCAGACTGAGGGCCTCATTTTCTTGCTGGCTATTGCATTTCTTGCTGGCTATTGCAACCCCCCCGCACCTTGCTTTGTGGTCCTCTCCAAATGGCATGAAGCTCACAGCATGGTAGCTTGCTTCTTCGAAGTTAGCAAGGTCTTTTAACAAGATGGGTCACAGTCTTAAGGTAATCATATATACCATTGACCCGTGAACAACCTGGGTTTGAATCGCACAGACCCATTTACACGTGAATTTCTTTTCAATAAATACAATACTGTAAATGAATTTTCTCTTTCTTATGATTTTCTTAATAACATTTTTTTTCTCTAGGTTATTCTATGAATACAGTATATAATACATATAACATACAAAATATATATCAATTGGCTCTTCATGTTTCAGTAAGGCTTCCAGTCAACGGTAGGCTATTTATTATTCTATTTATGAGCAGATAAGGAGTCAAAAGTTTATGTGGAGTTTTGACTGCACAAGGGGTTGGTGCCTCTAACCTCCATGTCATTCATATGGCCATATACATCCTATCCCATTTACTGAATTCTATTGATTAGAAGCAAATTATGGGTCCTAACTATACTAAAGGAGAAAAAAATACTATGAAGGCATAAGCACCAAGAAGCGGGAATCATGGGAACTACCTAGAATGTGTCCACCACATTCATGTTGTGTATAATTTCTTGGAGAATGTATGTTTCCTAGGACTGCCATAACAAAGTAACATAAACTAGGTGGCTTGAAAGAAAAACTTATTGGTTCATGGTTCTGGAGACTAGAAGTCTGAAAGGAAGATATCAGCCAGGCTATGCTCTCTCTGAAGATCTAGAGAAGAGTCCTTCTTTGCCTCTTCCTAGCTTCTGGTAGTTCCCTGATATCCATGGCATTCTTTGGCTTGTAGATACATCACTCCAATTTCTGCCTTCACTCTTACATGCCCTTCTTTTCTATGTGTCTCTGCATATCCTCTCCTCTTCTTATAAGGATATAAGTCATTGATTTAGGGCCCACCCTAATCCAGTATGACCTCATCTTAACTAATTACATTTTCAAAGACTTATTTCTGAATTAGGTTACATTCTGAGGTTCTGAGTAGACATGAATTTTGGGAGGACATTATTCGACCCACTTCAGAGACTATGCAGAAACATATCTTAGTTCTTGATCTATCTATCTATCTATCTATCTATCTATCTATCTATCTATCTATCTATCTATTTTTAAAGTATTAATTTGGGGGGGGAGAGAGAGAGAGAGCACAAGCGGGTGAGGGGGATGGGAGAGGGAGAAGCAGACACCCTGCCAAGCAGGGAACCCGATGTCGGGTGCAATCCAAGGACCCTGAGATCATGACCTGAGCTGAAGGCAGATGCTTAACCAACTGAGCCGCCCAAGAACCCCTCTTGGTTTATTTATTAGATAATTTATTTTGCACTGTCTACTCTCTTTTTCCAGTTCGTTTATTTTCTTTTTCTCCTCTTTTTAATTTTTTTATTGCTAGGTTCCATTCTGGTTCTTTCTTTCTTTCTTTCTTTCTTTCTTTCTTTCTTTCTTTCTTTCTTTCTTTCTTTCTTTCTTTCTTTCTTTCTTTCTTTCTTTTTCTGTGGTAAAAATGGCAGGTTTGCTTACCTTTCTCCTTTGCTTGTCTCTACCACAGAAGCTATAATAGGTATTTGTTTTCCCTGCCTTCCTTACAGCTGGTCGTTTCCATGACACAAAGTACTTGTAAATGAGTTACTGGCAAAATTCATTTAGGGCTGAGGAGTGATATGAGATTGCTGGCTCCTCGTTTCTTTTCCTCACTCTGCTTTAGCTCCAGCAATCTCCTTGGCTGAGAGAACAGGTGGAAGGCTGTCAAGATGGTATGCCAGCCTGGTGTCTTCTTTAGTTCTGCTACCCCTTCAACTTCAACTTAGACATTCCACTTTTGCTGAGGCTCCTCCAGGCCCAGAGCTTGCTATTCAAATCACAGTCTTTCAGGATTGTGCCTCTTCCTTTGAAAGAAGTCTGTGTCCTGCTCAAGGTTGGAGAGGGCATGGTTTGGTTCTCAGCACTCAGTCTCTTTCTTCATTTCACTTCACTGCCTGGTAAACCTGCTTCCTATTTTGTAATTTAGGGTTGTATCATTTCCTTATTTCATTGAAGATGAGGGTTTTTTCCCTGTCTACATTATTTTTCAATTTTTTTTATTATTAGTAGGTTTCAAGGAGGGGAATGAAATAAAAACGTCTTTATTTTGTCATCTTTAAAAGCCTCTACTAAACTCTTAAAGCGTTTTGAAGTAATTATTTAACTTCTACTTCTATAATATTCATAGTTGAGAGTAAAATGTATTTTTAATTTTCTCTATTTGATACAATGCATTTTGTAAACTTTTTTCCTTTTCCAACTATGGAATTTAGATCCAAGGTGTTACTGTATTAATATTTTATATCTCTTTCCTTTTAGGAATTATTTATGATATTTGCATTCAGTTTATAAGCAGATTTGCATCCATTTTTTCAGATATTGCTCTTTTACCAAGTTTCAGTGCTTGTAGTCATTTCAAATTCTCATTTTCCATTAGCTCTTAATTTTGCTTCATATTTCACTCTTTGGAGAATATTTAAGGTATTTATTTTAAAAAGTCATATAAAGGGGCTCTTGGGTGGCTCAGTTGTTAAGCGTCTGCCTTCGGCTCAGGTCATGATCCCGGGGTCCTGGGCTCGAGCCCCACATCCAGCTCCCTGCTCAGTGGGAAGCCTGCTTCTCCCTCTCCCACTACCCCTGCTTGTGTTCCCTCTCACTGTGTCTCTGTCAAATAAATAAAATCTTAAAAATAAATAAATAAATAAAAATAAAAAGTCATATAAAGATTGTCTGATAGGACTTGCATACCTGAGAACATCTTTCCATTGCCTTTACACATTACTAATCACATGTATGGATATAAAATTCTCTGGTTAAAACTTCTCCAGTCCAACTCTGTCAGTTTAGGCTAGGATGTATTATGTTAACAAATGACCCCTGGATCAGTGACTAGAATTTTAAAGCTTTATTTTCAGTCACACTACTACTTCGTGGCAGATTAGCTTCATCTTCATGCTATGCCTAAGCTAATGGAGCATTTAGAATATTGTTGGTTGTCCTGGCATAGGGCAAAGAGCATGACAAACTATGTTCTGGCTCTTAAGTATCTGCTGGGAAGTGACAAGTCATTACACTTGCATTTTATTGGCCAGAACAAGTCACATGGTCAGACCTGTTGTCAATAAGGCAAGGGAGTACAGTTGTCTCCCAGGGGTGAACAGCCAATATTTGTAAACAGTGGTTGTAAATAATAATGCAATTTACTACACCCTCCATATGTCACAGACATTGCCCCATTATGCTAGCATTTTCATTCATAAAGAAGAAGGTTAAATGAAGACTACTACAATAGAGACACGAGAAACAGGAGCAGAAATCAGTTTAGGGAAAAGATAATGATTTTTGTTTTAGAGAGTTGAGTATAAAATATCTAGCAGTAATTGGATATGAGGCTGAACGTATGGGGAAAAGTCTAGGTTGGGGATATCAAGTTATGTAATCAGTGTGTAGAATTGAATTTCCTAAGAATTACTGGAAGGAGCACTGGAATAATGGTGTCACCTTGGAGAGCAATAACTGTAAAGATCAGGCAGAAGAAACAGATTTGGTAAAGGAAACAGAAAGAATGGGTAGAGAATTTGAGAGGAACCAGGAAGAAGCCTGTCATATTGTAGCCGGGGCACAGGCATGTAAGGACGCTTGGCTCTGGTGGTCCCAAAGAGACCAGGTTCAGCCACTCACTGCTGATAAAAGACCAGAGAGACGAGTGGTGGTGAAACAAGAATAGTTCAGTGAGGCCAAAACTGGGAAGACAGCAGACTAGTCTCTCAAAGACTGTCTCCAAAGTGCTCAAAATACTTCCAGGTTTATATGAGGAAAATGTGGGACAAAGGTTGGTGGGTTTGTGCAAGTGGGAAGTAAAGGTCAGGTTGATCACTGTCTTGAAGTCTGTCACCTGGGGTCTTGCTGACTCAAGGCGGTCCTTATTACTTGACGGGGTAGTTTTGGTTCCCATCAGGGGAAGGTTTGCCCTCAGGGGAGGGCAAGAAACAAGCTGGAAAGAAGAACTAGAAAGTTTGAGATCAAAATGGAGGCAGCCAAAGTCCTTTTTCCAAAATAACCGAGGAAGTAGAGAGTACCAAGGAAAGGAAGTATCAACATTTCCAAAATAAGGATAGAGAACCTCTTGTATGAAATGGAAATTATTTAATGCTGCATTAGATTATTAGTGACTTTAGTAAGAACTGTTTCAACAGAATGGTAAAATTGGATCAGTTTCAACAGAGTGGTAAAGTAACAGGCAACTGAATGACTATTAGGGATTTGAGTGGAGAAACTGAGTATAAATGGAACATAAGTAGTCTATTCCTATGAAAAGTTTGGAGGGAAAAAAAGATTGGGAGATTTCCCCCCATTTGACCAAGAGAATTTCAAAGTGTTTAAAAGACCAAAGATTGTGTGTGTGTGTTTATATGTCTTCATTCTTATTTATAGATGAATATAAAAGTTAAAATTGCATGGAGGGGTGCCTGGGTGGCTCAGTTGGTTAAGCATTTGCCTTCAGCCCAAGACATGATCCCAGGGTCCTGAGATCCGAGTCCCACATCAGGCTCCCTGATCAGCAGGGAGTCTGCTTCTCCCTCTCCCTCTGCTCCTACACGTTTCTCTCTCTCTCTCATGCTCTCTCTCTCTCACTCACTCATTCTCTCTCTCAAATAAATAAAATCTTTTTAAAAAATTGCATGGAATTTAAAACTAATATCAATTCACATAACTATGTTTAAATACTATAAAATCTATGTACCTATGGTCAATCTTTAATATCATGTTATGTATATTTGTCTGGGTTCTCTAGAGAAACAGAACCAATAGGATACAGATAGATAGATAAAATCTATAGATATAATGAAGAGATTCATTAAAAGGAATTGATTCACACGGTATTGGAGGCTGAGAAGTCCCAAGATCTGCAGTGAGCAAACTGGAGGCCCAGGAGAGTCAATGGTATAAGTTCCAGTCCAAGTCCAAGTCCAAAGCCAGAAGACCAATGTTCCAGCTCGAAGATAGTTATGCAGCAAATAAATTCTCCCTTACTCTGCCTTTTTGTTGTATGCAGGCCTTCAACAGATTGGATGAGGTTTACCAGCATTGGGGAAAGCAATCTGCTTTACTCAGCATACCTATTCAAATGTTAATCTCATCTAGACATACCCTCACAGATAAACCCAGAAGAATGTTTAACCAAATATCTGAGTACCTGATGGTCCACTCAAGTTGACACATGAAATCAACCATCTCAATATGTCATTAAATGAAATCTGGATTTTTTTTTAAGAAAAATGAATGTTTGATGTTGTATGTATAATGTAAATTGATTTTATATAACTTTGATTTGAATTCAGAATGATTTAACTTCTTGACAATGTAAGAAAATAGAAATTTATTTTTTAGTGACCTGTTCTATTTAGAAACCCAGGGTATTGTGGGGTGCCTGGGTGGCTCAGTTGGTTGAGTATCCAACTCTTGATCAGTTCAAGGTCTTGATCTCAGGGTCTTGATCTCAGAGTCGTGGGTTCAAGCCCCTGCAGTGGAGCCTACTTAAACAAAACAAAACAAAAACACCCAAGGTATTGAGACAATGTAAAAGTAAAACAAAGAAGCTGTAGGTTGTGTTTTTGGTTGATTTGTTTGTTACGTCCTTCTAAGCCTATCTGATTGGCTGGAAGTTTCAAAAGTACAGTAAAAAAAGGAACTTGATTTTTAAAGGCACATAATGATGGCTGAAATGTCAGGAGACAAAGAACAACAAAAGAGGCAGCACAGAACATTTCAGTGATGGGGAAGATCTAGAAAAAAAAATAGGTCCGTGTTTAACTTTATTTGTAGTTTCTCCCCCGGTATAATACTGTCTTGAAGATAGTGCACCCCCAAGTTAGCAAGCATTCTGATTGAGATAACTAGACCCGGTAGGCAATTTTTAAAGAAAACAGATATGTTTTCTAGTCTCATTGTGACATAGAGGAAAGAAGCAGGGAAAAAATCATAAAGTAAATTGGTGTTCCTATAAGAGAAAATATTATGTTTGGAATCATCAATAATCCAGCTTGTTCTATTCATCCCTTTTATTAGTCTACGTCATTAAGTCATGATAGCTCTTAATTGCTTGATTTAATACTTTTCCATATGAATTGGAAAAAGTTTTGTAATGCAAAAAAGTGTTGCCAAAATTGGAACAATACAAAGCCCAAACAGACAGTCGTTGTCCTCCTGGAATTTATAGTCATAAGTCACGTAATAACATGATATTACTAACATATAAAACTATAAAATTGCACCCGTGATGAGTGCTATGAAGAAAGGTTGAGTGACTATATGAAAGCTTTTAATGGTGGGATTTTGTGACTTAGGTAGTTCCGCGAAGGCTTCTTTATAGTAAGTGAAGAACGGAGAGACAAGGAATAGACAATGGAAAGGTCCAGTGGCGGAAGGCGCATGCCAAGGAGGGACTGAAAGCAAGGTAAGGTGGCAGCCCCAGAGAAAATGCAAGAAATCACCGTGTGAGCTGACGCTACAGAGGTGTTGGGTGGACCAACCATGCCAGGTCCTAAGAGCTGCTGAACATTTGCAAGTAGGAACAATGGATTGGAAGGGGCCCAAGGGAATATGAGTAGACCAGATAAGAGGTTATTGCAGTTGTGAAAGTGAGACTAGGGTAGTGCCAGGGAAAATGGAAAGAAGTATTGATGTTTGAAAGATATTTTGGGAGTAGATGATGCAGGGAACGAGAGACATGGAAGTGTTATGAATATTGCCTTTTGAGGTTTCTGAGTAAAGCAATAGAAAACACCACTCAGGGAGAAAGTTTTAAAATACAGTTCTTGCATAAGTCCAAGGATTATTTATAGCAATTAAAGACAGGAACAAATGCTTATTAGACTTCAATTTATATGAACTGTTGATAATGACTTGTGTGCCCTACTAGAGCAGTATGAGGTGCTCACATAGCATCCTACATATGCTTCTAATTCTTTTTTTTAAGATTTTGTTTATTTAATTGACAGAGAGAAAGAGAGAGAGAGAGAGACAGCGTGAGAGTGAACACAAGCAGGGGGGGTGGGGGAGGGAGAAGCAGGCTTCCAGCCGAGCAGGGAGCCCGATGCGGGGCTAGATCCCAGGAACCCGGGATCATGACCTGAGCCAAAGGCAGTCGCCCAACCAACTGAGCCACGCGCCCTGCTTCTATTCTAATTCTTAATACATTATAATTTCTGGTTTATATCTGTTTCCTTCACTAGACTGTGAACTACGTGAGGGCAGGCACTAGGTCTGATTTATATCTCCAGGAGGCAGTGAAGTTTCTGACATAGCAGCCACTCAAATATTTGCAAAGTGAAATAAGAATCAACTTTAAATTTTTCTATTTTCCAAATAATTTTTAGTGTGGTTGCATATTTTTAAACAAAAGTCTTTATATAAAATTTGCCCAAATCAAAATTCCCAGTTAATAGCTTTACTCACTCATTTAAAATTTACCCATAAAAGAAAATGTGGTTTTAGCCAAATAGGGCTACATTACTAATATGATCAGATTTAACTGTTGGCCTGCTTTCAAATCATGCTACCAACAACAACCACATGTTAGTATAGAATATAGAATCCTGTTTCTTCATAGGAGATTGATTAATTTTGCATCACCCAGCATAGTACTTTTTAGCATGATAAAAAGATATATGGAATAAATTGATACCGTTTTTTTCAATTTCTTTATTTTCCTACAGAGATGTCAAAGAACAACTACTTTTTTCATCTGGTCAGCAGATGGCAGTGTTTTACTTTATTTAACTAATAGAGCTTTCTCTCAGGCTCATAATTTAGACTATCTATTAAATAACACAGTATTTTTGAGAGTTAATTTATACTTTTTGCCCAAAATATGAATATTATAGAATAGGGGCTGATCTAGATTAAAAAAAATAATTTCACACAGTTTTTAGTTAATTAGAATTTTCTTAAATTCTTTTTCAATTTGCTTTTCACTTGTTTCATTGCAAACAATTATTCTCATTTTTGTAAATGACAAAAAACCCCAGTTTATTTTACCTTGTCCCTTAGCTTATTTTTGAAAAAAGTCAATGTTGAACAGTACTTCTGTAAACAAAGTTTAAATTATATTTAAACTAATGTGGCACAGTTAAAAGTTTCACTGGGCTTCAGTTTCCCCCTTGTAAGATTAATCCTTTCAACTCTGAAGTTTTTGAACTCAAGAGTGAGTCAAGAGATCTGTGTTCACTTCAGAATGCCATAAAATATGCCCTAAACAACTTATAACAAGCAACCGTTTGAATTTTTTTTGCCAACATTTTTTATTTTATTTTATTTATTTTATTTTTATTTTTTGCCAACATTTTTTAATGAGTCAAGTAAATCTAGTCTGCATATCACTATATTTAATTTGTAAAAACATTGCCAAGATACTGGTTTTAAAAGTACGAAGTCTCCATAAAGACATATAAAGGGATTGGAGATCAAGGGGACCTTCCACCTTTAAGTAGAAACACAATTCTCTAATAATGAAGTTCAGAACACCCTTTTTCTATTATAATCATGATCATTATGATGCGCAAAAGCAAAAATTGTTACTATTCAGTTTCTTCGTGTGGTCATGTTACTCTTCAAAATATAAAGCTTTATCTTCTATTATTTATTTAAGCAAAAACACAAGAACAATACACCAAACTGTGACTGTCTCCCCACCAAAAAAAAGACACACAAAAAAACCCCCCACAAATGTTTCAGTACCTCCTTCGAATGTATTTATAAGAACAGAAAAAGTCTCTAATTGGAACTTTCTAAAAGCATTTCTCCCCAATTAGAGAGCAGTAATGACTCTAAATGGCACTGTCTTGAGGACAGCTCATCAGTTAATTATAAGGAGTTCTCTAAATTGAGGAGTGAAGAATGATACTAAATTTCAATCAGTGTAGATAAATATGGCTTGTCATTATTCACTTGATATTTTAGACAGTCCATTTAAAGAGGAAGACATGGAACAGAAATATTGTCTTTTCTAAAAGAATAGAGATTATGAGAATCACACTGAACATTTACCCCAAGACTATACTCTTGTCTGGAATATGGTTTTTATAGTCATTCAATTTCCATGATCCCCAGAGACTTTCATTTGCTTGCCCATTTATTTTCCATCTGGCTCCTTCAAACAAGAAAAAAATAATATGATATTACTATTGCTGTACTTAACAGCCTGGAAAAATGGGTGTGTATTTTAACTGTGGTAGTTACATAATTTAAAAATATGTCTATTGAAGTTTCAATTCCTTTTAAGTTTTGTGTTCCAGCATAATTTAGCACTCTGTATTCTGGTAATAAATGTCTTAAAATTCCATAATTTACTTATGTTTATCTCTGAGATTATCTACCTGCCCAGGTTTAATTTACTTTTTACTTAGTTTTAAAAGCAAACGTAAAGAAAACAATTGTTTAAACAGCAAGTTGTCAATACATAGTATTTATCCTCACAATCTTCCAAAATTGCTCTATTACATTTTATTTTCTTCTTCTTACTTTTTGATATTCTTATGTACCTTTAATCTCTATTTTCCTTCATTTAAAGTTATGCTTTGTTTATTCATGTTCATAGAATTCTCAATCATGTTAAAAACAAATATGGGTTTTGTTTGTTTATTGTCACAGATATCCTCTTGTTATTCTTCACAATCACCTTATTCATGAATTGTAAGTTGGGGACCAGGCTCTGCTTAGAAATAGCCCTTCGTGTTTGTTCCTCTATTCCCAGAGGAGTTTGCTCCACATGCCTCGATCCCTTTCCATCTGGCCTCTGCACAAAGGGTTTATCCCACTTTAACACAATTCTTTGTTTTATGGAGGACCTTGAGTTTATCTGAGAGTGAATACATATGAAACAATAATCATGTTACAGGAGAACCTGATCTGACCTTTTTTTTTTTTTTTTTTATAACCAAACCCTAAGATGAGAGAGAAACTACACTTAGCCAGTAACAAAGACTAAAGAAGGTAAGGGCTGTAATGATGCCAGATCTGAAACAGTGCTGCAAAAAAGTAAATGTGAAGGGTCTGATTTCTCTGGATACTATCCATTATTATAGTGCTTGTGTTTATATGGCTTCAGGAAAAGAGAAAAAAGCTTGCTACATTTTTGTGTGTATCATTGAAGAACCTTTGTGAGATTTTCACTTTGTAAGACATTAACAAGAAACAGCTATATTTGCATACTGATCTATCCATGAACTTTATTATATTTCTCTCAACAGAAAAATATAATTAAGGTATTAATGAATTAAAAAACTGTGAACTCTTCTTTCCTTAGTGTAAATAAAATTACAGTAAAATTCGTGAAACCTCATATTTAACTAAAAACCCTCCTTTTAAAATGCGTTGCTGGTCTCAGTGTTTAAGTCAATTGATTTTCTTACTCTGTATTCATGTTATCCAATCTTTATTTCTGCAAATATACAGTTTTATAAGGAAATACTTGAGTTAAGAATTTTGTGGTAATTTTGCCTAGTAATAGACCGGAGAAACACAAAATCTAAATAAACAATAAACATCAAAGGCCAAAAAGAAAACACACACACACACACACACACACACACACACAACATATAGGTGCTTTTTTTTTTAAGTGCTTTGTTTTGTTTTTTTTAAAGATTTTAGTTATTTGACAGAGACACAGCAAGAGAGGGAACACAGGCAGGGGGAGTGGGAAAGGGAGAAGCTGGCCTCCTGCGGAGCAGAGAGCCCGATGCGGGGTTCCATTCCAGGACCCTGAGATCATGACCTGAGAGGAAGGCAGATGCCCAACGACTGAGCCACCCAAGCGCCCTAAGGTGCTTTGTTTTTAATAATTTATTCCAAAATGTATTTGGAATTTGAGACACAAAGCTGTCTGAATGACTTCATTTGGGTTTGAGAGAGTTTGAGATGCTGATGCAGGTTGTGGATTTCAAATAGAATTACTGGTTTGAAAGGTGGCAACGGAAATCTGGAACCTAACTGGGTACAGGTTACTTTGTGAGGATCAAAGAAATAGGGCCTCGCCTCCCTGACCCCCCCAAAGCACACTAATATTTTTTATTGTATGTGCTCTTTTCAGGGAGCTTTGAAACACATTTTTATAATAGTATTTTAAACTAAAAATTTACTCATTTTGAAGTAGCATCTAAAACTACATTTGAGAACATTTCTCTCTCTTTTTTTTTAGATTTTATTTATTCATGAGAGACAGAGAGAGAAACGCAGAGGCAGAGGGATGGGGTACTCAATCCCAGGACCCTGGAATCATGACCTGAGCCAAAGGCAGACGCTTAACCGACTGAGCCAACATTTCTCCCCATATTTGGCCTAATGAAGGGAATAACCTTTGAACACATCTAGTCCTCATATTCTGAAAGGGTAAGGTGCCTTTTTTTTTTTTTTTGGCCACCATTCCTAAGGAGCAGAAATTGTGGGCCCCCAACTCCACATGCTCACATATAGTATCCCCTGTGTTTGGCAGCAGTGCTGAACCTTGTGTAGATCCTTACAAATGGATTGGACTTGCCAAAAGGAAAGTAGTTGAAAAGAAGCAAACAGCAAGTTCCCCTTGCTTCAGCTTCCGTGGAGGAAATTCACAAGCTTCTGTAGATTGCAGTGTTAGGAAAATCAAATTTGTCCTTAGAACAATGTTACCACTTCCCCACTCTAAGCCCGTTTCAGAGTCCCCACTCATAACTGCGCACTCAGTTTGCCTCCACTGCCAGCAGCACTCAGGCTTGCCCCAAATTTTCTACTGGGTTGATCAGGAACAGACAACAGAGGGACAAACTGATGATCACTCAGTAGTTCTGGGTTTACCAAAGCGTGTTAGTTTGGTCTAAACACTGTGTTTGTTAGGACTGCAAAGGTATAAATACCCTTTATGGGAAGGGGGGTAAAACCCCCTAAAATTTTAGGGCAACCGGCTCAAGGTCACCGAGGGAAGGCAACATTGGAGACTGGGCTCTTCAACTCCTCGGCCCAATAATGGACTGGAGCCAAACAGGACACCATCCAGGAGTTTCAAAGCTGCGTAGTAAAATAGCTAGCGTGGGCAGTCCTTTTGTACTCCAGCTAGAGTAAAATTAACGCAGTCTTCCTTCCTTCCATCGCCGTCTGACAGCATCCAGCAAATGGGTGTAGGGTTGAGGAGAGCAGAACCCAGCTGTCCTTTCACAGCTAAGTCTTTTGAGAAATTGGAACTGAGGAGGGTGAGAACCACGGGAGAGGCGCAGTGAGCTGGGAGAGGAAAAACGGGAGCAGCTGAGTGCCGGGCGAGGGGAAGGAAGCCGGGGTGTGCGCGTCTGGAAGGGAAGTGGGGAGAGGGGCAAGAGTGAAAACGGGGCCAAAGTCAAGCTGAGAGAACCCAGCGCCCGCTGCCTGCAGGAGGGGGTGAAGGCGGCCAGTAAGAGTGAGGGGGAAAGCGGGAAGCCGGGGGAAGGGAAGGAAGTAAGGAAAGAGGAAGGAAAGGCAGGAGGGGAGAGAGGAAGAGCGGCTGCAATTTCTGCGGCCGGCTCAGTAGGAGGAGCAGGAGGAGCAAGAGGAGGATCCAGAGTCAGTCAGTCAGGCAGCCAGCGGGAGGTGGAGAAAGCAGGAGGAGGAGGAGGAGGAGGATTAAAGATGGCCACCAACAGCTGCGGGAAACGGCAACAACCCCTCACTTTCCGGGATGGTCCCTGCGGGTCGGCCCGGCCTTGATGGAGAGGAGAAGCCCGAGAAGCGCCGAGGCTGAGGCGGCGGCGGCGGCGGGGACCCAGCGAGGACGAGGACGCGGGGGAGCAGGGACTGGGGCAGGAGAAGGGAAAGGCGGCGGCGTCGCTGTCCCGGCCGCCTAGCGCCGCTGCCCGCCCCGGCGGACCGCTGCCCGCCCCTCGCGGCCGCAGAATCGAGGCCGGCCCGCGGCCCCGTGCCGCGCCGCGGGGCTCCCGGGCCCCGCCGCGGACGCCGCGCCCGCCGCCCCCTCCCCGCCGCCGGCGCGCACTCGGGCCCGCCGCGGTCCCCGCTCCCGGGCCAGGCCCACTCGCGCCCGCCCGCCCTCCGGTGAGTGCCCCCGGCCAGCGCCCCCTACCCCACCCCGCGCCCGGCGCGCCGGGGCCGCTTTGTTTGTGCGGGGCGGAGGCGCTGCCCACTCGCGGCCCTGTGCCCGCTGCCCCTGCGGACAGGCCGCGGCCCAGCTGCCGCCCTCCCCCGGGACCGCGCTGCCCGGAGGCGCCGCTGCCACTGGGGTTGGCCGCCTGCCTGGTGTCCTCCACCGCGGCCTGGAGAGGGCGCCGTCGCGGTGGGGTCGGGGTTGGGGTCACGCGCGGCTGGCAGTGGGGAGCGATATTGGGGTGTTCGGGGGGGCGGGGGAGGAGAGGGCTGGACGTTGCAGCTAGTGAGCAGTGAAGGTGTAACCTGGCGGTCCAGGGCTGGGGGTCCGGTGAGGGCCCCTTTTCTAGACCTCGCGGGGTCTGCGCTCCCGGAGCCCCCCTGCGCCCGTGCGCAGCCGAGCGAGGCCTCCATCCCTCGGGCGCTGTCTCCAGCGCCGCGGGCCTCTCCTGCTCATTCCCGAGCCCTGCTCTCCCCCAACGCCCTGTGCTGGAAACGCTTCGTTTATGCAAGGACCCGAGATGCTTGGGGTGTGTGTTTGCCCTTTTATTCTCTTGTACATGGGATGTGGTGGCACCGCAAACATTCACAGTTACGGTGGGGTTCAGAAAGCAGATGTGACCTTTCCTACCAAAAGCCATTTGGCCCACCTGGCCAGTGTTTGATCCTCAGGTGCAGCATTTTACTGATTTGTACCATTGAATTCTGAGATCTACAGCATTAGGTCCTCTTTTCGCTGAAATAACCTGATAAAACCTGATTGAAAGGACGTTTACTGTATGTGTGAATCCTTGCCTCTACTTCCAGTGCCTTAAAAAATGGTTGTTTCCTGTGGGAAAATGGTGCTAATGCATAGGAAAAACAATTTTTTGTTCAGTAATGGGCATGAGTTGGTTAGTGCCAAAATGGTTATTGTAGTCTGAAAACCAAACAATTAAAAAAAATACAAAACCTTATGCTTTGAGATAGCAGTATATTTCCAGGTTGGAATTGTTTGAGAACAGGTTTAGAACAATTAGTTTCCACCATCAGGCTCCTATAACAAACATAATGTAAAACAGAACCCAGAATATGTTGGTTAAAAAAACAAACTAGGTGTGTTTTAGTGCACAGGTCTAGCAAAAAATAAATCCTGCTTAAAAAAAATAAAACTTTATGGTGGGACTCTAAGCACAGGAAATAGCTTGGTACGTTTTTGTGTGTGTGTGTGTTTTTTGTATTTAGAAATACATATTGCATTACACTGAATTGAGAACTCTTGCTAGGATATTTGAGCACATAGGTACATGTTATACTTTGAACTATTCATTCTCAAGCTGCAGAAATACAGATTTATACTAGTTTCTTTTTCTGAGTTGAAATTGATTCATGTAAAAAAAATGTTAGATTTCTAATTTAAAATTTCTGCAAAAAGGAGCTATGAATAAGAAAACATGACGTTCTGGTCTTGCAATATCTATTAAACGGGAAAAGAATAAATGACAATATAGTATTTCAATAGTAGTTGGATTATCTACTTGGAAGATTCTTAAACTTTGCAATTTTCAGAGTTTACATCAGGCGTTCTTAATTTAATGCATGTGCTTCAAAGGGTCCTTGAATCCTTAGAAATTCTGTGCAGAATGTAGCATATATTTGGATTTTTTCTGGATAAAGAGTCCATGGAGTCATCACATTCTCAAAAGATGGCTCCACAAAAGATTATGAACTAGTGGATATAAAACTGATAAATGTCCTGTATTTGGAAGGTAAAATTCTTAAAGACTTGATGATTTATATCCTTCACTTGCAGTTATGGCTAAGAAATTTTTATTATGGAGAGTTTAGCACATAGAAATCATTTTCATGCATTCTTATTGAACCCTTAGGACAATGTTAATTGTTAATATGTTAATTCCATTTTACAGATGAGGAAATAAATATTTAGAGACGCTTGTTCAAAGTCACACAGCCACTGGTGGGCCAACATTTGAATCCAGGCTGTCTAAAGTCAGAGCTAGCACTGTTAGCAAGAAGGCTACACTAAGCTTTGAGTCAATGATAACATTTGCTTGGTGTTAAAATGAGTAACTTATGTTTGTTAAAATTGAAAAGTGGCTCTGAGATTATCATAATATACTGTATCATGGAATTTTAGAGCCGTTGACTCCCAAGTAGGAAGAGACCTTAGTGATGCTAACCTCTTTTAATGATACTAACCTGAAATCACACCCAAAGTAGGGCCATTTCTGTGGCATCCTTGGAAGGATCATCCAGCCTCTGATTTTCATACCTATGTGAACAAGTTCACTTCTTTCTTTCAACATTTTAAATCTTTTTCTGTTTATGTAAGTTAAAATTTGCCTTCCTGACATTTCTGCTAAGTTCCAGTTTTTCTTTTGTATGTATGATTCATTTATCATCCATAAAAGAATTAAGAGATAAATGACTCCTACTCTAATTTTTTTTCATCAGGTTTAATGAAGTATAATTTACATGCAGTAAAAGTTTCCACAAATGTATACAATTGGATAATCACCACAATGAAGATATGAAACATTTCCATCACACCAAAAAGCTCTCTCCCTCTGCCCCCAGCCCCTGGCAACTATTTTATTTTTTAGTGAGAGAGAGAGAGAGAGAGAGCAAGCATGAGCAGGGTGAGGGGCAGAGGGAGAAGCCGACTCCCTGCTGAGCAGGGAGCCCTATGTGGGGCTCGATCCTGGAACTCCGGGATCATGAGCTGAGCTGAAGGCAGATGCTTAACCGACTGAGCAACGCCCTGGCAACTATTAATCTAATTCATGTCCCTGTACTTTTTTGTAGAATATCAGGTAAATGAAATCCTACAATATGTAGTTTTTTGTGTCTTCTTTCCCTTAGCATAATGATTTTGATATTCATTAAATTGTTGCATGTATCAGTAGTTTGTTCAGTGGTATGCTGATAAATGTTGAAACAATGTGCTCTCCAAAGAAAAAAAAATTCCTGATTTGTAGTATTTGCTAGTTATTGCAGCATAAATATTCTTACCATGGCCTATATTAAGATATCTTGAGTCATGCCTAGTTTGGGTCAGTTATGAATAAAGCTGCTATAAACGATGTGAGGGACAAGTGTTTTCAGTTTTTTTTCTTTTTTTTTTTTTTTAAAGATTTTATTTATTTATTCATGAGAGACAGAGAGAGAGAAGCAGAGGGAGAAACAGGCTGCCCGATGCGGGACTCGATCCCAGGACCCTGGGATCATGACCTGAGCCGAAGGCAGACGCTTAACCCTCTGTGCCACCAAGGCGCCCTGTTTTCAGTTTTCTTGAGTTGTACCTAGGAGTGGGATTACAGGGCCCTAGGTGAAGTATGTATTTGTCAATTGCAGTAACTTTATATTGAATTGCCAAACTTCTCCAAAATGACTACTATTTTGCATTCCTACCAGCAATGTTAAGAGAATTTCAGGTGCTCTGCATCCTTGTCAGTACTTATTATTGTCAGTTATTAAGGTTTTGGCCATTATTATGTGTGTAGCAGTCCTTTAACGTTTTTGACTTTTTAACTCTGATTTTCAATAGTATTTGAACCAATATAGGAAGCTTATGACCGGCATTGCTGAGTAATTTTTTTTTTTTAATTTGGTCATCAGTCATGATCTCACTGTGAAAGCTATAGCACTCAAAAGAATGTTTTTTTTTTAAGATTTTATTTATTTATTAGAGAGAGAGAATGAGAGATAGAGAGCACGAGAGGGAAGAGGGTCAGAGGGAGAAGCAGACTCCCTGCTGAGCAGGGAGCCCGATGTGGGACTCGATCCCGGGACTCCAGGATCATGACATGAGCCAAAGACAGTCGCCCAACCAACTGAGCCATCCAGGCGCCCTCAAAGAATGTTTCTTGATTTCTTATTATGAAATTGCCTTTCATGTTATTAGAACTGGTTTTTGAGAGGAATCATTAGGGAGTTCTAAAACTTACCTGTTAACATTTTCAAAACGTGCCTAAGAAAAAGCTACATAAAGCTTTTTTTCATAAAAATTTAGAATTTAAAAAACCTCATATTATGAAGCATTTCTTCAACTTTTGCTTGAACTTAAAAGAGACTGAATTCAGTCATGTAGACTTTGAACTCATCCAGGAACTTGTAAGAAGTGTTAATACATAAATGTAGCATTACTTTTCTGGTAATTAGAAAAATTAGAAAATTAGAAAGCTAATTTTCATGTAATATTAATGTGTATTTCTGATTAGGTGTAGTTGGGTTTTTTTTTTTGCTTGTCAAGTTTTTTTTTTATGTACTAATGTGTAAGCATTAATGACATTTAGAGTGCTGATTTTATTCTGGGAGATAAAATGGTTTTTAGTTTTTCCATATGGAGTGACAACACATTTGAAGGCTAATCATTTAAATATAATTTAAAAATGGTACATTTGTGATATTTGAGCATACATCCTTAACTGTCACTTGTTTTATTTTACCAGTCCAAACCTAACTTACTTAGCTCTAGATTCATATATCCAGCTGCTAGCTTAGACACATGCAACTGAGATGTTCCATAGGCATGTGAGCCTCAACCTGTCCAAACCTCAACTCATAATCTTTTCCCCCACAAAATGTCCTCCCTCCTCCTGTCTTCTCAATTTGAGGAAATGCCATTTGAATCTAGTGTGTCACTAGGTGGACAGCTGGCTGTCATCTTCCACTCCTCTGTCTTCCTCAGTTTCCACTTCCGGTCAAATACCAGGTCCGATTGCTTTTGTCTTCTAAGTACATCTCCTCTACGTTCTCCTCAGAGGCCTTTCTTTCTTTGGGCCTGTATTTCTCTGCTGAAGTATTACAGTGCTCTTCTCTATACGTGCTTTCCTTAGCTCTAGGCTCACTCTGCTCATCAGTTCCTCTCACACCCTTTCCAAAACAAATACTTTTCTGATTTTGAAAAATACACAGTTGTGATCTTTTCAATATGCATTTTTTTTCCTCTTTAAAATCTTTTAATAGATCCTAAGTCATCAAAGAGCCATTAAAGCATGGGGTTCTAGTTGGTACAAAGCTCTTTGTGACCTGGCTCTAGCTTCTCTGGTCTCATTCCTGACAACCATTCATTTGTTCATTTAAAAAGAAAAGATTTTGGGATGCCTGGGTGGCTCAGTAGGTTAAACGTCTGCCTTCGGCTCAGGTCATGATCCTGGGGTCCTGGGATCAAGCCCCATGTCGGGCTCCTTGCTGGGCAGGGAGCCTGCTTCTCCCTCTCCCTCTGCCTGCCGCTCTCCCTGCTTGTGCTCTCTCTCTCTCAAATAAATAAAAATCTTAAAAAAAAAAAAAAAAGATTTGAGTGTCTGCTCTCCACTCTGCGGAGTGCTAGGTGAAAGAGTTTTATCAAGGAGCTTAAATTCTAGAGGGGGACAGATGACAAGTGTATACTATTATCAGGTGGCAGTAAGTGCTTTGAGCAACATAAGGCTGGGTAAGGAGTTAGGGAATAGTAGGTTGCTGATGTGGGTGCCCGTGCTATTTATAGAGGGCTGTATGAGAAGGCCTCCGTTACCGTGGCGTCTGAGCAGAGACTTGAAGTGTTGCAGGGAGTGAGAGTTTTAGATTTGTGAGAAAAGCAGGTGCTGAGGCCTTGCAGAGGGAGGGTGCTTGAGATGTTTAGAGAACAGGAAGGGGTTGGCTGGAGGCAGGTGAGAGCTGGGGTCAGGCTGGTGGAGGCGCCTGCAGACCCAGCAGGCCAGTGTGAGGACTTTGGCTCCTGAGCTCAGTGAGTCTGAGCCTAGAGTGGGTCCTTTCCACAGACGGAGATGCATTCCCGTCTCCTACTTGAGGTTTCTCAAGTAGGCTACCTCTCCTTCTACCAGCAATAGTGCTGCCTTGGCCCTCCCGTTTTCCCTTAGTAGTACTCTTTGTCAAACCCGTACTGAATAGCTGCGTTGTTTGTCTCCTCTCCCTAAGCTGAGGTCCTAGACTTTTTTTTTTTAAACCTCTGAATTCCTATTTCATTGAATTAATGTCTGTCGAATTTTAGAATTGCTGAAAATGGGGCAATTATTGAAAACTGGGTAAGAGATGCTCAACAGTATTGTGGAGTGGACTGCTACCTCATGTGAATGTGGATTCTGTTTTGCTGATCACTGTGCATTTAGTGCCCAAGCAATGAGCTGTGCATAGTAAGTGGTGAACGATCGAGTGAACACCCATGTGCCAGCCTCCCTGCTTGCTCCTCCGCTTCCCTGAAACCCACAGGCAAGCCTCCGCCAAATCTCTTAACACCTTTCCCTACTTGCCTTATCCTTTCTCTAATCACAAGCTCAAGAAATGCCAATATTTTGGAGATTCTTTCATTCATTCATTATAAATGAATGTAAATGTAACAAAGAAACATAGGTAATTTCTCTCCAGGCTAAATAGATGGGGGTTGCACAATTTTGGGCTCATTTGCACTTCTGTTTTCCTTTCTTTGGTGGTAATTTTTTTGAGGTTATTTTATTACTGGGCCTTTGAATCTTTAATAAACAAGACACTGATGGGTCTAGAATATCATTTCTATAAACAGCTCAAGCAGGAGGAGACTGAAAAGTCTAGTACCAGGAATAAAATCGACAGTATTTCTTAGCGTGTTTCATTTGGTTGAACAGACAATTAGAGTTGGTTTATTTACCTCACTATGCTGGTGCAGACCTGTGGGCTTTTTGTGCTCACCACTGAGTCTTTAGAAATGGCTGGCTGCAGCAGGGACTCTTCAACCCCACAACATCTAGGTATCATCTTAAGCCTTGGAAATCTTACCAGTAACTCTTGAGTCCTCAGTCCTTACATCTCAGGCTTCCACATTCTATCTGCCTCCCCCATAATACCTGCGTGTCTTTGAGCCTGCAGGGGAAGGACGTTGGGAGACCCTAAGTATTATATTTGCTGTAAGATGAGGCAAAGCATTTAATTTTTTTTTTAGATTTTATTTATTTATTTGCCAGAGAGAGAGAGTGAGAGCATAAGCAGGGTGAGTGGCAGGCAGAGGGAGAAACAGACTCCCCACCAAGCAAGGACCCCAATGCAGAGCTCCATCCCAGGACACTGGGATCATGATCCAAGCCGAAGGCAGACGCTTAACCAACTGAGCCACCCAGCTGTCCTGAGGCAAAGCATTTGAAGTAACATATGTTAGTGATAGGAATTTTCTTCCATTTTTGTTTAACTAAAATTCATTGTGTGCGGTAGGCTGTCTTATGTATAATCATAAATACTGGATTATTGATCTTTAATAGTGTTGCATTCCATTGTGATAAACCTAGTGTGATAGACCCTTTAGTTTTTTAGTATGTGAAATACTTTGTGTATCTTAGTCCGCTTAAAGTGGGTACTATTTGTATTTTGACCAACAAAATGGTAATTTCGCTCTGTGCTGAGTGTTTGTTTTGGGTTTGAGTTTTTTTGTTGTTGCTGTTTTAAGGGTTATGTGTGAGTAGGGCCTTCATTTTATTTCTCTAATAGAGTGGTCTTACTGTGAAATGTGTACGTTGGTTTTCTTATGTCAAGGAAAATTGTTAGGGACTTAGGTTTAAGTTTACTCTCACAAATTAAAAAAAAATTGTTACCTGCTTCTGTTTGTATATAGTATATTAGTGTGTGACTTGGGACAATAGTAACGCATTTGGTTATTTTAAGTACAATATTATCATTGCACCATGGCAGTCAGGTGCTGCAGTACCCAGGCATGCTTGAGACTTGTAGGTGCGCTGTGACAGCCCTCTCTTTTTGTTATGCTGACCCAATAGCAGACACTGTTAAGCCTTAGGAAAACTGAACCTCTTTTTAGCAAAGAGAACAGACTTATTATCCATTTGGTGAAGTTACAAGCTCAAATTAGTAACTGTAAGTCAACTACATTCATGTGAAGCTATAGTGGGTTTAAAGTATGGTACTCGTATTTTGGAGTCTAGAAGGCTACTGGGTGAGAATTTTTTTTTTTTTTCTAATAAACTAATTACAGTTTTCTTTTGTGTATGGCCTAATCCCTTTAAAGTATTTTTTATTACTACTTAGAAAGATAAATTCCTATTTATAACGGCACTTCAGAGGCCCAGAAATTAAGGGATTTGAATTCCGGTACTACCTCTGCCACTACAGAGCTGTGTTACTTTGGGCCCCTGACCTGTCCTGTCGGGCCTCTGGTTCTTCATCTGTTGGCGATCCTTTCCACTGCAGGTCCCTTCCGTAATAGTGATAGTTGAGTTCTGACACTCCTTCTGTTGGTTTTCCTCCGACCTTAAGCCCTTGGTACCTATGTTGCGAGAGGGATCCTGTTACAGGGTACTCTTTGACATGAGTGAAAGGTACGTCATCAACACTTGATGAATTTGCTCTTTTGAAAAAAAGTTTTATTTAAATAGATACACACTGCGGGGAGGGGGAGGAGGAGAGTCACAAGCTTCTCACTGTGCTGAGTGCGGTGCCGCCAATGCAGGGCTCAGTCCCACAACCCCAAGATCACAACCTGAGACAAAACCAAGAGGCGATGCTTAACCAACTGCACCACCTAGGTGCCCCGAATTTGCTGCATTTTAAAATATCAGTTCCAGCTCCCTCTTCCTTTATGTTTCTTCCCAGCTTGTTTCCCTCTTCTCCAGCCAGTATGGACTTAAAGAGGCCAGTTAATTTAATATTAGCCTAAGAAAAGTAAGCATCTGATGCACAGCTATTGTATTTATTGAAGTGTAGTTGACATACAGTGTTATACTTAGCCATTACTTGATATTACAAACTCATCCGGGGTACCTGGGTGGCTCGGTGGGTTAAGCATCTGCCTTGGGCTCAGCTCATGATCCTGGAGTCCTGGGGATCAAGTCCCGCATCAGGCTCCCTGTTCAGTGGGGAGTCTGCTTCTCCCTCTAACCCTCCCCCCCCATGCTCTCTCTCTTTCATTCTGTCTCTCTCAAAAAAAAAAAAAAAAAACCCATGCCAAAATTATTTTGTATTATTTTTTTCTTCAGGGGGACAACTGATTTGTTTATATCTGCATAGAACCTTGTAGGCTTATTGTAGGTTTATTGCCTTGCTCTAAGTAAAACATCCACCCACATAAATTTTACTTTATAACTTAGGAGGTGATTGATTATTGTATATAGGACTCAACACTTTATGTGTCATCCTTATTCAGAGCCAATGCTAATCTTCTCTGTATCATTCCAATTTTAGTATATGTGCTGCTGAAGCGAGCAATAGGACTAAACACTTTGAGAAGAATCCCACAAGTGGGGCACCTGACTGGCTCAGTCAGTGGAGCATGCGGCTCTTGATCTTGGGGTTGCCAAGTTGGGTGTAGAGATTAATTAAAATACAATACAATCTTTAAAAAAAAAATCCCACAAGTATTGTCTCAAAATATCCAGATCTCTTAGTACATTTTAAGTGTTTGAATTTAGAAAAGCAATTTATATATTTGTTTTAATGTCTCTAACATTTATTCGGATCTCATTACCTTATTGATATATATGTATTTTTAATTTTTTTTAGAGATTTTATTTATTTGTTCTAGAGACAGAGAGCTCGAGCACAAGCAGAGGGAGAAACAGGCTTCCTCCCGAGCAAGGAGCCCGATGCAGGACTCGATCCCAGGACCCTGGGATCATGACCTGAGCCAAAGGCAGACGCTTAACTGACTGAGCCATGCAGGCGTCCCTATATTTTAATTTTGAAGTAATTATAAACATACAGGAAGTTTCAAAAATAGTAGAATCCATGTACCCTTCACCCATGACCCTTTACCCAGTGGTAACATTTTACATGACTATAGTATAATACTGATTTGTATGTATTTTATTGCTAAAAGCATAATCTTGCTCATTTTGAAAAATGTTGACAAATACAAGAATGTTGATATTTTTGTTCACCTCAGGGTGAAGAGGTTAATATGTACAAATTCAGATGCCATGCTTATTTCCATAGGTACCAAAGATATATATTTCTTCCGTACGTTTGCTGTAAAAAAAGGGTGACGAGTAACTAGGCAAACGGCTGATAACTTTCCACTGGGTAGTTCATTCACAGCCCTGGATATAGTCATGTAAAATTTCAGTTACATGGCATTCTTCTTAATTCTGCTTTGCTGGACTTCTTTATTTAATCGCTAGTATATTTGCTTACTAGGAACTTTCATTCTTAAGATGTAACACAATATAAAAGAAATATTGGACAGTTAAGAGATATTAAGTACCCTCTATCACTGTACTAAATATAAAGGAGAATTTGGAAAAGCAGGAGGGGTATTTATAGTGTAGTTGAATAAACAGCTGTAGAACATTACCACATATTGTATAATGTATTTAGCAAGTTTTAGTCTCTAAACACGTACACATAGGGATATAATTGGCCTTCAGTAGGCATTTGTTGAGTGAATGAATGTACTTAGGTAATAAGCATGTTGTCACAAAATTATGTAAGTCTTAAGAAAATAAATGTTTACTGTCACTCTTAGGAATTCTAAAACTATTCATTATCGACTGAAAGAATGATAATACATGTTTTATTATGTTTCTTTATTCTCGTTGCCCTAGAAATCCTTTGGTAAACTTATAATCAGTTTTCCTTGATAAAAGCCTGGGTCTCTGTGACTCTAAAGCCCAAGTATTTTCCCCATGGCATATTGCTCATTAAAACACAGTATTAGGTGATAAATGCCATATTTAAGTAAACAAGTATGAAATAAAAATAGGCTCCCTATCAATTATTTTTAGAAAAAATCATTGTGTATTGATTGCCTAATTTATTTAGCTTGACTTATTTCTGTAATAATGACTAGTGACTACATTAGATCAAGTATAAGGGATTAAACTTGCTCTGAAGACCTAGTTCTTATTTCCCAAAATGATGATACACTGTAAATAGACTCTCAAAGATCCTAAAAATGTATATTAAAAATTCTGTATTTTTTCCTAAATATTAAATGTTTTATAGTATGCTATGCTGGGTGCTGTGGGAGCTGAGGATGTCTAAGACATGGATAGTTCTCTCAATACCTTTATAATACACCGAAGATAAGATAAACTCGTAAGGAACAGTGTGTGATTAGTCTGTGAGGTACAGAAGTTCTGTGACTGCTTAGTGAGTAGAAAGATTATTTTTAGTTGAGATGATTAGGGGAACCTTACGATGATGTTTGATCTGAATATCAGGGAGATTGATAGAAATTCCTTGGAGAAAATTGTGAAGTGAAATTTACTTATGTCAGAATTACAGAAAATTATAAAATCAATTGATTTTACTATCAGGTGAGTTTTCTAGGAAAAAATTAGTCTGATTTTAATATTTAAATAATGAAGATAGGGATGCCTGTGTGGCTCAGTCGGTTAATTGCCTGCCTTTGGCTCAGGTCCCTGGGATTGAGTCCCATGTCAGGCTCCCTGCTCAGCGGGGAGCCTGCTTCTCCCCCTGCCTGCCGCTCCCCCTGCTTGTGTTCCTGTTCTCTCTCTCCCTCTGTGACAAATAAGTAGATAAAATCTTAAAAAGAAATAGTGATAAGGATTAGGAATAAAGTAAAATATTTAGGAAAAAACTATTTTTTTAAAAGATTATTTATTTGTCAGACGGTGAACCAACTGAGCCACCCAGGCGCCCGAAAAAAACCTATTTTTAACACGAAAACCTTTTGCTCCTGAAGCATTTTGCAGCTAGGTTACCCTGAAAATTGTGCTAAATACGATTTTCCTAGCCTGTATTCTTTTTAAAGATAATTTAATCTGTCGGATTAATGACATGTGCTTTATATATTTTCATCTTAGTTTGATGACTCCAGAAATAGATGAGTTATCTCTTTGGTGAAAATGAAAACTGTTTTATTGCTGTTGTGTTATTTCTGAGGTTCCAATGTTTTAAAGTATTTCTATTTTCTCTAAGTGAAATAGCATGGAAAAAATTATCTTGATGGGGCACCTGGGTGGCTCAGTCGGTTGAACACCCAACTCTTGATTTTGGCTCAGGTCATGATCTCAGGGTTGTGGGGTTGAACCCCACATTGGGCTTCGCACCCAGCACAGAGTCTGCTTGAGATTCCCTCTCCCTCTCTCTCTGCCCCTCCCCCGTAAAATAAATAAATAACATCTTTAAAAAAATTATCTTGACATTGTGAAGTTATTTTTTTTCAAGATGTTATTTATTTATTTGACACACAGAGAGAGAGAGAGAGAGAGAGAGAGAAACACAAGTAGGGGGAGTGGGAGAGGGAGAAGCAGGCTTCCCGCGGAGCAGGGAGCCCGATGCGGGGCTCGATCCCAGGACCCTGGGATCATGACCTGAGCTGAAGGCAGACGCTTAACGACTGAGCCACCCAGGTGCCCCAACATTGTGAGGTTATTGCTAAGAGGTAGCTCTTGGTGGCAGCTTAAAGAAGAGGCTAGAGGAAGAAGGAAAAGGACAGTGTGTGTGAATGGCGGCACCATAGGGGAGTTCTCTGTAGAAGGGAATTGTTTTAGCTTAGGTCATTCGGTGTAGCTGATGCCATGCTGGACCTAGTTAGACCAGAGCATTTCTGAAAGCTAGTTTCTTGGGCAAACCTATATAAAGAGGAAAAAAAAACAAAAAATCTATATATAGAGCAGAAAATCTTTCGAGTTTGCTTTAGTTATATAATAAATATTAGTGGAAAATGGTGTCAACACATTCATTTGTGTTCTCCACCTCCTTTTCCACAGAGACCTAGATTTAAATCTGAGTCACCAGAGTAAATAAGTTCAGCGATTCCCAGCTTGTGTTAGATTGCATAACCTAACCAACCACATGGGTTGGCAGAGGTGTTTCTACTTTCAGAAGGGTGTGGGGAAGCCCGACAGGACATGGCAGCTGCTGAAAGGCATGGAGGCTGCCATTACCACGGGACATGTACTTGTGTGTTTGGGGCTGGTCAGGAGAAATACGTGCTGACTATGACTAGCCTTTCTGAGATGACGATATTTAATGCTAGTGATCTGTAGGCATAGCTCGGGGAAGAGTGTTGTATCTTTCTTAGAAAGCTTATTCTTTTTCTTCTTTATGAATTTGCATGCACTTTGAATTTTCTCAGCCTAATACATTCATCAGAAATGAGCCATTTTTTGACTGTTGCTTGCCAGTGTTGAAAGAACTTTAAAAGGATCCTTACATTCTGGCCTTCTTACTCTGCTTGTTGACACCTACTTTAAGCGTAGGTTTTAATAGTTGCTTTGCATATCCTGATGTCAAAGCATCATTCCAGTCTAGTCAAGATCGTCTAGCAAGTGCTATTTTAATGGAAGAAGACCGGTTGCATTCCAGTACCTAATTGTTGTTTTGGTGTTATTATTTAATATCTAGCATGCTTTTATCTATCAGTCACATCTGCATGTACTTTTTTCAGTTTTATTAAAGCTTCGAAATGCTCTTATATAGCATGCTGATTTTGGCATTTTGAAAATTTTTCTCATACCTGTGTGAGTAGCAGATTTAAGTACTATACACAAATTTTGAGTTTGGTCTCATTTCATCATCTGTTATCATTAAGGGGTCAGTAAAATAGTCCTATTTTTACAAAAAATGTTTTAAGGATGGCAAAGTGACTGCCTTAGTAAAGAATCCTCTGGCTTATTGGAGTTACAGGTAAAACTAAATTACATTATTATTTTCCTATCACATAATCTGTTTTCTTCATGAGAATTCAACTCACTATAGGATGTCTGTGAACAGCAATTTAGAAGATACAGTGGCCAGTAACTCATTTCCAGATGTCTGTAATAAAATGGATTTTTAAAAGATAAATATTGACAGGGTGCCTGGGTGGCTCAGTCGTTAAGCGTCTGCCTTTGGCTCAGCTCGTGATCCCAGGGTCCTGGGATTGAGGCCTGCATCGGGCTCCCTGCTTGGTGGGAAGCCTGCTTCTCCCTCTCCCACTCCCCTGCTTGTGTTCCTGCTCTCACTGTCTCTCTCTCTCTGTCAGATAAATAAATAATATCTTAAAAAATAAAAAGATAAATATTAAGCATAGTGTTAGGCTGAGGAAAGGGTTATAGTAATATAAAATCGGAATAAAGGAAAATAATTGCCTGGTGAAAGAGTAAGAGCAAATGAAATTAATCCATGACGTGGCATGCATTTTGCCTTGTGCTTATAGATGTCAGTAGGGAGTTGTTTTTGGGAAGAGGGACTTAGAACTCACATCACACTTGGTTTTGTTAGAGTAAGGTCCTCCCTGGAAGAAGTTGTCTTTCTACAGTGACTGTACTGCATCTAACCTGAGTACATTTGACACTCCTTAACTAGCCATCAGAATCCTTGATTTTTTTTTTTATTCAACAGGAGTTTATTAACTGTTTACTTTCTGTGGTGTAAATGTTAAGATAGTAAAATAGTATTTCTCATTTTGAAGAGCTAGTACACTAGTTTATGAACAGATAATTATTAAATACTGTGGTAACGACATCTGTGTTGAGGTTTCACTGGCTTTCCTCCCTAGCCACAGTATTTGGGGTTCCTTTTATTCGTTGCACTTGTTCTTACTGCAGCTCTCTTGGCTTATAAGGGGCCTAAGGTAAGTACACATACCTTTTTCCTTGAATCTTCAGCTACGTTGCAGTTTTCCCTTATACCTGTGCCCATCCCCCTTGTGGCTTGATGTTTAGTTAGGAATCAAGGTAGAGAAAGCCAGGGAAGGGAACAACTTTAATGAAGGTGTACTATTCATTGAAGTATTCAAGTATTCAATGAAGGTGAAGTAAAATGAAGGTGGAGAAAGTGATGGGAATCCCATTTTGGATACTAAATGGGATTAGAAGTTTAATTAAGTTTCATAAAGAAGTATTCAGCATTGATCAAAAGAGATACTAAATTGGGGTGCCTGGCTGGCCCAGTTGGTAGAACATGCAACTCTTGATCTCGGGGTTGTAAGTTTGAGCCTCACGTTGGGTGGAGAGATTACTTAAAAATAAATAAAATCTTAAAAAAAAAAGATACTAAGTTATATGACAAGATACATACACTGTTTTATTGCTCTCATTACCTTATCAGTTTTGTGTCAAGAAATTACTGCTAGAACTCTTGGGAATGAAATGATCATTTCTATGTGCTATAATAGGATATATTTATAAAATGTAATGTAGTCTTTGTCTTTTTTTTCTACTTTTAAAAAATTTAAAATTTTTTAAATTTTAAAAATTTTTTTGGCATGTAAATGTCCGGAAATCATATTATCTTAATATTACTATGCTATAAAGTGTGCAATCCGTACCATTTAGAAATTTTTTTCTTTCATTTGTTTGTTTTGTTTCAAAATTCTATAAGTTTACTTACGTGTACCATATCTCAAGATATGATAGAGTTTTGTTGTATTTATGATGATAGGGCATGGCCCAGTTTTAGACTAGGGCGGAGGTTACTATTATACAGGACAGAGTAGAAGGAGTCCACACTTAGAAATAGTGCTGCCTGTTAGAGCCAGTCTCGTCTAAACTAGAGGTGTAGAGGAAAGGTCTCCTTCCTCTGTAAGCCATGTCAGGAGTAGAACAGCTAGAGAGCAAACCTTTTGTTACTGCGAATTCAAGGTGAAGCAGCACGTGGAATCTTGGAGAAAGAAAGTGTGTGTGTGTGTGTGTGTGTGTGTGTGTGTGTGTGTGTGTAAATGAATAAAATAAATACCCACAGGTATGCATATATGAGTGGCTGTCAGGGAATTCTGTTTGAGGGTGCTGGGCTCCAGATCATGGCCTGATTTTTGTCCTTGGGATTGGGACTGGTAAGCAAAAGTAGGTGTCCCAGTCCTCGGAAAGACAGGATGGGGAACAGACTGGGGACCTGCAAAAGTGTCAAAACAGAAGCTTAGTTATAATAACAGGTGTCGGGCTCAGTCGGTTAAGCGGCTGCCCTCGGCTCAGGTCATGATCCCGGGATCGAGTCCCACGTCGGGCTCCCCGCTCAGCGGGGAGTCAGCTTCTCCCTCTGACCCTCTTCCCTCTCGTGCTCTCTCTCTCTCTCTCATTCTCTCTCTCAAATAAATAAATAAAATCTTTTAAAAAAGTAACTGAGGTGTCAACAGGGCTAGAACGGCAGAAGGAGTAAGAGTAGGACAGGGTGTGTGTCGGAACGAGCTAGGGGTCCCTGTCCTCTAATTGGGGTATAAGGGTTGGGTGAATTAGTGTTAATGATGACTCGATCTGGAATCAAAGATTGGGGCTGACACTGCTTATGCCTCTCCTGTCACAAGTCCATGTTAAATCTAGGATTTAAGTGACAGGAGAAGCAAGGCACATGGAGAGTAGAATTAGGCTGGGCTTGACATTTTTATACTAAGTATCTTTTACGGAAAAAAATTCATTTCCATTGTTAATCAGTAATCATTTAGTTTGCTTTATTGGCACTGGTAAGGTGTCACGAGTTGCAAAGAACTGCTGATGCCTCACAGTAAAGTCTTAACAGGGAACTGCTGCTGAAATGAACAAACTGAAGCTGTGGAGTAAGTACACTTTCTTGCAAAATAAGAGGATATGAAAGAGCATGGTAGGCATGAGGGTTCTAATGGGATTCTGAAGGCAAAACTACAACATGATAGGAGTTGAGGTTTTGAGCAGGGTAAGAGGAAGCAAGGAAAATGTATGATTATGATAATTTGATATTAAAATGAGAACCTTCCACACCTTTTTTCACTTCCTAGAAGTCCTATTAGCATGTTTTGGGTTGCAGTCAGCTGATACTCATTAGCTTAAGGGGGAACAAAAGCCATTTTTGGAACCATACTGGACACTGAATGATGACTTGAACAAGTGGGTCTTGAATAGAAGAAACCAGAGGAGCTCTGGGGATCTCATCAGTTTTTATACAGTCTTTCTAGACCCCTGCCATTAATGTGACTTTACATTAAAGATTTAATCTCTCTGCCCTGCCTTTTCAGTTTTTACATTCCAGTAAGAAAGATTAGATTACCCTGTTCAGGCCAGCTATCTGTCTCCCAAAGCTAGGGGACCAGGATTATGGTATATAGTCATAGCCCCAGAATCTATGGCTGGTGGCCATCCCCAAGAAGGGGATATCAGAAGTGGGGTAGCCCTCCTAGGAAATAACTAGAATATCTCAGCCTTTAGTACTTTAACCACCTCTTTTCCCTCCTCACTTAATGTAAATGTGGAGATAACCCTGTTCTCTCATCTGTTGATGCAGTTTTTCTAGTGGGAAAAAATCTCAACACAAGCTGCGGTACCGTATTCAGAGGCAGGGCCATAGGGCAACTGGTTCTAGTGTTTTGCTGCCCCTGGTTGCATTGTGATTCTTGGTATTTTACAACTTAAATTTAATTCCTGCTAATTTGCCATCTACATGATTGGGGGAAAGGAAAAGGAGATAAAAAGAAAATGTGTTTAAAGGGAAAGATGGGCGTACTTATTACACACCGGTGACTAGTAAGGAAATCAGTGCTGGCTTCAATCTTCAGTTTTGCGTCAGTGCACGCACCCTAATCTGTTTGACTTCAGGTTTCATACCTTCTGCTAGTATCTTGGCTTATCAGGGTTCTGTTCCTAACGAGCTGACCCTCTTGCATTCTTGAAAGAGTCTGAGCCCTCATAGTTCCAACTGTATGGAATTGGGATAGTCTTCTACTAAACATGTGCACAGTACTGTGAGAACGTACTCCAGGGGAGTCCCCTAAGTTCTTCTCATGGTCTTCCTAGCTCCCAGAGTTATAGTAGCAACCTTACTTTCCCTTGATAGCCAGGGACAGTCACCCCCAACCAATTCTGTAGCCTCTATTTTTGTTCTTGTTGTCTAGTGTCCTGAGGAAATCGAACTGAACATGATAAGCTCAGCTTTCAATAGAGTGAAACAGTTATTTTGTTTCCTGGCATAAGAATTTCTTCGTTCGGTACTAAAACTTCTAGATAGCAGATTTCAGAGTTCCTGAGATAAGAAACAAAGCCTTGAGAGCAGAAAAGACATCACTCCACTGTAATCGTTGGTTCCCGTTCCCTCACCCTTTGTATTCTGGAAATGGGAAACAGCATTTATTGGTTGGTGCTTCAGAGCCTATTTTATATCCTGTAGCATCCCAAATTCAGAAGTTTTTAGCTGGGGCAACAACTGATATATTAAGTTTCAAGAAGCCTTTACTTTCTGCTAGGGAGACATCAGTGTCTGAATAAGGGTCTACCTGATCAGGAGGCCCTGAGCATCCACTCATCGCCATTTGAAGGGGATTCTTGGATCAGAGCCATGTGATTGATTAATTGATTGATTTTTTAAATAAGATTTTATTTGAGAGAAAGCGAGCGAGCGCATGAGAGCAGGGTGAGGGGCAGAGGGAGAAGCAGATCCCCCGCTGAGCAGGGAGACTGACGCAGGGTTCAATCCTGGGAGTCCGGGATCATGACCTGAGCCGAAGGAAGACACTTAACCGACTGAGGCACCCCGGCACCCCAAGGCCATGTGATTTATATGAAACATTTGGTTAATCTTGTGTAGTGTTCCTGGCAAGGCCAATTCAGAATCTGTGTCTCTTACAGCAAAGAACCAGCCATCACCATTTTTTTTTAAGTTTTTATTGAAATTCCAGTTAGTTAACATGCAGTGTAATATTAGTTGTAGGTGTGAAAGGTAGTTGATTCAGCACTTCCATACCATACCCAGTGCTCATCACAAGTGCACTCCTTCATCCCCATCACCTATTTCCCCCATCCCCACACCCACTGCCATCACCATTTCTGTAATCCAGGGGGCTTGCAGTACTTTGCCTGCTAAGAAGTAGTGCCTATGGAGAACTCAGGCAAATGGGTTCTACAGTAGGGGCAGTTGCGGTCAGTCTTAGTGAGTCAGGTAATTGATCCCTTGCGTAACTGCTCTTCCCACCACCTGGTTGTGGTTTTCATGAACTCACTGAGCAGGGACTAGGCTGGCTGCAGGAGGAGTTAGGACTTGATCTCTGTTGTGGGTCATCTCTGCAACGATCATTAAGAGGCTTAGTATTTTGATTTGTTTGCTTTGGCAGCGGCAGGATTCTGGTAAAGAGTTTTTTTAGGCTATGACCCCACTGTGAGAGGTTCATTCAAATAGCCATTCCTTAAATCTCTCCATGATTTTTCCTCTGATCTTTTCCTTCAAGGCCATTGATCATGGCACAGAAAAGATCGTAGGCTCTCTAGCCACTTCAAGAAGTGCCTACTACAGAAGTAATAATATATTCTGTAAGTTCTCAAACTTAATTATATATTCTAAAAGTTTTCAAAATGTTTTATATTACGTGATTTAGATCTTTTGTCTTTTTGATTTCATGTTTTATAGTTTCTCAGCCATAAAGGCCTCACTTTTTTTTTAAGATTTTATTTATTTATTTGTCAGAGAGCACAAGCAGGGGGAGTGGCAGGCAGAGGGAGAAGCAAATTCCCCACTGAGCAGGGATCCCCATGTGGGACTCGATCCCAGGACCCTGGGGATCATGACCTGAGCCAAAGGCAGACGCTTAACTGACTGAGCTACACAGGCGTCCCAAGGCCTCACTTTAAAATTTCTTTTTATTTTCGTTTATAGAATGCTAAAATGCCATATATCCTGTGAGTGTGAAGGCATGTGTATACATATATATATATATATATGTATATGTGCTCATTTGAGCATAGGAAGTGTTCCAAAAAGTGCATACCAGACTTATGATTCTCTTTGGAGCATGGGTTGGGGGAAAAGAAGACTAGGAATTGTGGTAGAGAGCAACTTTTATTGTTTTACTTAAAAAAATATGTTCTGCTTGACACTTCATATTCTACTGAGCATGCACTTTCATTAATATGAAAAATGCCAGCATATGACTTTTATTTCTTAGTTAGGAGAGAGAATTTCAGGATGATTAAGGACTAATAAGCATTATTTATATATAAAGCTACCTGTGTTGTCAACAAAAGCGTATGTAGTGGTTTTAAATTTTTCTTTTAGCCTACGTATTTGACTATCAGCTGCTTATTGAAAGTCATTGCATAAGTTAGTTTTTCATGTATTTACACTAAGGTTGAATTTCTTTGCTTTTCTCATAAAGTGATCATTTAAAACTGTAACAAAAAGTGTAATATATCCTAATCTGAAATGTCTATAATTCAGAGGTCAAACTGCAAAAAGGAGTTGCAAGAGGGGGGCTTTCAACATATTATTCTCTCTTCCTAATTTTAGGTTTCATGTCAGGCATCTGATAAGGACCCAATGCTATGAAGAGCTCTGAAGTAGAAGTAAAGGGATGTACTTTCCAGTTTTTAGTATGGCAGTCTCGCTTGTATCATCTTGACTGTTCAGTAGTTGTTGATGATTTTGTCACCTCCCAAAGAGCAGTTTATTACCTTTTTTTTTCTTAAAGGAACCTATTCTTTGAAGTACCACATAGAGAAAAGTGAACAAATATAAATGAACATTTCGATATACTATTTTAGGGGCACCTGGGTGGCTCAGTCGGTTCAGTGTCTGCCTTTGGCTCAGGTCATGATCCCAGGGTCCTGGGATGAGTCCTGCATCGGGCTCCCTGCTCAGCGGAGATCCTGCTTCTCCCTCTTTGCCTACTTGTGCTCTCTATCTCTCTGTCAAATAAATAAATATAATCCTAAAAATATATATGTATATATATATTATTTTAAAAAATGAAAAGGCTAGCCGTAGGCTGGGAAAAATATTTGCAAAACATTTATCTGGCAGAGGATTTGAACCAAAATATCTTAAGAACTGTCACTATTTGATAATAAGACAAAGAGCCCTGTCAAAAAAATAGGCAAAGAATTTGCACCAAAGATACATGAATGGCCAATACATCCCACATAAAAAGATACAAGTATGTGGGGCGCCTGGGTGGCTCAGTCGTTAAGCATCTGCCTTTGGCTCAGGTCATGATCCCAGAGTCCTGGGATCGAGCCCTGCATCGGGCTCCCTGCTCAGCGGGAAGCCTGCTTCTCCCTCTCCCTCTCCCACTCCCCCTGCTTGTGTTCCCTCTCTCGCTGTGTCTCTCTCTGTCAAATAAATAAAATCTTTAAAAAAAAAAATGATACAAGTATGTAGAAAGATGCTCAACATCTCTAGTCATCAAGGAAATGCAAATTTAAACCATAGGGTGATACTATTACACACCCACTAACATGGCTAGGAATAAAATCGGACAGTGTTAAAATTGGTGAAGATGTGGAACAACTAGAAGTTTCCTTTGATCCATTTCTGGTGAAATGGTATAGCCACTTTAGCAAACAGTTGGTAGTTTCTTATAAAGTTAAACATTTTCTCTATGAATTATAAATTTCATTCCTAGGTATATACGCAAGAGAAGTGAAAGCATATGTCCACAAAACTAATGTTCATAACATTATTCAAAATGGTTCTCATTTAATTTTAATGAATAACAGTGTTGAACATCCTTTCATGTGTTTCATTGCTCTATCTACATCTGTCTTTTTAAGAAGTATTGACATCTTTAGCTCTTTTTAAAATTAGGTTGCTTATTTTACTGTTGTCATAAGAGTGTTTTGTATATTTTGGATATAATTGTCTTTTTTGTGGTTTTATATTATATGGTTTTATATTATAACATATATATGTTTTATAAATTCTCCCAGTTTGGGAGTTGTTTCTTTTTTTTAATATACTTTTTATTTTTTATGTTATTATTACTGTTTATTTTTTAAGTAAACTCTACTCCACTGTAGCGCTCGAACTCACAACCCTGAGATCAAGAGTTGCGTGCTCTACTGACTGAGCCAGACAGGCACCCCAGATTTGTTTCATTTTTAAAACCCTGTCTTTTTGGAATTTAAGAAACAAAACCGAGGCTCATGGGGGAAGAGAGGGAAAAATAAAACAAGATGAAATCAGAGAGGGAGGGAGACAAACCATAAGAGACTCTTTTAAATTTTTATTTTATTTTTATAGATTTTTATTTATTTGAGATAAGAGAGCTAGCACAAGCTGAGGGCAGGGCAGAGGCAGAGGGAGAAGCAGACTCCCCACCGAGCAGAGAGCCAGATGCGGGGCTCCATCCCAGGACTCTGGGATCATGACCCAAGCCAAAAGCAGACGCTCAACCAGCTGAGCTGCCCAGGCGCCCAGTGAGAGACTCTTAATCATAGGAAAGAGACTGAGGGTTGCTGGAGGGAAGGGGGGTGGGGGGATGGGGTAACTGGGTGATGGACATTATGGAGGGCACGTGATGTGATGAGCACTGGGTATTATATAAGATCGATGGATCACTGAACTCTACCTCTGAAACTAATAATACATTATATTTAATTGAATAAAAAAATTCTCAATAGAGATTAGAACTTCAGGAAAAACAAATCATCTTGCTGAAAAGCAAATATTTGTGGGTCCTGAAGCATGTAAGATTGGGGGACACTAATTAGGAAAAAGAATATAAAATTATGATTATAAAATTAGGTACAAAAGTTAACATTTGCTGTCAACTTTGGGTGATAATGATGTGTCACTATAGGTTCATCAGTTGTAGCAAAGGTTCCATCCTATGGGGGGGATGTTGATAATGGGAGAGGCTATGTATGAGTGGGGGCAGAAATTATATGAGAAATTTCAGTACCTTCCATTCCGTTATGTTGTAACCTAAATCTGCTCTAAAAAATAATAAAGTCTAAAAATATATATATATATCTTTTGAAGAGAAGTTAATTTTGATGAAATCCAGTTTTCAGTGTTTCCTTTTATGGTTTTTGCTTTATATCCTCTCAGAGAATTCTATCAGAGAATCCTGTCAGAGAATTCTTCCTAACCCAAAGTCAATATTATTTTGTACTGTTTTCTTCTAGAAGTTTTATAGTTTAGGCTTTACATTTAGATTTATGATTCATTTTGAGTTAAATTTTGGATATGTTCTGATGTATGGGCTGGTTGAGATTCTTTTGTTTTGCTTTGGTTTTTGCATGTGGATGTCCAGTTCTAGCACCGTTTGGTGATAAGTTTTTCCTTTTTCTTTTCCACTGAATTCCTTGACATCTTTGTCAAAAATCAGTTGACCACATATGTGTATGTCTATTGCTGGAATCTCTGTTCTTTTCCATTGATCGAGGTGTCTACCTGTCACCAGTACCACACTATCTTTTTTTTTTTTTTTAGGATTTTATTTATTTATTTGATAGAGACAGTGAGAGAGGGAACACAAGCAGGGGGAGTAGGAGAGGGAGAAACAGGCTTCCCGCGGAGCAGGGACCCTGACGCGGGGCTCGATCCCAGGACCCTGGGACCATGACCTGAGCCGAAGGCAGATGCTTAATGACTGAGCCACCAAGGTGCCCCAGTACCACATTATCTTGATTACTATAGCTTTAGAGTGAGCCTTGAAATCAAGTAATATGAGTACTCTTTTTTTTTTTTTGAAATTGTTTCGGCTAGTCTAGTTTCTTTGCTTTTTTGGTGTAAATTTTAGAATCATCCTGTCAGTTTCCAAAAAAAAAAAAATACTGGAATTTTGATTGGGATTGCACTAAATCTGTAGGTAAATTTGGAGAGAAGTGATAACTATGTTGAGTCTCCAAATCCGTGAACTTAGTATATTGGTCATCTTTGATTTATCTCATCAATGTTTTGTAGTTTTCAGGATACAAATCTTGCACATAGTTTGTTAGATTTATCCCTAAGCATTTCATGTTTTTTGGTTGCTATTATAAATGGCAATATGTATATATGTAATCTTAATTTGTTTCATTGTTGATATGTGGAAACATGATGGATCTTTGTATATTGAGTTTTGTATGCTACAACCTTGCTAAATTCCCTTATTAAATCTAGTAGGGTTTTTTGTGGATTCTTTGGGGTTTTATATATAGACAGTCATGTTGCTTGGAATAAAGACAGTTTCATATCTTCCTCTGTAATATATGCTTTTTATTTATTTTTTATGCCTTATAGCACTGGCTAGGACTCCCAATATAATGTTAAAGATAAAAAGCATTCGGTTTTTCACCATTAAATATGATTAACTGTATTTGTTTAAGGATGCCAATTATCAGGTTAGATTGCATTCTGTGCCTAGCTTACTAAGAGTTTTTAAAATCATGATAGGGTGCCTGGGTGGCTCAGTTGGTTAAGCGACTGCCTTCGGCTCAGGTCATGATCCTGGAGTCCCAGAATCGAGTCCCGCATCGGGCTCCCTGCTCAGCGGGGAGTCTGCTTCTCCCTCTGACCCTCCCCCCTCACATGTGCTCTCTCTCTCTCTCACTCTCTCTCTCAAATAAATAAATAAATAAATCTTTTAAAAAATAAAATAAAATCATGATGTTGAATTTTGTTAAATGCTTTTAACATTGAGATTATCATACGGTTTTTTTTATTCAGTTGATACAGTGAGTTATATTACATTTTTTTCTTAAAGATTTGTTTATTTGAGAGAACACAAGAGAGTATACACACAGGAGTGCAAGCATGGGGGGAGGGGCAGAGGGAGGGAGTCTTTTTTTTTTTAGATTTTTATTTATTTTTATTTTATTTGTTAGAGCATGAGCGGGTGGGGGGCTAGGAGGGGCAGAGGGAGAGGGAGAAGCCGACTCCCTTGCAGGGAGTCCGACTTGGGGATTCAGCAGACGCTTAACCGACTGAGCCACCCAGGCACCCTGAATTATATTAATTTTTCAAATGTTGAATCAGTTTTATATTTCCAGGATAAACTCCACTTGGTCATGATGTAATATTTCTATTATATAGTGCTAATATTTTGTTAAAATTTTTCCCATCTCTCTTCACAAAGGGTATTGGATTTCCAGTCTCCTTTTCTCTTAATGACTTTGGTTTTGGCATTAAGAAATTACTGGTCTCGTAAAATGTTTTGGGAAGAGTTTCCTCCAGTCTGGGTTGAACAGGTTAGTTTAAACACATATATAGTTTGTTATGTTGTGTTTTAAAAAAGGGGTGAGGGATAAATATACATATATCTGCTAAACTTTGCAAAAGGTAGGGGTGGTGGGAGGTGATGGGACCAAAGGTTTGTGGGTGGAAATGACACTTCTCAAAGTGTATCTTTTTATATCTTGACTTTTCAAAGCAAAGCATGTTATCTTCCATATTCAAGATAGGGATGGGGAAAATTTTAAACTACTAAAACAAATAAACCTGACTGTACCTTAATTTAGTGCTATACCTACATTGAGAGGGAAGAAAGAGTGAATCTAAGTGATTTATTAACAAATCTGTGACTACTTACCCTCTACTTGGGTGGAGGAAGAGGGAGGGATTGCAAACAAATCTTGCACTCTTTCTACTGGAGTTTATTTTTGTAGTGATAAGAACAAAGCAACTCTGGGTCATTTTTAGGTATATTATGCTTTGAGTAAATGTTTTGAAGTTGTTGGAGCCAGGACCTGAGGAAGGAGGGACATACAAATATGGAACAGGGAAAGGCAAAAATGAATCCTGTGGGGACGGATTGGAATTGAAGGTGTTAATGTGAATTCATTATTTTTGAAACTAGTATATATATGTGTACTTGTGTCTACATGTGCATGTGTGTATATATATGTATGGACATGTATGTACACATTTGTATGCATATGTGTATATATGCACATGTATTTCCTGGTAGCTCTGTCGAACAAAAAGGCTAAGAAGGAAAGAGCAGTGAGAACACTTAATTGCCAAATCTTGATCTCTAAAACTAGAACCAGCACAAAGGAACCGGAGATCCTCAGAGAACTGGTTGATTGCAGGCCCGGGCAGGGTATATACCAGGTGAACCTGTATCATTTTCCTTTTTGGTGTACTAGAAGTGTAAAAGAAAATGTTTTTGGGGAAAAAAATGGGAGCATTTTATAAGAACCCTGTTGGCTTTCCTACTGGTCCAGTCTAGATTGTCAAATAAGTATAATAATTATGAACTAGTTAAAATAAGAATTCATTATTCATAGTAATAAACTGATAAAGGAATAGAGAAGGGAGGTTTCTTGCTTACATTAGAATTCTGAAGTTCTAGAGTTGGCAGATTGTCAATTTGCAGACATTAAAGATAAGACAGGACAAGAAACATAACAAATTGAAGGGGGGTATTGATGAGGAGAAGTTTATTTCCATGGTATTAAAATGTCTCCCCACAGAAGACCTATTATTTGCAAGGTATAAAATTGGGATTATACATTGGTGACAACAACAACATGGGGCAGATGGATACTGTGCGATTCCAGATATGACATCCTGAGGGGACATATCATCATCTGTGTGGTAGTCTGGCCAAGAATGCATAACCCGAATCTCATCATGAGGAAACACTAGACAGACTCACACTGAGGAGCATTCTACTTAATAAAAAGGGGAGGGAGCTGTGTTCTTCCAAAAAAACCAATGTCATAAAAGACAAGGATGTGGAAGTGTTCCATATTAAAGGAGGCTTAAGAGAATCACTACCTGCCCCTAGACTGGATCCTATACTGGATAGGAGGGGGGAATACTGTAAAAAGACATTATTGGACCAGTTGAAAAAATTGGGGATGTGGATACTAGAGTACATATAACATTGTAATACTGTTCAAATTACTGAAGACAATGTACTATGGTTATAAAAGAGAATATTCTTAGGAAATGCACCTTGAGTCAGTGGAGCAAAGGGCCATGATGTATATCATTTATCCTCAGTTGGTTTAGAGAAAGAAAAATAGCATGTGTGTCTGTGTGAATGGAAAGAAAGTGCCAGAGAGCACATGAGCACAGATGATAAAACAAAGAGAATAACATTAACAATTGGTGACTTTAGGTATAATGGTGGTTTTGAATTCTTATATTTGCAGCTTTTCTGTAAGTCTGAAAATATTTCCAAACCAAATATTTAAAACATTTAAAAATATCTGCCCTTTATTTTTAGAGTTTCTTTATTTATAATGAGTGTGGTGCTTTGTCTGGAACCAGTTTGGAATGAACATTTTTATAATATTTTCCTGTGTGTTGGTGTTGTGGCTCTGCAAGCCAGCCATTGTTGAATATGACAGCAGTTAGTGGAAAAATAAATGTCACTCTGTAGACAGCTAGAGTCTAAAACCTAATTTGGGGAGGGGAACTATTTACTATAGTAATTACTTTAAATTTCTAGTAGTGTTAGTTGCGACGTCCACTAAAGTCTTCAGAGTTGTTATCACTTAACTGTTGGGAAATTAGAATGGTTATTTTATATAAAAAATCTAACTGTTGCACCCTGATTAGATTTTCTTGTTTTGTAAACTCAGATTATAGTTTTTAGCCTAAGAGTGTAATTATTTGTTCATTCAAAAAATGTTAATTGAATACCCACCATGTGCCATAACCCTCTCTAGGCATTGAAGATATAGCACCAAACAAAACAAAGCTCTTGCCCCGTGGGTTTTGTGTTTTTGTGGGAGGGATCCTGGGAGCAAAATTGTTACTGTTTTATTTATTTATTTTTTTTAAGATTTTATTTATTTGACAGAGAGAGAGACAGCCAGAGAGGGAACACAAGCAGGGGGAGTGGGAGAGGGAGAAGCAGGCTCCCTGCTGAGCAGGGAGCCCGATGCGGGCTCGATCCCAGGACCCTGGGATCATGACCTGAGCCAAAGGCAGATGCTTAACGACTGAGCCACCCAGGTGCCCCAAATTGTTACTGTTTTATTTTATTTTATTTTATTTTAAAGATTTTATTTATTTATTTGAGAGAGAGAGAATGAGAGATAGAGAGCACGAGAGGGAAGAGGGTCAGAGGGAGAAGCAGGCTCCCCGCTCAGCGGGGAGCCCGATGTGGGACTCGATCCCAGGACTCCAGGATCATGACCTGAGCCGAAGGCAGTCGCTTAACCAACTGAGCCACCCAGGCGCCCCAAATTGTTACTGTTTTAAATAGAGTAGCCAGGAAAGACTTAGCCCAGGAGACATTTGGGCAGAGATCGGAGGATAGTGCAGGAGTGAGGCATGCAGAGATAATCATCTCCTGGAAAAGCATCTAGGCAGAGAGAACAGCAAATGTTAAGGCTCTGAGATAAGGGTGTGCTTAGTGTGAATAAGGAATAGCAAGTGAGGAAGTAGGAAATGAGGTCAGAGGTAATAGGGGCCAAATTATGTATGTTCTTATATGCTATTTTAAAGATTTTGGCAAAAAAGAATAAAGATTTTGGCATTTACTCTGAGATGAGAAGCCATTAGGAGATTTTGGGCACAGAAGTTACATTATATGAATTATGTAAGATTATCAAGATCACTCTGCTTTGATGAGAAAAGACTGAAGTAGGGCAAGGGTAGAAGTTGGGAGGCTGGTTACTAAATCATGGGAAAAATTCAAGTGAGAGATGATAGTTATTCTGGTCAAAGTCTCTGGGTGATGAGAAATGGTCAGATTTTGGATGTATTTTGTAGACAGAGTCAGTACAGTTTGCTGATAGGGTGGAGAGAGGGTAAGAACTTTAGTGATGAGTGCTAAGAGGAGAAACACATAGCGGAGGTGAGGAGTGGCCAGCGAGATAGGATGAAACCAGGGGAAAGCAGGAGAGTCTTTGTTCTGGAAGGCAGGTAAAGTGTATCAGGGCTTGGTGAGTCATGACAGTTCCTGCAGATAGGTCAAGAAAGATGAGGACTGACTGGCCTTTGGATTTAACAATATGTAGGTAATTGGTGGCATTTAAGTTCAATGGCATATTAGGAAGCAAAAGTAATTGGAATGTGTTCAATCTGAACTGAAGAATCTTGAAGACAGTACGGACAACTCTTTTGTGACCCTTTGCGAAAAGGGAATCAGAAAAATTGGCCATAACCTAGAATGGTTTTTGTGTCAAAAGGTTCATTATTATTGTTTTCTAATGATTGGAAATATGTGTATGTATTACTGGTTTGCTTTATCTGGAGGAGGAAAGTAGGAAATTGATGATGTAGGAGAGAGAAGCGAGCCTTACTAGAGCGATGCCCTTGAAAGGTAGGGGCATGATATCTCTATCTAGTATCACAGTGGAGGAGCTAGACTTTGACCCAGAAAGTTCAAGCACAGTAGAAGGGTACAGATTCAGGTAAGTGTGTGAGTAAGTGAGTAACTTTAGGTAAGTTCCAGAACTTCTGGAAGTTCTCTTCTGATTGCTTATGTAGGAATCAAGGCCAGCATGTAGAGTGATTCAGATTTTATGTGCCTTTTGATTCCCGCCCCTGCCCATGATGCTGTTCATCAGGTGATCCACCAGGAGTCCTGCGAAGGTATAGGAGGGCTATAGCCCTGCTTGCTAAAATTTTTTTCAGACATTCAGCTTTTTGTTACTCTTTAGTCTGTCTGATTTGTATAACACTTGGGAAGAGATTCCTAAAACCCTTCTGGAGCTAACTGGAAAATTTTTTTTTTCTTACTGATATTCAAGCCAAATAGTATGATTTTAAGATCCTTAGAATTTTCATGTTAGATATAAGAAAATCAACTTGAAGACATATTTAGGCCAGGGAGGTACAGCTAATTGTCTAGCCAAGTCTGAAATCGGGATCTCTGTCGTCTTCTAATTTATATAATTTAATTTTGAAATTCAGTTTTTATACCTGTGTGCATATTCATACACTCAGACTCACCCCTTTGACAATATAACTGACTTATTCTAAATTGGAGGCAACCAAAGCATGAAATAAAAACACGTAAAACATCAGGGTCAAAATGAGAACTCTGTCTAAAGTGTGACTCAAATTGTGATTTGTGTAAAGCTGCTACTTGAAATTATATTGCGTATTGCAATTAGAATGCATTGAAACCAAGTCAATGCATTTGCCCTTGGATGAGTTTATATTAAAATAAAGGATTATAAAACAGGATTATGTAATATTCTAGATTTCTGGTACTTTAAGACATCTGTAGATTGCATTAATATACAAAAACGTTTGGTCCTCTAGTTTGCTGTTACCCATTCTGTTTGGCCTCCTGCTGTTCTGTTTCTGCTTCTTTATCTCAACGCTTGCCTGTTACCTGGTAGTTCAAAATGGGTAAAACCAAATAATCATCCAAAGTACTAAAATTTCTATGAAACAATAAGTAAGAACAAACAACTGAGGAGGAAGTGGCAAAATACGTGAATAGGCATTTCATAAAAGAGGAAACATGAGTTAGCCAATAAATCTGAAGAAATGCTCAGTATCATTAATCAACAGGAAAAAGCAAAGTTAGACCACAATTCAATGCCATTTTATACCCCCAAATTAAGTTAGCATTACTAAGTATTGGATGTGGTTCAATATGAACAGGTAGTTCAGTATGAGCAGGTAGTTGGGTGGGATTATAAATTGGGGAAAACAAAAATTGGCATCATGAAAAATTGAACTTATGCATATTTCTGGACTCCTAGGCACAGACTTAAGAGAAACTTTGGCACATGGGGCATAGGAGATGTGTATGAGAACTTTTATAACAGAAATGCTTATAATAGGAAAAAAAAAACCTGGGAGAAAAATAAGATACCGTTGTAAGGAAAATGGATAATTCAATTATGATATATTTATACATCACAGAATTCTGCAGTGAAAAGGTATGAACTACAACTAATGCGACAACATGGATGAATTTTTTTTTTTTAAAGATTTATTTATTTGACAGAGAGAGACACAGAGAGGGACCACAAGCAGGGGGAGTGGGAGAGGGAGAAGCAGGCTCCCCATGGAGCAGGGAGCCCGATGCAGGGCTCGATCCCAGAACCCTGGGACCATGACCTGAGCCAAAGGCAGACGCTTAACGACTGAGCCACAGAGGCGTCCCCCAACATGGATGAAGTTTTAAAGCATAATATTGAATGAAAAAGTCAAACCCTAGAAGACAGGAGCTATTTAATACTGTTCCCACAGAATTCAAAAGCAAATAAAATCAAACACTATATTGTTGAGGGTTATGTACATATGTGATAAACTTTTATATTATTTATTTATTAGCATGTGCGCGAGCAGGGGGAGTGGCAGGCAGTGGAGAAGCAGGGAGCCTGATGTGGGACTAATCCCAGGACTTTGGGATCATGACTTGAGCCGAAGGCAGCTGCTTAACCGACTGAGCCACCCAGGCGCCCGAAAAATATTTGAGAGAGAGAGAGCGCGCGCATGAGCTGAGGGGCAGAGGGACAAGCAGACTCCTCACTAAGCAGGGAGCCCAATGCGGAACTCAGTCCCAGGACCTTGAGATCATGACCTGAGCTGAAGTCAGATGCTTAACTCACTGAGCCACCCAGGCGCCCCATGACAAACTTTTTATTTATTTATTTTTAGAGAGAGAGTGAGCGAGCGCACATGCATGAGTGCATGTGAATGGTGGGGGGAGGCGGTGGTGGTGGGAGAGGGAAAGAGAATCTTAAGCAGGCTCTGACCCCCCACCCCGCCAGCTCATAACCCTGAAATCATGACTTGAGTCGAAATCAAGAGTCAGGCGCTTAACCAGCTGAGCCACCCAGGTGTCCCTGTGATAAACATTTTTTTTTTTTTTTTTTAAGATTTTATTTATTTGAGAGCGTGTGTGCCAGTGGGGTGAGGCAGAAGGGGTGGGAGAAAGAATCTGAAGCCAGCTGAGCAGGTAGCCTGGTGCCGGGCCTCATCCCACTACTGCAAGATCATGACCAGAGCCGAAACCAAGAACCACCCAGGCATCCCCCTGTAATAAACTGTTTAAAAAGCCAAGTAATGATAAACACAGAGGACAGCATAGCAGTTACAGGAGATGGGAGGGATGAGAGAGGTGGGGCATTGGTGGGGGGACGGCGAGCAAGTCAGGAAAACATTACCAGTAACTTCTATTTAGGTTGTTGAGTTGGGTGGTAGGTACCTGGGTGTTCCCTCTGTTTCTTTGAATTTAAGACATGTTACAAGTAACTGCTGTATGTAACAAGAAATTAAAAAATAGGGAAGGCATATTCTGAAGTCACAAATTAGGAGACATGTCATCACTTCTGCCTATTCCCTTATCACCACTTGAATTCCTAACGTCACTCAGTTTTTCACTGGGGGTATCTTGTTTTAAAGTCTTTTATCTGATTAAGCCTGTGTCTGCCATCTGTCACGTCACTCAGTGACAACTTGTTGGATGAGTAACTGCATGAATGATTTGGGAAAATAATTCAGGATTTTTCTTTAAAACTACCTAAGAGATAGATTTGGAAAAATACTTTTCCTTCCACTTCTAGCTGGGTGAGATAGACAGTAAAACTAGGTTATTGTTATGTAGGCTTTTGAATGATAATTGGCTGTATATTTGAAGGCAATATTTCTTTTTTTTTTTTAAAGTCGGAGTGCCTGGGTGGCTCAGTTGGTTCAGTGTCTTGCCTTCAGCTCAGGTCATTGAACCCCGCATCGGGCTCCCTGTTCAGCAGGGAGTCTGCTTTTCTCCCTCCTTCCCGCTCGGGCTCCCTCTCACTATCTTTGTCTCTCTCAAGTAAATAAATAAAATATTAAAAAAAAATAAAACTCTCTTTTAATTATTTTTTATTTTTATTTTTTTAAAGTTTATTTATTTGACAGAGAGAGACACAGCGAGAGAGGGAACACAAGCAGGGGGAGTGGGAGAGGGAGAAGCAGGCTTCCCACTGAGCAGGGAGCCCAATGCGGGGCTCGATCCCAGGACCCTGGGATCATGACCTGAGCCGAAGGCAGACGCTTAACAACTGAGCCACCCAGGCGCCCCATAATTATTTTTTTAAAGTAATCTTTACACCCAGCGTGGGGCTCGAACTCACGACCTGAGATCAAAAATCACACGCTCTACTGACTGAGCCATCCAGGCGCCCTTTGAAGGCAGTATTTCTGATTAACAGTATTAACAACTGTTAAAAACGTGATCAGAGAGATTAACAAATACATGACAAAAACAAATAGTTGATCAGAAAAGCAGAATGTTGCTAAAAGAGGAAGCTATTTTTAGGTGTATTGTTTTAGAGTTAGAAGGCTCATGGGAGTTAGTCCAAGCTCCTCATTTTTGAATAAAGGCACTTTGGGACCAAAGAAATAATTGATTAAGATCATAGAACTTGTTGAGTACAGAGTTAGAAAAGACTAGAACCTAAATCTCATGATTCATATGGTAGTGTTTTCATATTGAAATACTGAATGGTAAATAAAACATTGTTTTTAAGATTTTTTTTTTCTTTTTTTAAGTAATCTCTACACCCTTTGTGGGGCTTGAACTCACAACCCAGAGATCAAGAGTCCCATGCTCTGCTGACTGAGCCATCCAGGTGCCCCAAATAAAACAAACATTTAAATATCCTATATAAGGCATGCTAAATAACTCAAGGTTTGGTTATAACCATTAAGTGAGGAAGCATCGTTTTCTGATTTTAATTTAGAACAAATGACATTTACCTTCAGATACTTGACAGATATACCTAGAACACTAACATGAATTTTTTGCTCATATTTGGTTTTCCCAAATTAGTGTGATCTGTGTTGTATAAATGAATACTGAACTGGATATGGGGAGAATTAGGTTCTGAACCTGGCTCTGCCACTAAGTAACTGAGTTGTCATTGATTGTTTGCATAACTTTTCCTGGTCTCAGTAAAATGAAGAAGTTGAACCAGATGGTTTATAGAGATGAAATTTAAATGACTCTATATTCTTTATGGATTTTAGATGGCAAATTTTATCTATCTTAAATAAATCATTGTCATGTGTTCTGCTATTAAACTATCGCCAACAAGGAGATAAGGAATCAGTAGAAAATGAACGACTCATTATGCTAAAACATAGCTGGAAAATGAACTGGGTTTTCTTTTTCTTCCTTTCATCACAGGTATACTACTTCTCCACATCTGCTTCAGGAAGAAAGTGCCTGCCACTCCTATTGTTTCTACGCAGGTTCATGCCAGCCCAGAACGGAGAATCAGGTCAGTTTTATGATTGTTCTGTCAGACAAGGAACCAGGAGCAAGGATCATTGACAGTCCTTCTCACATCATTGCATTGTAGCAAGACCACTGAACTCTGACTCAAAAGAGCTGGGTTTCAGTCCTTCTTTACTGCTAATGGCTGGGTAGGCTTGGGGAAACCTGCTTTCCTGAATGGCTGGTAGTTTTCTGCACCAAAAAAAGGGATATATTAGAATAAATTATCTTCAGTTTCAGTTTTGGCTTTAAAGCATTATTATTTTTATTATAGGTGCCTACATAGAATAAAATTGTGTTTTTAAATCATCATTTTCTTTCTTTCTTTTTTTTTTTCCCTAGAAAAATCTAGTGGTAAGCATGGGCTTTGGAACTCTAATTCTGTTCTGTTGCACTTCCTTTGAGTGACTAGTTTAAATGATGAGCTGTGTTGTGAGGCACTCGAGAGTACTACTGTGACCTGTTTGCCTTAGTTTTAGTATTTTAGTTGGCTTTATTGTTACTGAAAAGTTTTTTACATGAGGTTGTTAGTCCTTCAGTGATGTTCTTCAGTTTTAGAGAGGGTACCCATTTGACCATAGTGGTCCTCTATTGATTGCACGTGATGCAATTCAAATAGCTTAAGCGAAAAGGGTTATCATTTGGGTGTGTCTCCCAGGGGACCCCAGAAGATCCAGAGACATGCAAATGCTGCTGGGCTATAGAGAAGAACCCAGGAACCAAATGCAGTCAGGTTTCCCTGACGCTGTCAGTGGAGCGTCTCTCCCGTGTGTCTGTCTCACTGTCTTTGCAGAACTGGCTTTCTTCATTTTCCATTCTTTGTCATGGGAAACATGGTTGTCACCACTCCCCACACAGTGTGTCTTATAGTTCAGACTCCCAAAGAAAGGCTGACGCTTAAGTACCCAATCCCAGATTTCCCAGAACAGACTCTGATTCTTTTTTTTTGTCTTTCCCCAGTGTTTAGTTTCCTTTAATAACCCCCATCTCCCTGAAGGGCAGGTACAGGCAGCTAGGCGATGGCAAGAGATGTTCACTTGAAGATCTTGCCCTGTCTCCAAAAAAGATCACAATCTGAAGTACTGGGGGTTAGGACTTCAACATAGGAATTTTCAGAGGGACACAATTCAACCCTTAGCACTGCATAACAAATTACTCCAAAACTTTGTGACTTAAGACAACAAATGTTATGTTACAGCTTTTGGCATTCAGGAATCTTAAGCTGGCTCCTCTGGTTCAGGGTCTCTCATAGAGCTGCATTCAAAATGTCCACAGGGCCGTGGTTTCATCTGAAGGCTCTGGGGGAGGATCTGTCTGCAGTTCACTCCCATGGTTCTTGGGCTGAAGGCCTGAGTTCTTCATATTGGCTGTTTGCCAGTGACCTACATTAGTTCCTTTCCATGTGAGTTTTGTAATGTAATCATGGAAGTGGCATCCCATTAGTTACTCCCTTTTCTCTTCATTAAGAGGGAGTCACTGGGGCCCTTAGGTGGCTCACTTAGTTAAGCCTCTGACTCTTGGTTTTGGCTCAGGTCATGATCTGTGGGTCATGGGATCAAGCCCCGTGTCATGTTCTACACTCAGCATGGAGTCTGCTTGTTGCTCTCCCTCTGTTCCTCCCCCTGCTTACATGCTCTCTCTCTCAAAGAAATAAATAAAATCTTAAAAAAAAAAAATTCTAAAAAAAAAAAAAAAAGTGAGTCATTAGGTCTACCCCACACTCAGGAGAGAGGATTATACAAGGGTGTGTATACTAGGAGGTGGGGTCATTGGGAACCATCTTTGAAGCTCCCTACAATAGTATATAAAAACGAAGGAAGAAGAAAATATGCTAGGTGGAAAGGAAAAAATACCTAAGTTATTTGGTATTATTCAGAAAGCTTAAGTTTTCAACTTTTTTTTAAAGTAATCTCTACTCCCATTGTGTGGCTCGAAACTCACGATTCCCAAGATCTATAGTCACATGTTCCTCTGTTTTATTTTATTTTTATTTATTTATTTATTTATTTTTTAAAAGATTTTATTTATTTATTTGAGAGAGAGAGAGCACATGAGAGGGGATAGGGTAAGAGGGAGAAGCAGACTCCCTGCCGAGCAGGGAGCCCGATGCGGGACTCGATCCTGGGACTCCAGGATCATGACCTGAGCTGAAGGCAGTCGCTTAACCAACTGAGCCACCCAGGCGCCCCTGTTCCTCTGTTTTAAACAATCTCATTAGGATAGTTTCAGCATATACTTCTAAAGCATCAGATTACATGACTGAATTCTATAAGCAGTAGTTTAATTATGATTTGTGAATTATTATAAATAAAGATCATACATTTTAGTAGACAGTGAACACCTAAGTATTAGAAATGATGAGACTTATTTTTAATTCTCACTAGGTTTGGAAGGTTAAGTCATTTCATGCTGTACAAAAGTAAAATGAGTATGAATTCAATGGAATTTCTATGTGATATCCTTTTTTATTTGTTAGCGGGGTGTGCTTTAACAGAGACCATACAGAATTTTAAATTGAAGACTTTTGATACACACAGTGGACTGAGGAATGCATTTGAACAAATGATATTTGAACAAATGATAATATTTTTTCTTAGGAAGAAAGCTCTGCTGCATTGATTATGGCAGAGAGGAAGTTTTATTTCTTTATTTTAAAAGATTTTATTTATTTATTCGAGAGAGAGAGTGCGCTAGAGAGCATGAGCCAGGGAAGGGGCAGAAGTAGACTCCGGAATCCTGACGCGGGGCTCTGATTCCGGGACCCTGGGATCATGACCTGAGCTGAAGGCAGAAGCTTAATGGACTGAGCCACCCAGGCGCCCGGAGGCAGAGAGGAAGTTTTAAACTTATGCTCTTAGGATTCTTTGTTAACAGGATATTGAACTGCGAGTTTTGTGTATAATTTGTCGTCTTTTTATTATGAAAATTTCTGGGAGTGGATTTAGGACTAGATTTGGGACTTTAGACTCTCTGAAGGAAATAGTGTTGAATATTTTATGGTTTAGAAAAATATTACCCAGAAATGAAAGTTTATGTAGAATGCATTCTCTCTAGAAACATATTGAAAGAGTTTAAAAAGTTCAAGAAATGGAACTCAATACTGTATGAAAAGTACAGGTATATTTAATGTGAAGCTTAAATTACAAAGTTTTAAAAGTTTTTATAATCAGAAAAAAATACAAGTTGTAAAGTAAAATAGCGCTAATCAGAGTATTGGGATTTTAAGTTTTAATTCAGTTTTCCTCTATTTCACGAAATGATACCTAAAGTTTGGGACTTAGAAGTATAAATCATTTTAATCTCACTTTATCCGCTTTTGTGATCCTCCCCCCGCCAGTAGACTTTTGGCTATTGACTAGTGGTGGAGGTTTCTGTGACTTTTCTTTGAGTTATTTTTGACCCCGAGTATCCCTTATTTGGCTCTTGTTTTGAGGACAAATTCTGTATTGATCTTCATTGATAGTATGTTTTAAAAAATTATATAAAGATTTAAAAGCAGGTATGAGTGAAAACTACAGTGTAATATATGTTTTGGTTAAGGTACCACACTTGGTTATATTTCTAACTTTAGATCGTGATGTCGTTGCTTATATCTCTTTGCCCTCGTATACATTTCTTAATTTCTCTTCTTATTTCATAAGGGTTGAAGGAGGTAATGCTTGCAAAGTCCTTAAGACTATACCCGGCACATTGTAAGTACAAGCTAAATTTATGTTAGCTGCCATTCATTGTTGCAACCAATGGCCTTGTCATTTTTACCTCTGAATTTTTGAAGGTTAGAGTATAAATAGAATGATGTCCTTCTAATGATAGTATATAACCCTTAATGTTTAGTTGATTACACAACTTATTAGCATATTGGCTTTATTTTTGAAAGATAGAGTTTGCATAAAAGGATATGAGTTTAGAGCCATTGCTGAAATTCCTGACTCAGGAAGAGGAAGAAGGGAATGCAGGAAATAAGTGTGCTGTTTTTGCTGTAGGTCTGAGGAGCTATTTTGTGTGCACCAAATACATATATATTTGGCATCATATGTCTGTAACCCAAGGAGGTCAGCTTTTCCTTTTCGTTTTCTTTTTAGACTCTTACTGCTAGCTGCTCCCTTTTGGTTTTTGTTCTGTTTTGACCTGGGGGAACGGAGTGGGAGAAGGGGTGCCTGTTCCCTTCACAGTCTCATGTAGGACAGAGTCTTCATAGGCATGGTCGGATTGTCCCTTGCTCAGGTTTTCTGAAGACGTTTACTACAGGGCACCATTCACTGTATTAACCTGGTTGTGAGATGACTGTGGCCACTTAGGAGCATCCTAAGAGAGCTAAACTTCTCCTTATAGAGGAAGGATCTATGTCTAGGCTGAGGGAAATGGGGAATGTCAGAGGAAGTCTCCTGCTGACTTAGTTTTTGCTCCTCATTTGGTGAGAGGTCAGCTTTACTTTTGCCTGAGCACATTTTTTTTTTTTTTGGTGCTTTATGTAAATGAAAACTAAGAAGGCGGCGCAGCTGTCTTTAAGAGTTTGTAATTTGGAAGTTTTGTACAACAAATGGTATAGAAAGAGGACAGGAAATGGGAGGAAATCTAAAGCATAATCTCTCAAGTTGTTTTATTATCTTCCTTGTGTGTGGTGGCAAAGGAACCTCAAAAAGCCTAGCCTAGGAGTGCCTGGGTGGCTCAGTCAGTTATGTGTCTGCCTTTGGCTCAGGTCATGATCTCAGGGTCCTGGGATCCAGCTGTATTGGGCTCCCTGCTCAGTGGGGAGTCTGTTTCTCTCTTTCCCTCTGCCCCCCACCCTCGCCACTCTTGAGCGCACGCGCTCTCTCTCTCAAATAATTAGATGAAATCTTTAAAAACAAGCCTACCCTAGAATCATATTTGGAAAGTAAAGATTCAGTACTTTTTTTTATTATGTTATGTTAATCACCATACATCACTAGTTTTTGATGTAGTGTTCCATGATTCATTGTTAAAATTCAGTATTTTTTGATGGAATGAGGGATTGTTGTGAATATGTCCACATGCTGAAGTAGAATGTGAGTTAAAGAATGATTTCAAAACATAAAGGGAAGGAAGGACACATTCTTTCTAAATTTTTTTCCTTTTTTTTTTAATTATTTTGGATCTTTAAAATAAAAATTAGGCTATCTTGGTTCTTTCCACCTTCAGAGAGCTGATATAATTTATAATGGTCTGCCCTCTCTCCCTCCCACCTTTACCCCTTCCCTTCCTGGTTTCTGTCCACATAATTTTTGACCTTTCAGTTTGGTTCTTTTATATTTGGTCTTACTGTGTGTTTTGTAGGAAGCAAATCATGTTATCATGTGTTCATGATGGAAGAGTTGTTTTTCTCCTTATAATATCTCTAGCTCTTTTTTTTTTCTTTAAAGATTTTATTTATTTGATAGAGAGAGACACAGTCAAAGAGGGAACACAAGCAGAGGGAGTGGGGAGAGGTGCGGAGCAGGGAGCCCAATGCGGGCCTCAATCCCAGGACCCTGGGATCATGACCTGAGCTGAAGGCAGATGCAGATGCTTAAGGACTGAGCCACTCAGGCACCCCTCTAGCTCTTAACTATTTAATTGCCTAGTCCAAAAACATGTTTCAAAAAGCTCCATAAGAATGAATTTTTGAAGTTATCTCAGAGCCAGTTACAGTTCAAAACTCAAACTTTTTGAGATCAGAGCTAAGATTTGGTTTATGTTTAAAATCTTTTAAAATTAAAAAAAATCTTTAAAAATATTTTTACTTTCCTCCAACATCAGTAGATCATCCTGATGCTTTGCTATATCTAAGTGGGCATTCAGGAATAAGGGCTTCCTTTTATGGTCTGTGGTTGCTGAAGGAAAACTTTTATAGAATATTATGTGAAGGCAAGCTGTCCCCCTTGAAAGAATACCTCTTAGTTTATTGGTGCAGAGTCTGTATGATAGAAATTAATTCTTTTATGTGGGTTTAGCTTTATCTCCCCTGTTTCTTTGGGTCAGGTTTATGTTTTTCATGTCCTATGTCTGCTAAAGAATGGCCCTGTTCAAGGAATTCAGTTTTATAAAATAAATATGCTCTTCCCTTGAATAATAGTGATAATAATAATAATAATTGCAATGTACATTTACTGTTTCCTAGATTTTTCATATATTACATCATTTATTCTTCAAAAAAACCCCACATTAGTGAGACTAATTCTGTTCTTATACTAATTTTTATGCTGTTAGAAACAGGTACAAGAAGTAACTTGCCCACAGTTACAGGATTAGGTAACGGTAGAGCCGCAATTCAAACCTAGGAGTCTAGCTCCAGGGCTCAAGCGTTCACCTGCTCTGCTCTCCTGCCTATCTTATACCTGAGGAATGATATCACTTACTTCTTTTCCCTAAAAGAATGTGAAGCATTTTGTACTACACCTGAATTTATAGCCTGTGAATGTTCTTTACATTAAACATGGGCTTCAAATGTTTAATTAATATTGCTGAGAAAAGCAAGAAAATATCTACTAATATTTGGAGCAGAATGATTTGTTCTGTCTTCTCCGGTGACCCTGTGTAAGGTTAATATTTTATTTTGGGGAAGAATCTGTTGATTTGAAAGTAATTTAATCCCAGGCTTTGCTGTATCCCAATCGTATTTTTGATCTTTAGTTTGCTATTTTAACTCATTTGTTTCCTTTGGAAGTCCTGTACCCACATAGATGTCCTTAACCTTTTTTTTTTTTTTTTTTTAAGAAAATAATTTTGAGAACAATTATCCTGGTACCAAATACTATACAACTGAAGTACAGGAAGTACAGAACTGAGTGTTTTTGTACTCATTCTCCATTTCTTTTTCTGGACTTGCTTGTATTCTTGTTTTTGCTTCTCTCTGCCAAATGGTTTTCTTTGCGTTTTTAACTAGTGTACAGTGGTCAGTTGTGGGTGTTAAGTTCAGCTAGCTCTTGGCCCCCATAGCTAACTTCCTTGGTTATCACATTCGAAATTCTAACTTGCTAGGAGAGAGAATCCATTTGTCCCATGTTATGAAGGATGTCCATTGCTGTTCAGTCAGCTGTTGGTGGAAAGACCCTGTTATGTATTTATAAGAGAATTGGCTTTTCAGTGAGTGGGGAAGGGCAGATTCTCTGAAAGGGGCTTGTTTGAGGGCACCTGGGTGGCTCAGTCGTTTAAGCGTCTGACTCTTGATTTCAGCTCAGGTCTGATCTCAGGGTTGTGAGATTGAGCCCCACATCAGGCTCCGCGCTCAGCACGGAGCCTGCTTGAGATTCTCTCTCTCCCTCTTCATCTGCCCCAACCCCCACTCGTGCTTGCACTGTCTCTCTCTAAAATAAATAAATAATCTTAAAAAAAAAAGGGCTTGTGTAGGAAGAAAATAAATATCTTTAGTATAATAACTAAAGCAAACTATTATTCATGAGAACATTTTTGAGATTTTAAGTTTTAATACATTTTAAGTTTATTGATTTGAATTAGCTTTTTGCTTTTTCTTTTATGGGTATTAGGATTTTGTGGCAGTCTTATTTTTCATGGTTCATAGTTTATGAGTCTGGGATACAGTTGAAGTCTTAATACAGTGGAAAATGGTCTGTGAATTAAATGAATGACTATTTTATTCATACCTTATAACTGTATTTTGAAGAGACATAGGTTCTAAAAATGTGTTTTTTTAAGTTTTATTATTTAATCTCTATACCCAGTGTGGGGCTCAAACTCACGACCCTGAGACCAAGAGTCACATGCTCTTCTGACTGAGCCAGCCAGGCACCCCAGGTCCTAAAAATATTTAAACAGTGTCTTCTGTGATGTGTATTCCAGGAAAAAAAAATGTGGTGGTGTCAGCAATCTTTTTTACTTTAGGTTCATTGCACTCCTTTCTGCATGATTTGCCAAAGAGCTAGGTCTCAGAGTGGCAGGGTCTTTTAAGAATAAAAAAGTAACTGTCACAGAATTAGCAGAAAGGAGAACATATATGAGATAGTATGAGGTGTATACAAATAATTCACAGCTTATGAAAATATACTTTGCTCCATGACCTTTTGTGTGCCTTGATATAAGATGTTCTAATGCAGATTGTAAACTACTGGTTTAAGGAAAGATTTGTGCAGTATAACCACAAATTTTCATATTTGCTAACATGGGAAAAATTATGATTTTATGTTTAAAGTATTGGTGATGTAAAATACATTTGTTTTTATAGGGAAAAAAAGAGTCCTCATTTTGTGTATTTACAACTTGACTAGAGTGGTAACCTGTTCTAAGATTTATTAGTGAGCTTTTTGTAGACCAATGGAAAGTTTCTTATTTTTGCTCTTTCAAAAATACGAGAAATCTAGAAACAAGTGGAGATTGCTCAATGGTTTTATCCTTTTCCTTTTATTTTTTAAAGGTATTTATTTTAGAGAGAGAGAGTGCATGTAGAAGGGGAGGGAGAGAGAGAGAGAAAACCCAAGCAGATTCCCCGCTGAGTGCAGAGCCCCAACTTAAACCAAAGTCTGCATTTTGAAAATTTTAAGCATACAGGAGAATTTAGTGAAAATACATTGGACATCCAAATACTTTCAGCCTTGCCTCAGTAATTACCAGTGTTTTGCCACATACATTCCCATTGTGTTTATATACATTTCAGGGAGGAGGGGTGGCATTGCTGAACCATTTGAAAGTAATTTCAGCCGTCATGATACTTAACCCGTAAATACTTCAGCATGCACCTCCTAGAAATAAGGGCATTCCTCTACATGACCATTATACGTTCTCACAGGAAACAAAATAACAGTAATTTAATACACTGTCGTGTTAAATCCAGTCCTATCCAAATTCTCCAGTTATTCCCAAGATTTGTTTTTAAAGATTTTATTTATTTATTTGAGAGAGAGTGAGAAAGCATGAGCAGGGGAGGGGGGTGCAGAGGAAGAGGGAGAAGCAGACTCCCCGCTGAGCAGGGAACCTGATATGGGGTTCTGTCCCAGGACCCTGGGGTCATGAAGGCAGACGCTTAACCTACTGAGCCATCCAGTAGCCGCCCCCGCCCCCAAGATTTCTTTTATGGTTTTTTTCCAAACAACAGTCTAGTTAAGGTCCACACATAACATTAGCTTATATCTCTTTGTTCTTTAAAAACCTAGATTAGTTTCTCCTATCCTTTCTCTTTCTCTTGCTCACTCTTTCTTCTTCTTCTTTTTTTAAATGGTAGTGACTTTTTGAAGAGAGTCCAGAACAGTTTTCTTTAGCAGCCCACATTCTGTATTTGTTCCTTCCTGTTGCCTGCCCACTGAAGTTGGAAAATATTCCTGTCACAGGAGCAGGAAGCCACATGAGATATATATGACAACATTTGTAGGGGAATTGAATAGTGACTGGAAATAGTTATTACTGGGTTGAGGTTGACAAATGAGACTAGGGAAGGTTTCTTTCAGGTGAATGGAGCAGAAGGTGGGAAAAGAACAGGAAAAGGAAGGTTAAAGGGAATGCATATGACAGTGAGGGATAGCATCAGGCAATTTATATGATAAAGAGAGGAGGGGAAAAAAAAGAGGAGAGTGGTGGGGAATCATAGTACTCAGTAACTAGAGGGTTAGGTGCTCATTCCACATTGGCTGAGTGGCTGAACGAATGAAATCTGAATTTTCTGCACTGACTGTAGGCAGGCACATTGAACCCAGGTCATCTTAGTTGCTATTGGAAAAGCAAAGGAGGTTGTGTGCATTTGTATGTTACAAGGCTTTCTGTGGAAGTGCAGGGGTCATATTAATATATTGTACTGCTTCTTGCAAATTTCCAGGAGAATATTTGGAGTCATGATTTTATACTTTGGCTGTATCTATGTATTAGAATAATTGTGTAGGTACTCTAAGTGGGAAGAGTTTCAGTTTTATAACTTTCGTATGCAACATACATATATAAAATATATATGCAGTTACTCAGAATATACTTTGATGATGAATAATACTGATCCCAAGTAACTTCTGATAAAATGTCAGATATTCATAAAGACATAAAGAACTTTTCCAATTATGTTCAATGCTTTTCAATTAGGAAAAATTGAGAGATGGCTACTTATTTCTCAAAATGTTGACATTTTACTGTGAGACAAAACTGTTTTACTGTGAAATCCTAGAGAATAGACTTTTTCCCCTCCCTTTCCCTTTCTTCCTCTCACCTTCTCTACTTTTCCTTCCCTTACTTTTAAGTAGTCTACCTTTCCCTTCTGTTCTGTTCCCTGCCTTTTTCTTTCATCCCTTACTTTTAATGACCTCCCCTGTTTCCAGAGCTCCTATCCTGTGTTATTTGTGTAAGAGCACTGAAGATACTGCTTTTAATAACAGTTACTTTATGATTGGTTCCAAGAAGGCCCTGCAGTTGTGTCATGACTAAGTTTACGATTATGTTATACTAGCTTTTAAGCCTCTGGACAGTAATTTTTGCTTATTTGCTTCTGGAGAGCCAAAGTAATACATTTTCTCAGTGTTGGGATTTTAAGCTGATCTAGTAAGTTCTTTCCTACCTATATTCAGGACCAAGTGAGAAATACAGAGTGACATGATCAGATTTCATTTGGGCATGGGCACTCTGTAGCAGGGTGGAGAGTGGTTTAGAGTGAGGACTGGTGGAAAGGTAATTGTTAGGAGACGGTATTAGTAAATCGGGTAAGATATGCTAAATGATTTGTTCCTGAACCCATTCGAGGAAAAAGGACAAATATAAGAGATATTCCCTTAGGAGATGCTCCCTTTGAGTGTGGGAGTTGAAGGAAAGGAAGGAAATGAATTGAAACCATTGGGTAGGCAAGGTTAACTGCCAAGTGTCTAGCTGGATGACTGATTGACTCTGTATCCTGTTTAGCTGTGTAGAAATTATAGAAGAAAAAATAGAATTTGGGGAGAAAATGTGTTAGAATTTTGAACATAATGATATTTTGGAAAGAATTTCAAACTTGCAGAAAAGTTACAACAATACTGTAAAGATCATCCATGTGTCCTCTGTCCAGATTTACCTGTTAATCTTTTGTCCCAAATGCTTTATTATTCACTTTGTGAATATGTGTGTATATGTATAAACACACACACATGCATATACGTATTCTCATTGAATCATGCATATAAGTTACATTGAACATATCATATCCCTTTAGTCTTAAATACCTTAGGGTGGGTTTCCCAAGGATAAGGATAATCTCCTACAGAGCAGTCTTTACTTTACTTTACTTTAATTTAATTCATATGAGAGAGAGAGCACGAGCAGGGGGAAGGGTAGAGGGAGAGGGAGAAGCAGACTCCCCGCTGAGCAGGGAGCCTGATGGGGCTGGATCCTGGGACCCTGGGATCATGACCTGAGCTGAAGGCAGACCCTTAACCAGCTGAGCCACCCAACTGCCCTCCTACAGAGCAGTCTTAAAAACTTCAATAGATTTAGCATTGCTACACTACTTTTTTTTTTTTTTTTTTTTTTAATGGGCTCCGTGCTAGGCGTGGAGCCCAACAGGGCTTGAACTCGTGACCCTGAGATCAAGACCTAAGCTGAGATCAAGAATTGGTCACTCAACTGACTGAGCCATCCAGGCGCTCCTGTATTACTTTGATCTAATCTACCATTTTCTAATTTTGTCAGTTGATCAAATAAATGTCTTTTATAAGCAAGTTTCTTCCCCTCCAGTACAGAATTTAGTCTGTGGTCCCATATTGCATTTAGATGTCATGTCTTCAGTATCTCTTAATCTGTAACAGTTCTTCAACTTTCTTTGTCCTTTATTACATTGGCATTTTCAAAGAATATAGTCATCCCCCTTTCCCTTTTTTTCCTTTTTAACAGTGTGTTCCTTATCTTCAGTTTATCTGATGTTTCTTGATAAGATTCAGGTTATGCATTCCTGGACGAAATACTACATAAGGGGTGTGTCTTTCTATGGACATCATATCTGGAGGTACACAGTGTCCATCTGTTCCTCATTTGTGATATAAATTTTGACCACCTGTTTGATTATCTGATTTCTTCACTCTATAGTTACTATACTCCCATAGAGTTAATAAGCAGATTGTGAGGAGATATTTTAAGACAATTAAAATACCCTACTTCTCATTGAAATTTTATCCCCTTTGTGTAGGATCCACTGATGATAACTTGCCTCAACCAGTTGTTACGATTGTGGTTGTTAAATGATGATTTTTTTCCAATTCCAGTTCTCCCTCTACTTTTACCAGTGATTACTCAGTATTCCACTGAAATAAGAGCCCTTTTATTTGTCTGTCTGTATTGTTTTATTATTGAACTCCTGGATTCGTATTTGTTACCCAATGATTAATAATTCATTACCGTTCTTAAATATTTTGGTTCTCAGATTGTCCCAGATCTCATCAGTGGGATCCTCTTTCTCCATGCCTGCTCCTGTGTCGTCCTGCATGCTCCCATCATTTTTTATTTTTTGCTTTTCAAGTACTTCATTAGTTTCATTATTAAAAAGACTCCTCTTACATCTTCTCTGCCCATAGAATCAGTCTCCTAGGAGCCCTGGTCCCTTTCAGTGAGGGATGGGAAATGATAGTAGGAGCCAAGATCCGGACATCCAGTATGGATGTTGCTGCTGGGTATCTTTGCTTCTGGGCCCTGTGAGAGGACAAGCTAGAAAACATGTGTATCTTTATATGTACATACACATTTATACAGATATATGTACATGTACATACACACATACACATTTGCATGCATGTGCTCATGTAACATGGATATATCTTGAACATGGATATATATTTTAGAAATACGAGTTCATACTGCTTCCTCTGTTTTCCCTTTTTCTATAGTGAGAACACAGGCGCCTAATAATACCAGCATTTTTACTCATTTGCCCTAAATGAGCATCATCTAAAATGGTTTCAGAATTCCTTCACCTATACCACTATAAAACCAAAAACAACACCCCACCCTTGTAGACAATTAACTTCATTGGTTTTGTGTTTATCCTTCTGATTTTTCTTTTGCATCAATAAGCAGATAACATGTATTTTTTCTTTTTTCCTTTTTTTCTAACACAAACATGCATGCTGTCAATGTAAGTACTTTGGCACTTAGCTGTTTTCACTGGAAAATATACCCTGAAAATCATTCTGTATCAATTCATAGAGATCATCATCGTTCTTCTGTGTGGTATGTATGCAGGTTTATTTGTCCTGTCTTCTCTGGGCTATCCAGGTGGTTTCTGGTAATTTTGCAGTTTGAGAATGCTGCAGTGAATAACCTTGTGCATGTCTTTTTTACCGCTGGAGGTGGAGCTTCAGGGTAAATATAGGTGTAGGATTACTGTCTTAAAGGGTAAATGGATATGTAGTTTTGCTAGATGTTACCAAATCCCCTTCCATTGGAGTTGTACCGTTTTGCATTCCCACCAGCAATATATGAGAGTGCCTGTCTCTCCACAGCCTTACAAAGAGAGTGTATTGTCAAGCTTTTAATTTTCGCCAATCCAAAGGGCAAAGAAACAGTATCTCAGGGTAGTTTTAATGCACGTATTTCTTATGTGTCAAGTTTATATCTTTCAGATATATAAGAGCCATATATATAGGTGTGGATAGCTATACATGTCTTTTTTCCATTTTTCTTATAGGATTTTTGGTCTTTTTCCCCTAAAGTTATTAAGGTCTTTGTATATTAGGAATATCAGCTCTTTATTTGTAATAGATATCTGCAAATATTTTCTCCCAGTGTTCTCATTTGTCTTTTGACTTTGCTTATGGTATTATTTGCCATTCAAAATTTTTAAAAAATTTTTTATGTAGTTGAATTTATTAATGGCTTTTGTAGCCTTGGCATTTCAAGTTATAGTTAGAAAACATAATGAATCTGGAATGAATTTGCTATATTTAACAGTGAAACAATGAAGTAGTTATTTATACCAGAGAAATGGGGATAGTTCTCTGTGCTCTATCACTGACCCACAATTTTACATTTTAGAGCCCGAACCATAGGAATCTGCTATTTCATATATAGAGTATGCCAATTTAATTATTTTAACTTTTTATTACAGAAAATTTCAGACATCCATAAAACTAACACCAGACCTGACCTCTTTCAGGCTCTGTAACTCTGCCATCTCCATGTTATCTGAAGTGCATAGTAAAAAAGGTGAGAAAGATAATAGGTTAGAGAGTAATGTGGCATGCATCGGTGAAAAGAACTCAAAAGCGGTCTGGTTGATGGATGGATAAAAAGTTGTATCTCTTTATTTAAGGTCAGAATAAACACTGTTTAATGTATACACATATGTTGTTAGAGTAGAAGCTACAAACATCTTTTATCGATGAGCCTAAGATAACTTACAGACGTTTGCTAGCCAGCATCTAAACATAACACAGAAAACACTCAAAAATTCTTATTTGCTTAATGGAATTTTCTTTGTACTACAGTTATTTTAAACTGAAATTATATTTCTTTCGTTCGATAGCCTCCATGAAAATTGTCTTATTAATTTGGTGTGTTCATTTTCAGTTTATCAAGGGTCCATGATTAGTTTGAAAGAATGACTAGACATCACAAGGGCTCTGGGATTTCTTCATTTTGTTTTGTTTTATGGGCCTGTATTCTGTTTGGAACAACATACTCAATGCATCGAAACCCAGTTGAATTACAACATTAGAGTTTTAGAATAGCTTTCCCTCCTCTTTAAGTAGAAGCTGACCAGTCATTTGCCAGTAACTGTATGCTGAGAGTATCAATATTCTTTTGAAAAATATTAACAGAGGCAGAAAAGGAAACCAGTGAATTCTTAATGATTATTAATCATTTGTATAAGTAAAGTCCACATCTGGTTCCTTTTTTTTTTTTTTTTTCATTGAGAATAGCAGTGGTAGTGATCATGGCAAGACAGAATCCTTGTTGGCGAGAAGTGGATAAAGAGGAATGGCATAGTCACAGAGGAATATTGCTACGTTAGGTCTGTATTCACTGTTTTTCCTGTGGCCATTTCTTGTGAATGTACCTTGATGGACTAGACATTACCTTTTGCTTGTATTTTACATTTCTTGACTTGTCGTTTTTGTGTCTTTGTGTTTGGTTTAGTTTATGATGTTGTTTAATCCCTCTTCCAGAATTAGAGCTTATCCACAAAAAAGTGGACCGAGCCACCCAGGCACCCCTGCCCATTTTTTAATTGGGTTGTCTTTTTGATGCTGAATTGTAGGAGCCTCTTCTTTATGTATCCTGGATATTAAACCCTACTCAGAGATATGATTTGCAAATATTTTCTCCTTTCTGTGGGTTGTCTTTTCACTGATGATGGTGCCCCTTTGATGCAAAAATTTTTTAATTTTGATGAACTCCAGTTTAAGCTTTCCTTTTTTTTAATGCTATGTGGTTTTGGTGATATATTTAAGAAACTTGCCAAATCCAAGGTCATGTAGAATTGCTTTTATTTATTTATTTTTTCTGAGAGTTTTATAGTTTTAACTTTTAAATTAGATCTGTGATCCATTTTAGGTTCCTTTTTGTGTGTGATGTAAGGTACGGGTCCAACTTAATATGGATTTCCAGTTCTCCCAGCACCATTTTTTTTTTTTTTTAATTTTATAGGAGTCCTTTCCTCACTGAATGGTCTTGGCCCTTGTTGAAAATCAACTGGGCATATATGTGAGAGTTTATTTCTGGACTCTGTATTCTATTCCATTGCACAGTATGTCCATTCTTATATCAGAATGTTTTTATTACTGTATTAAAGGTTTTCTTTTTGATTGACTAGTTTATCATTCTTACTGTGTAAGAATGTAATCTTTAAAAATATCTCTAATATGTATCTTTAAAATTTGCTTTTAATAGTTTCATTTAGTTGACAGTACTTAAACAAGAACTGAAAATATCAAATTTATAATGAATCCTGTGGGACTTAGTATACCAGGAAAATTAATATTAAAGCAAGCAGATTTGGGATTATTTAATTAATACTGCATTTTCTTTGGAAATTAGAGGGAAAAGCATAAAGACAAAAAGTGAATGTTGTTTGTACTTGCTCACAGAACAAAAAGAATTAGAAAGACCAATTATTTATATAATCTAGTAAGTGATGCTTTAATTTCATGTTAAATGTCACTGTATTTTAGTTCTAGAAGTAATCTACTTAATGAAACTCTTTTAGAAATTTCATAAAAGAAAATAATTTGTATTTTGTAAAGAGCATTTTCAATAAGGAGCTAGTAATGGCAGACTCTTAATTATTAAGCCAGATCTGAATGGCTATGTTTATTAGGCTTTTTTTATGTTACAGATTTCTAACTTAATTTTGTCTCTTTTCAGACTGCAACAAAAATTAGAAAATTAAGATATCAGATGTTATTCTTTCTCTGTTGATATACAAATTTTTGTTTTTATCACTTTTTTTTCAGAGTAGGTTTATACCCTCCTCCCCTATATTTTAACTGTACTCCTTAAGTAAATTGGGATTTATGAAGTAAAAATATTTTGTAACAAGAATACTGGGTCATAAATTAAAGGCACATCTCTCTAAGAAAATATAATTTAACCCTTTTACAGTTTGCTATAAATGAATTAATTCTACCCCATGGACCAAAATCGATGTCCCCCCCATAACTCAGTTGCTTACTTTGACTTTTTTTCTGATAAGTCTCACAATTATTAAAAGTTGTATAATGGCCAGTCTTGCTTTATCTATATCCCCGTGCATTTATTCTCTCCCTGCATAATTTTGAAACAAATCCTAGACTTTGTTTCATCAGTAAATATTCTGATACTGGAGTGTGTGTGTATGTATAGGAACAGACTGCTAGTGTATACAGTTTAGGGAAATCCATTCAGTAAATATTTTTTAAATTTTTACCATGGTCTAGATGCAGTAGATCAGTGCTAGGGATAGACAAAAGTTTAAGATAGTCCCTTTCCTGAAGGAGCTTATATTAATAGCTTAGAGCCATTTCTTACGCTGAAAATGTATGGGCTCTGAAGTCCTGAAGAGTTTGAGTCCAGTCTTAGAAAAACAAAATAGAATTCTTGAGCCAAATAAGAACAGTGAGTTGTATTCTGACATACTGACTCAAACTCAAGGAGAGGTAATACAGTATTCTCCTAGCCCTTTTATCTTAAAAGGGAAAAAAAATAGAACTATATTTGATATCGGCAATAAAAAATGTTAGAAATACACAAAGAGTTAGGCTTATCAGTTATAAATGACTATTATGCTTTTAGATTAGGTGAATTAGAATGATGCAAAACCACTATCCTTTCATCATACTGACTTTATAGTTCTTTTTTTTTTCTTTTTAGTACAGTGGTAATTTTAAAATTCATTTTCCACTTTCAAAATGTGCTGGTGATTTTTTAAATCTAGAAGCTATGTTACATATGCCAATTAAGATTTTCTTTTATTCTAAATATTTTCATATTACCGTGATTTTCCTTTTTTTCTCAGCTTTGAGATATTGATGACATTTAATTTCAAATACATTCACAAAATCCTGTTTTTAAACCTTCTTAATATTTATTGATTTCACCTACTACTTTTTGTTCTTCTTGCTGTTAACATTTCAGGCCATCATCCTGCCTACACTGAATGGCTGCACTTTTCCTCTTAACTGTCTGGATTAGAGAAAGCTCCATTTGAGTCCCTTTCCATAGTGCAAGAGTCCTCTTTGTAGAATGCAAATTTGATTTTCTTACTCTGCTTTTTGAAATTCTCAGTGTCTCCCTATTGCGTTTGGGTAAAGCTCGGAGTATGTCCTATAACATGTTTCTTTACCCAGCTAGTGCTTATATCTCTAGTCCCTTCATACTTCGTCTTTATGCTTTCCTCACCCCTTACATGTATGTATATACACCACATCCACTCTTTCCTCCTGCTGCTTCTCCTCAGCTTCCTCTCCCTTCTTTTGAAATCTGATACTTGTGCTAGGTATTCTGGTAGGGCCTTGTATTTACCTTTTTAGAGCACTTTTACTGTATTGCCAGACCACTTAATTTCTGTCCTTTCTAGCTTTAGTGTCTTATTTTTCCTCTTTATCTTTGGGGCCTGGTGACTGGGACATAATAGGCACAGATCAATATTTATTGAATGAATGAATACATACTAGTAACCCATTGCTGTGATATAAATTACCCTAAAACTTTGGAGCTTAAAAAAAACCCAAGCATTTATTATCTCCCAGTTTCTGTGGGTCAGGCACTCAGGAGTGGTTTAGCTGGGTGGGTCTGGCTAAGAATCTCTCATGAGGTGTAGTCATCAAGATGTTGGCTGGGGCTACCTGAAGGCTTGACTGGGCCTCAGAGGGAGGATACTTCAGGATGGCTCACTCACATGGCTTTTGACAGAAGGCCTGATTCTTGCTGGCTTTTGGTGTGAACCATTTCTATTGACATAGACCCCTTCATAGGGCACCTTGAGTATTCTCATGATGTGGAAGTCCATTTCCTTTAGAGTGAGTGATCTGAGAGAGAGAGCAAGGAGAAAGCTACAGTGCCTTTTATGATATGGTCATACATAGTCACTACCACTACATTCTATTCCTTAGAAACACGTCACTAAAGTTAACTCACAATGAAGAGGAAACTCTACCTGTGAAGGGAGGAGTATCAAAGACTTTGTGGGTATATTTTATAACCACCACAGAATGGAACAGTAGTAATTGGACCCTTGGACCCCACCAAAATAGGTCATTTTTCCTGTTTATAAAATAAATTTGTTTAGGGACGCCTGGGTGGCTCAGTCGGTTGAGCGTCAGCCTTCGGCTCAGGTCATAATCCCAGGGTCCTGGGATTGAGTCCCGCATCGGGCTCCTTGCTCGGCGGGGAGTCTGCTTCTTTCTCTGCCTGCCGCTCCCCCTGCTTGTGCACGTGCTTTCTCTGTGTGTCTCTCTCTCTTTCTCTGACAGATAAATAAAATCTTTAAAAATTTTGTTTAAATGGAAATACATTTTTAAAGTATGCTTTTATTAAAATATTTTACTTGTTTTTGACAAATCAAAGTAGATTGTACATAAATAGTTATGTGAGCTAATTATCTAAATATTCATTATTTTATTGTTGCTCTTTCACTTAGATTCTAGAAATAAGATAAAGTTGTCCCTTAAGTTCTGTATTGCCTGTAAAATGAATGTGACACGGTATTCACCGCTTTAAGGCTTATTGCAGGTCTTCAAAAAATCAAACACATTTATCTGTGAACTGTATTTATATACTTGTACGAGAGAAAAATATAGCTTTTTAAACTTGTAGCTTAAAACAAAATTTAAATTAGTTATATAAAAATTAAAGTCTCTTTGGCCTAATACACATAACTTGCTCATTCAAAAAAAACCGGAGTTGCTAACATATGCCAGGCATTTTAGTAGGTGCTGGTTATATATCAGTGAACAGAAGAGACATATTCTTGTCCACATAGAGATCATGATCTGGTAGAGAGCAGATAATAAACAGATAAATAGATATTTACCAACAGCAGTCAGTACTCTCTATGGAAGAAATGAAAAAAGGTGAAGTGATAGTTACTCTACATTGAGTTACTTCTACATTGTGAGAAAAGGATTGTCAGGAGAGATGACCTTAAAGCTGAGAAGTAAAGGAGTTATCCCTGCCAGGAGCTTATAGGAAGAGGGAATGCCTGCAGTGTGAACAGTTGGTGCATGAGGAGTTGAAAGAATGCCTGGAGATGTCCAGGGGGAGAATGGAATGGAGTTTGAGAGACAGAGATTGTGTTATCTAGAGTTTAAGAGGCTATGACAAGGAGTATGGATTTAATTCAACACACTGAAAACCATTAAAGGATTCTGAAGTTCCATTTTACAGTTTGTGCTAACCAAAGCCAAAAGGCTCTTCGGCTGCAAAAGAGAAAGTGGGCAAGCAAGAAAGTGGGAAAGTAGTAAGAAGGCATTATAGCAGTCCAGATGAACCATGATGGCAGCTTGATCTAGAGTGGTGGGAAAGAAGATGGATTTGAGATCTAGTTCATAGGTGGAACCGGTGGGACCTGACATGAAGTCTGAGGGAAAGGAACATAAAGAGAATACCCAGGTTTTTGGCTTGAGCAGACCAGTGAATGGTAATATCCTTAAATGAGATTGGAGGTCAGTGAGAAGGGAAATCAAGAGTTTGACAGTGTTGATTTTGTTGTGTTTGCCAGTCATCCAGTGGACCTGTCAGATGGCAGACAATTAGGTAGTCCTGGAGCTCAGAGTTTTAAGAGGAGATACACAGATGGTATTTAAAGTTGTGGAATAGATGAGATCTTTTCTAGGGAGGGGGTGCCCTAGGAACTCCAGCTTTTAGGACTTGCATGCATGGGCAACGTTGGTGCTTTCTTTTTAAAAACAAACAAACACAAAAGACAGAATTGCGGCAGAGAAAGTTTGGTTTATTCCTATCTAATATGTATTAAAGACATGTTTTGTTTTTTTAATTTGGCAGCAGTGTGGTTAAATGAGAAATTTAAATATCCAGCCAGCCACCTGTTCAATGAATAAGCCACTTTTACCAGCTCTGTGACTTTGGAGTTTTACTTCTCTGAGCCTCAGTTTCCTAATCTGCTAAAGGGCATAACCCCAGAGTTGTTTTGAAGATGAAAGGAATTTATCTAATGTGTCTGGGATGTTTTGGGATGGTGTCTGGTACATACTAAACACTCAATATTCTTTTATTTTCTTTTTCCTTGCTCTTAATTTGTTTATATGTGTATCTCAGCGGGAGAAGGGGTTTGAAACAGGCCCTGTATTTATTCTTATTATGATGTTAGGTAGATAGAAATGGAGAGATACAGACATAACATATAAATATGTGTGTGTCTAAAATATCTGATAACTGTTATTTGCTAAATGTTCATAGCCTTTTTGTCCTGATTTTCTCAGATTGTTGTAACTCTCCTGTCTTCACAGAAAGTCATTCCTGGGGCACCTGGGTGGCTCGGTCAGTTAAGCATCCAGCTCTTGATTTCAGCTCATGTCATGATCTCAGGGTTATAGGATCAAGCCCTGTGTCGGCTCCGTGCTCAGCAGGGAGTCTGCCTCTCTCTCTCCCTGTGTCCACCCTCTGCCCTCCAGCCCCCACTCGTGCGCTCTCTCTCTAAAATAAGTAAATAAAAAAGGAAGGTCATTTCTTAAATAATGAAACATTAAAGATAAAGGTTTGTTCTGAAATATTTTTGAAGCCTCATGAGTGAGGGAATGAATTATAACAGTATTGGAGAAGTCACTTCTCCTATGTATTAAAGCTCTGTAATTATTAATATAGAATTCTCAATTGCATATTAAATTGTTCATTGTCAGACATAAACTTGGATAATCTAATACTTCAAAGGCAAAGATAAAATGCTAAATTTGAATCTATGAAGTCTGTTTCTAATTCATTCTTCCCCTCCCACTTTTCTTCCCTCCCTTCCTCCAGATAAAAGCAGTGACTCAGACAGACTCTTCATGTGTGTTCTGCTGTGGAATAGACTCGAGGGGTATTCCATTACTTTGAAATAGAGGATCGTGTGTCTAATATCAAAGGGAATATATTATTTCAGTAGTCCATCACCTAAATGTACTCAGTATAGGTACCAGTGTTTTGAAAGAAGGCTATGCATTGTGCAGTGGGGCTTACAGTGGACCTTCTTGCCTAGTGCCTTGCATGTGGGACAGCTTGCAAAACCTTAGTCCTTTGTTCTCTATTAATATTTCTTGGAAAGGTCTTATAGGTATTGGCAAAGTGCTGTAAAGAAACTCCTTGTCCCTTCTAGAACCCTGTGATCAAGTGGAAAATCTTGTCCAGTAGATGTATCATAGCCCTATTACCTTTTATGTATGAATTTATACCACTATAGAGTGATGTATCTCATCAATTCTAAGATACACATTTTTTTTCTCATGTGCAGTATTTTGACAATGGAATCATCTTGCAGTAGATATTTTAGGCAATTACTGTGTCACTTTTAATTGGCAGTGTTTTTTCCTTGGTACATAAAATGGTCTTACAGTTGGTGGTTATCTTAGATTTCATGAAATATGGTAGCCTTTCAACATTAATGTTGTCTAGCCATAGGATACATAAATTTGATATGCTCATTTGACATGAGCATAAGCTCATGTCAAATAAGAATCAGTTTTTTAGAGATCAGATTATGTTTTTGCATTTATTTTCTGCTCAGTGTTGGTGAATGTTAACAGAGGTCAGCAAACTTTCTGTAAAGGCTACATAGTAAATATATTAGGCTCTGTGGCCCCTGTTCAGCTCTGCTGTTGTAGTCCAAAAGCAGCCTTAGACAACACAAATGAACATGGCTATGTTCCAGTAAGTTTATTTACAAAAACAGTCCAAGGGGCTGAATTTTGCCAATAAGCTAATAAGTTTGCTAACCCATAGTAGGACATTATAATGATCAAGTCACTTCTGAAACATCAGTCCCCCAAATACTTCTAGATCATCTTTGAGGGCTTGTCCATATATTCTGTATTTAAAAAAGTTTCTTTTCGTTCCCACAGTTACTTTTCCATTCCATCTGTCTGTGTCTTGTACAAGGTCATCACACTTACCTTCATGAACCAGTCAGTAGATGTTTGTCTTTCCCCCTGTGAATGAATGATCTTTGGTTTAAGTTTGCAAATGATTTTTCAATTTTTCAACAAATTATTTGTTTATGATTTGTTTGATAAAGTAAGATAAAGTAAGATCAGTGGAAAACTGTTAACAGATTAATAAGTCAGAGTTTTTTTTGTTTTTGTTTTTTTTTAAGAGAGAGAAAGAACCAGTGGTGAGGGAGGGGCAGAGAGAGAGGGAGAGAGAATCTTAAGCAGGCTCCATGCTCAGCACAGAGCCTAATACATGATATGTGGCTGGATCTCACCACCCTGAGATCATGACCTGAGCTGAGATCAGTAGTCTGACGCTTAACTAACTGAGCCACCTAGGTGTGCCAGTTAGAGGTTTTTAATACGGTGTCTGAGAATAATAGTTTACTTACTTTTTTTTTTTTTAATTTTAGACAGAGACACAGCATGATTGGGGGGGTGAGGCAGAGGGAGAAGGAGAGAGAAAATTCTATAAGCAGGCTCCATGCTCAGTGTGGAGCCCAAAGCAGGACTCAGTCTCACCACCCTGAGATTATTACTTGAGCTGAAATCAAGAGTTGGACACCCAACCTACTGAGCCACCCAGGCACCCTGAGAATAATAGTTTAATTAATCCTCTTCCTTAATTTTCAGGGTTGGAACCAGGAAATTGACTACATTTTGATCCATGCCTATAAAGTTTAAGAGGTAACATAATGAAGTTAGTTGAATATGAGAGGTGGCATAATGAAGTTAAGAACACTAACTGTGGAACCAAATAGCCTGATTAAATCTAGGCTTTACTACTTACTAGTCTTGTGACAGTGGGATACTTAACTAATGTCTCTATGCCTCAGTTTTCTATTCTGTAAAATGTGGGTAATAGGGCGCCTGGGTGGCTCAGTCGATTAAGCGACTGCCTTCGGCTCAGGTCAAGTCCCTCAGTGGGGAGTCTGCTTCTCCCTCTGACCCTAGCCCCCTCTTGTGCTCTCTCTCTCACTGTCTCACAAATAAAAATTAAAAAATGTGGGTAATAGTAGTACTTATCTCACAGGGTTGTTTTGAGGATTAAATGAATACCTAGAACTTAAGTGTCATAAATAAGTAAAAATATGATTTCAAACATAAAGTATATATTTAGAAATATTTTCATTACTGTTGAATTTAAGTCAGAATAATTTGCCATTTAAAATAAATGTAAAAGGAACTTGTGATACATAGTGTTTTCTCCTTTTTACCATGGACGTATTTAAAATATTCTTTTCTCTGTGTTTACTTCATGGCAACTATCTAGTATCTGGCTCTTGAATGGGAATTTGTGTTTTTCTCAAGGTGCTAATTTTCCAGTCATTGTTCTGATTTTTTAAAAATATTTTATTTATTTATTTATTTATTTGAGAGAATGAGATAGAGCATGAGAGTGGGGAGGGTCAGAGGGAGAAGCGGACTCCCTGCTTAGCAGGGAGCCCGATGCGGGACTCGATCCCAGGACTCCAGGATCATGACCTGAGCCGAAGGCAGTCGCTTAACCCACTGAGCCACCCAGGCACCCATTGTTCTGATTTTTATAAGACCCATCTTTTGTCTGAATTGGAGAAAGTGGTCTGTTGCTCACTGAAAAACATACTGTTTTATATTCCACTACAAGCTAAAATCTGTGAATTGTTCTAAAGGCTTTGTTCTGCATCACTTCCCTCACTTTCAGTGCCTTGTAGTGGTCTTTCTGATAGAGAATGCTATAATGATATACAAATACATTTAACTTTCATTTGATCTCAGGTGAGGCTGGGTTAATAACTGACATATTAAAATGGATGTAGAAAAACTGACTATCATTTTATAGCAATCTTGGCTTCAATTTTTCTTATACCATACTTGTGAAATATAAATTTATTTTAGCTTATAATAATTTTAAAAAGCCTCTTCAATAATATTTCTATGGTCACCTGTATTTTCTTTTATAACTATTAGGTTTAACTATATAAAACTGCTGATACTGTACCCCTTCTGACCTAATAAAAATGGCATTTCATGTGATTCAGCCTAATAGAAAGCAAGAATTTTGTCTAAAAGTCTTTCTGCTCCTTGTGGTTTGGTTTAACTTCAGCTGTTTGTGACTTTCATTCATTTAACAACATAATGAACTTTTTTCATCTTTATTTTATTTTTAATTTTTTTTTTTTTAAAGATTTTATTTATGGGGCACCTGGGTGGCTCAGTCGGTTAAGCATCTGTCTTGGGTTCAGGTCAGGAAGAGGGAGAAGCAGACTTCTGCTGAGCTGGGAACCTGATGCAGGGCTTGATCCCAGGACCCTGGGATCATGACCTGAGCTGAAGGCAGACACATAACTGACTGAACCACCCAGGTGCCCCATCTTTATTTTATTTTTAAAGATTTTTTTTTTTTTTTTATCAGAGATAGCGCCTGTGCATGTGCATGCATTGGGGGGAGGGGCAGAGGGAGATAGAAACACAAGCTGACTCTGTGCTGAGCATGAAGCCTGAAGTGGGGCTTGATCTCACAACCTTGAGATTAGATCTGAGCTGGGATTGAGTTGGCTGCTCAACCAACTGCACCACCCAGGCACCTCATGTTTTTCATCTTTAAATGTTGATAATACACATCTTCCCTGAGATTTTAAGAGCTATAAATCGTTGTTTAGAAGCTGTTTGTTAAGCTTCTAACGTTCTGGCACCAAGTAAAAGGCTTTACATATGTTGTCTCTAATTCTGACAACAGACCTGGAAGAGGAATTATTATAAATGGCAGAGCTAGTATTTGTACTCTTTTTAATGACCTAGTCTTGGAAATTATATAGTGTTACCCCCAACATTGTATTTGCTAGAAGAGAGTTCTTTTTCAGGAGGGAGATAGACTCCTCTTTTGAAGGTAGGAGTATCTAAGAATTTGTTGACATTTTAAAATCACCACAAAAAGCTGAAGATTTTTGGATGTGCTGTCATGATGAAACATTTATTTTGCCCTTCAGATTTTTTTCTTCTCAAAAAAATATTTTTTTTCCTTTCTTTGATGTCAGTATAAATGATTTATAGGTTAGTGGTCACTCTTGAGTTCTCTGGCTTGATTTTAATTTGAGATATGGTCTATTAACGACCCACAATGAAAGCAGTTTGTCTGAATGTTCTTAGTGGTACAGGAATCTTAATCTTCCAGTTTTTATTGTTTGATTTTTTTTAAATCTATTTTATTACATTTACAAAATATATAATTTATAAGTTGCTTTTATCATTGATCCTATAAAAGGACTAAACCATACCCCTTGTCTTCCCTGAAAATTATTTTGTATTTACCAGATTCACCTTTTGATTAATTCTGGGTAGCAGTTTCCAGACTGCTCCTGGGCAATCTGCAGGTCTGGGTGCCAGAAAGAAAATTGCAGACCATGTATAGAACGAAAACATAAATGTGGTAGAGTCTTTTGGTGTCTATGGAATAAGATGCCAGATTTTCTAGACAGTTAGGGATGTGAAAGAGCTTTGAAAGTAGAGTGAGAAAATGTGAGTGTGTAAAAAGGTCTGAGAACTATGATATAAACTACACCTTTATATTTATGGCTAATCTGGGGGACAGAATGGAAGTATTCTGAGATAAGTTGAATTGCACTATTTCTTCATGTAGTATGTCATATTTGACAGGGGAAATATTGTGTGGAGGATTTTATATTCTTCCTCAGATATCACCTTTCAAGCTGTATGCACAAAAGTCATAGAGAAATACTAAAATGGGTTGTTGATTTAATGCCTCATAATAAATCAATGGTAAAACCAAGAATAAAACCCAAGAATATAGTGACCCAGACCACTCTTTCTTTCTCATCTGATCTTCCTTGGCAAACTCTCATTCTTTGCCCTGAATTTTTAGAGACTGTTTTCTTGTTAGTTTGTTGTTTTTCTTAAAATTATTTTCCTAGCCAAAAAAAAATTGTATTTTTTGAAATTATTAATGAAATAAAATTTCTCATTCTTTGGTTGGTATACAGTTCTGTGAACTCTGATAAGTATACAGGTTAGTGTAGTCTAGCCACTGCCACTATGTGGACATCACCCCAAAAACTTCCTTGTCTTATCCCTTCCTTGTCTCTCCCTTCACTTCCCCTTTAACCCCTGGCGACCACTAATCTGTCTTAATTTAGTTTTCTCTTTTCAAGAATGTCATGTAAATGGAATCATACCCCATGTAACCTTTTGAGACTGATTTCTTTCATGCAGAATAATGCCTTTGAGAATCATCCAAGTTATTGTATGCATCGATAATTAATTCACTTTTATTGTTGAGTTGTATGCCTTTGCCACGGTTTGCATATCCGTTAATCTGTTGAAGGACATTTGGTTGTTTCCATTTTTGGACCATAATGAATGAATTGAGCTGCTATAAACCTGTGTTTAGATTTTGTGTGATCATAAGTTATTTCTCAAGTGCAGGGATCAGTAAAGGACTAGATATTTTGTATTTTAGGCCATGGGATCTCTGTTGTAGCTACTCTGCTCTTGTAATATGAAAGCAGTTACGCACAATACATAAATGAATGGATGTAGTTGTGTTCCAAGAAGACTTCATTTACAAAACAGGAGGTGGGCCAAATATGGCATGTGGCCATAATTTGCCAACCCCTTTTCTGTGATAAATACCTAGTAATGGATTGCCAGGGACATGATAAATACAGGTTTCACTTGATAAGAAACTGCCAGTCTATTGATTTTTAAATACTCAGTTTAATAATATTTAACTCTGGAATGTTGATAAACTCAGACCTTACAGTTCACACATCAGGCCTACATAATTTATGATAAGACAGCCTTTGATCTTGTCTTACATTGAGGATCTGTTTTGCCTTCTACTTTTATTCATATTCATGTGAGGTCTTTTGGTTTAGATGGATCTTTCCTTCCCAGATAAAGGGCATATCCTTTTTTCAGTCATTTTTATTTAACTTACTTAAGATACTAAGATATTCAGGGATATTGTGTCTTTAAGGGATGTGTTAGGAACAGTGAATCATGGTGAGAGCTGATAGGTTTTAAAATCAATCGAACAGTTGATTTTATCCTTGAAATTGAGTGTAACTGAATAGGCAGCCATCACATCATGACATGCAGTCTATTTAGAAGTGTTTGTTCATTCTTTCAAAACCAGACCCAGACTGGTTATCCATATCCCATGCTTACCTAGGAGACCCTTGACTTTGTATTTTGTGTAAGTTCCTGATGACGTGTTAGGCATGAAATCTTAGGTTTATATCCATGTCCTTAGAGTTAGTCTAAGGAACAGGATTCTACAGTTGCTGTTGGAAGGCTGTTGTTTCTGTTTGTTTTGTCTGTGGGTCGCAGAATTAGCTTTCCATAAGTAATATTTTGTTGTGGTTCCCCTGGCTACAAAAGCAGGGATTTGGAGTTGAAAGGGAGGCAAAGAATCTTGGCTATACCACTAGCTCGGAGATGGTGAATAAAGCAGAAAAGGTACATCTTTTTGATTGTGGTTTACAATTAGTTTTGCTCTCTGAAAAAGCGGTGGAGCCGCAGGACCGTGACAACGTCCTGGAAGTGGAAGAACATTTTGTGCTAGTTGTAGTCCCACTTGTCTAAATGTGATGGTTGAAAGGTTATGTCTGTGGGTGGGAAGTGCTCCTGTTAATATATGCTTTTTATAAGAGGTAACTCTTTGAAAAACGAACTCTTTCCTACCTTCTGTTGGCTCGGGCACTGGCAACTGAATCATAGATGGTCTCCTTTAAGAATCAAATAAAAACCATAGACCATCTTCCTAGAATATATGTATATTCACAAATATAATATGCAGTTTCAGAGGTTCATTTATCCCAAGCCAGCACTGTCTAATATATCCTTCTGTGACATTTGGTTCTTAATACGGTATTCAGTAGCTGCTTGTGGGTGTTGGGTACTTCAGATGTCGCTGGTACAGCTGAGAAACTGTATTTTTTTATTTAATTAAATTAATTTGAATTTAAGTGTCGATAGCCACATGTGGCTAGTGGGTGCCATGCTGGACAACACAGGCCTAAGCTCTTCCATGTCACCCTGGTTAGAGTCCCTATAAAAGAGGTTCTTGGGCATGCCGCTTCTTGGGAGTTTGATTTGTTCATTTCACTTCTGATTTTTTTGCAGCCAAACAGTGGTCATTGTATCTGGCTCTTCAGTTATTAAATTTAAACACGAGTTTCGTTGTCTCTAAGTATGTAACCTTTTTGCAATTCAGGGAGATTGTCAGCATTTGATCCTGTTTTTCCATAATGTAGTATCTAGAGCGGGCTTGTCCAGAGAACGTCAGGCGAAGACTATTTAGTGGTGTGCTGTGAGATCTCCTGTGTCACCTTATCCTGCCTTAGGAATACTCTGATGATTTAGAGCCACTTTTGCCCCTAAGAATTTTATTACTTATTTATTTATTTATTTTTTAAAGATTTTATTTATTTGAGACTGAGAACACGAAAGAGAGACTGAGCGAGCATGAGCAGGGTTGCATGGGGGTGGGCAGAAGGAGAAGGAGAAGCAGACTCCCCGCTGAGCAGGGAGTCCGATGTGGGTCTCGATCCCAGGACCCCGGGATCATGACCTGAGCCTAAGGCAGACGCTCAACTGACTGAGCCACCCAGGCCTCCCTGCCCCTAAGAATTTTAAAAGCACATTTCCTATACTTGAACATTATGTAGTAACAAGATAAAAAGGTTGAAGGTAACTTCCATAAAATCTGATTTTAGTTTCTATGGTTGATGGTTCTCAGTCCTGTGTGCATGTTAGAATCAACTAGGGAACCTGTGAGAAAAATGCCTGGGCTCCAGCCCCAGAGATTTTGGTTTAAAAGGGGTGTGTTCTGGGCATTAAAATCTTTTTTTAAAGGTCTCTAGTTCATTCCAGTGTCCAAGCAGAGTTGAAGTTCCCTCATGTGCGAGATAATTGGTGGACCTGGGCTAGCCATGTTGAGTAAAATTTTGAATTAGAGACTAATTCATAATCTCTCCCCCTGGTCCCCTCTTTCTAGTTGGAGCCCAGATTTCAAGTCTTGAGTAAAATATCATCAGGGGAATGGGCCTTATTGTGCTCACACTTTCAGAACCTGTTATCCAAGGAATTCCCTAAAGATCAGTGTATGGGAAGAGAAATTAGTGGAGTTTTGTTTTTAATCTTTATTACCACTAAATTTATTGGCAAAGTAAAATTGTAAATTACTCATGAGTAGAAATGCCATTTTTAATTGACCAGATTTTTGGTCCTATCATTATAAATTTGACTAATATAAATATCATATTTAGGAAATACAAAATGGGGCGCCTGGGTGGCTCAGTTGGTTAAGTGAGTGCCTTCAGCTCAGGTAATGTTCCCAAGGTCCTGGGATGAGGCCCCACATTGGGCTCCCTGCGTAGCGGGGAGCCTGCTTCTCCCTCTGACCCTCCCCCCTCTTATGCTCTCTCACTCTCTCTCAAATAAATAGAATCTTTAAAAAAAAGAAAGGAAATACAAAATGTATCTTCTTGGGAATTATTTTTCATTGGCTAAAGGAGCGTGCATAGAATATATATATATCTATATGCTTATACATATATTGCATATCTTTGCAAAGACATTCAAGAAATTAGTAATGAATGATTCTGGGGAGGCCACCTGGGACCCAGTGGTGGCATATTTACCTTTATTGTATATTCTTTTTAGTATCTTTTTTTTTTTAACACCATGCATATTTTAAACTTCAAAAAATCTTTTTCAATGGCTAAACATGCTTTTTTAAAAAAAATGTTTTGCAGGGACGCCTAGGTGACTCAGTCGGTTAAACGTCTGACTTCACCTCAGGTCATGATCTCAGGGTCCCTAGATCAAGTCCCCACATTGGGCTCCCTGCTAAGTGGGGAGTCTGCTTCTTCCTCTGCCTGCCACACCCCCTGCTTGTGCTGTGTCTTCTCTCTGACAAATAAATAAATAAATAAAATTAAAAAAAAAAAGTTTTGCAGCTATGCTAATAATTTTTACTACTTAGAAAGTACACAATAACCTCGTTGCCATTGAAATTGAAGATATCTGCTTATTGTTTTGTATATTCTTGTTTTGGATGTGTTATTTAGTATATACATTTCCTTTTCCTCTTCTCAACCCAGGTCCTGGGTTTGCACTTTGCTTTAACATTTTCTCCTGGCCCTTTTATTTCACCATGGCCAAATTTGTCTCTTTTATCTTTCCCACTAATCCTTATTCCTTTATGTACTTCCTAACTTAGTTAATGGCACTCCCATTCATCACTCAGGCTGGAAACCTCCATCGCCTTCATCCATTTCCTCTGATCCTGAAAGGCATCCCATTCCCGGATTGTTCATACTGTGTTGGTGACATCTCTTGGGTTTTCCCATACTATTGCTCCTCACCCCGACCTCCATAGGCACTGCCTTTATCACTGAAGGATCATTAAAGTATCCATTCCATGCTTCACATGATGTTTAGAAATATTTCCTCGGGGCGCCTGGGTGGCTCAGTTGGTTAAGTGACTGCCTTCGGCTCAGGTCATGATCCCAGAGTCCTGGGATCGAGCCCCGCATCGGGCTCCCTGCTCCTCGGGGAGCCTGCTTCTCCCTCTCCCACTCCACCTGCTTGTGTTCCTGCTCTGTCAAAAAAATAAATAAAATCTTTAAAAAAAAAAAATATTTCCTCAACATGTATTACTCTCCTGCTTACTAGGAGTTTATTGTTAGCCTAGTGGGTAAGGTTTTTTATGATCTGCCCCTGTTTGCCTCTTCTGTGCAAGCCTCGCATCCAGTTTCCCCCACATTTACCCCCTGTTCCAGCTGTGTCAACGCTGCCAGGACGCAGCCGCATGTCTTGTGCCTTCTCTTCTCTATACGGCTCGTCTGTTCGCCAGAAATAAGGTCTGGCCCATTGTCAGCTGAATGAACTCCTGTTCCATTTCCAAGATTTAGTTCAGATGTCACCTTCTGTATTGATAGTTCTTGTTTACTTATTTATTGCTTATTTTAGCACTTACCACTTCTGTAATATCTTTTGGCTTAACTGTGTGTCCCTAGAGGGTAGGGACCCAGCAGAGTACTTGGCTATAGGAGGTATTAGTGAATGAACAAGAAAATAAAAGTTAAAACATATATTTTTGCACACTTGCTTTATAATTACTTGAACTCACTAAGTCAGTGTTTTTGATAATTTAGTAAGAGCTAAACTAAACTGTACATTTATGAAGAGAGGATTTACTAGATTGTATAACTGAGATTGAGGAAGATGTTTACCTGTTAAAAGAACTGACATTTTTAAAATACCTTTAGATGATTTGGAAGAATACTTTTTATCCAAATTATTTGTATGGTAAGTACAAGACATTTTGACTATTATTCAAATCAGAAGACAAAGTAAGCTTTTATTAACATAATCAGAGCTTATGTTCTTGAAAGCAATAATGCTGTATTTACTTGACATATATTCTGTTCTTTTGACCTTTTATTTTCACACCGGGGATTCCTTTGGATATTGATACCTATTTGCCTTTTATAATTTCTTAGCTTGAATGTAAGTGTTATGGTAGAAATTTACTCTAGTTTCCAGTTTTATGTTTCCTTTAAATACTTTCATATACATTTAAATTGATTCTGTGCTAATTTTTTAAACAAGAATTATCTGTTTATAGATCTCAGTGATCTGTAACCTGTAGTCTATAGACCTGAGTGATCTAGGTTTTTCAAAAAGGAAAGTCTGTTGATTGAAATCGAAAATGTAGGGCGCCTGGGTGGCTCAGTTGTTAAGCGTCTGCCTTCGGCTCAGGTCATGGTCCCGGGGTCCTGGGATCAAGCCCCGCATCAGGCTCCCTGCTCCGCGGGAAGCCTGCTTCTCCCTCTCCCACTCCCCCTGCTTGTGTTCCCTCTCTTGCTGTGTCTCTCTTTCTGTCAAATAAATAAATAAAGTCTTTAAAAAAAAAACGAAAATGTAGGAATTGAGAAATTTAAGTTTCCTCATCTGTAGACGTACCTATCTTGATGTCTATAATAAAGGATTTCCATTTAGAGATAACTGGGTAAAAGCATTTGTATTCTCTTCTTCCTCATGCTAACTGAACAAACTAATAGTAAAGAATAGGGAAGAAATCTTTTAACTTTAGCGAAATGAGAAAACCACAATCCCAAGCCTCAGAGTGCAGGAAGATCTGCCAGACACTGTGAACTTTAGAATAAATTGAGGAACTGTGAAAACATTTAAACATAGCATAGAGCTCCCCCGAAGTAGGTGGCCTGGGGACTACAGAGTGGGAGGCGAGGAGAGGCTGCAGGAAAAGACACAGATAGACTTTTTATGCAGAAAACAGTGGGGAAGAAGCAGCTGAGGGGAGGAGGTAGTTTACAGAGCTGTCACCTGGGCATCAGTTGATGGAAAGCAGAGGATGAGAAATAAATCCCGAATCACAGTGCAGACAATTGACAGCTTAGCATTTTCCTCTTCTCTGTGTGCCTCAGCCATGCTGGCTTCATTCCAGCTCTTCAGCCATGCTAAGCACGTTCTTACCTTGAGCCTTTGATTTAGCTTGTCCCTCAGCCTGGAAAATTCTTCCCCTAGAAAAGCTTATGGATCCCTCCCTCATTCAGATTTCTCTTGTGTTCACTCTTTAGAAAAGCATTCCTTGACCATGCGGACTCAAACAGCAACCCTGGGAACATTCTATTTTCAAAGCTTACTTTATTTTTCTTCATAGTCATCTCGCCACCAGGCCTGTATATTGATTTTTTTTTTCCTCTTCCCTACTAGCATCTAAGCTCTAAAAGGACACGTAGTTAGTAGGCTTCTGTTCCCCCTCTATGTTCCTAGCACCTAGAACAGTGCCTGGCACATAGTGGTGGCTTAATAAATACTTGTTGAATAGATTATTAAGCAAGTAAATGAACACACAGGTGTTCTAGGAGGCAACATAGAATTAAGTCTTGTACCCTGTAAAAACTGAGAGATCCATGTTGAGAGGCTTAAGAGACATTATCAGCAAATAGCAATAATTTGTCCTTATTTTTATCCTGATTCATGTAAAATAATTATAAAAATGACATTTATGAAATAATTGACCATTGGAACACTGGATATTTAAGACTGTGTATGTAGTAGCGCTATAAATCAGTCAGGATTTATTTGTGAAGACCAAAATCCATTCTAGCCAGTTACAGCAGGAGGATACTTATTGCAGGCTTTTCATGGCTTACAGAGAGAAGGAAGGGCTGAACAAACAGATTTTAGGCTCATGGATCTTGACGCTTTACAAACCTTTCCCAGTGCTATACCACAGAGCCAGGCTGTTGAGGGTTCTGCTTCTTTCTCTGTAGATCAGAATACCGTTGGAGGGATTACCAAACTATTACCTATAGGCAACGTCTAATCTAAACTGTTTATGTATGTCCTTCTAGTTAATAATGGTTTTTGCATTTTTAAAAAAGATTTTACTTAGAGCACAAGCCTCCCCCCATAAAAAATTATTTTAATGAACAAAGTTAGATACTATCTGTTTCAAAGTCTTAAAATTAATGGGGCACCTGGCTGACTTGGTAGGTGGAGTGTGCGACTCTTGATCTTGGGGCTGTAAGTTCGAGCCCCATGTTGGCTGTAGAGATTACTTAAAAAAAAATAAAAATCTTATAGAAACAAAAATTCTTACAACTAGTGTATGAGAAATATGGTGGGAGTTAGAGCTCAACATCCATTCTACCCTGTTTCTATAATGTACTTTCATACATTACAGAGGCTATAAAACAAATGGCAGGGTTTTCAGGCTCCTATGTGAATAGGTGCTTGTTGCAGTTGAGGTTCAGCCAGTCAAACTTCCTTGCCCAAATTATGAAAGGCAGAAGTGAAGCAGAGACCACACTCTGCTGACATTTACATTTTTAGCTGCAGTGTTAGCAGAGATCTCGGTATCCAGTAGGGAAGCAGGGTATGACACATCCCATTTGGCTGGCCCATCATACTGGCTGTAAAGCAAGCAGCAGTAGAGGTACTTCCTGAAATGGCACTGAGAGGGAATGTTCTAGAGCATGAGCTGGCAAACTTCTGTCTGTTAAGAGCCAGATAATCAATATTTTACTATGTGGTTTCTGTTGCAACTATTTAACACTGCCACTGTGGTGTGAAAGTAACCATAAATGATAGGTAAATGAGTAAGTTTCGTGGTGTTCTAATACAACTTTATGTATGAACACACATTTGAATTTCATATAATTTTTAGGTGCCACAAAACACTTTTTTTTCCCATCCATTAAAAGATTTTATTTATTCATTTGAGACACAGAGATAGAGGGAGGGAGGGAGAGAGAGAGCATGAGCAGGGGGAGAGGCAGAGGGAGAGGGAGAAGCAGGCTCCCCGCTGAGCCAGGAGCCCGATGCAGGACTCGATCCCAGGACCCTGGGATCATGACCTCAGTGGAAGGCAGATGCTTAACCATCTGAGACACCCAGGCAGCCCTTTTCCTTCCATTTAAAATTGCAAAAACTAGGGTGCCTGGGTGGCTCAGTCGGTTAAGCATCTCCCTTCGGCTTGGGTCATGATCCCAGAGTCCAGGGATCGAACCCCACATTGGGCTCTCCACTCAGTGGAAAGCCTGCTTCTTCCTCTGCTGCTCACCCCACTCATGCTCACTCTCTCTCTCTCTCTTTCTTTCTCTTAAATAAATAAAGAAAATCTTAAAAAAAAAAATTTTTTTTTCTAATTCAGAATTATTGACTGGTTTAGCTATAACTAGTTCTAGGTGATAGTCACATCACATGTATTCTGACATTCCTTTGTTGTTGTAGTTTTAAGATTTTATTTATTTGAGAGAGAGAGAGAGAGAGAGAAAACAAGCAGGGGGGAGGGGCAGAGGGACAGGGAGAAGCAGACTCCCGCTGAGCAGGGAGCCCAATGCAGGCTGGATCCCAGGACCCTGGGATCTTGACCTGATCCAAAGGCAGATGCTTAACCTACTGAGCCACGCAGGTGCCCCCCTGACATTCCTTTCTTAACAGCACTATAAAGCCAGTACCAATAGTATGTGGCTTATGGTAGTTTGACTACTTTCCTGGGGTCACACAGATGGGAGGGACAAAGTTCAAAACCTGTCTTCCTGACTCCAGAACCCTTTTACTACCATCCTTGGCTCTTGTCAGCCTATTGCTTGTCCATCTGTGATGTACCATGTTTATGAATCTGCCAGAAATTTTGCATCACATACTGAGAACATTTAAATGTTCTAATTCAGTTCTCAATGCCTTTACAGAAGTTACAACCTTTTAGCTTTGTTTCTTCAGTAAAAGCAGACTAAGAGATTTTATCCTCTTTTTGGGGGGGGGATAATATTGATTCATACTTAATGCAAAGGGTCTCTGAATATACAACACTGTATAATCTATTATTTTCTTAGAAGACAATAGAAGTTTTAGTATTGATACTAAATTTATATTTTGTGAGGAACACATGTATAAACTTCGACCACAATATTCATATCAGCAACCTCACAAAGAATAGAGACTTTGCCCTTAAAGTAGTTGAGTATGCTAAATCAGGCCAATCAGATAAGGATTCAGGGAAACATTTCCTGTGAGAATATTTTCATGAAAGGATATTTTTAATTTAGATTCTTAGTCATAATACCCTAAGTTTTTGAGGTTAAGTTGAAATATTTTCAAGGCTAGGCCTTGGGACAAAATAATTGAAAGCACGTAATCAGACTTGAAGAGAAAAAGAAGAGACATAATGAAGTAAATAAAATACAAGCTTCTGAAGTACTAGTGAGGCCCAAGCACAGAGGTGTGCTGGTAAATGTTTAACAACTGGCTCTCCAGGAAAAAAAAAACCTTCTAAGAAACCCTGATTCTTAGCATTTGTTGATATCTTTGGTATAAATACTCTCATCATGGCTGGTTTTCACGCTATTAATGGTTTGACAACTGGCTCTCTACATTTCTGAAAATTTAGCCATCGGTTCCACCACACCACTTAGCTTAGCCTGGAAACAAGGTAAAAACACTAGAAGAGGCAGGGCAGAAATAGTTTACATTTACATTTATAGTGAATATGCAGGGAAAATATTTTATGAAACTTTGAGTTTCTCTTTTTTATTTTTTACTTTTTAAGTTTTTATGTAAATTCCAGTTAGTTAACATACAGTATAATAGTTTCAGGTGTATGATATAATTCAGAGGAAGACAAATACCATCTTATTTCGCTCATATGTGGAATTGAGTTTCTCTTTTATTTATTCTTTTAAAATATTTTTCCATTTCACAGAAACAGAGAGGGAACACAAGCAGGGGGAGTGGGAGAGGGAGAAGCGGGCTTCCTGTGAAGCAGGGAGCCTGATGCGGGACTCGATCCTAGGACCCTGGGATCACGACCAAGGCAGACACCCAATGACTGAGCCACCCAGGGGCCCTTGAGCTTCTCTTTTAAATCAAAAGTGTTCATCTTATTTAAAAAAGTATTTTATTCACAGAAGAATAAGATGAATGTTTCTGTTGATGTTGGAAGAAATTTTTTCTAAGGATAATATCTCATATTTTCTCTTTAATGAGGAAAAATTGCTCAGAACATGTTAAATTACATAATATAATGTGTGTAATTGTTAATAATATTCATTTAATTTGTATTTTTCTTTGGTGAATCCTGCGAGGAAATTATTTCCTTAATATTCTGAATATTATTCCTTATTTGGGGTTATGTGGTTGAGTGCATGGTGTGAGTTCTGGGGAGGACTTCAATTAAAGAGAACAGGAAACTTAAAGGAAAAGCAAATGTAGTTAAGTATATGTGGCATTTCCCTTATGTGTCAGATGTATCTAGAGATACTAAGGCTTCTCTGCCAAGATATTACTCATGAATCATGTTTCTCGTTGCTAGTCTGGTTACACCCATGGTGGAAGATATGCAGAGTAAACATGGGCTTTCTGTATGTGTGTTTTTAACTTCTTGGGGACAGAAATACTTGGGATAATTGTGTCCAAATGTTTTAGAGAAGAACAAATAGTACTGTCATTGCTAGGAATAGCTAGAAAATAAAATCACAATTACATTGATAAATAAAATTATTTCACAACGACAGAGAGACAGCTTCCATTTAATAGGAAGAACATTGGACTTGGAATAAATTGTCTTGAATTCAAATTTCAGCTTATTCTACTTATTGGATCTTTTTGGCAAGTTGCTGTTACCATTCTGAACGTCAGCTTCTTCATCTGTGAAGTAGGCATACCATTCTGTGGTAGAAAATAAATGAATACATTTCATTGTATTTGGCTGTGGATTTCAAGTCTCTATTTCTTAGACAAAAACCAATGCAGAGGCAGGAAACAAGAGGTCCTTAGGGATTAACTCCAGCACTGGCTACTAATTGCTGATGCTGTCCCTTTAGACTCTTAAAATGATTCAAGGGCAGAATGGCTGGTGTTTTCCACTTGGAAAAACTGATTACAAACCAATGTGTAGAAAAGTTTGTGTGGGAAGAATTAACATAGAGAGAACAAAGCTGCACAAACCTGATTAGTTAAAATAGCCTGTGGAGAGGCCAGTGAATTCCTTTTTTTTTTTCTCTGTTGTTGAAAATATATATTTTTTAAGATTTTATTTATTTGAGAGAGAGAGAGTGCAGGGGGTGGAGAGGGAAGGGCAGAGACAGAGGCGGAGAAGCAGACTCCCTGCTGAGCGGGGAGCCCGAGGTGGCGCCTGATCCCAGGACCGTGAGATCATGACCTGAGCCAAACTCAGACACTTAACCAACTGAGCCACCTAGGCACCCCTCTATTGTTGAAAATCTTTTAAAAATGTACTTATTTTCCCTGACACTTTTCTTCCCCGTAGCCCTGTCACCCTGCTACTAGATGAGGTTCCCTGCTGTACTTTTCCCTAGTGCTGTGTGCTTCCCTGGTATAACATGCTTCACCTATATGACACCCAGACTAAGCTCCATGAGATCAGATATCATGTCATTCTTAAAAGATTTGGCATTTCAGAACAAGTGGTAAATGCCACATGTGCTAATTGTTATTGACATTCACCACTGTATCCCAAAGATCTTCCTAGCAAAATGGCTGACATTTTATAATTCACTCTTAATTCAGAATATTATAGTACAAAAGTCATCGTTCTGAACCATAGTTTCTTAAATATATAGCCATAGAAAAAAATGGGAGGGAGATTATGACGAAGTTGTAATGATTCCAAAATACTAATAGAAGCTGCTTTTTTAGTAAAGCCAAATCTAGGTTATTCAGCACTACAGAGCCATCTTGGTATTCCCAATGTGATTTTTTTTATTAATGGAGATCATGGGTAGGCTTGTCTGAAGATTAGAAAAAGCGCAGATTTATCATTATAAGCTGCGCAATTTGGGGCCCCTTGGTGGCTCAGTTGGTTATCTTGGCTTTGGCTCAGGTCATGATCTCGGAGTCCTGAGATGGAGCCCTGCATCAGGCTCCACACACAGCGTGGAGTCTGTCCCTCTCCCTCTGCTCCTCCCCCTCCTCGCTCGCTCGCTCTCATAAATAAATAAAATCTTTATAAAAAATGCATAATTTAGGGCGCTCAGTTGGTTGAGCAACTGCCTTCAGCTCGGGTCATGGTCCCGGAGTCCTGGGATCGAGTCCCACATCGAGCTCCCCCTGCTCTGTGGGGAGCCTGCTTCTCCCTCTCCCTCTGTCTGCCACTCCCTCTACCTGTGCTCACTCTCTCTGTCAAATAAATAAATAAAATCTTTAAAAAAACCACAAAACTGCATAATTTATTTTGATGTAATAAAGAACCCAGTTTTATTTCCTTTTTTTCTCTCTGATACTGGAAATCTTTCTGGAAGTGTGGCTCTTCTTTCTCTGAGCCAGGTCCTACTTCCTTAAGGTTTATGATAATGCCAGATTATCATCTCTGGCTAAAAGTCATTCCCTCATCCCCAAGAGGATGGAGAAGTCTATCCAGACTTTGTGCCATTCTAACAATCACAAATGGTTTTAAGAAAAATATTTAGCTAAATATTCCTACACATAAAAGTTTTTTTCTTGTTACTTGCAGAGCAGATAAAGTCCCCTTTGAGGGATTTTTAAAGTGTCAGAGGATTAAAAGGAATAAAAAGGTTAAACTGAGAAATAACTAAGAATCACTTTAGAAAAAAATAGCAACTTGTATGTGATTTAAAGTGGTTCAGTTGAAACTCATTTAAGAAATGAAATGGTTTTTAAGTATTTGATTTTAGTTATCGTAGGGTAAATGTATAGTTCTTATATAAAACAGTTTGTTGGTTTTTATTTAACTAAATTCAGAAGTATTACACAAGCAATTACTTCCTTTAAAGACCTGTAATTTAATGGCAGACAGGCACAATAATTTTGAAGCATTTAGTCAGTATGTATTCTTGCAACAATTTGTTTTATGTACATGTAGTTTTAATTTTAAAAGATGGTGTTGTAATATATATTTATCCTACTTTTAGTTCCTTTCACTCATCATTATGTTTTTAAGATGCATCTATCCAAAATGTATACTTTTAAACGAATCTATATGATTGTGTATAAACCCTGTTTTACTTACTCCTCTTCTTAGTGATGAACGGTGATGAACCTCTAGCCTCCAGCCCTCTAGTCTCCACAAACAACCTAAGTTATTACCCATACGAATTTCTTTGGAATATATACTGAGGAGCAAAATACAAGATTGAGTAATGCAAAACTGTGCTTTAGAGAGGAGACATAACATCCAACAGCACAGAAATACAAAGACTTAGAATATAAGGAAAATCATATGCCAACAAATTAGACAACCTAGAAGAAATGGGTAAATTCCTAGAAACATAAAACCTCTACAGACTGAATCAGAAAGAAATAGGAAATTTGAACAGACCAATTACCAGTAATGAATTTGAAACAGTAATCAAAAAATTCCCAACACACAATAGTCCAGGACCAGGTGGCTGGGGAAATTCTATCAGATATTTAAAAAGAATTCATACCTAATCTTCTCAAACTATTCCAAAAAATAGAATAAGAAGAAGAAAAGCTTCCAAATTCATTCTGTGAGGGCAGCATGACTCTACAAAAAGAACTACAGGCTAATAATTCTGATGAACATAGATGCAAAAATCTTCAGCGAAATTTAGCAAACCAAATCCAGCAATACTTTTTGAAAAATCATTCAGCAGGATCAAGTGGAATTTATTCCCAGAATGCAAGGGTGGTTCAGTATTCACCAGTCAACCAAGGTGATACATCACATCAATAAGAGAAAGGATAAAAACCATATGATCCTCTCAATAGATGCAGAAAAAGCATTTGACAAAGTACAACATCCGTTCATGGTAAAAACCCTCTCAACAAAGTAGGTTTTGAGAGAACATACCTCAACATAGTGATGGCCACATATGAAAAACCCACAACTACCATAATACTCAATGGTGAAAAACTGAGAGCTTATCTTTTAAGGTCAGGAACAACACAAGGATGTCCACTCTTAACTACTTTATTCAATATAATACTGGAAGCCCTAACCACAGCAATCAGACAAGAAAAAGAAATGCATCCAAATTGGTAAGGAAGAAGTGTAACTTTCACTGTTTGCAGATGACATGATACTATATACAGAAAACCCTAAAGGCTCCACCAAAACGCTACTAGAACTGATAAAATGAATTCAGTAAGGTCACTGGATGCAAAACTAATATACAGAAATCTGTTACATTTCTGTACACTAAATGAAGTAGCAGAAAGAGAAATTAAGACAACCATCTCACTTACAGTTGCAACAAAAATAATTAAATACTTAGGAATAAACTTAACCAAAGAGGTGAACGACCCATACTCTGAAAACTATAAAATGATGAAAGAAATTGAAGCAGACACAAACAAATGGAAAGATACTCCATGCTCATGGAATGGGAGAATCAATATTGTTAAAATATCCATACTACCCAAAGCAATATATAGATTTAATGTAATCTCTATCAAAATATCAACAGTTTTTAGAGAACTAGAACAAATAATCCTGTGTGGAACCACAAAAGACCCTAAGTAGCCAAAACAATGTTGAAAAAGAACAAATTTAGAGGTATCACAATCCCAAATTTTAAGATATACTACAAAACTGTAGTATAGCAAAACAGTTTAGTACCGGTACAAAAATAGGCACATAGATTAATAGAAAAGAATAGAGAGTCCAGATAAAGCCCCAATTCTATGACAGAGGAGGCAATATACCATGGGGAAAAAACACAGTCTCTTCAACAAATGGTATTGAGAGAACTGGACAGTTACATGCAAAAGACATGAATCTGGACCAGTTTCTAACACCATACACAAAAATAAACACAAAATGGATTAAGGAGATAAATGTAAGACCTGAAAACATAAAACTCCTAGAAGGAAACAGAGAATAATTTCTTCGACATTGGCTATAGAAGCATTTTTTTGGATATGTCTCTTCTGGCAAGGGAAACAAAAGTAAAATTAAACTGCTGGGATTGCACCAAAATGAAAAGCTTCTGCACAGCAAAGGAAACCATGAACAAAGCAAAAAGACAGCCTATTGAATGGGAGAAGATATTTACAAATGATATATCCAATAAGGGATTAATATCCAAAATATATAAAGAACTTACATAACACCAAAAAAAACAAATATTAAAAACGGGCAGAGGACATGAGGCATTTTTCCAAAGAAGACATACAGATGGACAACAGACACATGAAAACATGCTCAACATCACTAATCACCAGAGAAATGCAAATCAAAACCACAATGAAATACCATCTCACACCTGTCAATGGCTAAAATTAGCAACATAGAAAATAACAGATGTTGGTGAAGATGTGGAGAAAAGGGAATCCTCATACACTGTTGGTGGGAATGCAAGCTGGTGCAGTCACTGTGGAAAACAGTATGGAGAGTCTTCAAGAAACTTAAAAATTGAAATATCAGATGATCCAGTAATTTCACTGTTGGGTATTTACCCAAGGAAAACAAAAATACTGATTTGAAAATATATGCAGCCCCATGTTTCCTGCAACATTATTTATAATAGTCAAGATTTGGAAGCACTGCAAGTGTCCATTGTTAGACAAATGGATAAGGGAGCTGTGGTGTGTGTGTGTGCGCGTGTGTGTGTATAGACACACACATTGGAATATTACTCAACCATAAAATGAATGAAATCTTGCCATTTACAACAACATGGATGGACCTAGAGGGTATTGTGCTAAGTGAAATAAATCAGAGAAAGACAAATACCGTATGATTTTAGTCGTATGTAGAATTTAAGAAACAAAACAAATGAACAGATTAAAAAGACAAAAAAGCGGACTCTTAAATGTAGAGAACAAACAGTTTACCAGAGGGGAGTTGGGAGAGATGGGTGAAATAGTGTAAGGGGATCAAGAATATGCTTCTTGTGATGGTCACTGAGTAATATATGTAATTGTTGAATCATTATATTGTGCACCTGAAACTAATGTAACACAATATGTCAATTACACCTGAATTTTAAGAAAATTAAAAAACACGCCACACACCACCCTTTATTTAGATCCTCTACCGGACAGTTTTCCCTGTATGTGGGTCTTGTCTACATGTCCAAGAGGCATTTCCTGACTTGCTGCTTGTTGCTAATATAAGAGGTATAAAGTGGCATTTCCTTATTTTAGTCTGCATTTCTTTGATTACTGAGGAAATAAAAACATCTTTTCATGTGTTTGGCCTTCCAGGGTGCTTGTTCATGTTTTTTTGTTTTTGTTTTTTGTTTGTTTTTTAATTGGGATTGCTGTATTTTTCTTGGTGATTTGAGTTTGTGATTTGTGATTTTTCTTTTTTTTTTTGTAAATTCTAAATTATAATCCCTGTGGTTTTAGACATTTCAAATATCTTTTCCCATTGTGTTATTTCACTTTTTGCTTGGTTCACTATGTGATTTGCTGAGCCAAAATATATATAAAATTTTTTTTTTTAGAGAAGGGGTGGTGGGTAGAGGGGGAGAGGGAGAGGGAGAGAGAGAAACTTAAGCATGCTCCATGCATAGCATGGAGCCCAGTGCAGAGCTCCATCTCCCAACTCTGAGATCATGACCTGAGCCGAAATCAAGGGTTGGACGCTTAATCAGCTGAGCCACCCAGGGGCCCCAAAATACTTAGTTTTTGATATGATCACATTCATTTTATCTTTGCATATGTTATGTAGTTTTGATTATATGCTTAAGAAATTCTTACCTGATTCATAAAGATATCCTCCTTTTCTTTTCTTTAGTTTTACCTCTCGTAATGTCTTTAATCCACCTTGAGGCCACCTTTGTATATGGCTTTAGGTAGAAGTCAATTGTCAATACCACTTACATAAGAATCACATCCTTTCCTGTGTTCTTTATCATATGTTAGGTTTCTAATACATGCCTGGATCTGTTTCTGACCTCTCTCATCTGCATTTTGGTTTGTTTATTCTTATGTCAGTCACTGGTTTTATTACCGTGATTTGGCAGAGGATTATTTTCACAATTTAAAATTACATAACTTAATGTTCCAAGTTTCACTAAGTTTTAACAGTTTCATTGTTATCTCTTTCTTAAAGACATTTATATTATGTTTAACATATTAACTAGTAACCATGATCCATGAAACATTTCTGTTGGAAATTCTGGATCAGTTTCTTTAAATATAATTGTATTAGAATTCCAAATCCATTTCTTTAAATATATATATTAATTTTAATTGTTTCATGGGTCTCTTCCCCATTTATTTGAAGTGCTAAATTTTGCTTTTAGCAAAATCAACTAAAATGTCTTGGAATGATGATAGAATAACTTTCTTTTATATAATTTCAGAAAGAAAAATAAAACTGAAAAGTAATCTATATTTTCTTGAATTCTAAGTCTTTGCATGCAGCACTTCTCTACCTAGAACATCTTGCTCAATCCAAATTGCGATTTTTAGCATCTTATATGTACTTTGTAGGAGGAAGTTAAGTAACAAAATGAAACTTTATACCCTTCATTTATAGAAAATTTTAATTCTTATAGGTTCTATTTTCTTTTTAAGGAAAAAGCCTAGACATTTGAAATAAAATACTTTATACATATAATTTTAACCTCCAAATGCTAAGCTTACTAGTAAATATCTGAGCTAGGAGATTTCCATTGTATAGCCTATACCTTTGTTCCCCAGCTCCAGTTGAGAGGTTAACTGTAAAATGCATAAGGAGATGAGCAGAATGTGAATAACACTGGGTATGCTTGATCCTCTGGTCCTGAAAGAATAGTCAGTGCTTTTTTAAGATTGTTTCTCCAAAACAATGAGAGTTAGGCTTTACTATGGTATGTTTAAACAAAAAATATCAACAAACCTAAGAACAGTGATCTCGCCACAGTCCATCATTGGGGTCAGTGCCAACTTGTTTAAGGTAGTATTTCATATGTTTTATTACATGGCGTTCCTTCTGAGAGGAGGATGAGATTATTATAAGAAAAATATGGTAAACTGAGTTGCACTCTGCAAAATTATTCACCTAGAATAAAGGGCAATGTATTTAAAACATTGTCAATATTTTGGATGGATTTATAAAATGTATTAAATAGCTAAGTGTTAAGAATAGCATTTCTCCTCTTACTCTTCCCCAAAGGCATTTTTTTTAAAATAGGCTACATGTGATCAACAGTGAAATGATGTAATTAGGACATGACTATTTGTGGCACTCATTCTTATGTGTTGGTATTAGAAGGATAGAGAAATACAGTTTTCTTCTTCTTTTCTTCTCTCCTTCTACCCCTTCATGCCTCAACTCCCTTCTCTTGACCCCTTTAGTTGGAATGTACCCCTCAGTCATGAGAATGTAAGTACATTTTTATATTTCATTTATAGAATATCTAATACAAAAAAATTAGAAGGGAAACAATATTCTGGTTAGCAAAATTACTGGTTATATCCAGTAATAAGTAATTTTTTTGTCCAAAAGATTCATATCAGTACCACCCTTTATATTTTAAAGAAATATATTCTATATTTTAAAGTATGTTTCTTTACGGATTTTATAAATTTCATAAGCGTTTTCATTCATATTACCTCTGTTAAATGAATAAAGAGGATTTAAAATAATTTGGATAGAGGGATTTATGGGAAAGTTAATAAGTGTCAGCAGGACGATTTCTTGCCTCTATCCACCTATCTGTTGCACCATCCATAATACATTTATTATTCATGTTTGGTATGTCAGGTATGTGACAAACACTAAAAAGTTGAATGTAAAAAATATATCTGTTTTTAAAAATCTATATGATAGTTTTATTTTTAAAATCTGTAAGATCATTCTATTTTTTAAAAAAAAAATATGTATGTCACTGACCTCAAACTAGGTTCAAAGTATAGAAATGGTGGAGCTGCCTGTTCCCTAGAGATACCCTCTCTAAGTCCTAAGATGTTTTTACTATAGCTGTGGTAGGTTGAGAAATAGCCTCAGATGGGATCAGGGTTATTGGCTGTTGACTGTAGGCTCAATCCTGATGGAGAAGCTTCATGTGGATCCCTAGTGCATGTTTCTCTAGGTGATAAGAATGAGTCCTGTGGATTTGGGGATAGTCAGTGGCCGAAACACAGACATAGGGTAAATGAACATACATTTTTACACAGAGTGCAAAAAGCTGTCAGAACATTATAAATTTTTATTTCCTTTATTACTGATGAGGTTGTGCAGCCTTTCTTATATTTGTGGTCGTTCATTTGCCTTGTTCTGTGAAATGCCTATTTGTCTTTTGTCCATTTTTTTTTTATTGGGTTGTTTACTTTTCTCAGTGATTTGTAGCCGTTCTTTATATATTTTAGATCAAATGCTTTTTTGTTCATTATAGGTAGTGCAGAAATTTCATTCCCAATTTGTGGCTTGTGTTTACTTTCTGTTGATTTTTCATGTACAGAAGTTGTTAATTTTGATAAGGTTCATCTTGTGTGTGTAGTTTTTTTTTTTTTTTTTTTTTAGAAAAAACACAGGACTTTATTATTCCCATTACAAAGGGCAGGTCTTCACAGGATGAGGGCGGGAATTCTGATGCTGGAGAGGAGGCCCCTACTTGCCGGCGATGAGCGGGTTCCGCAGGACCACGATGACCGAGTCCCCGCGCAGGAACATCTTGGAGATGTAGCGGTCCTTGTTGACTGGCTTGGACTTCTTCTTGCCCTTGCCGCTCTTGGGGACCTCGGTCCACATCTCCTTCACATTCTCCAGCACCATGTTGCAGTGCCTGTCGAAGGCCTTTACGCGGCCCAGGAGCTTCTTGTTGTTGCGGCAGTTGATGAGCACCTGGGTGTTGTTCTTGACTGACTGCGTGAGCACAGAGAGCGGACCTGTGTTGAACTCTTCTTCCTCCCACTTCTGCAGCTCCTCTGGGGTCATCTCACTCTTGGGCTTGTTGAGGAGGCTCATGGTGATAGTGCCTGAGGTCCCAGATCAGCGCCGTCTCCTCCGCGTTGCTGCTGCCTCCGAAGAGAGAGCGACAGGCGGGACTTCCTGTAGTTTTTTTTTAAGACATTCTTCCTTACCTTGAGGTTATAAAGATATTTTCCAACATTTTCTTATAAATATTTTTAAAGTTTTGCTTTTCAAATTACTGTCTTAATTGCTTTAGTGGCAAGGGCAAGGCGAATATAAGCTACGGATAGCAGAGCTAGGTGGCTGGAACAGAAGAGATTCGGGTGAGGTGGGGAATGTCTTGATAAATATTTATTTGAATCTGTGATCATGTTACCACCATGGAGATATGTTTAAATTGTTTTAAGATTAAGTAAGATCATGAACTATCCATGAGAGGTTCCCAGGCAGTAAAAAAAAAAAAATCTGAGGAGGCCATTTCAGGCAGAGGAAAGACCATGGGGGGAAAGCATGAAGGGTTTGAAATTCCATGGCATGTTCAGGGAACAGCAGGTAGGTGGTGTTGTATGAGCATAGAATGAGGGGAGGGATATTGCAGAAGACATAGCTGCAAATTGGATACACAACAGATTTTGAGAAACATTTTGTGTCTTGCAAAGGGTTTTAACTCTATTCCACTGCACTTGTCACTTTTAAGGGAAGTTGTACTGATCTGTTAGGCATTTTAGAAAAATAAATATAGCCGCACTGTGGAGGGTTGGTACTCTCACAGTGTCTTGCATATAGTGGACAGACACTTGCCATTGCTCAGAATCTAATAGAATATTTTCCCTATAATTAGCCGCACAGTCGGCGGCATTCTTTTGATTATTAGTGGTGAACTTTCAGTCTTTTGAAAGGATTTGATATTTAGTAATAGGCAAAAGTTATTTGGAGGAAGTTTAGAAACTAAGGCAAATGAGCAAGCTGGGTAATTCCATTTTTGGTAAAACATGATAAATGATGACACTGATTTTTAGATACAGCTCATAAAATGCCCTGAAAGCAACTTTAAAGAGGAATTTATTTTGAACCATGTTAGCTTCGTTATGTGGTGGGCAGAGCAAAATTTATCTGAATGTGTGAACTCTGAAAAGTAGAGGCTTCACAATGGAAAGCCTTATAAACTGTATAATCAGTCTGTGAAGAAGCCAGCACTTACTTTCCCATTCTTACTTTCATTGATACCATTATTTTTTTTCATTTGTGTGACTTTACTGATATAGTTCTGCATCATCTTTTGTGTTGGTCATTTCCTTTTCGTCACTATCAGATCACTATCAGATCACAGAATATCTTAGTGCCCATGCAGGAGTGATTTGTTATTGACGATGGTAAGCTGACTTCCTCTCTTGGATGTTCCTCGTCCTCCGGATTGTTGTTGTTGTTGCTTTGATTCCCTGTGGAAGATTCTGGCTTACAGCCTTTTGTTCTGTCATCATCTGCTTACCAACCAACTCTGTTAGCAGTGATTTCGATCCCTTCCGCCCCTGCCTTCACATTCATAGTTCTTACTTTCTGAATTTGTATCAGTTTTCCCTGACTACTTTAAAAAAATACGTTTTGGGTTACCCAGCGCCTCTCACCAAAAATGGTCATATGGTAATGGTTTACTTTTTCAAGTAATAAAATTGAATTTAAACAAACTGTGAAGAACAAAGTTGTCTCCTAAGACTTCTTGTTTTAAAATAAACAGATAAGGAATTTAGAGAAGAATTTCCCCCTTCTTGGCCTATTTTAAATCACCTTAACTTACCTTTGGTTTGAGCTGCCTCTAGTTCATTCATCTTCTAAACTTTTATTGATCGCTTTTTACTCATTTATCAATCATTTGTTGCCTGTCTGTTATTTGCCAGGTATTAACTCTTGGGGGAGAAAGTTGAATACAACACAATCTTTGCCTTCCATAATCTTATATTATTTGTCCCGTGTTGGAAAAAACCAACCAAAAAACATTAACACTGTGAGACATGCTATGGTAAAGATACGCACAGGATTGTTTGGGGACAAAGAAGGGAGCATCTCTTTCAAACTGGAAAATTGGGGAATGCTTTCTAGAAGAGGGACAGTTGACCTGAGATTTAAAGGATGACAAGTAATTAGGTAAATGCAGATAAGCTGGAGGGGGAAGGCCCTCATCCCCTCCCACCCCGCACACCCCCCAGGAAAGGGTTCAGAGTGCTCTGAGGCACAGACATGTGAAGGCGCAGCAGGGAGACCTGTACTAGACACGGTATGGGCAGAGAAAAGCTGGAAAGGTTTTAGATCTGTTTTCTTTTGTAATACATGCATTTAGTGCTACAAATTTCCCTCTCGCAACAGCTTTCACTGTATTTCATACATTGTGATGAGTCGTATTTTCATTTTGTTCAAAATGTTTGTAAATTTTTCTTGACACTTCCACGTGTTATTTAAAGGTGTATTATTTAATTTCAAGTATTTGGGGCTTTTCAGCTATCTTTTGTTACTGATTTCTTGTTTAATTCCATTGTGATCTGAGGGCATACTTTGTATGATTTCTCTGCTTTTTAATTTGTTAAGGTGTATTTATGGCCCGGTGTGTGATCTATCTTGCACTTTGTACCCTGTGAGTTTGAGAAGAATATGTATTCTCTTGTCGGATGGAGTGTTCTATAAATATCAGCTGTAGAGCCAGTTGATTGATAGTACTATTCAGTAAACTATCTGTATTGATTTCCTGCACACTTGATCTGTCCTTTATTATAGGAGGGCTGTTGAAGTCTCAACTCTCTTAACAGTGGATTTGTCTCTTTCTCCCTTTGGTTCTACCAGTTTCTGCTTCATGTAGGTTGACACTCTCAGGCTTATGTATGTTAGGGATTGTAATGTCTTCTTGGAGAGTTGACCCTTTTGTCAGTATGTAATACACCTCTTTATCCCTGATATTTCTCTGTATCCTTGCCAACACTTTTTATTTCTTATGTTTTTGGTTTTAGCCATTCTGACAGGTATTGGTGAGGATGTAGAGAAAAGGGAATCCTCATACACTGTTGGTGGGAGTGGAAGCTCATGCAGCCACTATAGAAAACAGTATGGAGAGTCCTCCCAAAACTTAAAAATTGAATTACCCATATGATCCAGTAATTGCACTACTGGGTATTTACCCAAAGAAAACAAAACACTAATTTGAAAAGATATATGCACCTCTATGTTTATAGCAGAATTATTTACAATAGCCAAAATACGGAAGCAGCCCAGGTGTCCACCCATAGATGAATGGATAAAGAAGGCATGTTTTATAGACACACACACACACACACACACACACACACACACACACACACACACAGTGGAATATTACTCAGCCATCAAAACAAATGAAATCTTGACATTTGCAACAACATGGTTGGAGCTAGAGGATATAATGCTAAGTGAAATAAGTCAGAGAAAGATAAATACCATATGATTTCACATATGTGTGGAATTTAAGAAACAAAGAAAAACAAACACAAAAAATCCCCAGACTCTTAACTATAGAGAACAAACTGATGCTTACCAGAGGGCAAGTGGGTTGGGGATGGGCTAAACGGATGATGGGGGTCAAGAGTACACTAATCTTGATGAGCAGTGAGCAATGTATAGAGTTGTTGAATCACTGTATTGTATATCTGACACCAATGCAACACTGTATGTTAATTATGCTTGAATCAAAAAAAGAATAATAAAATTTTATTTTACCTTTATTCCTTCTCTGACATTCCTCCTTTTCTTATTATATAAATACAGTTTTCTAACCCGGATCATTTTTAGTAGAGACCACAGATTTAGGGAGTAAGGAAAGTAGATGGATTGAAAATTAGGATCTCAGAGTGAGATTTCACAATTTCAAACTTCAGAAATACAGAAATTCTTATTGGGGGTAAGGGAGGGTATGGCCCTGAAAGTTTTGAGCTTGCTAATATGCATCTCACTCCTGAGGTCAGTCTCCACTCTGCCATCCACTGAGGATACCGATTAATGATCACCGAGCTGAATGACTTGTACTAGAAGTTAGGAGAGGTGTGTGGAATGCAAAAATGTGTCAGTATTAGGTAATCATAAACTATAGAAGCACTGCGCTACAAATATTCTTTTGCAGATCTTATACAAAATTTGAAACAATTTGCATAAAAATACACTTTTAGAGAATGTTGGGGATTTCAGGTCAGCCTACAGAAGTTTATTCCATAATATAATTTTAATTATACTGTATTAATCATATCAAGTAATCTATCTGCCATTTAACTATTAAGAGTAAATTCGCCTTTGGGGCTCCCAAAACAGTAGAAGCTGCTAGAAGGAGGGGTTCAAGAAAGGTGTTAGGGAGATGTCAACAGTGGCTACTTGTACTTGGAAATCATATGTAAGTGAAATGTTCTTAAATGGAAGCGAGTTCCTTTTGACTTTGGAATATGCTTTTGTCTATGAAGAGAGAAAATTAAGCACACCGAAAAGATGCTTTGAGAAGTTGTCTTGTTCAGTGTATGTGTGGGTGATGAGTGTACACATGGGCTGGGAAGGATGAGGGGGTATGGGGAATAGGTCTTAAGTAGTTGTGTTTTGCCATATAAATGAGGTGGCTGATCTCGGATGTAGATGAAGCTAAAATCTGATAATGACCTGGTAAGACAAAAAACGTAATGCTTTAGCAGGCAGAAAAATTCTAATTCAGGACTGTATCTATACGTCTTTTTCCTTTTTTTTTTTTTTGTAAGATTTTATTTACTTGAGAGAGAGAGTGAGAAAGAGATCACAAGCGGGGTGGGGGGGGTAGAGGGAGAGGCAGACTCCCCGCCGAGCAGGGAGCCCTATGCGGGACTGGATTCCGGGACCCTGAGATCATGACCCGAGCCTAAGGCAGACGCTTAACCAACTGAGCCACCCAGGCGCCCTAGGTCTTTTTCAAAGTATATATATATATGTTAAATTATTGGCTGATAAACCCAGTTTATTGGGAGCCTCTCCAAGATTTGCCCTTCACTCTTCAAAAGTGTAAGAAATTTTGCTTTTGCTCTTCACAATGAAGAAGGTTTAAGAATAAAATAAAAACCTGAGAAATTACTTGTAGTTCTTTGAAGAAATTATAAGATTTCCCTTAGCCATGTGAGCTATTTATTTTTTCTCTTGTGGAATTAAGGGATTTTTTTTTTTAGGAAAGGTATTTTAAGCTTTTGGCTGAGCTACTCAAAGGCAGCTAGTTACTTGACAAATATATTTTTAAAACTTGGGCTATTTACTTGTTTTATAGCCTTCTGTAATTTAAATAATGGCAGACTCTTTAAAGAATTTTGGGCGGAGAAGGTTAAAGTATCTGGGATTTTCAAGCATTAGCACAAGAGATTAGAATAAGAAATACTGTCTTGGGCTCATTGCAGTAATTATCTCATTGCTATTTAAATAACCCCCTGTTGGCACTATGGCAGTGCAAAAGCTTTTCTCTTGTGAAACAAAATAGGGTTTGTATTAGAAAACTAGTTCTTATAGAGAATAATCTTTATAAATATTTTGAAAACCTCTAATAACACTATCCCCAAAATAATAATTCTGTGGTTTGTCATTATTATTATTATTATTATTATTATAGTTTGCATATTTCTTTTTATTGCTTTATAAGTCTCGTATTGAGCATCTAACAAAGAAATAAATATTTTGCTTATCTTTTATCATCGGGTGAGTCTCTAAAACATAGTATTGTAAAGGCTTAAACTGTTTCTTTACTTGCTTAAATAACTAAAAATGTAAATGAAAAGGATTAAATGTTTCATGGTTAGGCTCAAAAGAAGAAAAAAGAATTATTGAATGTAACTAATGTGCTCGGCACTTCATAGAAACAAAGTTCTTTTATGTATGCATTACAGAAAGGCTATGAGGAAAGATTTTACATCTGAGAGAAACCCAAGATTCAAGGGGGTTCACCTGAAGTTACCTGTCTTATGTGGATATGTTTGTACAGGTTTGCCTAAAAAGTGCTTATTCTTTTTAGTCTCTCACTGCTGAAGAGTATTTTAAACATGATAGTTCTTGGTCTGAACACTACTTTAAATATAAATATTGGAGTGGAGACAAAGTAATGATCCAGCAATCTGATATGCTTAAGTGTTTCTTGCTAAGTAAGGAGAAAAGGAGGAATCTGAATTTTTTCCATCACTGAGATTATCTGGGTAGGTGAGAAGTATGGGTAAACCCACTTAGCTGATTGATACATATCCTTTTGTATCAGATAAATATTAAATAACGATGGTACCATAGTTTCATTACATCTAGTTCATGTTTGTTATGTGAGCATGTGTTGTTTTTTTTTTAATGACTGTTGATAAGTTTAGAATCTTTTTTTAAACAGATTTTTTTTTAAAGATTTATTTATTTATTTATTTTGAGAGGGTGAGAATGAGAGAGAGAGAGTACATGAGAGGGGGTAGGGTTAGAGGGAGAAGCAGGCTCTTCGCTGATCAGGGAGCCCGATGCAGGACTCCATCCCGGGACTTCAGGATCATGACCTGAGTTGAAGGCAGTCGCTTAACCGACTGAGCCACCCAGGCACCCGATAAGTTTAGAATCTTAAGAAAAATCAAAAAGGTTTATTTCCCATTCTAACTGCTATTTGGTGCTAAATAAATATGCTAGAGTTAACAGTTTACAAGAATTCTGTAATTTTTTTTTTTAAGTTTTATTTATTTATTTGACAGAGACACAGCGAGAGAGGGAACGCAAGCAGGGGGAGTGGGAGAGGGAGAAGCAGGCTTCCCGCTGAGCAGGGAGCCTGATGTGGGGCTCGATCCCAGGACCCTGGGATCATGACCTGAGCCGAAGGCAGATACTTAACGACTGAGCCAACCAGGCGCCCCAGAATTCTGTAATTTAAAACAGGCATGTGAGGGCTGCCTGGCTGGCTCAGTCAGTAGAGCATGCAACTCTTGATTTCAGGGTTATGAGTTCGAGCCCCAAGTTGGTATAGAAATGGCTTAAAAATAAAATCTTAAAGGGGCACCTGGGTGGCTCAGATAGTTAAGTGTCTGCCTTTGGCTCAGGTCATGATCCCAGGGCTCTGGGATGAGTCCGACGCTGGCCCCTGCTCTGTGGGGAGGGGCCTGTTTCTCCCTCTGCCTGCCACTCCCCCTGCTTGTGCTCTCTCTGTCAAATAAATAAATAAAAGGTTTTATTTATTTATTTGACAGAGAGAGCAAGAGAGAACAGCAGAGGCAGAGGGAGAAGCAGGCTCCCTGCTGAGCAGGGAGCCCAATGCGGGGCTGGATCCCAGGACCCTGGGCTCATGACCTGAGCCGAAGGCAGATGCTTAACCGACTGAGCCACCCAGATGCCCCTAAATAAAATCTTTAAAAATCTTAAAAAAAAAAAAAAATGGCACGTGAATATGAATAAGCGGGAAGGACATTTGACCAGGAGGTAGGAGGTCTGGATTTTCATCCAGTTCTTTATCACTGTGAGATTTTGAGCAAGTTGCTCTTGTCTCGGGGCCTTATATAAAGGTAGAGTTAATCCTCTCTTCCACCCACTTGCTTAAGGTAGAATGAAGAGTGAAGGAGGAGTCTGAGAGGGCTTTAAAACTAATATGGAGCAATAGTTGACTTTTTAAAAAAAATGACATAGGCTCCTGGAAAGCTGGGGTCTCTTATAAATTTTTTTGAGGTGTTAGAGGAACGGGAATCTCCTGAATCCTCTCCAGGACTGTCTAGATTATGAACTCTAGTTGTGGGCTAAGGGAAAAGAGCAGAGATAAGCATAATCTAAAATGTTAGCTAATTATCAAAAGTTTTACAATTTACTTCAAATTTTATTTTTGTTCTGGGGCTCTCCGGGACTATAAATAGTATATAGGTGATTTGAATGTACTTGTTGAAATCCTTATAGTTGGAAGACTTACGTGTTTTCTGAGGATGAAATATGTCATTTTGTGGTTTGGAGGCTCTTTTGGCCTTTGCCTGTGTATCTGAGTACTCTTCCCCGGGATTGGACCCCTTAAACACTGGTTACTCGGCCCAGAAGGAACCACTGGCAGGGCTCTAGGCCGTGTCTTTCTACTCCTCACCTGAGATGAGTCACCTCACGGCCTCCTGTGGCAGTTGGCTAGAGCGCATAAGCATGTACCAGTGGCCAAATACAGAATTCACTCAAAGTTCTCAAGGGCAAGCATATTTAAGATACCAGTTCTTCTTAGAGTTTTAAAAATCAGGAGACAGCTGTTTAGTAAGTAAAGCTCTAGCCTTGCAGTAATCCTTTCATTTCTTAAGAAATGACATTATTGGCTTATGTGGTTATGTGGTGAAATTAAAAAGTAATCTTCAGGTTATTCCTGCTTTTCTACAGATTAAAAAGCAAATTGCCTTTTATCCAAATTCTGTATATTCATGATCTCCTCCCAGCCTTCCTGGTTCCTTTAGTAAAATATCCTCTTTTTGTGTCTGAAATTAGCTAATTGCTGGCACAGTGAGTGGTGGTTGAAAAGGGCTGATGATGCTTTCTGAATGCTTAGTGTTATTGATTCTGGTACATAGTCTAACCCAGTGTTTGGTTGGTTTGATTTCTTAACCGCAGTTCTAGCCAGGGATTTATTTTACATTGTGATTGAGTATGCATGAATTACCCAAAATAAGTTTCATGAAAATAATCACCCTTACTATATGTATTCCAATATCTTCTATTTCACTTTTTTTTTTAATGCTCATCATGATCCACTAAATGAATTAACATGACCTGCCAAAGGGTTTCAAACTATAGTTTGAAAAAGTGGTCTTCAGGTATATGAAAATTTTTACTGTTTTATGATTTGTAAAATATATTGGGATGTATTTGTTTTAATTTGCATGTTTTCAAACTATAACAAAGTAGGCTCTTCAAACAGGTACCTGAACTGTAATCCTTCATCTAGAAAAAAAATTAAATAATTAAAAATAGAAAACTTCATGTTGGGGGGGGTAGGGTTTTTTGTTTCTTTGTTTTGTTTTGGTTGTTTGGAGATGAGGGTGAACTTTCTATTCTTCATTCTTTTTACGTATGCTCAGCTTTTAAGCAACATGTTAATAGTGAGATCTTTGGTCCCTTTATTTGTTGAATTTCATATGACTAAATTGGAAACATTTGGTGCTTGTCCAATTAATGTTTTACATGTTATACAAATTGTGCCAAATCTAGTAGGACTATTGGGTGCCATGATTCCTGATCTGTCACTTAGGGAGATTTATCACAATTAGCTTTGCCTCTCTACCTTTTCTATTCAAAGAAGTAGAAAAAAAAATGTTTCTCTGACTTTTTATAAGCTCTTGACCTGGTCAGGATGATGACATTTTGACTGTGTGCGTATGAACATCTTCCCACAGAATTAGAAGTGTTTATCACCAACCAGCCAAGATGAACATGGTGAAGAGGATCATGGGGCGACCGAGGCAGGAGGAGTGCAGCCCCCAAGACAACGCCTTAGGACTGATGCACCTCCGCCGTCTCTTCACTGAGTTGTGCCATCCTCCCCGGCACATGACTCAGAAGGAACAAGAGGAGAAGCTGTACATGATGCTGCCAGTGTTTAACAGGGTAAGGCCATGCCTCCTTCCAGGACTGCGTAGCACTGCAGGAATTTTAAGGTTATAGTAAATCACGGATAGGAAAAAATGATAGAATGAGTTTTTAAGAAGCTCGATGTTTTCATTCCTTTCAATGTGCTGTAAAGCCATGTGACTTTACCTGAGACCTGGTCAGAGTGAATTCCAGTTAGTTCTAACAGATAAAAGGAAGACTGAGCATTCTGTAAAATGTTCCTATAATGGTTGAGTTTTGGAAGAGGGATAGGTTATCAATTACCATTTGTTTTTTCCATTATTTTGTTGAAATGATGGTTTATTGCACTATAGAGTGTAATTGCCCAAGTATTTTGTACATGTTACAGAACCATCTCAGTTTGCTTTGTTGTTTGGCAGGTTTTCTGTAAGAGATTTTCAAAGAGGATAGTTATAGGCCCAAGAGAGTCTAAATAGAGGTAATTTTTTAAGGTATTTTGTCAAGTTGGTTACATGGGTAGCAATCTTGGTGGGGATATTTAAAATAATTTTTATATTTTTATCAAAGGTGTACAAATACATAGTTTAAAAAGTCAGGTAGTTCCATAGGGCTTTTAGATGCCGCACTATTCCTCGCTGCCGATTACTGCTGCTACTTTTAGCTTTTTCAGTACTGAAGGGCACCCCTTAAAAGAAAGTTGTCTAAAAGTCTGTGGGGATTGGAGAAAGGAAGTTTCCTTCAAGAATGTGATGTGGGGGTGCCTGGGTGGCTCAGTCAGTTGAAGGTCCGACTCTTGATTTTGGCTCAGGTTGTGATCTGGGGGTGGTGGGATCAAGTCCTGCATTGGGCTCTGTGCACAGCGGGGAGTCCACTTGAGATTCTCTCTCCCTCTGTCCTTACCCCGCTCACATGCGCACGCACTTTCTCTCTCATATAAATAGATAAATCTTAAAAAAAAAATGATGTGATTCTTGAGGCCTTAAAAGATAAGCATTAGCCCAATTGGAATTAACTGAACCAAATTAACCAAGAAGGTAATTAGAGTAAGAGGTTATAGCATGAGTCAAGATAAAAGGCAACAGATATTTTAATATGTGCCAAAATCTATAAGGAGTCCAAGAAGTTGATTTTATATTGAGGAGGAACAAAAAATAAGACTGTCAAGATTGATAGGAGGTACATCATGATGGGTTTGTATATTGTATTAGGAGTCAGTACTTTTTCCTGGAGGCATGCAGAGCCAATGAAGTATTTTAAGCAATAGAATAGGAGAGTAGAAGGGACCAAAGTAAGCTGTCTACTAGGTTTCTAATTTGGGAAACTAATTGGGAATGTTTTTCCCAGTTGCTGAGAAAGTTTTAAAAGATAGATTCAGTTTGGATCATTGAGTCTGAACTATTTGCAAGCTTCCCAAGTGAATGTATATTCAGTAAGCAGTTAGAAGCTCAGGTAGAGGATTTGGCTGGATATGTGCTTTGGGGCCTCTGGCACAGATGGGGTAGTTGAAATCCTGGAAGGAGAGGCGAGATTACTCATGGCTTATACTGCCAGAAGAGCACTAGGCTAAGGATCAACCATGGAGAATATGAATGTCTAATGAAAGGAGGAGAACCCATGAAGGATATAGAATGGGAGCCGGTCAGTAGCAGTATAAGAAGAATCAGGAGAGGGGTGGTTATAGAGCTCAAAAGATAAATGTAAGAAGAGAGAGAGTAGTCCACACTACCATGAACCATAGAGAGACCCAGTAAGATGAGGACTGAAAAATGTTCATGAAATTTGCCAGTTTGTAAGTTACTGGAATGGCAGAGCCAGAAAACAGTGAGTCGAGGAGTGAATGGGAGATGAAAAGAGACAATAGGTATGTACCGGGCTTGTAGAAATTTGAAAGAAAAGAGAACAAAAGAGATTGATGGACATGAACTTGGTGATGAGAGGGGTTTTCTTTGTGTGTGTTTCTAGTGTTTTTGGTTTGATTGTAAAGATGGAGGAGATGCTTGCTAATAAAGAGAAGGGAAAAAACCAGCCCAAGAGGAAATTTGGAAATTTTTAAGAGTGAAAATGGAGTGGGGGCGCAGGTGAGCCTTAAGCAGGAGAAAGATACTCCATCCTGGAGACGATTACATTTTGTTGGGTGTGAATATGATGTATAGTTAAGTGGGAAGTTGAATAAAATCTTGCTTGATGTCCTCAATTTCTTGAGGACATCAGAAGATGTGGTCTGTTAAGAGCCTTAGAGTAAGTTAAGGGGCTTAAGGAAATTGTGATGATTTGGAATATTATGAAAGGGAATGAGAGAGAGAGTTGAAAGGAATGATGAAAGAATTAAAGGGTATTGAGGGTCCAGTGAAAGTTGGAGATGATAAATTTGTGCTGGATCTTATCCATGTGGGTGTGTGATTTTTCTCTTGCAGGCACTCGGCAGCATGTGTGTGGAAGTAGAGGAGGCAGATGGATACCTTATTTATTGGGATTGAGGTTTTGCTGGATTGGTAAGGCAGAGGGTCAAGAGAGGAAGAACAGTAAGAGAGATCAGTTCACATATCACCCATTGGGTTGGGTAGAAGAGAAGAGCGGGTGCAAACATTAGTACATTTAGAGGATGTTCATTTTTTTAATCTATGAAATAAGAGGCTGAGAATGATGGAGGGAGGAGATGGTAGAGTACAAACATGCAGAGAGGTGGGGAAAGGTTTAAAATAGCTGTTTTGAAAGTGAGAGAACTGATTACGGACAAGCCATTTTTTTCCAAGCCCTGGTGAGGTAACAGTCATTAATTTTTATTGGAATCAGTTCTGGGAAGTTGTTCCTTTTTTTAATCTTTTTATTTTTGTTTTACCTCAGTGTCACGATGTACTATTGCCTCCTGAATAATTTGAGGTAATTTCCTTCTCTCAGACTTATGCAAATTTACAAAGTGATGATAAAGTTTATAACACAAATTAGTAAGTAATATCCTACATATGTGTCCCATGTATTTCATCAGTTAGGCTTCTATAGCCAATTCAAGTTAGGCTTAGACTGGAAGAATCATCTGAATGCTTTTTTTTTTTTTTTAAAGTAGATATGAGATGCTTTAGTGATTGTTGCTTAGACTGTGACTTAGTTCTCTTTTGTCACAAGTTGCATTATTCTTTCAAGTCAGAAGTTTTTAATTGAGTAAAAGCACATATGTGTGTGTGTGTGTGTGTGTGTGTGTGTGTGTGTGTGTGTGTGTGTGTATGCATTGCCTTATACCTCTAATACAGTGAGTGATTTAAATATCATAAAGGTCAGTCGGCTCTTAACTAATGAAAAGTTAGGAACTTATTCCTGTACCATTGCGACCAATTTAAAAAATACATAGTATTCACTGGATTGTCATTAACAAACTAAAATTATCCTTAGATAAGACATCCCATCCATTAAGTTTGAAATATATAGCTGTATTTATTTAGTGTTCAACCATTTATACATGAACATTCTCCACTGCTAAGAAAGAGCTTTGATGAGGGGCATCTGGATGGCTCAGTCGGTTAAGTGTCTGACTCTTGATTTTGACTCAGGTCGTGATCTCAGGGTTGGGAGATCGAGCCCTGTGTCAGGCTCTGCGCTGGGTTGTGGAGCCTCCTTTTTTTTTTTTTTTTTTATTAAGATTTTATTTATGTATTTGACGGAGACAGACACAGCGAGAGAAGGAGCACAAGCAGGGGGAGTGGGAGAGGGAGAAGCAGGCTCCCCGTGGAGCAGGGAGCCCAATGTGGGGCTCCATCCCAGGACCCTGGGACCATGACCCAAGCTGAAGGCAGATGCTTAGACACTTAATGACTGAGCACCCAGGTGCCCCAGCGTGGAGCCTCCTAAAGGTTTTCTCTCTCTCTGTCTCTTCCCCCCTTCCTCCCTCTCTAAAAAGAAAAAGAAAAAGAAAGAAAAAGAGCTTTGATGAAAGAATAGCTCAGTATGGTTCTAGAGTTCCTACCATGATTGCTAAAGTGAATCATACTATCAATTTTTGAGATTTTGCTTGATTCGTGCTAAATGGCAAATAAACCATATTGCTGTTAGACATGAGCATCTCTCTGCAGAATCATTTTTAAAGAGTGCTCAGTAGTGTTATTTCAGTTTGTAATTTTTGCCTTTAAGAGACCCAGGTTGAGAAATGACATGTGTCGAGTCCTTTTTCTGGGCCACGGCTCATGCTGAGGTCCTCAGTGGCCTCCCATGGTCTTCATCACAGCCCTGCAAGGAGACTGCTGCTGTCATCTGAGAGATGATGGAGTCTGAGAATAATATTTCTCCAGCATTCTTAAAAATGATTAACCTTTTTAGTCTTAAGAACAAAAGCTTATTGACAAAATACTTGGCTTAAACTATTCAAAAATGAATAACATTTTAGTCATCTAAAAACTTACTGCCATTGTTAATTCTGTGGTATATGTGTGTTTTAAAATATAATTTTACTAACTAGGTCTTTTTTAGAAACTTCCCTTGTTTTTGAATTGTTATATTTGAGAAGCACCTAAGTTGAATATGGTGTTTTTCTTTTTTTATCCCTTACAAGTGACCTTTACTTTTTAAATTGTTGGATATTGGACAGTGTAGCTTAGGTCTGTGCAACATAGGATTTGCTAAATTCACATGTGAAAGAGCTGTATTTTCTTACCCAGCCATTGGCAAAACTGGATAGTTGCAAGCCCCGTGCAGAGTAGATGAGCGTACATGTTCTCATGAGGCAGGCATATCCCAAAGGAGAGAAAGGGACTGAGCCTTCTCAGTTCCTTTTCTCTTGAGTTGGTGGTCCTTCTTGGAAACAAGGAGGATATACATGTTTTCCTAATCATTTATATTAATTAATAAGAAGACTCATTTACTATGAAGTAATGTAATTATATCTTCATTGTTAATTTTTTTAAATCTGTTATGTATAGCAAATTATTCCAGGACTCCTGATGGTCAGTGCCATGTAACTGAATTTTAGATATTACATGTTTAGGAAACAAAAGACACCATTTTAGAAAACTTTGTAAAATTTCTAACCTCTCTTATCAGTCATATTTAATAAATTTTTATTTGAGTAGCTTTACTCAGCAACAAATATATATTGAGTTTTTTTTTTTTAAGATATTTATTTGTCAGAGAGAGCATGAGCAGGGAGAGCATACAAGCAGAGGGAGAAGCAGGCCCCCTGCTGAGCAAGGAGCCGGACGTGGGGACTCATCCAGGACCCCCGGATCATGACCTGAGCCGAAGGCAGATGCTTAACCAACTGAGTCACCCAGGCGTCCCTATATTGAGCTTCTGTGTTGTACATGGCATTAAATAACACTGTTAATTTGTTCTCCCTGAGTATGCCAAAAACATTTAGTTGAGGAAGTGCCAGAAAATTTTCTGTAATTCAGGTGGGTATTAAAAATGACTCTTCTGAAATCAAGTCTAACCATGCTGTTCCCCTCTTAAGGTGTAACTGTGTAAAGTGACAGTGATAGGGTTCATACAAAGTTTAAGTGAGACAACATAGTACTGAGTGATTAAGAGCATGGCTTGGAATGAGACAGACCTAATTTTGAATTCTGTCTCCCCCACCTTTTGGCTTAAGTTGTTTAACTTCTCTAAACTTTAGTTTCCTTATCTGTAAAATGAGGACACTGTATAGGATTTTATGAGATTTAAATGTTATTAACATGTCAAGTATTTGCATAGTACTAGGCACATTATAAATGCTCTTTGCTTGGTAACTATTATTTTTCTTGAATTTGGTAGATGGCATGTTTGTTCCTAACTCTGTTGTTGTTGTTTTTTAATCTGAGTTATGAATGTCACATAGATGTTGTAGAGTCATTTCTTTCCAGTTGCTTAGCTCTGTCCCTTGGCAAATGGAGAAATGGAGAACCAGAAAAATTTGACCAGTGGTGTCTGAGGGTGAGGAGAATCCAATTCTCCTTGGACTCCCAGCTTCATGCTCCACCCTCTGTAGCACACATTTAAGCACAGGATTGAAGCATTGTATATTTTCAAGTAATATCGCTATTTGTGGAAGGTGATTAAATATGTACCTAATATTTTTAGATTTAATTGTTGAAGTTCCTCCCAGAAAAATCTACTCTTTTCTTTGCTACCTTATATATTCAGTATTATCTAAATGTCAGTTCATGTTTTAGTCCCTGTACCTCTCTAACCTTATCTTACACGCTTCCCATCTCATAAAATACATTCCAGTTGCACCAGCCTTTGGATTCCTCACCTACTCCAGGCTCGTGTCCACCTGGAGGTCTTAGCACACTCTTCGTGCTGCCCAGTCCCCTCTTTCTCTGGCACTCTGAAATGTGTGACTTTGTCTCATCGCACAGTGTCACTCCTTCATGCCAATGTCGTCTCAGGGAGACCTTGGACAGCCTGTTGCCACAATAGGCATTCCCTTCCAGTTACCCTGTTTACTTCCTTTAGAACATATCACTAATGTAATTTCCATTCTAAATTTGTTTCATGTTTGTCTTCTGTACTAAAATGTGAACTCCACACACACAGGAATCCTCTTTGCTTCATTTACTTTTGTATTCACAACTCTCTATTTACCTTTGTATTCATCACTCCAGATAACTGCCTGGCATATATAGAAGATCAATAAATATTTATGAGTGAATAAATGAAAAGAATGAATCACTAGACTAAAAGTTGCTTGTGTCAAAGAAGCAATAGTTGTTCATTTCAAATTAGCAAATAGGACATAGCTCTTTTTCCATTAATAGTATTTGGTCAGTTCAAGGAAGACGTATCTTTTGAAAATAAGTTTCTTACGGCAATAAAGCAATTTAATATCAGGATTTGTGTGAAAAGTTAGGTTTCTTTTTTCTTCTTCTTCTTTTTTTTAAAGAGAGCAGGGTGTAGGGGGCAGAGAGGGAGCAGAGGGAGAGAAAGAATCTTATGCACGCTCCACGTCCAGCGTGGAGCCTGATGCGGGACTTAGTCTCACAACCCTGAGATCATGACCTGAGCAGAAATCAGGGGTTGGACGTTTAACTGAGCCACCCAGGCGCCCCAATTAGTTGCATTTTTAACAATGTATTATTCACCTAGCATGAAGACTGCTTGAATAACCATATGTATATACTGTCTAAGAAATGATCTTTTTATTTTATGAGGTTGTCTTCATAACTCTTCAGAATAAAATAGCTCTTAATAATTCTTAGGAGCAAAATATAAATATATTCTGAGTAATAGGAATATTTGCCTGTTTTAAATTAGTTTGATGAAAGGTTTCATAATTGCCTTAGGAAAATATGCAATTGTTTTATAAACAACAGTTACATACTCACATCTCTGAGTTGGAAGTAGAATGGTTATTCAAGCATGTGTCATTATTAGGCTTCTCAATTTCTAATCTGCCTCCAATTTGTTTGTTAAAGAATATGGGTTTTACAAACAAGTGACCCAGTTGAGCTATAAACACACATTTATGAATATCTCAGCAAAAAAAAAACAAAACACAATTTATTGAGGTCTTGAAAAGTACAGTTTATTTGTTCTTTGAGATAATGTAAAATTACTCCTGTGTCAAGTTAATGAACAGTCTTTAGATAACTGAACAAAAGTATAACCTGTAGCATTGATTTGTTTGGTACTTTCAGCTCAGTTTGAAGGATTTTATAAGGACTCTAGTATCTGTTGTAAGAATGTAAGAAATATATTTCTGTTACAAGGATATTACATTATAAGTTATATCCTTTTTTTGAGGATCCTTGGAAGGAAATTTTTATGCTATAGTATGAAAATAGAGATACGTCCTTTAAATATATTTTTTTCTTACATAAGGACATTGTGAAACATGGAATTGAGTAGGTTTTCTCTTTTGTATATTTGAGCCAAAATTTATGACCAAAACACGACAAATACAGAATTGGTCTTTTGGTCTTAGATATTTTTAGTCCTGTTTTCCCATCCATTCCCTAGCCTTGGTTTATTTCCTTGTTTTTGTTTTCTTTCTTAATTTTAGTTTATATTCTCATGTTATAATTTATGTATTCTTCAGTGCTAACTTAAATGTTCTCTAGAATCTGTTGTGGGGGATGGGAGACAGCATATAAATGAACAAACATATTTAGGGAACATCTATAAATTAAAGCAGAGTAGAATACAAAGATGAGTAAGATATGTTCCCTCCTTTTGAGTGACATTTGAATAGATAATAAGAATACAAAATACTGTGTGATTAGTATTATAATAAGAGAGCTATCATAGTTTTAGAAGACTGGATTTCCTTCTAGTTATAAAGAGCATTTTTCAAAGTATTATTTCAGATACATCCAGTTATATAGCCATTTCTTTTCCTAAGACTGTCGGTCCAGGTTTCATTTTCTTACCCTCTTTGCTGAGCCCACAGGTTTATCTTTAAGAATTATGTATTCTAGGGGTGCCTGGTGGCTCAGTGGGTTAAGCTTCCAACTCTTGGTTTAGCCTCAGGTCATGCATGAGCTGTTGGTCTTCAGATTGAGTCCCTCCCCGAGTAGGGCTCCACACTCAACAGGGAGTCCGCTTGAGATTCACTCTCTCCTTCTCCCCTGCCACTTCCCCTGCTCGCGTGTGCGTGCGCTCTCTATAAATAAATAAAATCTTTTTTTTTTTTCTGGTTTATTCTAAAGTTCATTTGTCTTAGATTTTTTATTAAAACAAAGTGCATTCCATGACCCTCACATTCATTTTCTTTAGTCTTTTTCCTAACGGTATTGTTTTGGGAATTGCGGAATTTAGAAATTCTGAGCTATAGCATGAGTTTAGTGAATTCTATATTCAGTCTAGGACTTAACCATAGATAAGTCCCTGCTTTTCATCATCTGATATATCTATGTACTGTCATAGAACCTTACCACTTTTCTCTAAATTTTTTTTTTTTTTAAGATTTATTTTAGAGAGAGAGCGCACATTTGGGTGAGTGGGGGGAGTGGGAGAGGGAGAGAATCTTCAAGCAGACTTGCTGCTGAGTGTGGAGCCATACGCAGGGCGGGGCTCCGCTCAGCTCCATCTCAGAACCCATGAATCATGACCTGAGTGTAAACCAAGAGTCCAAAGCTTAACCCACTGAGCCACCCAGGCTCCCCTTTCTCTAAATTCTTAATTTAGATCTCTTCAGAGAAACATGCTTTCTAAAGTTTACCAGTAAGATTGATTCAAATTTCATAGATAACTGTTCTTTGGCTTTTATTTCATTTATTTAGTCATTCATTCAAAAGATTATGTAATATGTACTAGGAAATGCAGCTAGATATGATTTATTGAAAGAGTTGTATTTTAAACATATTATTCAGATTCAAAGTATCTGTATAAGACCACTTTTTTGACTTGATTTTTAAGTCATACCACACTTTGAAATGTACAGAATGAAAGTCAGTAGTTGACAATGCTTCATTAAAATTGTTTTTTTTTTCATCCACAGGTTTTTGGAAATGCTCCGCCAAATACGATGACAGAAAAATTTTCTGACCTTCTGCAGTTCACAACCCAAGTCTCACGACTGATGGTGACAGAAATTCGAAGGAGGGCATCAAACAAATCCACAGGTATTTTTACTGAAACCAGGAAAAACTGTTGGAATAGGCTGTTTGGTAAAAGTTCTATTAAAATTAAAGAGAAAACTGACACAGTTTTATCCACGTGGGTTTTAATTACCTGTCCCTGTTCCAATTCTCACACTTTCTGCTGTTGGTTGGTTCAACATCTCCCAAGTGGAGCAGTTGTACTCAAGACCATTGTCCTTAGACCTCCCATCCCCACCCCCTCTCTCCCACGAACACTGTTTCCTTCTGAACAAAATCCAGATTCAGGGCAGATCCAGGATCTGGCCATATGAATTTTTTTTTAGTCTACGTTTTTATTTCTTGTTTTCTTTTCTATATTTCAACCAAACCAAGCTGCTTGTAGTTGTGAACATGTCTGCGCTCTTATTTTTATCCGTTACCTATGATGGTTCACCCAGAAGGGACGCTTTGCCCCCCTAGTATGTCTACATCTTGGAAGCTTGGATTTTAAGTCCACTTCTTTGATGGACTGTTTCTCGATTCCCTTAAAGGAAAAACTTTCTCTTTGGAACTACTCTTTGTTTCTCAGTTCCACCAGTGGTTATTTGTGTGTGTGTCTTTATCTTCCTATTAGACCATAAACTGCTTAGAGGTCTTTTTTTTTTTTTTTTTTTTATTAGGGAAAGAGAGAAAGCACAAGCAGGGGGAGCAGCAGGCAGAGGGAGAAGCAGGCTCCTCGCTGAGCAGGGAGCCCAATGTGGGACTCGATCCCAGGACTCTGGGATCATGACCTGAGCCGAAGGCAGACGCTTAACGACTGAGCCACCCAGGCATCCCATGCTTAGGGGTCTTTAACCAATAATCTTTACATATAGTAAGCTTTTTGTGAATGCTGCCTGAATAACTGTTCTTATTCATAATTGGGTAATTTTAAACTTCTTAAGGTATTATCCCTTTATCCAAAATTAAAGTAAGCTTTCTTGATTTTATTTACCATTAGTCATTTTCTAAATTAACAGTATGTCTGAGGGATTTCTATCTTGACTTTGTTTTATTTTGTTACTTTGGTTTTGTAATGGTCGTTTGAGTGCTAGCTTTCTTATTGAAGCCTGAGACTGATAAATTGATGATTTAAATTCTCTTTATGATGTTCCTTTGGACAATCACTTATCTTTTCAGCCCATCAAATTATTATTTTTCCAATAGTAACAGTAATGCTTTTGTTTAATCTTATTTTTAAATTTATTTTAAATACAGGCACGTATTTAAGGGTCAGGTAGTTAAAAGGTGTATTGAAAACAGCATCTCCCTTCCACCATCCTAGTTCAACTCCATTTCTCACTCTCACTCACTTTTTTTTTTAGCGAGGCACAGGGGACCCCGAGCTAACAGCCTGAGGTGCCGAGGTTTATTTTCCATACTCTCATATACCTTCTACAGCGATATGGATCTATAATGATTTACAGCAGGGGCGTAGTAAGGCACATTCCTCCATGTACCCAGGATGAGTCAAGCACGTAAGAATCTTTAAAACGGAATAAAGGAACAGAGGGGAGTGCCCAGTGTGCTGTTCACAGGACAAGGGAACGAAGAGGGTCACTCTCACTCACTTTCAAAAAAATTTTTTTTCTTTTTGATATTTACCTCTGTGTCTCTAAATGATGTGCCTACAGTGCGTGCCCTTGTTTTTTCACATTTAGATACTATCTTTTGACTTCCCACAAAAGAAAATGAGACTTTCACTCTGTAAAGCTCACCACCACTGCCTGTAGGTGCGTGCTTCCTAGGCACCTCCAATATTGTTCTGTCTTAATTTGATTAGATCAATATTATCTTATATAGACTATGAAAACACTATTTTAAGACGAGTCATATGGTATGGTGTGATTTCTTTCCTTGAAAACTTCTTTTCCACCTCCAATTGAGTTAATAATTGCCTATTTTTTGTTTACTAGTTTTCTAGATTTTCATCACACATTCATCCCCTATTTGCTAAAATGTTTTTCTGAATCTCCCCTGATTTGATTGAAGGCACCAGATACTCCCTTAGTTTCATCTTCTTGCAAATACCTCTTCCAGAACTTTCTGGCTTGTGTTAATCCGTTAATCCATGGTAGTTGCTCCCTAGGCCAGCTGTACAGCTGTCCTTTTTATATTTCCACTCAGTGTCATCTGGGCTGTCTTTCCACTTCTTTGGGATGGAACCTGTTTCCTGAATCTCAAGGCATTTTTTTTTTCTCAAACTGACTTTCTCATTTTTGTTAAGGCATCTTCTCCAGCAGCTTCCTGAGAAAAGATGCAGGGGGTTACCATTTAAGGTTTCGGATTTTATGTGTGTATGTGTGTTTGTTTTTGTTTTGTTTTGTTTTTTAGAAATCCCATTAATGAAAAAATTTTTTGACTGTTACTGTGTAAGATGGGTTCCCTTCTTTTTAATCAAGGAAGGTGATGTCTTTAGGCTGACAACCTTTCAGGTACCAGGACTTAGAACAACATGTAATTTACATGGCTTTATTGCAGAAAGGGGAAACAAAACCAGGGGTTCAGCAAGAGAAAAGGCACAGATCCACCACCCTCATTCTGTCACAGTAAAGTGTCCTCAGAAAATCCCTGATGCCCCTCCATTCCTAAAGTACAAACACAAATGTGGTCTTATCAGTGAAGAAATAAACAAACTGCTTATGATCTAGGCTGTTTGAGTACTGGATTTGAATGTCTGTCGGATGTTTACAGGAGCTGTTTGCAGATCCTTGCTGTTTAGCCCCAGGAGACTTTGGGGCCCAGGGGAAGTTAGAGGCCCTCCTACCAGAGAGAGGAAGCTACCAGTGTCATGGAAAGTTGAGTTTAGGTCTAGCAACTCCCTTGAGGATGTGATCGGTAGGGGGGTGTCTTAGCCAGGTCCTTCTCCAGGCAGCCCGGGGTGAGCTCTCAGGGTCATTTTGGAAAATCTTGCAGCTTGCATTATATTTATCCCCCTTTCAGTGGGTATCAGATTCTAGGTTGGAAATCATTTTATGTGAGAATTTAAAAATAATTTCTCCTTCATATTCTAGACTCCTACACTGCTCTTGAGAAATCGGAAGCTGCATAGATTGTTGTTTCTTTCTGTGACCTGCCTTTTTGTTTTGTTTTTGTTTTGTTTGTTTTTGGAGCATTTAGGATCCTCTCTTCGGCCCTCCTGGTCAAAAATTTCATGATAACATGCCTTGGAGCATATATTCTTATACATTATGCTGAGTACTTACTGAACTTTGAAGTCTGGGAATTCACATCCTTTAATTTTAGGAAAATTTTGTGAATTATTTGTGTAATAATATCCTCCACTCAGTTTTCTTTTTCTATTCACATGTACCCCTGAGACTGTCCCTCTCATTTTCTTATTTTCTCATATTTTGTATTTTTGGTTTTTGACCCTGCCATCTATCCCTTCTATGGAGTTTAGTTTTGTTTTTTTTTTCCATTTGTGACATTATAATTTTAATTCCTACGAGTTTCTTTTTTTATTAGTGTCTGTTCTTTCACAGATGCTCTTTTTAGCTCTGTTTCTTTCAGAAATTTTAATTTGTTCATTTTTTTGTTAATTTTTTGATTTGCTTTTGTCTGTCTTTTAGGTTAGAGGACTGTTTTGTTAACTTGGTTTTGTCAGTCTTTTAGGTTAGAGGACTGTTTTGTTAACTTGCTTTTGTCAGTCTTTTAGGTTAGAGGGCTGTTCTGTTAACTTTTGTCAGTCTTGCAGGTTAGAGGACGTCCTCGGCCATCTGCTCATGTGTAAGAACGGAGCCATAGAGAGTGCTGGTAGCTCTGCACTTGTGAACGGGGCTTGAAACCGTGGGCATCAGCCCGGTGTGATCCTGCTAGGCTGTTCTGTTGACTCTTCCCCCTGAGCTAGGCAGAGTCCCCAGTGAAGAATGTCCAGTTTCTACTTGGAAGATACATGTCTCCCTCTCAGCATTTTGGAAGCCGAGTAGAGGAAAGGTCTGAGGACCCTCAGCCTTCAGTGTGTAAGCTTCCGCTTGCTCCCTGTGAGCCTGCACCTGTGCCTGGTGTGATGGCAGCACTCCCTCACTCCCGCCCCAGCCCTGACACCCTCCCTCCCTCTTCCTAGTGAGCACACCTCCAGTCTGGTGCCCACGTGGTGGGATCTGGGGGGCGGGGGGGGGGTCTTACTGCTCTCTAACATCCTTTTACCAGGCCTTCTGTGTATACTCCCATGTTTACCTCTGTTTCCAAAGGTACCTGGTGCCACCAATTCCTGAGCCTCTTGGAGGTTCTTTTGTAGTTTAGTTGCTTTTTCATTTTTCCTGCACTTGCTTTAAGATTCTAGAGTTTGCTAAATCAGTTACCACTAACCTCTCTGCTATTTTAGTATCCAAAATGTTGCTTTCATCTTTCCTATTCTCTTTGTCCTTATGGGTTTAGGCTTTTTGAAAAATCCTTTTATAACCATTTTAGTGGGTGTATTAATCTGCTCAAGCTGCCATAACAAAATACCATAGACCAGTGACTTAAATAACAGAAATAGTCCTTCCCAGTTCTGGAGCCTGAAAGTCTAAGATCAGAGTGCCAGCATGATTGGTTTCTGGTGAGATCTTTCTTCCTGACTTGAAAATGGCACCTTCTCAATGTGGCCTCCCCTGGAGGAGAGGAAGAGAGAGCTCAGGTGTCTCTTCTTATAAGGGCATTAATCTCCTCATGAGGACCCCCACCGACATGATTGCATCTGAATCCTAATTATCTCTCAAAGGCTCCATCTCTGATACCATCACATTAAGAGTTAGTGCTTCAACAGAGGAATTTGAGGGAGAGGGGCACAATTCAGTTCATAGCCGTGGGACTTCAGGAGAAAGCAGAGGTAAATGCATGTGCACAACCTTCCATCTTTAACCGGAGCCCGTTATGGGGTCTTTGGAGCAATAGCCATTAAAATATTTTTAGATCGAGGGACTAAATCTCTTATTCAGAAGCAGTACATTATATTAATTGATGTATGGATTTTAAAGTGAGATGATTTTAATTATACTTGCAGTCCTTAAAGCAAGTTCAGTGAAAGGTGGTAAGATGGTTTAAGGTAACCTCCCAGCCCTGTCTTCTTGTTTCTCCATGCGCAGGGGGACTCCATCCTTTTTGTCTTTTCCTGATTTCAGTTATTTCTGTAGAACAGAGAAGTTGCTCTTAAATATAAGATTTGTGTGTTTTATGCCTTTTTAGCTATTTTAAACAGGTAACATGAAGGGAAATTTTTCTGTTCTATACTGACTCCTGTCATTGAATTTTCTTTCTTGAGTGATATCCCTAGATTAGAATAAAATATTCCCCAAACTGTATTTATACTTGGTTTTCTGTTGCTGTCTTTTTAAATACCTAATCTGCATCTTTGTAGAAAAACGCTTTTCTGCACTAGAGATTTGTTTTCCTAAATCCTCTTACGATTTTACATATATAGGGTAGGTTTTTCGACAAAATGAAAAGTATCTTAAATGGCGTACAAGATGTCTTATTGTTAAATACAGTAATAGTTACACAAGTTTTTCCTTTAACTTTTTATGTTGAAATACTTCTAGACCCACCAGAAGTTGCAAATATAGTACATAGAGCCCCCTGAGCCCCTCTTCCATTGCTGACTTCTTGATTTCCAGGTGTTTTTAAGATATATTTTTCCAGATCATATAATTCCGTACAATTTTTAGTTTTAAAATTTATTGAAATTTATTAACTTCAGAATCCATTGAATTGAAATTCAAGTTTTGTAGATATTACCTCCACGAGAGAAACCTTTCCTGATCACCCTATCTCAAATAGATCCTTTATCCTCTATCCCCACACCAGTGAATATTTTATTCAGTTACCTTAAATACTTCCTATAGAGCTTTGTTATCTGAGATATCTCGTTTACTTAATTTTATTGTCTCTTGTGTTCACCCCTGTATCACCTAGAGGACTACTTGTCACAGATGAGGTGCTCAAAAAATCTTTACTGATTTTTGATAGAGGATTTCTCTGTTTGCTTGTTTATTTTTTTTAAATGCTTTGAGAATTGGAGTAGTGTTAGAAAAGCCAGACTTACTGGTGTTTAAGAGAGAAAAGTGTAATTTTGGAGCATCTCCTTTATCAATCTTAAAGACCCCTGGCTGTGGGAATTCTTTTATTTTTAGTTTTTAACATTGGAAGTTTCTTTTGGTCAATTTTGTTATCAAACTTGGATGGAGGGGTGCCTGGGTGGCACACTCATTTAAGTGGCTGCCTTTGGCTCAGGTCATGATCTCAGGGTCCTGGGGTGGAGCCTTGCCTTGGGCTCCCTTCTCAGCGAGGAGTCTGCTTCTCCCTCTCCCTCTGCCCCCCACCCCTGCTCATGCACTCTCTCTCTCTCCCCTCTCTCTCAAATAAATAAATAAAAGTCTTTACAAAAGATACTTTGATGGAGATTTTTTGATCTTTTGATTTTTCTAGTAAAAAATTTTCAAGATCCCTAGGTACATTCTGAATCATCTTTTTTTAAGATTTTATTTGAGAGACAGAGAGAGCCTGAGTTGGTTGGGGGGAGGGGCAGAAGGGAAAGCCGACTCTGCGCTGAGCTTGGAGCCCAATGCGAGCCCAATCCGGAGCTTGATCCTAGGACGCTGAGATGATGGTCTGAGCTGAAATCAGGAGTCCACTGCTTAACCAATTGAGCCAGCCAGGTGCCCCTGAATCATTTTACCTCTTATATATCCCATTCTCATTTTGTGATTGATTGATTTTAAGTGTATTGTACAGTTTACTCGAAGCGCAGTGTCTTACAGTAGGTCTCCTGACCTTTTTTATCTTGTATAACTGTAACTTTATACTCATTGAACAGCAACTCCCCATCTCCTCCTTCTCCCAGCCCTTGGCATCATTCTACCTTTTGTTTCTATGAATTTGGCTACTTTTGATATCTTACGTGACCTTTATTTCACAGGAAGTTATCATTGAAAGTAATTTTGCTATAATTTACATGCACATAATTTTTCTCCAGAAATTGAGCCCTCTGTGATTCATTTGAAAGTTTTCTCTATTTGTTGTGCATCACAGCAAGGTTATTTTTTCAGGACTCCTCTGAATTTGGTGTAAAGTACTTGTTATTTTGTTTGTTACCTAATTACCCCTCACATATCAAGTCTTTTTATCAGATCACTTGTAATATGGATTGTAGTTATCTCAGTAGGAAGATATGCTTATCTGCAATTCTCTTGTTTGAATCCATCAGAAGTTAGTAAAAATGGAAACATGCAAAATGGAATCAAGGACTGATGTGTAATATATGAGGGCAGTTTGACAGTTCTCGTTTTCTCTGTGTCTCCCATAATTCTCTCTTGGTTATTGCCTCCATGTGGCTTTTGTTAAAAATATGTAGTGGCCCTCAACTAATTTGAGAAAATTTATAATTTTGTGGCCATATTGTGTGCAGAGTATAACTTAAGACTTTTTCCTGCCTCTTGTATTTATTTATTAAGTTGGACTATGCAGTCTGCTTAGTGCTAAAGGCATGTGGTCCGTATATGTCACTGAAGCAAAAAATCTCCACCCATGTAAAAGTAGTATCTTCAGTTTATTGTTAATGACATCACTGTGTGATAGATGCTGCTGTTAAATACAATGGTATGATCCCCAGTGGGCGGCGGCCTGGTGATGGAGAAGCTGGTGGATGCTTTGGCACAATTGGCATCTTATACAGCATCTGTGGTGGGATTAGTGTAATGTACTGAATCCCTGAGTAGACAACCCAGCCTCTTTTTTTAAACAGAAAAACAGGGTGCCCCGCTGTCCTCCAAGGATTTCAAAGCCACAACACCCTCAGGTAATTTTATTCCCAAGGTGTGGTTGTATATTATCAAATGAAAAAAGAGCATGGAAGCTATGAGTTCTACTACTATTTTTCTGACTAACTTGTGGAAGTTTTTTGGGGATGGGAAAGAGTTTTTTAGGGCTTGGTTTCTTCATTAATGAAAAAAGAATGTAATAATACTGTGGATTTGTTTCCCATTATCATCCTGTTGCATAAGTTTGAAAATGACTATGCTTAAATGCAAAGGAAAAATTGTATCGCACTAACTAAATTTTGCCTTCTGATTGTTCTGAATGTTGTCTAACTGAATTCACTTATATTCTGTCTTTAAATTTCTTTTAAAATTGTCTACTTTCTATTAATCTAATAATGAGCTCTACTAACTCCATTTCTGTATTTTTCAGTTAACTTTATGTATTGAAATGCAGTGTGAAAGCTAAAGCTTGAATCGAATGATTGGCAACTCTCAATATGGGTTAATATTAATATATGTTCCTTTCATTAACTCTTACAACCTTCAGTTAAATCATTTAAATTTGTATTTGTTAAATATTAGTGAAATTGAAAGATCCTAATGCAATTTTTTTTTTTACTAGGAATGTTTTTCTTTCAAAGTTCTAAGAAACTATGATTTGTGGAGGTTTAATTTAAAATTACTTTCTAGTATATGTAATTTTTAAAGATCACACTGAATGTTCAAGACTTTTGCAGTGAGCTTCTTGACTCATTTAAAATAAAAAGTGGGAGATCCCATTAAGGTGTTTTGAATGGCAGCATACTGAAATAAGTAGGTGAAAGTGAGATAGTTCTTATGAATACATTTGTTATCTAAAGATCCTTTGTCAATGAGGTCTTCTCTACATTCTTCCCAAAAAAGGATGGTTATTAAGTTGGTAAAGTTGTTAGATACTGTTAATAATTACACTATCTTGGTCTTTTTCAAACTTTATTTTCCCGTGTATTATTTAATCAGCTCAGCGATCCATTGAACTGTTGTAATGTTTAATAACAATTAGAACATTGAGGGTTTTTAAAAATCTGTTATTTGTCTGTTCTTATCTTGAGGAATACCTTAATATTCATTGTCAACCAACACAAGAGTAACCACACATTTGTATAAATGCCCACTGTCGCTCAGGTAAATAGAACTGTTGCAAGCCGAGGGTACATTTTTGGTGTTTTGGTTCTCAAAGTAAGCATTAGCATTCATTGTTCATAATTGACAACTTACCGAATAGCAGTTATTGAATAGCAGAAAAGACATATTTGTCCAATTTTCTTTTAGCATTAATAGCATTATGTTAAAAAACATGGGTGGCATTGCAATTCCCTCAGAATGTGTCTTACCTGTAGCTCTCTAGCTTTCATACCGGGAAGGTAGCTTTGTTCGTCTCTTCAGCATCTTTCTTCTTTTTGTCCTGTCAGAAGCATAGGTGGTATTGACCAGTTCATTTTCTAATCAGTGTTTTTGTTGTTGTTGTTATGAAATAGAATTTTTTTTACATTGATTTCATGGTGGAATAATCAATTTGAAGACTGCAGGTAGCTTTTTAATATGTTGAGTTATAAAGTTGGAAATGCACAATTTAACACCAGAGTTGCCTAACTTGTGCAGAAGCCTAGAAAATGAAAGCACAGCATGTCAGCCTTTGAGAATTTTACTTACTGGAAAGGAGTCATCTTTATTACACGAGCATTTAATTCCTATTAAGGAAAGAGGGCTTATGTGTTAAATATATATATATATAACACTTATATAGTGTTAAAACCTGGCCCATGACAGGTTTGCAAGAAAAATTTGCAGATCAATTTTTACTAATGATCTCAGGCCACAATTGCTAAAGAATGTTTCTCAGTGACATTCTTTTATTTGTTTGCTCCCCTCTCTATTGAGACCTTCACAATTTAACTAGCCTTAAAACATTACTTTCTTTATATTATTACTCCCCTTCTCAGAACTTTCAGGAATCTCTGTTATCCACAGTAGACGCAAACACTCTTGATGTTTTTAACAAGTTGAGCTCAAAATGTCCTTTGACCTCTTTAGCTTGACTTATTCACTCATTTAACAGATATGTATTGACTACCCACTTAGTGCCAGTGATGTGCTTCATACTAGGGATTGGCAGTGAACAAGGCAGACAAGGAGTCTGCTCCCACAATGTTTATTTTCTAGAGAGGGCGAGAGGGTATAAATCAGTGAAAAGAGGAATACAAGAATTTCAACACTTTTACGATACTGAAATATTAAAAATAAGCCAGGATTCTTTTGGCTTCCCTCTTTTCCAGTAAAAAAATTTTTTTAAATCACTATCTTTATCTCTTACAGGCTAGACAGCTTGGATTTGAATATAAGTTCTGTCACTGACTAACTGTGTGGCTCTAGGCAAATTATTCATCCTCTCCGTTTCTCAGTTTGTATTATTATAACAGGTATAATGATAGAAAATAACTCATAAGGTTCTTGTAAAGATTAAATGAGTTAAATCTTCAAGTACCTAAAAGAGTGTTTGTTATACAGTTAAGACTTAGTAAAATTAAGCTATTTAAAATTTTTCCTATTAAAATACTCTTTGAAATGGAAGTATATAAAGATGAAATATGCCCAGCAAAGTATCCAATGTAAGTCTTGTATTCATTCAATTATTTAATGAAACACTTTTATCTTGATTGTCTTAAATGGAAGAAAAAAATACCTCGAAGGCAACCTAAATTCTATTTATTCTACAGTTTGCATTTTTATGATGTGTATTAAGTGTACATTAGCAACTTATCAGGTTGGTTTTGATAAGTGAACAGATTGGACTTACTTTTTGACACTTTATTTTTCCAATTTTATTTTATTGTTATGTTAATCACCATACATTACATCATTAGTTTTTGATGCAGTGTTCCATGACTCATTGTTTGCGTATAACACCCAGTGCTCCATTCAATACGTGCCCTCTTTAATACCCATCACCAGGCTAACCCACCCCCCTCCCCTCTAAAACCCTCAGTTTGTTTCTCAGAGATTTTTTTTTTTTAAAGATTTTTTTTTTATTTATTTATTTGAGACAGAGAGAAGGGGGGAGGTGGAGAGAGAGAGAGAGAGAGAGAGAGAGCACGAGCGCACATGAGAGGGGGGAAGGTCAGAGGGAGAAGCAGACTCCCTGCCGAGCAGGGAGCCTGATGCGGGACTGGATCCCGGGACTCCAGGATCATGACCTGAGCCGAAGGCAGTTGCTTAACCAACTGAGCCACCCAGGCGCCCCTCTCAGAGATTTTTTTTGACACTTTAATTCATCTCATATATTGATAGAAACATTGATGAGCTCTGTGCTGATGAAATTAAGCACATGGTTCAGGATTTGTCCATTTTCCCTTAACCTCTCAAACCATAACTAAATTTACTTCATAGATTCCTCCAACGCTGCCATTCTGTGCCTGACATTCACTATTCCTACTGTCGGCTGTTTAAGTCGCCCCTCGTGCATATCACTGGGGCGGCTCCTGATTTGGATCACCTCCACCAGAGTCTTTGCCCTTCCAGTTTGTCTTACACATCACCACTACATAGTCTTAGAACGATCCTTTCATCATCTGCTTTGCTTGAGAAACTACACTTGTTTTCTCTTGCGCAGAGAGTCAACAGCCTTTAGATTACCTTCTTCATAAATTGGCTTTGATTTTCTATCACTACTGTCGATGCTGGACTCTAATTCTGAAAATTGTAGAGTATTAACGCAGTGTTATTACTGTTCTTTGTCTTGATCTTACTTATTAGGCTCAGTCTTCTATTTACACTTTTGTTTTAATACTGTGCTTTCAATTTCTCTGTCCCGTGCCTTCCCTCCCACTTCCTAGACAGACATATCTTTGTTTTCCAGGTATGTTTAGCTCAAATTTTACCTTTCTCCTGACTCTTTTTGACAAGCTCGTGACGTAACTGTCCCTGAAATATTTAGGTTGACTTCTCCGCTTCTGTATTGATATGACGATATGCTGTAAGGGCCTAGATAAAGCATTAAAATATTGCTCTTTTTAACAGATTTTACACAGAGCATGCAGTTGTGCTGATATAAAGCGTGTGCTTAGTAAATGATCATTTTTTTTTGCCAGGCTTTAAAGAAGAACCACTTTATATGTGATATCCCCCCACCTCATGGCTTTCCTTTGGTTTTATAGAAGCTGCAAGTCGGGCCATAGTCCAGTTCCTAGAAATCAATCAGAGTGAAGAAGCCAGTAGAGGTTGGATGCTTCTGACAACAATTAATTTGTTAGCATCCTCTGGTCAGGTAAGTTCTTTGTTTTTATGTTTGATAACTTGACTTCTTTTTTTATCCTCTTGGAATTTTGTGAAGTTAAATTTATCATTGTACCCAAATAAGGTTTTATGATAATCATTATATTCTTCTAATGCTTCTTATATTTTATTTCATGCTTCTTGTAACATCTCTATGAGGAGGTTTCTGTTTTATAAATTTTACACCTGAGGAAATGCCTAACTTGAACAATGTTTTCCGTCTTTGTCGTGTCATAACACGTGGAACACGATAGCGTGCGTACATGTGTGGGGCACAGTGCTGGACTTCTGTGATTGTAGGCGAGTAGCCCGGAGCCCTGGCTCCATCTGGCCCAGACCAAACGCTTCTGTGACCCATGTTAGGGCCCTTGCCCTAGAAGAATCATTTGGTCACTTCACTAATAAGGAGTAAATGACATGGAAAATATTTTTAAATTCTTCTAATTTTTATGGAAAATAGGGGAATACTGACATTTTTAGGATAATATATATTCCCTTCCCATTTGATTTATTCTGGAGATTGCTTGCGGGAACCCCCCCACATACACACCCCCATCACCTTTAAACATCTGCCGTGATTTGTGTTGCATCTACTCAGTGATGAGCTGTTTGGATACCTGATTTTTGGCCTGTGATGTTGTGGGCATGAAAGTTTATTCAACTTTCTACAGTTCCAAGTAGAATTACCTATCAAAGTTAGTATCAGTCTTGAGAATGGCTACTCTCTAAATTACAGTGGGCTTTCAAACAACTCACATCATTTAATAATGGGACTGACAGAGGTGACAGTGACTCTAGTCATACTGCAGTGACAGGCTGCAGCAGAAACAGTGCATATTCTTTAGTAACTGTATCCTGACACTAGTCACTAACCTCAAGTAGTAGCGCTTGGACTTTTTCCCCTTAGAATGATCTATTTCCCTTTTTTGTTTGCTAGTTTAGGTTTGTTTGTTTCTTTCTTAAATCACAAAAGGAATCAGACCAACTTGTGCTGATGTACCTGGGACTTTCCAGATTTTAGCCCGGAAGGCCCACATCCCAGACAACCCTGAGTCCTGGGCAAATGGAGCTGTTAATTTACCCCAAGTAACCTTCAGATAGTCCTCAAGAGGCCCACTGTTTCCATGTATCAGTGACCATACCAGAAGACCATCAAAATGTCGATATTATTTGCTGTTGATGGTAGCTATAAATGCCTCCATATTACTGACCAAAATTTGGTTTGGTTTAGAATAGCATATAAAATAATCATTTTTAATTGGAATATTTCTAAGTTTTTTTTTTTTTTAATTTTTATATATTTAAAGAGTGAGGGAGAGAGCACGAGTGGGGGTGAGGGACAGAGGGAGAGGGAGAAGCAGACTCCCCGCTGAGCAGGGAGCTGCTACTTGGGGCTCCATCCCGGGACCCCGAGATCATGACCTGAGCTGAAGGTAGACGCTTAACCGACTGAGCCACCCAGGCGCCCTGGAATATTTCTCAGTCTTATTCTTATTTTCTGTAGATGCTTTCTCAGGTGTGAACAGAAAGTGTGTCCTTACAAAATACCTAACAGAGTAGAAAGTCAATGAATGTGGATTAACTTAAATGTGTACAAATGGACAGATTGCCTTAAAAGTGTAAGAGAAGAATGAGGAGAAACCTAATCACTTTTTGAAAAAATTGCAGATGTTTCCGATTACTAGTTTGGATACCAAGTTATACTTTTAGTATATCAGTTATAAAATGAAAATGAAAAATCATACCATTTTGCCTAATGGAAAGGGAAAAGCTAGTAATCACCTAACTAGAAAAAGAAACATTTTATTTAAAAAAAAAATTTTTTTTTAAAGATTTTATTTATTTATTTGACAGAGAGAGACACAGCGAGAAAGGGAACACAGCAGGGGGAGTGGGAGAGGGAGAAGCAGGCTCCCCACTGAGCAATGAGCCCAATGCGGGGCTCCATCCCAGGACCCTGGGATCATGACCTGAGCCGAAGGCTGACGCTTAACTGACTGAGCCACCCAGGCACCACGAAAAAGAAACATTTTCTTTAAATTTTGTATTTTTATGTTAATCACCATACATGACATCATTAGTTTTTGATGTAGTGCTCCATGATTCATTGTTTGTGCATAACACCCAGTGCTCCACGCAGAATGTGCCCTCTTTAATACCCATCACCAGGCTAACCCATCCCCGCACCCCCTCCCCTCTAGAACCCTCAGTTTGTTTTTCAGAGTCCATTGTCTCTCATGGTTCCTCTCCCCCTCTGATTCACTCCCCTTCATTCTTCCCCTCCTGCTATTTTCTTCTTCTTTTTTTTCTTAACATATATTGCATTATTTGTTTCAGAGGTACAGATCTGTGATTCAACAATCTTTGACAATTCACAGCACTCACCATAGCACATACCCTCCCCAATGTCTGTCACCCAGCCACCCCATCCCTCCCACCCCCCCACCACTCCAGCAACCCTCAGTTTGTTTCCTGAGATTAAGATTTCCTCATATCAGTGAGATCATATGATACATGCCTTTCTCTGATAGACTTATTTCACTCAACATTACACCCTCCAGTTCCATCCACGTCATTGCAAATGGCAAGATCTCATTCCTTTTGATGGCTGCATAATATTCTATTGTGTATATATACCACATCTTCTTTATCCATTCATCTGTCAGTGGACATCTTTGCTCTTTCCACAGTTTGGCTATTGTGGACATTGCTGCTATAAACATTGCGGTGCACGTACCCCTTCAGATCCCTACATTTGTATCTTTGTGGTGAATACCCAGTAGTGCAATTGCTAGATCATATGGTAGCTCTATTTTAAACTTTTTGAGGAACCTCCATACTGTTTTCAAGAGTGGCTGCACCAGCTTGCATTCCCACCAACAGTGTAGGAGGGTGCCCCTTTCTCCGCATCCCCGCCAACATCTGTCTTTTCCTGACTTGTTAATTTTAGCCGTTCTGACTGGTGTGGGGTGGTATCTCATTGAGGTTTTGATTTGGATTTCCCTGATGCCGAGCGATGTTGAGCACATTTTCATGTGTCTGTTGGCCATTTGGATGTCTTCTTTGGAAAAATGTCTGTTCATGTCTTCTGCCCATTTCTTGTTTGTATTATTTGTTCTTTGGGTGTTGAGTTTGACAAGTTCTTTATAGATTTTGGATACCAGCCCTTTATCTGATATGTCATTTGCAAATATCTTCTCCCATTCTGTCGGTTGTCTTTTGGTTTTGTGGACTGTTTCTTTTGCTGTGCAAAAGCTTTTTATCTTGATGAAATCCCAATAGTTCATTTTTGCCCTTGCTTCCCTTGCCTTTGGCGATGTTTCTAGGAACAAGTTGCTGCGGCTGAGGTCGAAGAGGTTGCTGCCTGTGTTCTCCTTTAGGATTTTGATGGACTGCTGTCTCACATTTAGGTCTTTCAACCACTTGGAGTCTATTTTTGTGTGTGGTGTAAGGAAATGGTCCAGTTTCATTCTTCTGCATATGGCTGTCCAGTTTTTCCAACACCATTTGTTGAAGAGACTGTCTTTTTTCCATTGGACATACTTTCCTGCTTTGTCAAAGATGAGTTGACCATAGAGTTGAGGGTCCATTTCTGGGCTCTCGATTCTGTTCCATTCATCTATGTGTCTGTTTTTGTGCCAGTACCATATTGTCTTGATGACGACAACTGTGTAATAGAGCTGGAAGTCCGGAATTGTGATGCCGCCAGTTTTGCTTTTCTTTTTCAACATTCCTCTGGCTATTCGGGGTCTCTTCTGGTTCCATACAAATTTTAGGATTTTTTATTCCATTTCTGTGAAAAAAGTGGATGGTATTTTGATAGGGATTGCATTAAATGTATAGATTGGTCTAGGTAGCATTGACATCTTCACAATGTTTGTTCTTCCAATCCATGAGCATGGAACGTTTTTCCATTTCTTTGTGTCTTCCTCAATTTCTTTCATGAGTATTTTATAGTTTTCTGAGGACAGATCCTTTGCCTCTTTGGTTAGATTTATTCCTAGGTATCTTATGATTTTCGGTGCAATTGTAAATGGGATTGACTCCTCCTTAATTTCTCTCTTCTGTCTTGTTTTTGGTGTATAGGAATGCCACTGATTTCTGTGCATTGATTTTATATCCTGCCACTTTACTGAATTCCTGTATGAGTTCTAGCAGTTTTGGGGTGGAGTCTTTTGGGTTTTCCACATAAAGTATCATATCATCTGCAAAGAGTGAGAGTTTGACTCCCTCTTTGCCGATTTGGATGCCTTTGATTTCTTTTTGTTGTCTCATTGCTGTGGCTAGGTCTTCTAATACTATGTTGAATAGCAGTGGTGATAGTGGACATCCCTGCCGTGTTCCTGATCTTACAGGGAAAGCTCTCAGCTTTTCCCCATTGAGAATGATATTCACTGTAAGTTTTTCATAGATGGCTTTTATGATATTGAGGTATGTACCCTCTCTCCCTATACTCTGAAGAGTTTTGATCAAGAAAGGATGCTGTACTTTGTCAAATGCTTTTTCTGCATCTATTGAGAGGATCATATGATTCTTGTTCGTTCTTTTGTGAGTACATTGTATCACGTTGATTGATTTGCGGATGTTGAACCAGCCTTGCAGCCCAGGGATAAATCCCACTTGGTCATGGTGAATAATCCTTTTAATGTACTGTTGGATCCTATTGGCTAGTATTTTGGTGAGAATTTTTGCATCCATGGTCATCAAGGATATTGGTCTGTAATTCTCCTTTGTGATGGGGTCTTTGTCTGGTTTTGGGATCAAGGTAATGGTGGCCTCATAAAATGAGTTTGGAAGTTTTCCTTCCATTTCTATTTTTTGGAACAGTTTCAGGAGAATAGGTATTAATTCTTCTTTAAATGTTTGGTAGAATTCCCCTGGGAAGCCATCTGGCCCTGGGCTTTTGTTTGTTGGGAGATTTTTGATGACTGCTTCCATTTCCTTAGTGGTTATAGGTCTGTTCAGGTTTTCTATTTCTTTCTGGTTCAATTTTGGTAGTTGATACATCTCTAGGAATGCATCCATTTCTTCCAGGTTATCTAATTTGCTGGCATAGAGTTGCTCATAATATGTTCTTATAATTGTTTGTATTTCTTTGGTGTTGGTTGTGATCTCTCCTCTTTCATTCATGATTTTGTTGATTTGGGTCATTTCTCTTTTCTTTTTGATAAGTCTGGCCAGGGGTTTATCAATCTTGTTAATTCTTTCAAAGAACCGGCTCCTAGTTTCGTTGATCTGTTCTACTGTTCTTTTGGTCTCTATTTCGATTTCTGCTGTGATCTTTATTATTTCTCTTCTCCTGCTGGGTTTAGGCTTTATTTGCTGTTTTTTCCTCCAGCTCCTTTAGGTGTAAGGTTAGGTTGTGTATTTGAGACCTTTCTTGTTTCTTGAGAAAGGCTTGTATTGATATATACTTTCCTCTTAGGACTGCCTTTGCTGCATCCCAAAGATTTTGAACAGTTTTGTTTCATTTTCATTGGTTTGCCTGAATTTTTTAAATTCTTCTTTAATTTCCTGGTTGACCCATTCATTCTTTAGTAGGATGCTCTTTAGCCTCCATGTATTTGAGTTCTTTCTGACTCTCCTCTTGTGATTGAGTTCTAGTTTCAAAGCATTGTGGTCTGAAAATATGCAGGGAATAATCCCAATCTTTTGGTACTGGTTGAGACCTGATTTGTGACCTAGGATGTGATCTGTTCTGGAGAATGTTCCATGGGCACTAGAGAAGAATGTGTATTCCTTTGCTTTGGGATGGAATGTTCTGAATATGTCTGTGAAGTCCGTTTGGTCCAGTGTGTCATTAAAAGTCTTTATTTCCTTGTTGATCTTTTGCTTAGATGATGTCCATTTCAGTCAGGGGGCTGTTAAAGTCCTCCACTATTATTGTATTGTTGTCAGTGTGTTTCTTTGTTTTTGTTATTAATTGGCTTGTATAATTGGCTGCTCCCATGTTAGGGGCATAGATATTTACAGTTATTAGATCTTCTTGTTGGATAGATCCTTTAAGTAGGATATAGTGTCCTTCCTCATCCCTTATTACAGTCTTTGGTTTAAAATCTAATTTGTCTGATATAGGATTGCCACCCCAGCTTTCTTTTGGTGTCCATTACCATGGTAAATGGTTTTCCACCCCCTCACTTTTAATGTGGGGATGTCTTTGGGTCTAAAATGAGTCTCTTGCAGACAGCCTATCGATGGGTCTTGTTTTTTAATCCAGTCTGATAGCCTGTGTGTTTTGATTGGGGCATTTAGCCCATTTACATTCAGGGTAACTATTGAAAGATACGAATTTAGTGCCCTTGTATTGCCTGTAAGGTGACTGTTACTGTATTGTCTGTGTTCCTTTCTGGTCTATGCTGCTTTTAGGCTCTCTCTTTGCTTAGAGGACCCCTTTCAATATTTCTTGGAGGGCTGGTTTCATGTTTGCAAATTCCTTTAGTTTTTGTTTGTCCTGGAAGCTTTTTATCTCTTCTTCTATTTTCAGTGACAGCCTAGCTGGATATAGTATTCTTGGCTGCATATTTTTCTCATTTAGTGCTCTGAAGATACCGTGCCAGTCCTTTCTGGCCTGCCAGGTCTCTGTGGATAGGTCTGTTGCCAATCTAATGTTTCTACCATTATAGGTTACATATCTCTTCTCCCAAGCTGCTTTCAAGATTTTCTCTTTGTCTCTGAGATTTGTAAGTTTTACTATTAGATGTCGGGGTGTTGACCTATTTTTATTGATTTTGAGAGGGGTTCTGTGTGCCTCCTGGATTTTGATGCCTGTCTCCTTCCATACATTAGGGAAGTTCTCTGCTATAATTTGCTCCAATATACCTTCTGCCCCTCTATCTCTTTCTTCTTCTTCTGGGATCCCAATTATTTTAATGTTGTTTCGTCTTATCATATCGCTTGTCTCTCAAATTTTGCCCTTGTGATCCGGTAGTTGTTTATCTCTCTTTTTCTCAGCTTCTTTATTTTTCCATCATTTGGTCTTCTATATTGTTAATTCTCTCTTCTGCCTCATTTATCCTAGCCGTTAGTGCCCTCATTTTTGATGGCACCTCATTAATAGCCTTTTTGATTTTGACTTGGTTAGATTTTAGTTCTTTTATTTCTCCAGGAAGGGTTTCTCTAATAACTTCCATGCTTTTTTCAAGCCCAGCTAGTATCTTTAAAATCATGATTCTGAACTCTAGGTCTGATATCGTAGTAATGTCCATATTGAGTAGGTCCCTGGCAGACGGTGCTACCTCTTTGTCTTTTTGTTGAGGTGATTTTTTTCGTCTTATCATTTTGTCCAGAGGAGAATAGATGAATGAGAGAACAAAATGCTAACAGGTTAACAACGTCCCCAGAAAATATACTGTAAGCAAAGCAGAAAAGACCTGAAACCAGGGGAAAAGAAAGGGAAAGAAAGAAAAAAGAAAGAGAAAAAAAGAAAAAGATAAAAAAAAAGAACAAAACAAAAAAAAACAGAATATGATCAAATATGATCAGGCTAGTGCATAGATCAGTGCCACACACTAGATTTTGGGCGTATTTTGGTCTGTTAGAAGAAAGTGCCTCCTAAAATTTTAAAGAAAGAAAGACTTATATATGTACAAAATAAGGGTTGATACAATGAAGGGATGGAATATGACTATAAAGGTGAAAAGTATAAAAAATTTTAAAAGAAGAATTGATAAGGTCCTTGAAAAAGAAAGAAGAGGATTAAAAAAACAAGCGGGAGAGAATGTGATCATGCAGGAGACTAGAACAAAGCCATACACTAGAGATTTAGGGTATATTTTGATCTGTTAGAAGAAACTGTATCTCAAAATTTTAAAGAGGGAACAACTTATATATATATGCCAAAAATAAGGGTATCTACTATGAAGGGATAGAATATGATTCTAAAAATGAAAAATAAAAATTTTTTTTTTAAAAAAGGGATTGATAAGATGTTGGTTAAAAAAGGGAAAAAGAAATATTAAAGAAAAAACCAGTTAAAAAAATTAACTTTGAATGACTAATGAATCATGGTAAAAAAGCCATGAATTCTATGTGCAATATTCCCCTAGCGCTGGAGTTCTGCTGTTCTCATTGATCGGTAAGCTTGGTCTTGGCTGGCTGTTCTTGCTGATCTTCTGGGGAGGGGCCTGTTGCCGTGGTTCCCAAATGTCTTTGCTGGAGGTGGAATTGCCCCGCCCTTGACAGTCCGGGCTTAGTAATCTGCTCGGGTTTGCTCTTGGGAGCTTTTGTTCCCTGCCAGCTTTCCGTACAGCTTTGGAGGATGAGAGTGAAAATGGCGACCTCCCAATCTCTGCCTGGAGGAGCCGAGAACTCGCGGCCCTGCTCCTCAGTGCGCCCCCAGAGAAAAGCAGTCACTCCCGTCTCCCCGGTCTCTGGCCGCACTCCGTGCTCACCCAGCCTGTGACCGAGCGTTTCTTTCTCTGGCACCTGACCCTGTGTGGAGTCTCCAAACCCAGCAGATCCCTGCGGTGCACTCCCGCGCCGCTCCTCCCGGGGGAGGAAGGGGAGTCTCCCCGGCTCTGCCGCTTGTTGGGTCCCTGCTGGTGGAGCAGTGGCCCGACTGGGCCGCGGATCACAGTTTATGGCAACCCCGAGCTGAGAGCCCACGCCTCGGCTCCGTCTCTGCAGTTGGCTTCCCCGCTCCGATACCTGGTAGCTCTGGCGCACTCAGGCACCCCCGGTCTTTCTGTGACCCCAAGGGTCCTGAGACCACACTGTCCCGCGAGGGTTCCACCCCCCGCCCCCTTAGCCACTGGAGCGACGTCCTTCAGCGGAGCCGACTTCTAAAAGTTCCGATTTTGTGCTCCACGGCTCTATCACTTGCCAGAAGCGGCCGACGGAGGCCCCCTCCCCCGCCATCTATCCTCCCGAATATCACCTTGGATTCACTTCTCCGCACGTCCTACCTTCCAGAAAGTGGTCGCTTTTCTGTTCAAAGAGTTGTTGCTATTCTTTTCTTCGATCTCCTGTTGAGTTCATAGGTGTTCAGAATGGTTTGATTCCTATTCAGCTGAATTCCTGAGACCAGACGAAATCCAGGTCTCCTACTCCCCCGGTATCTTGCCCGAAAAAGAAACATTTTAAAAGAAAATTGAGTGTTGTGTATTTTGAGTTGGCTTTTTTGTTTGCCTGCCATTTCCTGTTGGTAGCGGTAAGGTACAGAGATGACTAAAACATGTCCTAAATCAACATGTAGATGACAGACATGGAGTAGATGAAGATAATATTATAAAATGCAGTCATGGGGTCTGTGTAGTGCTATGAAAATAGAAATGTGGAATGTGAGAGTTAAAATTTTGTAGGTGAGGGTGGGAGGGTAGATGAGGAATTGAAGCTTCTGACATGGGCAGACCTTGAAACTGAATGTCAGATATAGGGAGACAAAGGGAAACTAGAAATAATCTTAGTGGGAAGAGCAAAGGGTTTTTGAAATATTTAGAGGCAGGAAACGATGCTGGATGTGTAGAAAGGGACCAGATCATGCAAGGGATTGTTCTTTTGTTTGTTTGTTTGCAAAGGATTGTTCTTTAGGCTCTCTCCTCTTATCACCCTGCTACTGCATTAGTTCAGGCCCCAACTCTCATATGGTTTTCTGTATTAGTTTCCTAATTACCCTGGCTTTCTTGCTCTTCATATCTAATTTAGGTCTAGACTACCACCAGCTAATTTTCTGAACTCTGGTTCTGTTGCTCCTTTGTTTATAACACTTCAGTGGTTCTCCAGTGCCAGCAAAATAAAAGTCAAACCAGAGTGGGAGAGCATATGCGTACATAGGTTATCAGACATTCCCACTTGGGGACCATTGAACCAACTCTCTCCCCTGAGGCAGGTTATGTCAGTGATGAGCTTCCAATGCTTCATGTGGGAAGTCAGGATCATACAATAATAAGAGTCTGTCTTGTAGGGTTGATGGAGGATAATAGATAATTAAAATGCTTAGCCTTATGCCTGTTTTATACTTAACACTTAATAAAGATTAGACATTATTATTGTGGCTTTTCAGGAATTAACAGTTTTGGACTCAGGTTCCTGAAACATACCGCCTATGTGTTTTCCAGGTGATCTTTCCCCTCTTTAATTCCTGTCTTTCTCCATTCCACTCCTGGCAGTGTTGATCATTCCCTTCTAGATTAGCCTGTGTGTACTATCATTGCTACACTTAAGAGATTAAATCATAGTTGAACCTGCTTCTGCTAGTAGACTACAGTCTTCTGAAGGGCAGGGGTCGCTGCATGCCCCGTTCCTAGCACACTGCCAGACATACCCTACACATTCAAAAAATGCTTGATGAAAAAGCTAATAAACTAAATACAGATGATGCCAGCCTCTTGATCTCCAGTGTGGTAAAACTTTTTGTTCCAAACTGCACCATGAGAAAATTTGGCAATTATTATAGCATACTTCTTAAGAATAGTGAAAGATTCACCATAGAAGGTGGAATTTCTTCCTTTGGGAATTGTTGAAAATGATAGAGATTTTTTGTGTGTCAGTGCTGGCTATATCCCTCAAGTGTCCTTCCAGCCCCAAGAACGTATATTAAGAATAAAAGTGACAGTCAAGCAACTATTAACATGCATGTAATTTAGTGCTTAATATATCTCACATTTGTTATATAATGCTTATATTAACTCTAAGACCTACGTGGCATTATATCTGTTTTATAGGAGAAGAAAGTAAGGTCCAGCAGAATTAGTTTGCCCAATTTTATGGTTATGTTTCCTTTTTCTAAATCACAAAGCTTATGTTCTTTGAAACATGATGCCTCTTAATAAATAAATAGCAAACTTAATAAATAACAAACACATCTCAATCTTGGATTAAAGCAAACTTGTCCAAATGGAAAATGAGTATTTGTCACTGTGGAGTAATTTTTTAAAATTTTCAGGCATTTAAAAAGTTATTTTGACATATAATTTTCTGGCTTAAAATTTGTGACTTAATGATTTAACTTCTGGCTTAACGTTTGTGACCTTCCTTAGCTGTACCAATTACAATTATATCTGTCTATCTACCTGTTCACTTATTTATTGGTTTGTTTTCCAGAAAACCGTGGACTGCATGACAACGATGTCAGTGCCTTCCACCCTGGTTAAATGTTTGTATCTGTTTTTTGACCTTCCACATGTGCCTGAGGCCGTTGGAGGTGCACAGAATGAGCTACCTCTAGCAGAACGTCGTGGACTACTCCAGAAAGTTTTTGTACAGGTATGGAAGGTGCTGTTTGTCTGCCCATCAATACCAGTCTATTTAAAGTGAAAGAGGTGCACTCCTCAAAGAGATGTTCTGCCTATTCCATTTTCTGTAGTATTCTATGCTTTTTTTTTTTTTAAGATTTTATTTAAGAGCGAAAGAGAAAGAGCACACAAGCTGGAAGAGAGGCAGATGCAGAGAGAGAGGAGAAGCAGGGTTCCCGCTGAGCAGGGAGCCTGACACGGGGCTAGAATCCAGGACCCTGGGATCATGACCTGAGCCAAATACAGACGCTTAACTGACTGAGCCACCCAGGCACCCCTTCCGTGCTCTTTATTATTGACTTTATCTCATATAATTGTCACATTTCTTGAATCTGAACACTTATTTTAAGGAGTAATGGAGTGAGGCATTAACAAGTTTATTTTTCTGGACAGATTCAACTATTAAGGTTACCTTTGATAAAGCAATAACATCTCTAAAATGAAATAAGCAAGAAAAAACTTCTGTTGACCATCATATTAAATTTGGGGCAATATTTCTTAAAATACGAAGAAATTCTGTTTGTTGCTCTAAATACAGGAAATTCCTAGCCTATAAATATTTTACTTGTAAAAGGCAGTTTACTTTAGTGGCTTCTGCCACCTCCTCTGCTCCCTGCTTGTGAAGTCCTTCTTCACCACTGTTGCTGCTATCTTTTAATAGCATTAGCAGTTAACCAAGGTTTAAATAGATCTTTGTTAGTTAGCCTGGAAATACTGCCATCATTTTGATATCCTTCCTTGGGAGAACATTTTCAAAACAGAGTACACACATGTGGAATATGGTTTGTCCATGGGACTAATAGAGTATTAAAAAAACCACGTTTGACACAAAAGGACAGGTACTGCATCATTTTACTTATGTGACTCCAACGTGGTAAAATTCTTAGCAAGTAGAGTGGTGGTTCCCAGGAGCTGGAGGGTGGCGAACAAGGAGTTGTTGTTCAGTGGGTATAGAGTTTCAGTTTTGCAAGATGAAAATGTTCTAGAGATCTGTTGTACAGCAACGTGCATGTAATGAACACCACTCTATACTTAAAAATGATTAAGATGATAAATTTTGTGTTACATGTCTTCACCTCCATTAAAAAAAAAAAACAGAAACCACACCTGTTTAAATTCAGGTCTCTGGAATTACGTAACTTAAGATGCAGGTTTCTCACCTCTGAAATAAGGATAATGAAACCTACCTAAAGGATTTTTGTGAGGATTAAGTGGAGTAATATACAAGGCGATGGTTCTCTGTCCTGGGTGTGGTAGACATGACCTGAAAGTCCCTGTGACTGCTGCTCTTGCCACCACCAATGCCGCCATTGTCAGTAGCAAAGAGGACAGCGGATCTGCAGTGGATAAGGTGGAGGTGGGTACAGGTGACGATTGTACCTTGTAGTAATGGGGTCTTTGCTGCAGAGCTTTGTGGAGTTGTGAGCAATGAAGGGACAGGAGAGAGGGAGACTAAGGCAGTTTTAGAAAGGAAGAGACATGGGGCGCCTGGGTGGCTCAGTCGGTTAAGCATCTGCCTTCAGCTCAGGTGGTGATCCCAGGGTCCTGGGGTTGAGCTCCAGGTTGGGCTCCCTGCTCAGAGCAGAGCCTGCTTCTCCCTCTGCCTCTGCCTCTCCCCCCACTCATGCTGTCTTTCTCTCAAATAAATAAATAAAATCTTAAAAAAAAAAGAAAAGACAGGATTATCAATAAAGTACTAATTCAACAAATATTTGTTGAACACTGGATTTCTTAGATAACTTTTTGCTAGTGGTTAGGTAGCCTCCATTATCTCATACAATTTGGAAGACAACCCATGACTTTGGAGGTTTTCTTTTTCCACAAAATGATGATGAGAGCAAATGGCAGAAATAGGATTAGAATTTATGTTTATCTGAGTCCTGAATTAGATTGGATGAGAAAAGCAATGGGACTAAACAAAGGAGTAAATCCCATAGGAATTAAAGCTGCTTTAAGACATTGCTAATGAATGTGGTGGGTTATTCTTTGCTTTTTAGACTAGTAACCCTATTTCAATAAAGCTTTTCTAAAGAACTAATTAATACCTTAGGTAATAAATGGAAGCTGAATTTTATGTATTTAATGCTAAATAAGTATAGCAAAGATTTCTTCTGAAACTTAAAAAAATGTTTTCTCTATCTGAATGCAGTGGGTGTTTCCAAATGAATGTGGGATTCATTTCAGCATATTGGAACCATTGAATGTTAAGGCCAAAAGGAACTTCAAAGAGAATTTGAATGAAACTCCCCATTTAAAGTTACAGAAACTAATAGCTGAGGCTGTGATCCACAGCAGTTGCGTGGCAGGGATGGGGGCCTGGCTCTTCCCACCTCCTAATCCAGGGCTCCTTCAGCCTCACTTCCTCGTTTTAGTTTCTCCTTACAGGCTAGACACTGTGGTCACCATTTTGTCTAGAATGCCAGTGGAGACAGACTTACTAAATGTTTTCAGAACACATATTGTTTATGAAAGTTGAAATCCATATGTTTATGTTACGTGACAGATGGTTTCCTGGGACCTTAGCATTGGTACTGCTTCATGTAGGCATTCATTGTGTTGTTTTGTTTGTTGTTTTGTGGGATTTTTTGTTGTTGTGTTGATGTGGCCAGTTCTTTTTCTGCCACACTTGGCTAGACTTAATCAAGAGTCCCTATAAATGGAAGTGGTTAGTGTATGGGAGAAGAGGAATGAGCTATAGACTCTTTGGTTTTTTATTCTATAAAATGAAAGGATTACATGAGATTATTTCTGAGAATCCTTTTGCCTTTAAGAACTAGTTATTTTAAGAATCAGCAAATTTAGGGAATTAAATCCAGTTCATTTTTGAGAACAAAGATTTGATTTGGAAAAAAGTATTTTTGGGTTTGTTTTTATGTTACAAATTAGAGAAATGACATCCAATGAGAACCAGTGAAAGGTATAATTGATAATACACGTTTCCGAGGATAGATATTTTTGCTGCAGTTGACGATCTTTTTTTCAAATTATCTTTTTTGTTGCATTTGACACATATGGGAAAAGATAATACCTATTACATGTATTAAGTCAGTATCCAACAATTTCTCCAGGCATTTCTATGTGTGTCTTTGGGGAGGAATACCTGTATTTACCAATTTTGTAAATATCTTATTTCTCTGAATTCTTGGTCCTTTTTCTCCCCTCTTCCTCATATTTGGCAGCTATGAATTAGAAAGCTCTTCTATTTAAGTAAATTTTTGCATTGAAGGTAATAGGAAAAGTAAAACCTATCTTTCTCAGACAAAACATATTTTAAATACTTTTTTTATATTTAGCAGTTTCTCCACAGATAAATACTCAAATTTCATGAAGCACTTATCTTTCAAGAGAATAAAATTTACCTAAATTATACTTACTTTATTCATTATTACATATATTTTTAAATATTTAGAAAAGAATTTGAGCAAGGAGAAGAAAAGTTAACTTATTCCTGACGCTGAGTCAAGATTAGAAGAAAAAAATCCATCGAGGGCAGAAACCTTGGCTGAATTCTGCAAATAGTGGCTCTTAGTGCTTTGAGTACTTGTGTAATGTGTATTCTACAAATCATAGTTAAGGAATAAGTTCTCATTCCAAAGATTAAGAAGTTTTGAATCTTCTTCAAAAGCCAAGCCTTAGAAGATATTTGGCTACTAGGCTTAACTGAAAGATACTTCTGAATTAAGATGATTTTATTATTGTAATATCCCCTTCTACTTGTATAGAAATTGGAACAATTCAGAAACACTTTTCAAGACCTGTTTTTACTTTCTCACCTCCCTAAAACTGTCCTTTTTAGAGAAGAAAATTGCATCTCACCTATGACAATCTAAGAATTAAAGAACCAAATGAGAAAACCAAAATGTTGACCTTGAAAGTTATTCCATTTCAGAGTCAGTATGCAAAAATACCACAGAGAAGACAGGATAGTAAACAAAGTTGGGTTTTTTTCCCCTTTTGTTTTTTGTTTTTAAATAAGCTGATAAAAGTAGGTCTGGCTTACTGTCTTAACATAACACACTTCTAAATTATAGATGTTTTGTTTTTTTTAACGTTGCCTAAGTTAGAGCACCCATCATTGTGGCTTTAATGATATCACGTAATACTAACCCTGGACTTTCAGAGTTTTTAATAATCAGATCTAGTCCTCTTCTAGCTCCTCCCTTTACCCAACCATTCATTTATTTAAATACACATTTGTTTTGTTTTTTAGATCTTAGTGAAACTCTGCAGTTTTGTTTCTCCGGCGGAGGAGCTGGCTCAAAAAGATGATCTCCAGCTTTTATTCAGTGCAATAACCTCTTGGTGCCCTCCCTACAACCTGCCTTGGAGGAAGAGTGCTGGAGAAGTCCTTATGACCATATCCCGTCACGGTCTTAGTGTCAATGTAGTAAAGTATATTCATGGTGAATATTTCTTTATGTTCATTTTTGGTGCTCTAAGTTTCTTTCAGTTTTCTCTTCCTCATGTGACGGCAGTCTGCTTTTTATCTCTCAGTTCTTTAAAGATTCTATTTTAAATTAAAAATGATACTTGCCAGGAGAAAAAAAAAATTTTGTGAGACATTTCAAATGTAAGAAATTTTTATATGTTCCAAACAGTGGATATCTATAAGAGTTGAAGTAATTTCATTGTCATGTAAATGTTTAATAATAATTTAAGTTTGGTGTCGTAGCCTGTTCTTCCCTACTCCTCTACTGAAAAAATAAATTTTTTTGAGATACTATAGTTTAAAGCTTTTCTGAAGGTATTTCATAAGTAGATAGGTAAGTGTCCAATGGGCATAAATGAAATTAGGTGGATTCTTTATCATCACTGAGGAGAAATTGTGCATTCTGTTTAACTCCTGTGTAAGTGTCAGCTACCCTTTAAAATGTCTTAATAGGAGGCAGTGTAGTAGCTCATATAGTTTACTTCTCATATATTTTTTCCTGAAAATCTTACAAAATAATTTCTAGTACAGTTGTTTGTTTATTCACCTAACATCAGTCAGTCATTAAATGGTTCTTGCCTACATTCCCATGTTAAATCTTAGCTTTTGTTATGTGGCATTGGGTTTCTTTAGACAAATTTCGTTAAAGATAAGAGAGAGAAAACTTTTTTTTTTTTTGAGAGTTTACACTCTATTTTATTTCCTGGAACAACTAATAAATCACAGTGAGTTATGCTTCATTCAGAACCCCATTTCTATTCTTAAATTTGTTCATGATTCATGAGTCAGCCTGCTTTTGCTCGAACCATACTCTTCCATGCTTTTACTAAGTTATGAGTGTTCCGTGGAAAATTTGCTTTAACTAAAAGATCAGAAGGGGCTACAAGGACAAATGAGTTATATTCACACCCTAGTGCCTGCCCAGCTGTGTGAGGGCTTCTGTGACACACGTCCCATCCCCACAGCACCTCTCCACAAGGCTCAAAACCCTGGCTGTGCTGGGAAAGCTTCTGTAGGTGAGGAGTGTGTGACAGCCTGCTCGAAGGTCCAGGCTCAGCGTCTCTATGACTGGGAGGCTGGACTAGGCCTGCAGATGTGCCTGCAGGTGGCTGAGAGAAAATCTTTTTTGAAAATCCTTTAATCGCCAAAGTCAGTGAGAAGGTATAACTATGCTTTAAATGAGTAATATACAGTGCAAATGTAGTTTAAAAAATTTTCTTTCCTGAAGTATTTCTGTATCTCATTGGTCCATATTCACTCTAATTTGAGCTTTTAAACTAATGATTGGATTTTTCTTTTTAAACTTTGAAGATAAGTTTTCTTTTTCCCATCCTTTCACTATCCTAACATAAAAGATCAAAAATATCGTTTGGCAGCAAGCAATCATTTTGTTTAATGAAAAACATCCAAGTATGATATAAAAATTATAATAAATGTCAAATATTTTTCAACATTTCTTGTATAACCCTTTGTTTACTACTTAGAGGCAGAGCTTTTCCAGTGAATTTGAATCTTATATTTACTTGAGAATGTGTAACATTTATCTTACAGTATTTTATAGATGCATTAAAATTTAATGTTTCATTAAACACCAGTTTAAGAATAAAAATTTTTTAAGCAATTGACATAAATAATACATATTTATTTCTTAATTTTTGCAGAAAAAGAATGTTTATCTACATGTGTTCAGAATATGCAGCAATCAGATGACCTGTCTCCCCTAGAAATTGTTGAAATGTTTGCTGGGCTTTCTTGTTTCCTCAAAGATTCTAGTGATGTTTCCCAAACTCTTTTGGATGATTTTCGGATATGGCAAGGATATAATTTCCTTTGTGATCTCTTGCTTAGGTAAAACCCCACAATTTAAGAATATTTTAAATGTCTATTCAGTCTTTTTTGTCAATGGAAACAACGTGGTTTGGGGCTATGCAAAAAGAATTAATCACTTACTCAGTGTATACTTTATCCCTTTGGCTTTAATCATTTCTTTTTATTCCTGTCAACAGAGTATAAAAAGTGAGTTTAAGCTCACAAATGCAGGCTATAAACGTGGTGGAGTCCGTGGTTAGGTGTGGAAGTAAATCTGTTCTTCAGTAGCTGAGGGAGAAGAGCTTAGATGAACTAATTAACATCTTCCTAAAGTGTAAACTCGTGCTTAATTATATTTTTGGGATTTCCTACTATACCAGTGGTTTATTAATGTAGTTAATAACAAGAATAATTACGTAGATTGAATGAGACCTTACAAATGTATATATAAAACAAAATGTTTCACAAGCCCCCCTTTTCCATCCCAAATGTTTTCATGCGTATCCTGGGGAAATGGCTGGTTGCAAATTTATTAGGAAGAAACTACTCATGTCTCACTAGTTGTTCCTGGCCCATTACTTACTTTTAAATCATTTGATCTATTGTAAACCCCACTATTTTTAAACTCCTTATTTCTAACAGCAGTTTAACCTAGTTGCCACGACTACTAAGCAACTCCCCAGAATACAATTTTGCATATATAGCGTAGTTTACAAAGGAGGACATAAAAGTTGATGAAGTAAGCATTTCACACTACTAGGGGGGTGTTAAGTGGTGTAATCCTTTGAGAATGCAGGTTGATCAGATACAGTCAAGAGCCTCAAAAATGTTGATATGCTTTGACACAATAATTTCACTTATGGTTATTAATCCTAAAAATATAATCCTAAATGTAGACAAAATTTTATGTGTATTAGTGCTCCTATATTCTGATTTCTACTGGCTGTCCCACCTCCCTCTCCCCAAATCTGTGGTTGGCTCTCCATGACCATTGAAAGAATATCTATAAGGTTTTTATATTAAAAGGAGAAGCATTTGTGTTAACACTGGTAAATCAAAAAAACAGGTTATAAAATTCTGTATATGGTATAAAAATAACTATTATTAAGACCAAACTTTTTACAATAAAAAAGGCAAGTTTATAAACCATATCAGAATATTAAAAAGTGTCTTAGTTGTGAGGTTAAACATACTTTTTTTCTACTTTAGTGCATTCTTCAGCTTTATTTTAATGAGAATAATTAGTTCTATTAGGGAGGAAGCCCCAATAAATCTTACTCTTCAAAAGAGATAGTTTTGCACCCCATTTTGTGTTCTCAGTAAAGCCACAGTCAAAAGATAATTCCATAATGACTCCAAATGTTTCTTTTAAAGAAATATTGTTTTAAAAAATTGTTAGACTCTTCAGAACTTTATTTAAATGTATTCTAATGAGAGTATCTGAATTAATTAATGAGATACAGATAAAGACTTAGAACTTTTTCCAAGAAATTCATTTTTAAAAATTGTTAACAGAAAATGTCTTCAGAAAGAAATGGTTAATAAAGTTTTTAGTTGTGAATGGTGAAACTTTATAATCTTAGAGTTTTAGGGAACTTAAGAGACATTTAATGTGGGGCTCCTGGGTGGCTCAGTCGTTAAGCATCTGCCTTCGGCTCAGGTCATGATCCCAGGATCCTGGGATCGAGCCCCGCATCAGGGTCCCTGCTCAGCAGGAAGCCTGCCTCTCCCTCTCCCATTCCCCTTGCTTGTGTTCCTGCTCTCGCTGTCTCTTTCTCTGTCAAATAAATAAATTTTTAAAAAATCTTTAAAAAAAAGACATTTAATGTAATTCTTTTATAGATACTTTCTACCAAAGATTAGTGATCTACCTAAAATAACATTGTTAAATGCAAAATCAGCACTTATATATAAGGTCTTAGCCTATTATAATTTTCTTTCATTATGGTGTAATGTCTTATAATAAAATTTGTAGATTTAAAAAAAATAGTATGTTTTTATATAAGGAAAAATTGTACAAAGAAACTTCTTGGAGTACTTTATACATTTACTTACTGCATATACAAATTGAAAATTTCTTTCTGTATTAAATTTGAGAGTACAACAAAAGAGAAAATATATTTACTAAACCATACTCTTCCTAGATTGGAACAAGCAAAAGAAGCAGAATCCAAAGATGCCTTGAAAGATCTGGTTAATCTGATAACTTCCCTAACAACATATGGTGTCAGTGAACTAAAACCAGCTGGTATTACCACAGGGGCACCCTTTTTATTGCCTGGGTTTGCAGTACCTCAGCCTGCAGGCAAAGGTGAGTCTTTTTTTTTTTTTTTTTTCCTATTCTGAGCCCCTCAAAGAAGTAGAGACAATCAGTTTGACTTGACTGCTCTTTGTTACATGTATAAAGGTAATAGACTGTTTTTCATTAGAATTTATGCTTTATTGATGGTACAAATTCTTGAGTGACAGCCTTACCAGTTCACATACTTGAAAATAATATATATTATGAAAACATTATAACATCAGCCAATGAAATTTACATTTTTGTATTTTATCTTAACATTCAAACAGCGTAATGATCTAAACATATCCTTTTTGAATGTTGGGACACTAATGCATTTCCAGTTTATGTGGTTGGAACTTGATTCACACACTGATCACCTTGTTATCTCTAAGATATAAATAGAAAGCATGGGGCGCAAAGGCTTATATTTTAAAACTAAGCAAATATAGGTACAAAGACTTTTTTTCTTGTTTTGTGTGAGAGAGAGGCAGAAGGGGAGAGAGAGAATCTTAAGCAAGCTCCACACCCAGCATGGAGCCTGATGAGAGGCTGGTTCTCACAACCCAAGATTATGACCTGAGCCGAAATTGGATGCTTAACCAACTGAGCCACCCAGGCGCCCCACAAAGACGTTATACTGTTTCTTTCAGATCGGGGAGTAAATTTTATAGTTCGAATTTCCTAACTTTGACTCCTCATCTAGTGATCTTTTACTAAGAAAACTTGTTTAGTTAATAACATTTTGTTACATAAGAGTGCAAGCTAGTTTTACTGTTTAATTTTTTTAGCTGCATAATAACTGTTCTAAAAGAATCTGAGCCTGCAGGCCTCTCATAGTTTCTTGACTATGATTGTCACTTAATAAATATTTGATGCAGTATGATATTTGCATGTAAAATTTAACTAGCCAGAAAATATCAACATGTCTGGTTATTTAAATTTCACAGTATGTTATCTGTGTATTTTATGACATAGAAGTCAGCAGTTATAAATTTATTTCTTCGGTGAGAATAAATGGATTTACTAGAAAATCCTAAATTTAATTTACTGGAGAAAATTATATTGAAAAGTCATGACTTAGATTGGAGTTGTCAGATGTCCTACAGTAAATTGTACTCTCAATGTGTAGGTTATCTAGAACTTAGTAAGTAGAAATCCAGGCATTTCTTACTGAGAAGTTCAAGGTTTTACTTTATTAAATATTAAGAAAAAAATAGGACTCTCAAAAAAACTTCCAATATGTAGACTGTAGCTTGAGTATTCCACAATTAACTGTTTCTTTGAGTTAATTTAAAAAAAGCTCATACCATACTTCCTATTTTAAATTTTATTGTTTTATTTGGTTAATCATGATACTGGCATAATAGTTAGTTACAATAGCATAATTTTGTAATGAGAGAATTAATGTAGCAAAATTGACCCTCCTCATAGGTCTTCCTCATATCGTCTCATCTGTATCAGAGATAATAAATATATAACCTAGCGTGTCCGGAGGTTCCTGGGACAATCCAGTGATGTGATGTCTACGAAAGTGAGGTTAATTAGAAAGGACAGTGCCCTAAGAGTCAGAATTTGGGTGACATGAGTCATTGAACCTTTCTAAATATCACTTTCTTCTTCAGAAAAATTGATGGTAGTAGTCTATAAAATGCATGGATCAAGCTAGATCATTTTGAGTTTCATCAGTAAGTCAAAAAAAATACCTATTTCCCATGGCCTGCTTTGTAGGGTTATTGTGCAGACTAAAGGAGACAGCTCTGTTTCACATAAAGAGAATATGGAATCTTTTTTTTTTTTTTTTTCTGGCCAGCATCATTTGAGTGTATTGAAATCTCTCCATTTTAACTGTCGAATCTGATGAGTTTCCATAAATATATATGCTTGTGTAATCACCACTATAATCATGATAGGGAATATTCCCATCCTTCTAAAAATTTACTTGTTTCCCCTTGTGTTCAATCCCCGCTCCCTGCCCCACTTGCCCTGGCAACCATTGATCCGCTTTAGTTTCACCCTTCCTAGAATTTAATAAACTGGAATCCTACAGTATATAGTTTTTTTGTGATTTACCCATGTTATTGCATGTATCTGAAGTTTCTTCCTTTTTTGGATAGTATTTCCTTAAATGGATTTCCTGCACTGTTTACCTTTTCACCAGTTGATGGTATTTATTTAACTGTCACGAATAAAGCTACTATGAATATTTATATGAAACAAGTCTTTGTGGGGACATACATTTTCATTTCTTTGGGGTAAATACCAAGCAGTAGAATTGCTGGCTCCTATGTATATTTAACTTTATGAGAAACTGCCTAACTGTTTTCTAAAGTAGCTGTCCCATTTGCAGTCATGTCAGCAGCAGTGTGAGAAAGTTTGCATCCTCAGCAACACTTGGTGGTGTTAGTCTTTTTAATTGTAGATAATCTAGTGAGTGTGTGGTAGTATCTAGCTGTGGTTTTACTTTGCATTTTTTGAAATAATTTCAAGCATCTTTTATTGTGTTTATCTGCTATCTGTATCTCTCTACTTTGGTTCAGAACTCTGTGCCCAGTGTTTGATAGGATTGTTCTTTTTGTTGGGATTTTAAGAGTTCTTTAGATATTCTGGATAAATCTTTTATAAAATACATATGTTTTGTAAGTATGTTCTCCTGGTCTTAACTTGCCTTTTCTTCTTAGTAGCATCTTTAGAAGAAAGGAAACTTTTAATTTTGTTGAAGTCCAACTTATTTTAAAAATATTTTGCAGATTTTTTACTTCATATTGAAAAAATCTTATTTAACCAAATTCACTAAGAATTGTGTTTTCTTCTAGGAGTTTCATATTTTGATACTTCTGTTAGGTTCTGTGATACCTTTTAAGTTAATTTTTGTATATGGTAGGAAATAAGGTATTTTTCTTCCAGTATGACTATCCAAGACCTTCTATTGAAAAGACTGTGTATAACCATATATCTGCAATTCTTTTTCGGTTCTGCTCCATTGATCAGTATGTCCATCCTTAAGCCAATACTACAAGACATTGATTACTGTATCTTTTTTTTTTTACTGTATTTTTAAAGTAGGTCTTGAAATAGAGTCATTTAAGTTGTCCAGTTTTGTTCTTTTCAAAATTACTTAGGCTATTCAGCATCCTTTGAATTTCATATAAATTTAATGATCGTGTCAATTTTTGGAAAAAAACAAACCAAAAAAAAAAAAAAAAAGCCTGAGACTGGGAGATGATTGGGAGTACATCAAATGTAAATCAACTTGGGGAGAATTGACATTTTAACAATATTGAATCTTCCAATCCTTGAAAAAAAAAAATATATATATATAGCTTTCCATTTATTTGGGTCTTATTTTTTCTAAGCATAGTTTTATAGTGTACGTTGTACAGAACTTTCGATTCTTCTGTTAAGTTTATCCTTAAATATTTTATTCTTTTTGATACTATTATGAACAGAATTGTTTTCTTAATTTCATTTCAGATTTCTTGTTGCTAGTTTCTAGAAATGCAGTTGATTTTTAAAATACTATCCATTTTTACCTATGACTTTCTTAAATTTGATTTTTGGTTTTAGTGGTTGGTTTTTTTGTTGTTTTTTCCTGTTACTTTTTAATCTAATTTTGGATAAGAGATGATGGACTATTGTAAAGGAATGGAGATGAGGAAAGCCAAGTGTGACAGGGTCCTGTGTAGCACTGATAGAATGAAGCAATGATAGTCTTTGCAGATTGTAACTCTTCAGTTTAGACTGTTAGGAGTTGTGGCTGGCTATATTCTGATATATTGACACTGTTTATCTTTTTGTCAGTTGTTCAGAGTACTTTGGGGGAATATTTGCTTTGGTTTCATTGGTTTCCCTTTCATCATCTGTGAAAAGGAAATTCTTGGTACTAAGGAATTTTTTACATATTCATTGATTATCACATTTAAAAGAGGAAAATGAATGTACCTACCTTACATTGCTCTATACATAGGTAGGTATAGTTTACAACCTTATTTTTAGTGCTGATTTTAAATCAAATGGAACAGTATAGACATACAGAGTTTAAAGGAAGAGGTAAACTGAGTTATTAATGAAGGTGGTAAACTTATCTGTGTATATTAATGCTTGAGAATGACTTATATTTCTATATTTTATAAAACTTTGTATCCTCACCAGCAGAAAGCTTTTTATTTTTTATTTTTTGAAGATTTATTTACTTATTTTAGAGAACACAAGCAGGGGGAGGAGCAGAGGGAGAGGGAGAGGATCTCAAGCAGACTCCTCGTTGAGTGTGAAGCCCAACACAGAGCTTGATCCCAGGACCCTGAGATCATGACCTGAGCCGAAATCAAGAGGCGGGCGCTTAACCAACTTAGCCACCCACATGCCCCTATATTTGACTTTTAATTGTTGTATGTTTAAATATTGTATTCGGTTCAGCTTTTTATGGTGGGCAATTTGTTCTTGGGATTGGTTATTAATATTCCTTATCTTTTGTCACTGACATCACTTCAAACCAAATAATGAAGATAAAACTTGGGAAATTCCAAATTTTCCCACATTACTCTAAACTCAGCTCTTTTTGACTCCTTTCTTTATAGTGAAAACTGATATATTGTCACTTAGTTGAAAGATGCAAAATATTGGATATAGTTATCCTTAAACCTTATTTGTCACCATTGGTCACTTGTAGTCAGACTTTAACATTTGTATGTCCACCAGTCCATCTGAGCTTGTATTATCTACAGGTAATAAAAAGGAAAGATGTCCTCAAAGAGCAAGCATATTATGAATCTGGAGCTGGAAGTAAAAATATATCGTTAGTGTTTGCAACACATAGAAGAAGTTTATATGTTATAGACAAAATTGAAATTGTGTACAGATTAAAGATTTTAAAAAATGTTTTCATTTTTTAAAGAATGTCTAAGCCAGGATTTCTGCGCAGTCTTTCTAACTCATTTTTTAATTTTTCCTAGTTCTGTGTTTATCTTCTTTCTGAAATCTGGTTTATTCTGTAAGGCACTATGCTAATTTCTTGGCTCTAGGTTAACGTTTTGGTCACTCTGGCAAATACCCTGTATTCCTAATAGTTGTGAACGTGGGGACAGTTTTTAGAGGCAAACACTTGTTCTCAGGTGCTTCAAATACTTTATATGTTAATTTCTTTATAATTATTTTTTACTAATTTGCCTCACAAGAGCCAGGTATACAGATTTTTTTTTCTCAGTTGGTGTGTTTGAAAATCAGATGTTAAAAAAATACAGCTGGGGCGCCTGGGTGGCTCAGTTGGTTAAGCGACTGCCTTCGGCTCAGGTCATGATTCTGGAGTCCCGGGATCGAGTCCCGCATCCGGCTCCCTGCTCAGCAGGGAGTCTGCTTCTCCCTCTGACCCTCTTCCCTCTCGTGCTCTCTATCTCTCATTCTCTCTCTCTCAAATAAATAAATAAAATCTTTATAAAAAAAATACAGCTAGTAGTTAGCCATAAATGACTTTAACAAATGTATATGTAAAGAAATTGTACTTTTAGCTTGAAAACAATACATTTTCAAATTAAAATTTATGAGAGTTCTAGTGTAGTCATGATAAAGGGACACTGGAACTTAGAGAATTTTCTTTCTTTTTTATTTTTTAAATTTTTTTTTTAAGATTTTATTTATTTATTTGAGAGAGAGAATGAGAGATAGAGAGAGAGCATGGGGGGGGGGGTCAGAGGGAGAAGCAGACTCCCTGCTGAGCAGGGAGCCTGATGCGGGACTCGATCCTGGAACTCCAGGATCATGACCAGAGCTGAAGGCAGTCGCTTAACCAACTGAGCCACCCAGGCGCCCTCTTTTTTTTTTTTTAAAGATTTTATTTATTTATTAGAGAGAGAATGAGAGAGAGCACGAGAGGGAAGAGGGTCAGAGGGAGAAGCAGACTCCCTGCTGATCAGGGAGCCCGATGTGGGACTTGATCCCGGGACTCCAGGATCATGACCTGAGCCGAAGGCAGTCGCTTAACCAACTGAGCCACCCAGGTGCCCAAGGGACTTAGAGAATTTTCAACCCTCTGTTTTCCTGCTTGCATTCTCGCTGCTCCCTGACCTTTTACTGCTTCAGGCTAAAAGTACTTTCTTACAGTCAAGGTCCATCTTACAGATAATAAAAAGTAAAGTCCCTGCACATTTCCAAACTCAGAAGGCTGGACTTAAATAATATGCTTTATTTTCTGTAAAACAGTCTAATGTTTCAATATACTATTCTGGAATTAGAATATTCATAATGATGCATTAAAAGTTTAAACTGTATTGGGCGCCTGGGTGGCTCAGTTGTTAGGCGTCTGCCTTCGGCTCAGGTCATGATCCCAGGGTCCTGGGATCGATCCCCACATTGGGCTCCCTGCTCGGCGGGAAGCCTGCTTCTCCCTCTCCCACTCCCCCTGCTTGTGTTCCTGCTCTCGCTGTGTGTCTCTCTGTCAAATAAATAAATAAAATCTTTAAAAAAAAAAAAAGTTTAAACAGTATTGTCTTTAATTAAATGACTGAAGTCAGAGAAAAACAGGACTTTCTGTGAAAACAGGATGTGTTCTTAGGAAACAGTTGATAAATGTTACAATTCGTGATCCGTTTAAATAGACTAGTTTGCCATGATTAAAATATCACGTAGCACCTACTTTTGTGTTCTTGTTTTCCATTTTAGGTCACAGTGTGAGAAACGTCCAAGCCTTTGCAGTTCTTCAGAATGCATTTTTAAAAGCAAAAACCAACTTCCTTGCCCAGATCATCCTTGATGCCATCACAAATATTTACATGGCTGACAATGCCAATTACTTCATCCTCGAGTCACAGCACACACTGTCACAGTTTGCAGAAAAGATTTCTAAACTCCCGGAAGTACAAAGCAAATACTTTGAGATGCTGGAGTTTGTCGTTTTTAGCTTAAATTACATCCCTTGTAAAGAACTCATTAGTGTTAGCATCCTCTTAAAATCTAGCTCTTCTTACCACTGTAGCATTATTGCAATGAAGACACTTCTTAAGTTTACACGACACGACTACATATTTAAAGATGTGTTCAGGGAGGTGGGCCTTCTGGAGGTCATGGTAAACCTTTTGCACAAATATGCTGCCCTCTTGAAGGATCCAACTCAGGCGCTAAATGAACAAGGTAAAGAATTTTCCAGAATTTCGCTTTTATTTGACAAAGGGGTTTGGGCAGGGTGTTTTGTTCTTGTTTTGCCTTTCATTTGGCTGTAGATTTGAATGACTTACTAATGTGCATTATTGTGATATCCTTGTGAATATTTCCCACATTAAACTTGTTCATTTAACCTCTGTTAGGGAATTGTGGGGGGGGGGGGCTAGAAATATGTCATTGTGGTGGAAAAGAATTTAGGGTAAAAATTGAGGGAAACATTTATGGTCCACATGACTCATGTGTACTACTTTCTGCTTCTAAGAGGGAATTTAAAAAGCTCTTAGAAACGAAAGGGATGTTTAGGTGCCTCACAATGTTTTTAATTCTAGAGAGCAAAAAAATAAATCTTTTTAGCGATGTTATGTATGTACACATATATTATCATTTAGGTACCTTAAATTTAATATTTTTCATCCTTCCTAATCTGATAAAAGCACTTAGTATTACCTGTGTTGAATGAATTAATACAGTGTGAATAGATAGCACTATTCATAAATAGTGCCTTAAAATCTAGTTTTCTCCTGTTAACCTTAGCCTTGATTAGGAAAACCTTTGTTGGAAGAATACATTTAACTTTGGCGTTTTCCTTTTTTTTTTATTTTAAGGTTCTATTTTAATTCCAGTTAACGTACAGTGTCATATTAGTTTCAGGTGTACAATACAGGGATTCATCACTTCCATACATCACCCAGCACTGGCGTTTTCCTTTTTCCTGTTTGTTAGACAACTGTAACTTTCTAGCCACATGAAAATAAAATCTGTAAACACTGATGTTGACCTTACTTTTGGTAGATGGTGGACACGTGTATCATTTTTAAAGGGTATATTATATCATTTGTATTAGCGGTAAAAGTGACTAATAAAGAAATAATTAAATTATTAAAACCAAATCAAGAAAAAAAATAAGCTTACAACTTTTGGGATTTGAACCTTTGGTCCTTTTTCCTAGGGGACTCAAGAAATAATAGTTCAGTTGAAGACCAAAAACACCTGGCTTTGTTGGTTATGGAGACCTTGACAGTGCTGCTTCAAGGATCCAACACAAATGCAGGTGACTAGACAAGTTACTAGCAAATGCTTCGGGGAGTCTTATCTCTGGTTTTGTCTTCTCTAATGACTTTTGCTTCTGAAATGTTCCTATCACTTAGAGAAAAAACTGTTGGTTCAGTGACAGTACCATCGTATCTAGAAATACAAAACTTTTGACCTTTATAAATTTATTGACAAAATATGTGACATTATTATTATTATTTCAATACTGTGCCTTGTTTTTAAAGTAGTCTTTTTTAAAGTAGTCATTAGAATAGTGGGTTTTTTTTTTTTATTTACATAATACAGACTTTCAGTCGAATGACTTTGTTTAAATATTTTCCAAAATACCTGCTTCCTATGGTGATTTTCTTAATTCTTAGTAATTCAAGTTAGAGTATTACAATATTACAACTTTAAGGAAGTATTGAAAAATGATTAGTAAAACTTGCCTCTCCCAGGTAAATTGGATTCATAACATCTTTATCTTTGGTCTCAACTTCTCTTCAGTCTTTTTCTATCTATCATTAACAGTCCATTTGTATTTGTAAAATATCACTCTTGCTCTTAAAAAAGATCACTTGAAACCTTTCAGGCAACAATGTCAATACAATTTGAGAAGAGTAAGTAATGGGGAGGTGAATTGAGATAAGGCTGGGCTCAGATCATACAGAGCCTTTCAGGCCATGCCAAGGAACATGAATTATATTTTAAGTGTTATGGGAAGCTACAAATGAATGAAGGAATGAACAAACAAAAAAATGAACTAGTGAACAAGTGCATTGCCTACTTGCCTGAATGCAAAGGAACTCAATATTCAACATACTTGAAATATATTGTGTGTCCCAGGCACCATGCTAGGTGTTCGAGACACAAAGATAATTCTTGCCCTGAAGGAATTATAACCTGATGGGAAAAGATGTAAACACATAATTATATGTCATTACTTAAGTACAGTTTTGGCAAGTTCCAAGACAGAGTTGAATGAATTTAGTAGGTTATTTAAATAATAAGTATGGTGAAGTTTAATGGGTATGATATTTCATCTGTGATACAATGCATGATCTCCTTATTTCCACTAATTAGGTTTAGTTGACATAGATAAAAGGATAAGGTACTATAAAGGATTTATTTGGCAGATTGTCTTTTGATGGCATGAACTAGTGTTACACAGGAGGGACTGAACAGTTCTATTGGAGGAGAGTGGAGAACCTTGTGTGACTAAAAGTCACTTAACACATCTCCCAGAGTGCCAGACATTTTCACAAAGCTCTTTTCTTAATGACTATCTTTCCTTGTTAAGAAAGATATTACTTAGCTATGTGATCTTGGGCACTCAGATGGTGTTTTGCTCATAGTAAGTGTTCAGAAAATATTAGCCATGATGATTATGTAATGGACACTAACTGGTCACCTGGAAGTAAATACACATGATTTTCCGTGTGCTAAATCTCAGCACATGACTTCCATTCGCTTCAGGACCATGTAATTCTTAGGACGTTTGCAACTGGGAAGTCATTAAATAGAGAGGACAGTGGCCACTACAGCAAAATACACAGGCATCTTTTCACTCAGGAAACATTTATTGAAATACAGACTAGAAGGAAATCCCAAGTTTAATGGGGGGCCAAACATACAAATAATACTGAACTGTTTGATATAAACTACTATAATAGTGGCATGTATAAGGTACTCTAAAAGCTTAAAGCTTTAAAGCTGAGCTATGTAGGTATCATTCCTGCTCTGTCATTTGGCTGGGTGACCTTGGCCATGTTACCCAACTTCTGTATGTCTCATTTCCTCATTTGTACAGTAAGGGATAAAGATTAAATAAATCAATCTATAAAATTCTTTGGAGTGGTACAGTGACTGATGCTTTTTATTACAGAGTTTGTCTTTTTTTTGTTCATGTGCTCTACTTCATCAAGAAGTTTGGTTCCTTGTGATTTTTCTCATTAAATAATTTATTCCACTCCTTTCTTGCAAATACTTCGGATGCCTTGTTCAGTTTAAATCTTGTTTATTTGGGCTGTTCATCTGAAAACTTTTTACATAATTTGATTTCCAGTATTGTTCAGCTTAAAGCCTTTACATAAAAATTCCAGTATTGTTCAGCTTAAAGCCACCTTTACAGTGGCCACTGGCCTCTTTTGTGTCTACATGTGAAATTTCTGAATGTTCTAGATTTGGAAAATTTGAACATGGTGAACATATCAGGGCATTACTCTTTCATTAAGGCAATCTAGAGAGAATTTGCTTCTTTGTTGACCTCCCATAGTGCAGTTGTGTGTGGTAATTTAAAAGGTGAAATGGCTGGGTGGATTTTATTTGCAGTCTTTTGAGTTATTCTTCCTACGAAAAGATCAACTTTTAACCCATCTGACTTGTCTTAGAAGGTTTTAAGTTAGCCCATGTTGTTCTTTTTTCTCTCTCAAGGAATTTTCCGAGAATTTGGAGGTGCACGATGTGCACATAATATAGTGAAGTACGCACAGTGCCGGCCCCATGCCCTGATGATTATCCAGCAGTTGGTGCTCTCTCCGAATGGGGACGATGACATGGGTACTCTCCTGGGCTTAATGCATTCGGCCCCACCAACAGAGCTGCAGTTGAAGACTGATATTTTAAGGGTAAATTTAATAAACATGTTGTTACTGCTCTCTTACCATTAAATTCTGTGGTTATTTGTAAATAAGTTGGTCATAAACTATTCTTGCAGTTTTTCTTCAAGTCTAAAATTATGTAAAGTCATAGTAGTAGAAGAAAAGCTAGTGTCTTCTCTGGCCCCTGAGCCCTGAGGCCGCCATCTCCGTCCCCTCTGACACCCTCCCCATGTATCCTCACCCAGTCCTGGCACAGACCTCACAGCAAGAATAGCTACCTTCTAGAATCATAGCTTTCTTTTATTACTTGTTACTTTATTCAGTGACTTTCTCGACTTTCTCTTATTCTTTACACTATTGTATATTTCATCCTGTTTTGATTCAGTATAATAACAATTTTGAATATGCGTTTTATTTTAAAACACAGTCTGACTACAACTTACCTCACTGGTGAGCAGGAAATCTACATGCGTATCAATATTGGGGAATATTTGTGTATTTGAAGGTATTGTTCAGAAAAAAAAAAACAAATAAGTGCCTTCCAAAGATGTTAAGGTTGCCAGCTTTTTTAACATACATTTTCGTTCTTTCTTGGTGCCTTTTTAATTGAACTTGTAAAATATTGATAGATAAAGCGAGCAGGAGGTAATGAACTGACCTGTAATAGTAAGGCAGTGTTGTTCTGGTGAATGGTAATAACTGACAGACTGGAGGAGGGCAGGAGGGAGGTCCTCATGTGTTGTACTTACTAATTTCCATGGTGTAAATACTGCCACTATGACCTGTTTCAGGCTGCTAATGTGTTACTGAGTGTGGATTGGGAAGAGATGGACAATAGTAACCTGTTCCGTAGTATCTTATGAGTACAGGCAATAGTAAGATACAGAAAATAACTGGGAAGTGATGAGCTTTGAGTATTTACTATGTTTGTTTTTAAAATAATTTATTTAGTTGTAAATTTATAGAACTTAATTTTTAATTATGCCTGTATTTTAACAAGACACATAAAATTCCAAAAATATGACAATTGGCTCTCAAGAGCCAGTATGAGCCGGCTGCAGCATTGCACTGCTTTGAGGGCATGAAGGAGTGTTAGGAAGGCAGCGAGGAGGATTTGGGACCTCGATTTCAATTTCCATTTTTGCTGCGTTCGGAACTGCTTCTTGGTGCCTCTGTTCAGCTGACACAACCACAGACCTGTGTAATTTTTAATTATTTGTGCAGAAACCCAAAATTCCATATGTGGTATTTTATACTTATCCTGATGCACAAATTTGAATTGTATGCATTATGTTTATGCAAATTATGTAGATAATATATAGCTGTTGGGGATGCCTGGGTGGCTCAGTCAGTTAAGCGTCTGCCTTCGGCTCAGGTCATGATCCTGGGGTCCTGGGATTGAATCCTGCATCGGGCTCCTTGCTCAGCAGGGAGCCTGCTTCTCCCTCTGCCTGCTGCTCCCCCTGCTTGTGCTCTCTCTCTTTCTCTTTGTCACATAAATAAAATCTTTATATATATATATATACATATATGATGATTTTGTCTAATTAACCACCTACCATCAGCAGTGTGTTGTAACTTTAGCATCTGCTACTGATCATTAATTATTGATTGAAGCAGCATATTAAATCATTCACAGTATTTGAAAGTTTTCAGATACTGAGGTGAAACTATGATGATGTCATAGTGCCAGGAGAGTGCCAATCGGGAGGTAGTAGGAGGGGAACTTATCCAGAAGTATGTAATATAGACGATGGGACTCAGCATTGATAAGCACTGTTTTCTAACCCTTATCCTAATTCCAACCTGCAGTATGGTTTTCTGTGTATTACTTTGACTCTGAACTCACCCTTCCTCCTACATAAAATAATACTTGTCCTGTTTTCCCCAGTGTGTTTTGAAGACGATGATGGTCATGGGCTTATGTTAGGCACTTTGCTAACAGTGGAGAAAGTTATCATTATTGCCTCGATTTTACACAAGCGAAAACTCAGACACACAGAGGTTAAGTAGCTGACCATGGTAAAACGTTTTGTAACATTGGAGTCAGAATTTCAAGCCAAGCATTCTGACTCAAGCGCTTGCATTTAATCTCCAGGCTAGATGATAAAATTTTAAAAGGGAAACAAAAAGTTGATATTGCAAGTATAAGTACAGTTTATTAAATTTGACAAGATAGGAAAACTGTACTGTCAAATTCTGATAAAATGGAAATGTATTGGCAGTATAATGGAATGCATTGTATTTTAGAATTTTGTATGTATCTACAGATTGCATATTTTCTGTCTTTTATCTTAATTTCTGAAGCAGTGTATTTCAAAAAGGTAATTATATATATTAATATTTAGCCTTTCTCTTCAAATACCATTAGAAATGTGAAATATTTTACTAAAATGGCCTTTTTAAATGTCATGATTGGGAACATTATAAAGGTGTCTTAAGTAATATTAGTTACCTGTGGTGTTCCAGTGGCTGAAACAGGGAAAAGGAGCCCACGTGTCAGCAGTTTTCAGATTGCCATTTGGGCCAGTAGTGTCCTGGTTAAGTGCGTGAGTGGGGGCAACATTGTGCTTGGTTTTGGTTTTATATCCTCCTATTGCCATTGTGTATGCCGTACAATCTTAGACAAGTTAATTAACCACGTTGAACCACATTTAACCACCATGTATGAAGTGGGGACAATAAAACAGGATTAAGGAGAGGTTTAAATACGCTAATACACAACTTGAAGTGCCTTATACATAGCCTATAAAACGTCAGCTAATTTTATAATGTGTTATTTTTAATAATAAACTAAGTTAAAAGTATGACAGTTCAGAAAATAATAGTTCTAAAAGATTGTTTTACTTGTTTCCTTCAGGTTTTATTTCATAGTACTTACAGCTCTTCTGGGCAAGAGCGCACGTTCAGCCATCGGACTCTAATTCACTTTGCAAGAGGGACTGTCTAATAAGTCCCCTGAAGTTGCTCTTCTTTCCAAAGCATCAGGATATGGTCACTTTATATGAATTGAAATACTTCATGTCTTGGCTGCCCTGGCTTCTTATCTAGAATAAATCAGTTTGTATACATTCACAGTCATAAGTGTTTATGATTGTGTAAAATTATACTAGACTATGTATTTTACTTATTTAATAGTTACTTTATAAAAATCACTGAATTCATTGATGTCATTTTCCATCAAAAGAAAGGCTTTTCCATCAGGATTTGGATGTAGCCTTAGTCTTCTACCAAAAGAAATATGTGACAGTGTTTCCTAACACTATCTTCTGCCTTTAATATGATATCTTTTAATTGAAGTATAATTAATATACAGTATTATATTAGTTTCAGGTGTACAATATAATGATTCAACAATTATATACATTGCTCAGTGTTCATCATGATAAGTGTACTCTTAATTTCTGTCACCTGTCTCACCCATCCCCCCACCCAGCTCCCCTTGACAACCATCAGTTTATTCTATTTAAGAGTCTCTTTTTGTCTCTTTTTTCTTGTTTCTTAAATTCCACATATAAATTATGGTATTTGTCTTTTTGTAACTTATTTCACTTGTCATTATACCCTCTAGATCCATCCACGTTGTTGCAAATGGAAAAATCTAGCTCTTTTTTTATGACTGAGTAATATTCCATTATATATACACACACCACATCTTCTTTATCCAGTCATTTATGAATGGACACTTAGGTTGCTTCCATATCTTGACTGTTGTAAATAATGCAATAAACAGGGGTGCATACATCTTTTTGAATTAGTGTTTCTGTTTTCTTTTCATAAATATCCAGTAGTAGAATTATTGGATCATATGGTGTTTCTATTTTTAATTTTTGGAGGAACCTCCATACGGTTTTCCACAGTGGCTACACCACTTTGCATTCCCACCAACAGTGCACGAGGGGTTCCTTTCTCCACATCCTTGCCAACACTTGTTATTTTTTGTGTTTTTGATTTTAGCCATCCTAACAGGTGTGAGATGATATTTCATTATTGTTTTGATTTGTATTTCCCTGATGATGAGTGATGTTGAGCATCTTTTCATGTGTCTGTTGGCCATCTGTATATCTTCTTTGGAAAAATGTCAATTTATGTCTTCTGCCCATTTTTAAATTGTATTTTTTTTTTGGTGTTGAGTTGTATAAGTTCTCTATGTATTTTAGATATTAACCCCTTATCAGATAAATCATTTGCAAATATCACTTCCCATTCAGTAGGTTGTCTTTTTGTTTTGTTTGTTGATGGGTTCCTGTGCTGTGCAAAAGCGTTTTATTTTGGTACAGTCCCCATAGTTTAATATTACTTTTGTTTCCCTGGCCTCAGGAGACTTATCTAGAAAAATGTTTATACAGCTGATGTCAAAGAAATTACTGCCTGTGTGTGTGTGTTTTGTTTTTTTTGTTTTGTTTTTGGGGGGTTTTTTTGTTTTGTTTGTTTTTGTTTTTTTTAGGAGTTTTATGGTTTCAGGTCTCACAGTTAGGTCTTTAATCCATTTTGAGTTTATTTTTGTGTATGATATAAGAAAGTGGTCCAGTTAAATTCTTTTCCATGTGGCTGTCCATTTTTCCCAGCACCATTTGTTGCCAAGACGGTCCATTTTCCCCATTGTATATTCTTGTCTCCTTTGTCATAGATTAATTGACCATATAAGTGTGGGTTTATTTCTGGACTCCCTATTTTGTTCCATTGATCTATATGTCTATTTTTTGTGTAATATGTCATTTTTTAATTAGTAAAACATTTGATATGCTTAATAGGGCTGCTTAATGGGGAAATGACAAAAACATTCCTTTGAGGTATTCATAGAAATGATATTCCTCCCTTGACATTCATGTATTTTGTTTTAATTTTAATTTTAAGGGAAACCTTTGTTTGTTTTCTCATCCCCTGTAGGCCCTCCTATCAGTCCTTCGAGAAAGCCATCGTTCAAGAACAGTTTTTAGGAAAGTTGGAGGATTTGTGTACATTACATCCTTGCTTGTTGCTATGGAAAGGTCTTTGAGCTCACCACCCAAGAATGGCTGGGAGAAAGTGAACCAGAATCAAGTGTTTGAACTTCTCCACACTGTGTTCTGCACATTGACTGCAGCAATGCGCTATGAGCCAGCCAACTCTCATTTCTTCAAAACAGAGATTCAGTATGAGAAGTTGGCAGATGCCGTTCGATTTCTTGGCTGCTTCTCAGATCTGAGAAAAATAAGCCCCATGAATGTCTTCCCCTCAAATACACAGCCGTTTCAAAGACTTTTGGAGGAAGATGTAATCTCGATGGACACAGTGTCACCCACTTTACGGCACTGCAGTAAACTCTTTATTTATCTCTACAAAGTAGCCACAGATTCTTTTGACAGGTATGGCTTTGCTTTGAATTAAAGGGTATGCTGTGTATGACTTCAGCATTAAGGTTTGAATTATAAGTTAACCTGAAAGGAAATGAAAATGAATCTTTTCTCTTATTTGCTTATCTGTTTATTTGCGAATATTACTGTTGCTCTGATGTTAAGGTTTTCAATGTGAATATTTGTGTATTTGTCAATCTAGGGTCAGTTAGCTCTTGAGGCACTTAATGGAAGTTTGTATGAAGTTTATTTTAATGGTGGTGTTTACTATTGTTCTCTTTTTCCTCTATTCTCAACATTAGGTATATCCAGACTTACTGATACTAGTTATCAGTAGGAGAACATGGTTATTATTATATGTGTTTCCAGACAGATGATATATTTTCAGCATTCCTCATCATTCTCAACATTTTGTAATCATTGAAAAAGAATATAGCTCCATAAGAGACATTGGTAGTTCGAGAGTATTTCAGATTTGTTTACTCATTCCTTCATTAAACAAGTACTTAACGAACACCTACTGCATGCCATGATTGTGCTGGTCTTGAGGGTTCAAGCACAAGCCTACTTTTAGACATGGCCGTCCATTAGCTTAAATACAGACACAAAACAATGACAATATATTGTGATAAAATCTATCATGAGGGAATTTTGGGGTTCTAAGGCAGATCATAGGAGTGCCATTTTACCTAAATCACTTATTTTCAGTTCTTAAAGTGTTTTCTCACTTTGAAAATAATGTAAGAGTGGTCATGGTGCTCATTTGTCCCAAGCATTATCACTTTTAACAGTTGCTGTAGTTTTATTTCGTAAAATAACTGGATTGTTTCTGTATTGGCCCCATAAGTAAAGCAAATAACTCTATTTTGATAAAGCTTTCTAATAGCTTTTCTGTTCTTTACCATGAAGTTATCTACTTTGAAATATCTACTGAGATGTTTCTTCCTTCTTGACAGTATTTCTTTGACCTTAACATTTAGATAAGAAAGTATAACATCTTGAAAATAAAAATGCATATATATTGTTAAAAGAAACATAGTACGGTGTAGTGTTCAAGGAACAAGCTGTTTGAGGTTGAAATTTTTATATTTAGATTCAACCACTTTTCTCTTTTCTACTTATCCTAGTTAGTATACCTCATTTTTAGTTCTCTTTGTTAAAAACAGGGCTTACGGCACTGTGTTTAACAAACGTGTTAAATGTTAACATTAGTAGATAAGCATCTGCCTTGAGCATGCTTTTCTGTTTTCCTCAGTGCATGTGTCGTAGTGTTGTTTCTTGTTCCTGCTGAGTATGGAAGACGTTCCTTATTACACTTTACTGGTATTTCGTGTGAAACTAACCAGCCGCCAACCTGGTGTTCTAACCTCTCCAAACCGCCCTGTTTTGTTGTCTGTAGTCGTGCAGAGCAGATCCCTCCTTGCCTGACAAGTGAGTCTTCTCTCCCCTCTCCTTGGGGTACACCAGCTTTGTCCAGGAAAAGGTACTGATCTTATAACAGAAGTCAATCTTTATTTGTGTGGGGTTTTGGGGTTTTTTTGTCTGTGCTTAATTAAATGTTAATGTGGTGATTGTGCTTTGTACAAAAATTTTTTGGCTTTGTATTTGATTTTCTTTTTTAGGTTTTAGAATCGTCAAAATCTGAGTATATTTATGAGAATAAAATGCGTTAATGCTGTGAGGATATGAGGGACATTTAGAATATTGTCATCTGATTCTTTTTAGAGTAAAATATACATTTTTGTATATTTTGTATATACATTTTATATATTTTGTATATACAATATACATTATAGCTGAACAATATTTAATCAGAGCTAGAGGAAGTGAAAACAAAATACAAAATAAAAACCAAGGCTCTCCAGAGTATATCTGCAGGGGAGAAAAAGATGGCAATTTTTCTAAATTTTCATTTCCTAAATTAAAATTAATTTAGAAATGAGGGTTTAGTGCCTATTTAAGTAGAGTACTTTTTCTTTTGACTTTAAATCTGCTAGGAATCATTCTTCAGTTTTTGCTCTTACTCCTAAATGCACATCACAACACTGGCAAGGAACTGCATATTTTCTCAATCAGGTTCAACCAGTTGAAATGTGATGCTGTTGTGGAGACTTGTCATGGCCAACCTTTGAAAAAAATGAATTAAAAAAAAGCTACCCTAGCTCTTGTTTTCATTCATTCTGTGTTTACCTCTTTTTAAGCTCATCTAGTCTACCTTGTATATAAAGGTTATGAATATAAAGAACCAGCAGTTGATTGACAGGAGTACAATTAAGATCCATTTAAGATTCCATTTGCAACCTATACTTAAAGTGATAATACCCTCTAGAGTTGGGGCCAATAACCTTCCTTTCCCAGTTTTTCTCATAACCAAGTACAAGTCCTTCAGTCTTATATTAATATATTCTTCCGTCGTGGCTTTCTAAAAATGAATCCTGAGGTTCAGCTATGTTGTTGATTAATTTTGTTTCTGTTGTTCAAGATTTTGAAATTTGAGTATTAGTGGAATTATTGTATTAAAACTATTTGTTACAGGTCCTGTATTTCACTATATTACAGTAGTGTATTCATTAGATGAGTGGACTTTATATTTTCCTTTTTCTCTTATTTTTACACTAGGACTTAGAGTTCATTTTCTGACAATAAATCATGAAATAGTTCAGAATAGTCTTAAACGAATTTAGTGTTCAGTATATTTGTATTTTAAAACTGTTTTGTTTTTGTTTTTCTTAGAGCAGTTTTTAATATAAGAAACCATAAAATCATTTTGAGTTGATGTAGTGTATTTTTCTGTTGCTAAAATGAATGCAGTAAAAGGTATTCTTTGTGTTTGAAGAGTCACGTGTGCTCACTATCCCACATACTGGATATTAGAAAAATAGTTTTAATTACTAAATAGTTTTAATTACTGAAAGTCACATTTATGATTCCATAAATTGTGAAGGTATAAAAATTGCTGTGTTTAAAAACATTTAACCATTTTTAAGTATTAACCAAAAACTATAAAATATTGCAATAGAAATTCACAGGTTAAAAGAACACATGGAAAGAAAATCCACCAGAACTTATTATTTATTTAAATGATAATTTGACGAAAGGAAAATTTTATGCCATCTCATAGAGTTATTTAAGGGCTTAGATCAAAAACATTTTGTCATCATTTGCATCAGAGCCACACGTAAGGGATGCCATATCTTTGACTTCAGGGGAAATGTCACTGACTCATTTTCTGTGGGAATTCCAGTTAGGCTTTCAAGTTGGTTTTACCCCAAGAAGGTTCCCAATACTGTTCATTATAGTAAGGTCAACGTTGACATTTTCAGGTTGCCATTCTGGTCAGGTTACGTACATTTTGCTCGGTGATAAGAATCATAGGTTATGATTATGATTTTTTCTATGATAAAACAGTGTTTTTGTTTTCAGATGCAAATACGGTAACTTTTGAAACGAGAACATCTCTAGAGCATCTCAACAAATTACTTCAGCATCTTTTTCTTGTGGCAAAACATGTTTCTGTTGGTGAAAGGAGAAACCAACATTGTGTTAGTTTTTATGGCTTGTGGAGTATTCATACACAAGGAAATTTTGAGTTTGTGATAGTTGTCTGGCACGTAAAATCCTGGAAATTCTTCTCTATTTTAAGAATTGGGGACAAAAACCTAGGAGACCTTATTTTTGGAAAATAAAATTCATATCACTTTTCCTTATTATTCATTATTCCGAAAGAATAATGGAACAGAATTATAACTGAACAATATTTAATCAGAGCTAGAGGAAGTGAAAACAAAATACAAAATAAAAACCAAGGCTCTCCAGAGTATATCTGCAGGGGAGAAAAAGATGGCAAGTACTAGGTATTGTTCACACATGTTATCTGTTACTCAGGGCCTGTACACACTTAATGGAAATTAAGGCAAAGCATATTCAGAATTTAAATATCCAAGAATATATTCCCCAAAGAGATAGGTAAGTCTTAAATATATATGAAAATTTAGATTGAAATATTAAGTAACAATTTCTCTAAGTTTTAAAAATAACTGCAACATGAAAGTTAAATTTTGAAATGTTCCTCATCCAGGGTTTGTAAATGATTAGGTCTTGCTTGGGATTATTCATTTAATAAGCGTACTGTAATCTCTAAATTTAAAAAATGATAATATCTGCAGTGATACCTAAGTGACTTAGTATTAATAATATTATATAATACCTGTTAAAATAGACCTAATTTTAGTTAATATATACCGTGTTTTAGATTTATGCAATGTTTGCAAAATTTTTCCAGTTTGAGAAGAATGAATGTAATTTTTATATCAGAATATTGTTATCTTCTGGAAGATTAAAAGGTTTACTACTATAATAGCTGTATATTAATTAGTAAAGAGCTTGGTTTCCGAAGACATAAAGGCTCCTTCCTGGGTATATCCATAATTTAAGTTCAGTCTGTATTAAATCTGGAAACTCAGAAATAATTTCGGAAGTCCTGTGACTAAAATATACGAGTAGAATTGGATTTTTCTCCACACAGTGATTTTTTTTTATGTGTAAGGAAAAACAGTTTTTATGAAATTTCTTAATGGTTGAGAATTCCTATTACACTATAATCTTTTTTTCTAGATGGGTCAAAATATTTCATAGAATAAAAGAAGCAACATGGGAAGAGGGTACCTATTGGTAATAAGCATTTAACAAGATAGCCCCGTAAGTTTAGAAATTAAATATTTCTGAACAAAAACAGCAAAAAAAACCCAAATCAAAACAAAACAAAAAACCCAGAGTTGAAAAAATGAGTAGGTGGAGGACATGGTGACTTTAAATAAACTGGAAGAGCCCACATTCTTTTTTTATAAGTGAAGCTGAATACTTTCCTAGAATCTCTGTTAAAGAGAGAATGGTACTTAAAAAAAAAAAAAAAAAAAGGCGGTGCCAAATCTTTGCTACAAAATCACTGACTTAAAGCATCTGTTTCCCAAGCTGCTCTTGTGCCAGAGAGCTGAAACTGCACTGCTCTCAGTGACAGAGCTCAGCATTAGACAAATTATGCTGAACCCAATTCATTGGAACAAAGAGCTCCCATAGGCTGAAGCCACAAGCATCTGTTTTCTAGTGCCAGGATACAAAATGTGCAAAACTCATGAATTGTAGAAGAAGAGTATGAAATAGAAAGTGGAGATCATTGATGAGAAGAAATGTGCTATGTTCAGGATATAGCGAGGTTTTCTACCTCATAGAAGTTTATTATGTAAAATATGCCTTCTATGTTTTTAAAAAATTGTGGTGAATATTTTCAGCGGTAAGTGGATAATGCAAAAGAATGTGACTAGTTCCAAATAAGCTAAAGGAAAACTTCCTTGATGCTTAACATTATTTCTTGTCAGGGAGCCAAGATTCTTAGCCAACCCTGACTGATTGACCCAGTTTGAGAGTAGGCCACTTAGATCTTGTTAGTCCTTGATTATATTACCCATGGTTTAAGGAAAGGTTACAAACCAAAGGTAATTTCAAAAGAAAATCTTACCAAGGGGCACCTGGGTAGCTCAGTTGGTTAAGCATCTGACTCTTGATTTTGGCTCAGGTCATGATCCCAGGGTTGTGGGATCAAGCCCCGTGTCTGGCCCGCACTGGGCATGGAGCCTGCTTGAAATTCTCTCTCTCTCCCTCTGCCCCTCCATCCTCTACCCTCTAAAAAAAAAAAAGAAGGAAAGAAAAAAAAATCAAGGGAGGGATTTGATTTAATTTATACCCTCATCACATTATATCAGAACTTTTACCTTACCTAAAGTTTTGAATCACTGTGATTTTACCTGTTTGTTGCATCTTCTGGTACAGGTGTCATTTTTTTTCTTCCAGTTTTATTGAGATATAATTGGCATACAGCATTGTATAAGTTAAATTACAGATAATGATTTGTCTTTTTTTTTTAAGATTTTTATTTATTTGAGAGAGACGTAGCGAGAGAGGGAACACAAGCAGGGGGAGTGGGAGAGGGAGAAGCAGGCTTCCTGCTGAGCAGGGAGCCCAACGCGGTGCTCGATCCCAGGACCCTGGGATCATGACCTGAGCCGAAGACAGACACCCAATGACTGAGCCACCCAGGCACCCCCAGATAATGATTTGTCTTACAAATGTAAAATGATTACAGCAGTAAGTTCAGTTAGCATCCATCATCATAGGGCACCTGGGCAGCTTAGTCCGTTAATTGTCTGATTCTTGATTTCAGCTCGGGTCATGATGTCAGGATATGGGATCAAATCTGCATACCTGCTCAGCACAGAGTCTGAGATTCTGTCTCTCTCTCTCCCTTTGCCCCCCCCCCCCCCGCTTGCTTTCACGTGTGCTCTCTCTCAAAAAAAAAAAAAAAAATCATGGGGCGCCTGGGTGGCTCAGTTAGTTAAATGAGCATTTGCCTTCGGCTCACATCATGATCCTAGGGTTCTGGGATCAAGTCCTGCGTCAGGCTCCCTGCTCAGTAGGGAGCCTGCTTCTCCCTCTGCCTGCCACTCCCCCTGCTTGTGCGCTCGCTCGCTCTCTCTGACAAATAAAATCTTAAAAAAATATTTTTAAAAATCCATGATCTCGTACAAATATAAGAAAAGAAATACTTTCCTTGTGATGAGAACTTTTAAGATCTACTCTCTTAGCAGCTTTCAAATATACCAGAGAGCAGTGTTAACTTTAGTCGTCATGCACCCTTCTTAAATGAAACAATCGAGGTAACACATGGTAAAGATGTATCAGACCGTAGAAGAATTAATAGTTAAATCGTTTATACATGACTCACTAAGAATCTTTTATATCCCAGCCTTAAAGTGTTTTGTAACCCAACCTTGAATTGCAAAGATTTTTGCTTGTCAGTGGATAAAGGTAACAAAAGATGAAGAAGTTGAACAGGAGGATTTGATTGGAATTTTATGCTAAATTACCCTTCTTTCTTTTTTACAGGCATGCATATCATTCTGTTTCAACTCCCCCTGTTTACCCTCCTAAAAATGTCACTGACCTGAAACTACATGTGACAACGACATCTCTCCAGAGTTCTGATGCCGTCATCATCCATCCTGGAGCCATGCTCGCTATGCTGGACCTGCTGGCCTCTGTTGGGTCAGTGACACAGCCAGAAGTAAGCTTGGACATGTTAGCTCCTCTCCATCTTTAATAAGTGAAGAGACATGAATATGACTGTATAATCAGGGAAGTGGGGCCCAGAAAGACAGACTGATAGGGAACCATTCCATATCACCTACTAAAGTAGGAAATGGAAAAATAGGTTTTTCTTTGGGTCTTAACTTCTTTAATGCGATAGATATGTGTATTTTAGAATACAGTTCATCTGTCACAAATGCGACCAAGACAGGTGCTAAAATAATTCTCTTTCTCCTTATAAATCCTGCTCAGCAGTGGAAATTATTAATAAATAGTACAGGAAGAAAAATGACTGAAGATACCACTTTGAGGCTATTTATCTGTTCTGACTTGTAGCACTCAAGGGTTTGGGTGAATTGGAGCTTTGGTGACTAATTTGTTAAAATGGTGCATATGGCCTCTAAGGCCTAAAGGGTCACAAATGTAAATGATAGGCTTTCCTTTAAACCAGTGCTTTACCGGTCATGTAAAAGACCTTGCATTCACTGTTTCTACAAAAATTAAAATACTATTCGTTATATAGCCATTTAATACAGAAGACTTAGAAGAGAGTGGAGTCCAGCTGGGTATGCTTCCAGCAAGATGAGGATAGGAAACGTTTGCCTAGCTCAGTTCTGGAGTGGCTGTGTCACTCCCTGTCAGCTTCTGAACTCATCTGTAGGTCATCTGAAACGCGTAGAGAGCTCCTATTAAAAGGTGTGCTTCACGTGGAGAGAACTCTCCCCTTTCTTACTAAGAATGCCCTGGTGGCTTGGATTTCTTTAACTTTAGCATGCTCTGGACCTTCAACTCGCTGTGGCAACTATTTTACAATCCCTGGTGCACACGGAGAGAAACCAGCAGGTCATGTGTGAAGCGGGTCTCCATGCACGGCTGCTGCAGCGGTGTAGCGCGGCGCTGGCCGACGAGGAGCATGCACTGCACCCGCCCCTGCAGCGCATGTTTGAGCGGCTGGCCTCCCAGGCCCTGGAGCCCATGGTGCTGAGGTCAGTGTGTTCTCTTCTTCACAGCTGAGTAAGCCCCACTGAGTAATAGCAGCTCCTAGAGTCTCTTAAGAAATACTTTTTAAATGTTTTTATTTTAAAATACAGATTTAGAGAAAGTTGTAAAGATAGATCAGAGAGGTTCTGTGTCCCCTTCACCTAGTTTCTTCCAGTGCTTACATTTTATGTAACAATAATACAACCTGAAAACTACTGGTGTTGCTACAATGTATCTTTATATGCTATAGTTCCTGTTATTTACCGCACGTGTAGATTTCACAATCAGGATGTCACAGAGATCACCTAGTGCTGCTACTCCTTTATTGTCACATCCACTCCCCTAGCCGCCACCATTCCTAACCCCTGGAAACCATGAATCTCTGCTCCATCTCCATAATTTTGTCACTCTGAGAATGTTCTATAAAAGAAATCATATAGTATATGACTTTTGAAGATTGACTTTTTTCACTTTCTGTAATGCCTTGGAGATGCATCCAAATTGTTATGTTTCAGTTTCTTTTGAATGCTTAGTAGTATTCTATGGTATGAATATACCTTCTACAGTTTAACCATTCAAGAAATATATATATTTAAATCTTGGTAATGCAAGAGAAACGGTCCTCTGTGTTTTAGGGATAAACCCCCCCCTTTTTTTTTTAAGATTTATTGGTTTATTAGAGAGAGAGAGTGCACGCTCAGGGGGAGGGCCAGAGGGAGAGGAAGAGAGAGAATCTCCAGCAGATTCTCCGCTGAGTGCAGAGCCGGATGCGAGGCACGATCCCAGAACCCTGAGATCATGACCTGAGCTGAAACTATGAGTCGGCCACTTAACCACCTGAGCCACCCAGGTGCTCCTAGGGATAAAACCCTTTAAAAAAAAATACTTTACTTGAGGGACATCTGGGTGGCATCCAACTCTTGATTGTGGCTCAGGTCCTGGTCCCAGAGTTGTAAGATCGAGCCCTGCGTCAGGCTCCACGCTAGGCGTGGAGCTTGCTTAAGATTCTCTTTCTCCTGTGGAAGAAGCCAAGATGTCCATCGACAGATGAATGGATAAAGATGAGGTGGTGTGTATATATATATATATATATATATATATATATATATATATATATTATACAATGGAATATTCAGCCATCAAAAGGAATGAAATCTTGCCATTTGCAACGACGTGGATGGAACTGGAGGGTATTATGCTGAGCGAAATAAGTCAATTAGAGAAAGACATGTATCATATGACCTCACTGATATGAGGAATTCTTAATCTCAGGAAACGAACTGAGTGTTGCTGGAGTGGTCGGGGATGGGAGGGTTGGGGTGGCTGGGTGATAGACATTGGGGAGGGTATGTGCTATGGTGAGCACTGAATTGTGTAAGACTGTTGAATCACAGACCTGTACCTCTGAAACAAATAATACATTATATGTTAAAAAAAAAGGGGGGGGGAGAATGAAGCGGGGGAAATCGGAGGGGGAGACGAACCGTGAAAGACTATGGACTCTGAGAAACAAACTGAGGGTTCTGGGGGTGGGGTGGGGGGATGGGTTAGCCTGGTGATGGGTATTAAGGAGGGGCACGTTCTGCATGGAGCACTGGGTGTTATACGCAAACAATGAATCATGGAACACTAACATCAAAAACTAATGATGTAATATATGGTGATTAACATAACATAATAAAAAAAAGATTCTCTCTCCCTTTTCCCCTACATTCCCCCCCCCACTAATTTATAAATAAGTAAACAAGCAAACAAACAAATAAATAAATAAAAATCCTTTCCTTGAGATTACCTTGCCAAACAGATTTAATGTGTAAGTCGTCTTGTCCCTCCTTACGAAAATATACTCCTGTATCTCATCACTTTCAGATATAAGCAGCTCTCTTTATGAGATGATTTTCTTTTCTGCTGAAGTTTTGGGAACTTTCTTAAAAATGGTTGGCCTTTATTTGTGATTTATATTTTTTAACTGGCTCCAAATAATGGTGGATTAAGAATAAGCCATGTGATAACCATTAAACAGTATTGTATCAGGCCGTGTGTACTAGGCCTTGACAATACCAAGATGAAAGAGACCATCCCTACTCACTTTGTCCATCATCTTATGGATATATCCAGAGACCTAAAATGTTGCAAATAGCATGGAGATTTTCCTGATTAATTTTGGTAATCTGCTTTTAAAAGTAGAGTGAATGAGACAGATTATCTCATACTTAATACAATTATTTTATTAAATAGCTTATACTCTTCTACTGAGGTAAACAGTAAGCAATGTAGAGCAACCATTTGCACGTGCTCGGTTTTCACAGTGAATGAATTTTCAGAACAAAAGGTCTCATGATAGTACAGATACCGGAGTTGTTGATGGGCCATAGGCTGTAAGGTTATAAACTAATCATATATCGTACTCTACATGAAAAATGGCAAAGGGTACCTAACTTAAAATTTTTTTTTCTGCTATAGGGAGTTGAAAATTCAGAGAAGTATTCTTTTTTTTTTCCCCCTTTTACATGATGCCATAAATGACTGGATATGAAGGACTCCTATTTGTGTAACTCTTAGACAATTCAATTTTTGTACATCACATTTTAAAAGAAAATACTCCCCAGTTTCATTTTTTAGTCCTTCACAATATTCTGTTCTCTTTTCAGTGCTAGGTAATTCAAATGTAAAATTAACATTGTATTATAAGTTTATAATAACTGTTTTGATTGCTTTTGTATTTTTAAGTAGTCTGTTATAATTCATGAGACCCCGTATTTTGTGTGTTTGGTTTATGAATTCTATAATGTTCCCAATCAAGGAATAACTGCTTTGTCTCTTCTTCAGGGAGTTTTTGCGTTTGGCAAGTCCATTAAATTGTGGTGCCTGGGACAAAAAACTGCTGAAACAATATAGGGTCCACAAACCAAGTTCACTGAGTTATGAGCCAGAGATGAGAAGTAAGTTGACCTTTCATGTTCCCTTTTCTGGTTATTGTGTGTATGAAAATCACGTAAGGGATGAATATTATTTCAAGAAGTTTTACTGTGAAAGAAAGGAAAGGGATTGTCATTATTTAAATGAGGAAACATAAAATCTGGTTGGCTGACTGAAGAAGAGGGCCGATGAGGGTGGGAAAGAAATCACTAATGTAAGCAGGATCCACAGGAGATGAGAATTACGTGCGGAGTAATGCTTGGCTTGGCAGGGGCGACATCTCTTAGAGGATTCGTTACTTCTTTGCCTTCCTCAGGTCGCCTTGGCTGCCTGAATAGAGTGGTTAACAGGCCGTGGGCTTGCAGGACAGCTGCTACAAGAGGATGTGGAGGACGGGAGGTTAAAAATACTGACAAAAGTAGATGAAGAGCTACACTGAGAAGGACAGGCTGGATAGGAAAAGAAGTGAAACCAAGCAGCTAGTGATAGGCCTGGAGAAAAGGGATAGGTCCCTGGACTGGAGAATAGTGCCTAGGCCAGAAAGCAAATGTGGTGAGAGAAAAGGAGGAATGGGGGGGTGGGGAGAAGAATGGCAATCCAAACTGGAGCAGGGAAACACGCAGAAGGAAGGACCATGCCCAGATCGTGGCTCTGGAGTGAGGTAGAGTGAAAGATAATCCTAGAGCTCGAAGTGACGTGCTGGATGGGTGGCTCGTGTGGACCTGGACACCCCCCAGGACACTGGCAAGCACTAGTACAGAGAGGACCGAGAATGACCTGCCAGTAGCAGCAGAGGGCACTCTCGTAGACACAGGTGTGTGCTAGCGTTGCTGAGAGGAGCCCCGAAGAGCACTTTCCACGTCAGGCTGCTGGGATGATGCCTGACGACTGGCCGAGAGCACGGGCACTGCCTACCAGTCTGGCAGGGTCCCTGAGAGGCAACGGGCTCCGTCCGAGCCATGGACAAGCACGCCCTCAGCAGAGAGCTGCGTGGCACTGGACCTCCTGCTAGTGCGAGTTCTCTGGTTTTGTTGGGGTTTTTTTCTTTACACTTCGTTTTGTGTAATTGTGAGCCATAGTGATAGGCATTTTGTTTTGATGGATTGAAGTCACCCTTACTAGCAAAGCAGGAAAGAGTAAAACTTAGAAAAGTAGAACAGCTGCCCTGAAAGGATGTAGTGGTCGTGTCGTGCATCTCCTTGCTCTTTCAGGTGGGAATCCAAACGGTCAGGCAACCTCCACCTGTTCTTTCCGTCTTAGTTTTTTCTCCTGCGAATTATCATCAGTGATTAGTGAATACTGTTTTGGAAACTAAGATCTTTTGAGTTCCAGTACAGTTTTACTGGAAAACAAAAAGTCTTGCAGTTTTTCATATATGTCATTATACCTCCCCTAGATGTCTATAGTCTTTTGTTATTGTTGCTTTTGTACTTAACCCAGTTCCTTAGAATTGGATTGTGATTTCCTTTGCAAAGAATAGAAACAAAAATAGTTCCTTTCTCTAAGAGAAGATCGAAATATTTTTATGGTTGCCTGAATGCATAGGACATTTAAGAGAGAAAACAATTATATATTTATGTAGTTTATCTCGAGAGGGGATATTTTCTCCATTCTTTACATTTGTAATGGATTCCTGAAAAATAGACCAGTTTAAAATTTGTCTTTTTAGTCTTGAAATTATTACCATTTACACGCATATAGGAATTCTTAAATTCAAGTACTTTCGTGATTACATATTTAATTATAATAATTGTAAGGGAAAAGTTAAAAGTAGGGAGAAAATGGAAGAGAAGCAAGTTTTTGCTATTTATCTGATTATTTTTATGATAAAGGTGGCCTGTTTCTTTCTGTTATAATTCTTCTAGAATATTTTGCTTTCTTCTCAGAGATAATAAATAATTTTGTGAAAAGTATAATCTGGCTTTTTAGAAACATCATTATCTATAATGTATGATTAAATTACATTGTAACTGGCTTGGATAGTGGTTACTTGTGATTCTCATTATTTGTACCCTGTAGTAGCCAACATTTCTGCAATGTGTTTGACTTTAGTTATAAGTAAAAAAGGAAACACATGCTATTTAAGTTTAAAAATGAACATAAAGTACATTAAAACTGGATAATAGCTTTAGTGTTTAATCATAAAATTATTATATATTGAAACTCAAGAGTGGTATTTAAAAATAAGTCCGCTTTGTAAAGTCATTATTTTAGAAATCTACATGATATTTTTCCCAAGAGCTTTTCTTTGACTTACAGGTAGTATGATCACATCTATGGAAGGTCTGGGTTCTGATAATGTTTTCAGCTTACATGAAGATAACCATTATCGGATAAGCAAGAGCCTGGTAAAATCTGCAGAAGGAAGTACTGTACCTCTAACTAGGGTGAAGTGTCTGGTCTCCATGACAACCCCACATGACATCAGACTTCATGGGTCATCAGTTACTCCAGCTTTTGTTGAATTTGACACATCCCTTGAAGGGTTTGGGTAAGGAATTTGTAAGGTAGCCAAGCCTTATTATATGATTTTATGCCTCCTACTTGCCTTTGACAAATAGATCTTTGGTTTTAAATATACTTTAAGATATACTATATATTCTCAAATGAGTTCTTTGAGCATGTTATTTTAAGGCTTTTAGATTTAATTTTAAATTATTTATTGTATTAAATAAGTTGCTGTGTTATAGGAGTCTGGAATCTAAGACCCATGGTCCAAATTTTTTTGTAAATTTTATTTTATTTTTTGGCAAATAAAGTTTTATTTTAACACAGCCACACTCAATTATGTATGTGTTGTCTATGGCTGCTTTCATGCTAGAATGGCAAAGTTGAGTAGTCATGACAGAGACTCTGGTCTGCAAAGCGTGAAATATTTATGGTTTGGCCCTCTCCGAAAACGTTTGCCATCACTGATTTAGTACAATAAATTTATAGATAACATGCAAATTAAAATTAGGTTTAAAAATTGTTGGGTTTACTCATCATCCTTTCCCCCGAAATTACCTAGCTTCGTACCTTAGTACCATATACATTATAAATACTGGGTGACTATCACATCAAATGAGTAAATATTTTCAAGTGGCAGAAAATGCTATAGAAGCAGAAGCAACAATAAATCTATAGAGAATCTAGAAGAATTTATAAAATCCACTAGCCTCAAAACGGACAGAAATGCTAATACTATAGATCTATGTCTATACTGGTTGTCTGTGGGATTCTCATACATCAATCGAAATCTGTAAATTGTATTTTAAGAACATTGTCATGTGTTATTATTGAATGGTGGATTAAAACATATTATGGAATAGTCAGAACTCATCAGCACAGAGGAAAACAGCTCACTGGAAAGGGGCCCAAGGGAATTTTTCTGCAGTGATGAGATGTTCCAGTGTCTTGAACAGGGTTATGCATTGGTGCATTTTACCATATGCGGCTTATAGTTTGATTTTTTAAAAGATTTAAAATAAAAATTATGCCACTGGAGATTTTTAAAGTGTATATCTCTTACATAATTACAAGAAGGGAAGGACTTTGTTAGGCACCCAGTTTTATTCCATGATCTCTTTACTCTAGTTACCTGTAAATGATGGCAGTTTATTCCACAATGGTAAGTGCGTAGTGGCAGAAGAAAACAGTTGATCTCTAATGTGTACATTGTCTTTTCTCTGATAGCTGCCTGTTTCTGCCCAGTCTGGCCCCTCATAATGCTCCTACAAACAATGCCGTCACAACAGGTCTTACCGACGGGGCCGTGGTCAGCGGCATTGGTTCTGGTAAATAGTAACTTTCCTTGCTCATGAGATTCTTTTTTTTTTAGATTATATTTTATTTAGAGTTTATTGCCTTTTTTAAATGTAAATATCAGTCCACACAAACTCTTTCATTGTTACTTTTCAATTTTTATTTTAGGTGAAAGATTCTTCCCTCCTCCGTCTGGCTTAAGCTACTCTAGCTGGTTCTGTATTGAACATTTTAGTTCTCCTCCAAATAACCACCCTGTCAGACTTCTTACTGTCGTGCGCCGAGCAAATTCTTCTGAGCAGCATTACGTGTGCCTTGCCATCGTTCTGTCAGCAAAAGACCGATCTCTGATTGTTTCCACCAAAGAGGAACTACTTCAAAACTATGGTCAGTATCTGTTTCTTTTTGCTTCTTGTGATAATTAAAAGTATTAAGTTTCACTGTAATACTCATCCTTAAAGTCCAGCTGGTAATTTGCTTGCAACTTAAATTATTATAGAATAGAACAGGTTATGAAATGTTGAATATTGTTTACCAGTGAATTTTAAGGCACTTTCAAAAGAGACTTAGCTAGAAAACAATGGAAAGAATTCCTAAAATAAGGATTCATTTCTACTTGCCAAGAAATCACAGCTTTTGCTAGGAAAGCAGATTGCTTGTTTGATATATTTTAGTAAGGATTTTCATTGGCCACGAATTCTGCTTAACTAATGAATATTCATCGAGCACCTGCCTACCATATGTGCCACTCTGTGCTAGACACAATAACATATTAATTACTTTATCCATCACTTACCTTCAAGGCTTAATACATACCATTTAATAATCTTAATTTTCCAATTCTCTCCAACATGCCATAATGTTACGTTGCTATCCAATAGAAGTTCAAACACAAGACATTCGTGAGGATCTTCCTAAATGATGTGAATAACATAAAATAAAAATCTCAGTTTACTGAATGTTCTTTGCTCTGAATATAAGCATTTGTAACATAAATACACCTCTTCTTTATTGTCTATTATCTAAACTTATCTTTTAACTGATCAAATAATACCACGTATTGCTTCACATGTGGTTAGTATTCAGATATTAATTTGAATGTTAGCTCAATTAGATTGTAAGGCCTCTTGTCTTAGTATTCTTTATGACTAGGGCAGAGTAGGCAGTATAACTGCTTTAAAATTCTTACTAGGACACTCCGTTTGATCCTGTTGATGTTTTCCTCCTAATCAAACCTGTCTTCAGTCTTGCCATTTGGGAGACCCACTCATTCTTGCCCTACATCTCTGACCTCTCTTTTGCAACTTCCTTCAACAGCTTTCTTTGCCACCCAGGGTTTCATCTTTAGTCGTTGTATTCAAACTTCTCTTCGTGAGGAAAAAAAAACCAAAAAACCTATCTTTGTTAGCTTTAGGTCTTTTTAATCCCAGGGATTCCAAAATTAAATTTTTTTTTTGTTTTTCTGTGTCCCATGCTTTCTCCTCATATTTTAAATGCAAATTAGACATCTTCATATGAATAGTCTTTCTGTAAACAACTCAAACTGTAATGTTTCTTCTTTATAAAACCTGCATCTCTTTCTCTTTAACTGTCTTAGTAAATGACACCCCCACCACCAGTCAGCCTAGCTAAAAACCTCAAGTCTACCTTGATAATACCACCCCTTCCACTAAATCTTTACTGAATTATGCTTCCTTTATATTTCTTGAATCTTCCCTTCCTCTTATGCCCGCTGTCATAGATATTATTCGGTTTTTTTTTTCACCGATCTGGACTTCCAAGATTTTAATTCTTTGTTTTTGTCTTTGTCTAGACAAAGAGAGAAGTAGAACTATATGCTCTTACACACGATCTGATTTATTACGTTGGTAATCTGGGCAGCTCTGCTACTTAAAACACTTAAAATATGTAAAAGTATGAATGAATGAATGAGAAGAAAAGGAAAATAAATATGGATGGCTTGAAAGGGAAATAATGAGAAAAATGAATAATAATGGAGAGGAAAAAGGATAGAATTTAATGGAAAAGTTAAGAATGGATCTAGGGATATTTCATTAAACTAGGAGAATGTTTTCTAATGCTATCATTTTCATGAAATGTAATTTGCAAGACTACTATAATCCATATATCACTATGAATTACAGTAACAGATACATTAATTATAGATGATGTTACTACTACAAGGATCCATCCTCTGAATAGCTGCAGCCCATTAAGACACATAGCTAATTAAGAGTTGTCCAAAACCAGTTGGCTCACCAAGATATCCTGACATACCACTGAATGCTGGATATGGCTTAGTCTCAGCCTGAGTCAGAATGTGAAACTCCCAGAAAATTTTTGTAGGTAAAATCTTCTACAGTTCTGGAGAAGATTCAGTCTATTAACAGGAAAGGGAAAGGGAAGAGTTCCTAGTTTTGCCCATACTTTTGATCTTTTCTTTCACATCCTTTAGTCCATACCCTAGACCTTTCAAAGCTGTTTGACCCTGCTTTTCACCTAGTTTCTTCAGTTCTGTTCCTATATTAGGTCACCAATTGATAAGATTCTTCATTTCTTAACTCATCAATGGATGTATATTTTGTATTATCATTTTAAAATATAATCTTGGCATTTCAGTGTATGTTGATACTTTAAGATTCCAAAAATAAACGTTAGTATTTTTTTTGTAATTCTTTCTTCATATGATTTAAACTGAACTTTTAGTGAATTTACTTGTACGTGCTTATCCTGAAAAATGGTGGGTCTGCTTTAAGTTACGTGGTTACAGATTAGCTCTTGTAAAAAATTTTTTGGGGGTGGGCGGGTGGGTGGAGGAACTTTTAACATCTGGATATATACACTCTTATTTCACCCCTTCTTGAATGTTTAGAAAAGTTAAATTAATTTTTAATTAGCTTAACATTAAGATTGAATTAATATTTTTTTAAAAGATTTTATTTATTTGACAGATAGGGAGAGCAGGAACACAAGCAGGGGGAGTGGGAGAGGGAGAAGCAGGCTTCCCGCCAATCAGGGAGCCCCATGTGGGGCTCCATCCCAGGACCCTGGGATTATGACCTGAGCCTAAGGCAGATGCTTAACGACTAAGCCACCCAGGCGCCTCTGAATTAATATTGACCCATTATTTCCTAGCATGATCAGGCAACATAGTGGGTAGCAGAGAGAAGCCAGATGAGAGTCAGGAAGTGATTGCAGAATGTTAGGAAATAATCAGAGTTGTCTGGTGAAACAGGAAACTTGAACCAAAACACCTTTCTATGTAGCCACTGTGGTAAACGGTATAAAGTTTCCTCAAAAAACTTAAAAATAAAATTACTATATGGTCCAGTAATTCCACTACTGAGTTATTTATGAAGAGAACACAAAAACATTATTTCAAATGACATATGCACCCCTATGTTTATTGCAGCATTATTTACAATAGCCAAGATATGGAAGCAACCCAGGTGTCCATCAATAGATGAATGGGTAAAAAAGAGGTGGTATATATGTATATACAATGGAATATTACCAGTAGAAAAGAATGAAATCTTGCCATTTGCAACAATATGGTTGGAACTAGAGGGCATTATGCTAAGTAAAATGAGTCAGCCAGAGAAAGACAAATACCATATGATTTCGTTCATATGTGGAACTTAAGAAACAAAACAAAAGCAAAGGGAGAAAAAGAGAAAGAGAGACAAACCAAGAAACACGCTCTTAACTATAGAGAACAAACTGATGGTTACCAGAGGGGAGGTGGGTGGGGGCGTGGCTGAAATAGGTGAAGGGGATTAAGAGTACACTTACCATGATGAGCACTGAGTAGTGTACAGAATTGTTGAATCTCACTCTTTTGTACACCTGAAACTAATATAACAAACCTTTCCATTCCATAAATCACCCCCTTACAACCAGCTATCATCAGGCAAGGGTCAGGGCAGTACAACCACAAACTGAGAACGTACAGTTGGCTCTTCGAGTACTTGAAGAGAGCATATAGCAAGAGTAAAATTTTTAATTTTCTAACCAGTTTGATTACAATGCTGTAATCAAATGCATGGCAAATGAGAATTTCAAAAGACCTTTCATAACAGATCATGACAGATAATAATCAACTGGTCTCTTTTTGTTGTCTCTTGTAACTATTTTATTGTCTATTTATTTTGTATTTTATCAACTATTATAATTTTATTTGATTATAACTATATATTGAGCAGAAGAAAGCAAAATACATTCCAGGTTTTATTTCTTGCTACAGATAAAGTTATTGAATGAATAGGGCATTTTTATTTAAATCATCATTATTTTAACATAAAGTCAAGATCTAGATGTGAATAATTGTTAGAATGAGGATGTTGAGTTTTTTCTTTCCGCGCTTTTATTTTAGTTGATGATTTTAGTGAAGAATCCTCTTTTTATGAGATTCTGCCATGCTGTGCCCGCTTTCGATGTGGTGAACTTATAGTTGAGGGACAGTGGCATCATCTGGTTTTGGTGATGAGCAAAGGCATGCTGAAAAACAGTACTGCAGCCCTCTATATTGATGGACAGCTTGTTAACACTGTGAAGGTAAGCATACTTGTGCGTGTAAGTCTTAACCTGCTTTACAAGAGAGTTTGACGGGGGGTGGGGTGTTGGCAGGGGTATATTTTAAATTGCTGTCTTAATTTCAAATTGACCCTTATTACCCATTTGAACAATATGTTTAAGAGTCATGTGGCTGGCTAATTCATATCACTTGATTAGAGAAGAGAAAGAAGGGGTTACAGAGTACTAAAGAAGTTAGTGAATATGTCAGCGCCTGAGCCCGTTTGCTAAGTGATTTTTCACAACAGAAAAGCCAGTTGAAAGATGTCTGAATAATCTATGAACACACTCTTTTGTCACTTCATTGTTGTTATGCATTCCAGTAGACTCTATATTCCTTTGGAGCTGGAATTGTTTTTATCCATCCAGGTTTGTTTTCAGATCACCCAGTTAGTCCCTGATAATAATAGCAGCTGTTCCATTACTGTTTGCTGAATGAATGAGTGTATAAATATTACCCTAGATATAGGTATATGGTATTCAGAAGAGAGGCAAGAGAGTTGAAATAACCAGTAAAGAATCAGAAGTTCCTTTTTTGTTATCAGGATGAACGTCTCTAGTTAACTTCAGACAACTCAGGTAGCAAGCTGTTAAAATGCTTTAGCTATCTAAAAGATAGTATCCATTTTTATAGCGATTATGTCTTGAAAGAAGCAACAAAAGCAAAGTTTGTCCTTTTGTGTGAATTAAAGTTTAAAAAGCAGTGAAATCGGCAGCTTCCTTGAATGCATTTCCTGTTAATGATACTTTATTGTGACATTGTGTTTCAATAAGATAAACACTAAAATGCACTCTGTGGGAATAGTCATTGTTTCTTTTGTACACATGATTGCATTTGGAATGGGCTTGTGGATTCTCTAGTAGGTTGCTCCTTTGTTATTTTTAGTATTGTTTAAAATAATGTCCTCAGCTTCTAGAATTGAGAGGCAGATTTGTTATTGATACATTTACATCATTATCATCACTGTATCTGTGAGGAGTCAGTGGTCCCGCGAAACAACCTTCAGGCCACACGGTGGTCTGCACACTCACACTCTTAAGGTCACCAGGAACTGTTCTGTAATCTGTGGAGTGATAGATGTAATCTTGAAGCCAGGACAGTGGTACCACAAAACGTTCTTCATACCATCAAGTGATAGAAGTGGCCTCTACCACAAGAAACAACTTGACTTCATTATCTCATACTCTAATCACATATTTATCGTGAATGAATTGAATGATAGTTTTACACCTTGTCAGTAAACACTAGTGTAATTTCAAATCTGAGAATTTATTTTACATTGAGATCATGAGTGTATAAATTACATAATAGCTGTTAAATTTTATAACTTTTATAGCACTTGACCCATCATAAAACACTTCTCATGAATATAATTTTGACAGACTCACGTTGGTGACATAGCTAATTTCAAGACTACTTGAATTCCATAGTTGGAAAGCTCTGTTTTTATATCAACCTAAAAATTTCATAGAAGCATCATTAATTTGATATGCAAACCAACCTGATAGTAACAGAATCCCTCTGATTGTTTCCCTTTCTTACATTAGATAGTTTATCAGAGAGTTGGACAATACCAAATTTCCATCTTCCACATCACGTTCCAGAATCTTGGCCTTCCCTCATATTTTTTAATCCAGCTGCTTTTGTACATTTGTAAAGTTGCATGACTTTAGGATACTGAAACTATACACAAAAAGTGGTTTATTTTCCTGGTGAAAGTGGGGGATTTTTGGTTCTATCTCATATTTGCTTTCATTTGTTTTATAGCTGCATTATGTTCACAGTACCCCTGGGGGTTCCGGTTCTGCTAACCCACCTGTGGTCAGCACAGTCTATGCGTACGTTGGCACTCCACCTGCCCAACGCCAAATTGCTTCATTGGTTTGGCGCCTGGGACCCACGCATTTTCTGGAAGAAGTTTTACCTCCTTCAAATGTTACTACCATTTATGAACTAGGACCAAATTATGTTGGAAGTTTCCAGGCCGTATGTATGCCATGTGAGTAACTTACTGTATAAAACTTAGCTCCTGCCACGTAGATCCATGAATAAGTGTATATACGCATTTGTAGATAGGGTGTGGATGGGGTTGTATGTTATGTTCGTCTTATAAAAAGGGCCTTTTCCTTCACTCTTCTTCAGTGTGGTGCTGTTGACCACTCTCTCCTAGGCTAAGTGCTCTCCACCAATTGTGCTGTACTTTCCTGAGTTTTGTCTTCATGCCCTATCACCAATTTTCTAGTTTCTCTGATTGGCTCCAAGATCTGTATGCACTCTAAGAGTCTGACCACAATCTTCTTCTCTTTCTATAATTTCTCTTATTATATAAGCATCTTAAAGTGTATCTACTCTGGTTAGAGGAAGGAAAGACGTTTCCAGAAAACACACACACACACATATTTTTCAGGTTAGATGAAGTAACATCAGTTTTCTTCATCCCTTTACTCCTAGAGTCCACTTCTTATTATCCTTTCTCCCAAAAGAAATTTAGAGTCAGAGGACCTGATGTAAGTAGTACTCTTCCCAAGTGATGTTCTCCATCCTCTCATTCTCATTCTCCTGAAGTTCTCAGAAGAGTTAGGACAAGTGTGGTGTAAATGATGATAATCCTGTAGCTAAGTAATTTGTCTTTCACTCATTTTTTTTTTCTTTTTTAAGATTTTATTTATTTATTTGAGAGAACGCACACAGTGGTGGGGAAAGGGAAAGGGAGAAGCAGGCTTCCCGCGGAGCAGGGAGCCTGAGGCAGGACTGGATCCCAGGACCCTGGGATCATGACCTGAGCCAAAGGCAGACGCTTAGCCGACTGAGCCACCCAGGCGCCCCTCTTTCACTCATGATTCACACTTAAGCCACTTAGCTCCGAAACTTGTATTCTTAACTACTCTGCTATGTTGTTTAGAAGAATATAGAGAAGCACATGTGGGGGCTCTCACTGGAGAGGAGACCTAGTGTTACAAAACATATAGGCATTCCACTCATGTTCATGGTCTTTCTCCTTTGATCCTAAGGGGAGAAATGTGTGATTTCTTTGCTAACAGTTAAAACTTATTTCCTTTACATTATGCTATTTGTAAAGCCCATTTTAAGAATAAAACTTGGAATGTAAAGGTCTACGACTAGGTGGTTTTCTCTATTTTCTCAGAAGAGATAAATGAAGAGCTGAAAATTTAAATAAAACACTTTTTAAATTTAGTTCTCATGTTCCACTTTAAAAGATTTTTGAATTCACCCACTTAAAAAGGATAGAATCAAAAATCTGTGTTAGGATAAGGAGAAATATGATTTTGAAAAGGATCACTCTTCGTTTGAAGGTAAAGATGCAAAGTCTGAAGGCGTAGTCCCATCTCCTGTGTCATTAGTGCCAGAAGAAAAGGTGTCCTTTGGCCTCTACGCGCTCTCCGTGTCTTCCCTAACGGTGGCAAGAATCCGGAAGGTGTACAACAAGTTGGACAGCAAAGCCATCGCTAAGCAGGTAAGCAGGATGATTCCCTGGGAAACTGTGGCGGGTTCTCCCAGGAATGGTGTTGCAGAGCGTCGTTACGGGGACCACCCAAGTAGGAATAGGTACTGAAAACAGTTTTTGGTTAATAGTAAGTAGCTGCATAGTAAACTATATTTTGTCTAAATAATAAGGTACCACTTAATCTCACATATCCCTTTTCCATTTAACTTCCCTGGGAAGCTGTGGCGGGTTCTCCCGGGAACAGTGTTCCAGAGCGTCATTATGGGGACCACCCAAGTAGGAATAGGCACTGAAAACAGTGCCTTTCCTGTATTGCTTTATATTTGTTTTATTTGGCTTTGGATTTAAGCCAAAACATAATTAGATATTTAACTTAATTTGGAAAAGTGAGAATTTCCCTCTCTGTGCATGATTTATATTCGTTTTTTTTTTTTTTTTAAATCGGCAATTAAGCAATTGAACTGCAGAAAACGAAAGAAAACAATTGCTCTTCTTAAGACGATAACTAAACTTTTTTCTGGATCAGCTACTATATGCCATCTTGCTTAGGACACGGCAGTGGATATAGAGAAAATTCCCGCCTTTATGGCTCTTACATTGCAGAGGAAGAGACAGATGATAATAACTAAAGAAATAACCTAATCATAGGTCATGTTCAAAGGCAAAGAGTGCTCTGCAGAAAAATAAAGCAAGGAAGGAGAAAGTGATCAGCTTATAGTGTGTTAAATAGGATGGTCAGAGGAAGCCTCACTGTGAAGGTGAAATTGGAGAAGACTTGAAAGAGGTGAGGCAGTAAGCCATGAGAATATGCAGAATGCGATATGGGCCCGGCACAGGGTGGGGAGGGTTGTCCCAGTGGTGTAAGTGCTAAGGCCCTGAGGAAGGTCCATGCCTACTGCAGAGGCAGGCGCGGCTAGAGGCTAGAGCAAGTGAGAGAAGACCCGAGTAGTAGGAGAGGAACTCAAATAGGTGATGGGGACTAGACTGCTAAGGGTTTATAGGCAGTGGGAAAGGCATTGGCTTTAACTAAGTGAGATGGGGAGCATGATAGGGTTCCAGACCTAATAAATGAAATGTTAGCCAGGATGACTATGACCTCTATTGAATAGACTGAAGGGGGACAGACAAAGGTATGAAGCAAGGAGACCAGTTTTATAATAATTCATATGAGCAACGATGGTGGTGAGAACTGGGGTGATAGCAGTGGCCATGATGAGAAATGATCAGATTTGAGGTATATTTTGAAGATACACAAGCCAACAGTTTTTGGTGATTGGGTGTGAATCATGAGGGAAAGAAAGGAATCAAGGATAACTCTAAGTTTTTTTGCTCTAGCGGGGAGGAAAATAGGGTCGCTTATTCTGATTTGGAGAAAACTTCAGGAAGAGTAGTTTGGGGAGGAATTCTGAGAACTATGTTTTGGAAAGACTTGAAAAGCATATTAGGCATCTTAGTGGAGGTCTCAGAGCCATTGGGAATATGAATCTGGAGTTCAGAGTAGAGGTTTGCACCATGGATGTTCAGAGGTGGTATTTAAAGCCACAAGACTCGATGCTTTCACTGAGGTGTGGATAGAGAAGAGAAAGGTTACAGACTGAGACCTGGGACATCCAGTACTGTGGAGCTGGGGAGATGAAGAACCAGCAGAAAACAGTGAGGAGTAGCAGGCAGCAAGAAAAGAGAAAAACTAGGAGAGTTTGATGTCTTAGGATTATGTTAGCTTTGAAAGCACATTATGCGTTTATGTGTGTGTACATGTGCAAAACTTAACACTTCTTTTCTGTAGGCATGTTTTATCTATAAACACTTGAATAATTTATGTAACGTCTACATGGATATGAAGTAAAGCTAATACTAGTTCACTGATCAGAAGTACTGTGAGGCAGCAAATGATAAGAACATTAAAACCATGACAAAAAAGAGTTTCATTCAGAAAGACCTCTGAAGCTATTTCCAAAGACCCCCCCCCCAATCTTTATCTCAGTAGATTGTATTTAACTTACTTTCTGTGACTTTCTAACCATTGGAAGAGCTTGCACATTTTTAAAAAATGAATGCCCATGTTTTTAATATTCTGATATGGGGAGAAAGGAATGATAATGTTCCTAATTTTTTTTTTTCTTTTCCAATCAAAATGTTCAGATTGTTCTTCTATAGTTACATTTTATTTCCCTTTCCTATTCTTCAGTTAGGCATTTCCTCCCATGAGAACGCCACTCCTGTGAAATTGATACACAATTCAGCAGGACATCTTAATGGGCCTGCACGGACAGTTGGGGCTACTCTGATTGGATACTTGGGTGAGTCAGATTGTCTTACTGTTTCAGAATTCTTGATTTGCCTTCAGCTCTGCATTCACTTTCCTCACAGGAGGGGAGGTGTTTAAATTCATATTTTATAGTGTTCTTGTAATATTTAGAGATTAGTGTAACAATCTCAGACTCCGGTCAACTTTAAAAATCATATAACCTTTTTAAAAATCCCATGAACTTTTTCCCTCTGTAGTCAGCACTCATCAGTGCTGACTACATACTTCTGTGTAATTTCAATTTCGCACTGCATTCAGGGATAGATGTAAAGACTTAGAAATACTGATGGTAATTGCATGGCTTGGTATAGCCCCTGGCACGCAGGAGTGCATCTGTTGTTTGGAAGTGAGCTAGAAATAAGAGCTTTGGCATATAAAGAGTGAATCCAGCTATAGTAAAAGTTAAAGCTGGTGGACAGTTCTGCAGAGCCTTATACCTGATGTATGCTTTAAAAAAGTTGACTTTTTTTTCGTTAGAGTCCTGAGACGTAATCCAGTCACGTCATCCAAAATTCAGAACCAGCCATTATATATTTAATGTACAAATCAGTACATAATATTGGTTCTTTTTTAGATTAACAAAAAGTTAGTGTTCTGTTGGTCAGAATCCTACATGTTTATCAGTCCTTGGCAATTTTTATTGTCTCAGTGATGTACACATATCTTAACTTTGGTTTTCTTCTTTAATCACATTGCATTGACAAAACAGTTTTCTTAATGCTAATGGCACATGGTAGTTTTTCTTTATTCAGTTCAGCAAGTATTGACTGAGCTCTGCTCTATGCCCTTTGCAAAAAATATAGCAGCACATGGTACAGTGAAAAGAGCAGTGAGTGAAGAGTTGAAAGATTTAGGTTCTAGCTCCTATTCTGTTACTGTGTGGCATTATGCCAGATATTTGAGCTCTTTCAACTTATCTGTAAACTAGCAGTGCTGGCCCTAATGACTTTAGAAGATAGTTTTCAAAATTTAGTACCATAATATATGCAAATGTTATGAATACTGCAAAGCACATAGAAATATAAAATGCATATTTTATTTTTGGAAAACTCAATCTTGATTAGTAGGCAGATGACATTCAAACTGTGCCTTTTTTTTAAAAGCAAGGTTAGGAACATAGATGCGCGGTTTTTTTTTTTTTTTTAGTGGACATGAAGTTAGTTCTAGTCCTCTCTTTCCACATGATGATACTCTTCTGGGGTCACTAATGTACTGTTACTCAGACTACGGAACTAGGAAAAGCTTTGAGGAATGGCCAGTGATGTGCCTGGCTTGGCTTATCTTGAGAATACTTGGTCCTTGCCAGGATGGCATCCCATTCCCCAATTCAGAATTAGAGTGCTGTTGGCTTCCCCAACAGTACCTAGTCAGGCATTCTCACTCACCTCAGAAATAAATTCCCAGGGTCTCTGTACTTTTCCTTTATGTTGCCCAAAGCTACACTGTCAGAACCTTTGAGCCTGCTCTCAGACCTCAGCCCTTCTCTACTCACTTCTTTACTCACAGCTCATCTCTGAGTGTAGCTCTTAGCATTTATTACTTTCCACATCCGACCTTGAATTTGTTTTTTCTGGGAATTTTTGTTTTAGGATAGAGGTGGTTTTTCTTAAAGTATAATTTAAAAATAACTAAATACTTCTTAAGATGATTTATTCAGTTCTTGTTAACATGGGGAATTTAATTATTTTTCACTGTCTCTTAATCAGGAGTAAGAACATTTGTCCCTAAGCCTGTTGCCACTACTTTGCAGTACATTGGCGGAGCGGCAGCCATCCTGGGCCTGGTGGCCATGGCTTCTGATGTGGAAGGGCTCTATGCAGCAGTCAAGGCCCTGGTTTGTGTGGTCAAGAGTAACCCACTAGCCAGCAAAGAAATGGAAAGAATCAAGGGCTACCAGGTTTGTTACTGTGAAGTTTCACCTTCACTTCTCTTAGCGTTAAAAAAAAACCAAACCAAACAAAAACAACAACTTCTAATTTTCATTGTTCATATTTTTTCCAACTCTGGAAGAATTATTTCATCCAAGTAAACTTTAAAGGTCACTAGTTTTTAGTAAAAGTAATGTATTTCAGGTGAGATTATGAATTGTTTATTTTGGCTCAAACTTTTTATCCTATCTCATCAAATCTCCCTTCTTAAGCTCTTAAATTAGGCTGTGTTATTTCAGTTATTCAGTGATTTCAGATACATTTGCTACTTTGGAGTTATTTTTCTCTATGGACATAATAAGAGTGAAATGAAATAGGGTCACATTGCCAGCTACTCTAGAGGCTGCCAAATCGGTGATAGATTCAGAGCTTTCCTCACTTTCCTTGTCTCTCCCCTCCACACCCGGTCATCTTTTACCACCCAATCCCCACTTACCTCGGGGATGTGAGAGCCACTATATAATACCTGTGCCATTGCTAATCCTGAAAACTCATTTGGGATTAAAAATAGGCAGTGTTCATGTATCCGCAACCTACTAGGTTTAGGCAGAAAGTTATTTGTCAGAAGAGAAACAAGTATGTGGAGCAAAATTAAATCCCTTGTAGATGAAGTATAAATGCCTTCTCTTATATTCGCTTCATTGGTAGTGAATAAACGTTTTACTATACTGTTTTCTGTAGATTTAATCACACTATTTTGGTAAGTGTTATTTTACAAAACTGTCAAAATGGTTATTGTGGCATTGCTTACATTTCGTGAAAATACACAAACCCTCTAAATGTTCCAACAATATGAGAATGACTGATAATTCTATAACCGTTCCAGAGAACATCATTCAAGCTTTTCATATTGTAATTATGGAGACTGTGGTGCAAAAGAAAAATCTTTGTAATAAAATGTTATGTGGAGAAAAAGTAAAAAATTATATGCACGTGATGACAACAAATTAAATATATGTGAATTGAAAGGGTTTATGTAGAAGATATTTTAATGATAGAGTGATGGGATTACCCTGGTTTTCAGATTTTCTCTAATGTTATATTATCAGAATAAAAATTTAGAAATCAGCTTTCTGGCTCAGGAATTGCTTTACACAGAGCTCTCCCGTGTGTGTGTGTGTGTGTGTGTGTGTGTGTGTGTGAGAGAGAGAGAGAGAGAGAGAGAGAGAGAGAGAGAGAGATATGATTGATCAATGGACATGTGGTATTGCTTTCTTTTAGTTGCTGGCGATGCTGCTTAAGAAGAAACGTTCCCTCCTTAACAGCCACATTCTCCATCTAACGTTTTCCTTGGTGGGAACTGTTGATAGTGGACATGAGACCTCCATTATTCCAAATTCCACTGCGTTCCAGGATCTACTTTGTGATTTTGAAGTATGTATATGAACACTAACTGGCAATATACAGTCAGTGAATTCGTTTCTTATTCTGTGTGTTGATAGAGTTAACTTTGATTAAACAATTTTTGTCTCTAGGATGTGTTTAAATTTTATAATTTTATGATGCTCCTATTAATGTCATTAGTAAAGTACAAAAAATAGGGTACTGATGGGGTTTCTTCTCCCCAAGGATATTCCAGTTTACAAGAGTGTAGAAGTGAAATGGTGTAAGGCATTTCTCTAACTATAGCTAATTTGCTCCTTCCTCTGGCATTGCAAGAGGCAAACATATTTTCATCAAATAATTCTAATAGAAATTTTTCCTCCATAAATATGAGCTATATTACACCTGAAATTTTGGTTAATAGTAAGTAGCTGCATAGTAAGCTATCATTTATTTTGTCTAAATAATAAGGTACCACTGAATCTCACATATCCCTTTTTCATTTAACTTCCCATTCACAGTACTTTGCGTACTCATCACTATATACTTTACGCACACACACATACACACTATATGCTTTCTGTCTGTATATGTCTCCCCTGTGGGGCTGTTGGCGTCATGTGTGCAGAGGTCATGTCTTCGTCTGTATCCCTACCACCCAGAATGGTGCCTAGTACTATGTGTTCGCTGGCCGTAATGTCTAGGCCGCAGCTCTTCTTCCTCATGACTACTGTAAGCTCTGTCTCGTCAGTTATTTTGAATCCCTAACAAACAGGCTGTATGCTCTAATTGCTCTCCTGGAACTTTATTTGAAAGCATATTAGCCGCCTGGCTCATACTCAGTCTTCAGTACCCACAGCTCGGGAGCAGATGCTGCAGTGTCTCCCTCCTTTTTTTTTTGGTTAAGATTTTATTTATTTTTTTGAGAGAAAGATGAGCAGGGGGTAGGGGCTGAGGGAGAGGGAGAAGCAGACTCCCCGCTGAGCAGGGAGCCCAACGCAGGACCCTGGGGTCGTGACCTGAGCCGAAGGCAGATACTTAACCGATTGAGCCACCCAGGCGCCCCAGTGTCTCCCTCTTTCTGCAGCTCCTGACTTGTCTTGCTAGCCTTCAGGCGGCAGTGTCCTGCCTCCTATATCTTTCTTACTACTTTCCCCATAATTTTCTGGTTCTGAAATTTTCATTATTTTTACATAAAAGTGTCCTATTTCTTTATCTTTTCTTACGGTTTTCTTTCCTTTAGGTTCTACCTCATCCTACAGCCTCATCTCTACAAAGTTGAGCCCCAAATCTGATCTCTAGCTTGACATCTGAATTCCACACTTAGTTCTCATCTCTTGCTCAACATTTCTGGGTTTTTTTGTTTTGTTTTGTTCTTTTAAGATTTTATGTATTTATTTGACAGAGAGGGAGTGGGAGAGGGAGACACAGGCCTCCCGCGGAGCAGGGAGCCCAACACAGGGCTCGATCCCAGGACCCTGGGATCATGACCTGAGCTGAAGGCAGATGCTTAAGGACTGAGCCACCCAGGCACCCCAACATTTCCGTTTTTATGTCCCAGCAACACCTAAACTGAACTTAACATCCTTCCCCAAATTAGTTCTTCCTTCTATTTCTATTAATAACACCACCATTTCCCTAGTCACTGAGGCTTGAAAAATCAACTTTCTTCTTCCCTATTTATAAACAATCTGAAATTAAGTCCTATAGACTGTACTTCCATATTTCCTGTAATTGACCTTCTTGTTTCTACTTTTACATCCTAGCCCAAGCCCCAATCATCTTTTACCTATTAGGATAACTGTCACTTTTTTCCACCTTTCCTCAACCTATCCATAGATCTTTTGACATTCTTTCTAAGGCATAATCAATACTAATCATTCACAACTTCCAGTGATTTCCCTTCCAACACAATAAAGTATTCATTTCTCAACCTGATATTCAAAATTGTAATATGCAAACCTCTCATTCTTTTAGAAAATACCTGTTGAGCGTCTTTGAGCCAGGCATTGTGTTAGGTGCTAATGATGTGAAAATAAGAGTCCTTGCCTCAAGGCGTTTAATCCTTTAGAAGAGAAGAACAAATAAATAGACCATTAAAAACTTGTGAAAGCACAGAGGTAGAAGTATGTAGAGAGAATTATGGGAGTACTAAGGAGACCTACTTAATCAAGCCTGGCTTTGTTTTCATCTGGAAATGGAAACGTTTAAATCATGGGTTATCTTTAGTTTCAGGTGTCTGATTAAAATCTAATACACAATCATCAGAAATTTAGTTGCTGGACAAATTTTGGCTTCATTTTAAATTACCTTGCTCACTTTATGGCATTATATAGCATCCCTAATTACTGCAAACCATAATTGTCTCTAAATACTTTTAATTCAACCTTATTTTTCAAACAGCACTTGACAGATATAAGTAAGGTAATGGTAATAGAATTACAGGCATTTTTTTTTTTTTAGTAGTTCGAGAATTTATAATATACATCTATAACAATTCAGCCTGTCTTCAAAGTATACTACTTTACACATAGTGTAAAAACCTTACAAAGATATACTTCGATTTCTTCCATCCTGTCCTTCATGCTGTTAGTGTCCAACATTTTATTTATTTATTTATTTAAAAGATTTATATTTACTTATTTAACAGAGATAGAGAGCACAAGTAGGCAGAGCGGCAGGGAGAGGGAGAAGCAGGCTCTCCGTCAAGCAGGGAGCCCGACGTGGGGCTCGATCCCAGGACCTTGGGACCATGACCTGAGCCGAAGGCAGCCGCCCAGGAGCCCTCGCCTTTTTTTTTTCCCCCAACATTTTATTTCTATATATTTATGATCTCCACAGTACTTTCTATATTATTTTTGCTTAAATAGTTATCTTTGAAAAGACAATATTAAAAATTCTTTTATACTTACCCACATATATAATACTCATGCCATTTTTATTCCTTTGTGTAGATCCAGATTTCCATCTTATTCTTCTAACTTGAAGAACTTCCTGTAACATTTTTCATAGTGCCTGTCTGCTAGCCTTAAATTTTCCCATATGAGAAAGTCTTTATTTTTTCTCTTTTGAAGGGTATTTTTATATAGAATAGAATTCTAGTTGACTTTTTAAAATTCTTTCTAATGCCTTAAAGATGTCCGTCACTCCATTGTCTTTTCTATGTTTCTTCTGCTTGGGGTTTGTTGATTTTTCTAGATCTGTGAATTTTTCATTTTTATCAAATTGGAGAATTTTTAGCCATTATTTCTACAGCTATTTTTCCTGGTGCTCTCCCTCAACCTTTTCTGGACTCTAGGTATACGAGTCTTAGATTGCTTGATATTTTCCCACAACTCACTGATGCTGTATCTAGTGATTTTTAGTTCTTTTCTCATGCTTGATTTTGAATAGTTCCATTGTTGTGTCTTCAGGCTCACTGAATTATTTTCTGCAGTGTTCATTCTGCTGTTAGTCCTATCAAGTGTAGTTTTCATTTGAAATACTTTACCTTTCCTCTGTGGAAGTTTATTTTGGATCTTTGATCACTTTCTATTTCTCCTCCTCATGTTCATATTTTTGGTTACATTCTTTAACATATGGAGCATTTTTTTTTAAGATTTATTTATTTAAAGGTTTGTTTGTTTATTTATTTATTTTAAGAGAGCATGAGTGGGGGGAGAGGGAGAGGAAGAGAAATCCTTAAGCTGACTCTCTGCTGAGCACGGAGCCTGATGTGGGGCTCTGTCCCAGGACCCTGAGACCATGACCTGAGCCAAAATCAGTGGTCTACCACCTAACCGACTAAGCCATGTAGGCGCTCCTGGAGCATATTTTTGATAGATTTTTGAAAGTCCTGATAATTCTATCACTTCTGTTGTTTCTGGGCTACATATAATAATTGATTTTTTACCTCCTTATGGATCATATTTTCCTTTTTCTTTGCGTGCTTGGTAATTTTTGGTAGTATGCTGAATTTTACGTTGTTAAGTGCTAGATTTTGTTGTATTCCTTTACAGAAGTATTGAACTTTGCTGTGGTATTGTAGTTATCTTTTTGAGGCACACTTTTAATATTTGTTAGGGTGGACCTAGAGTAACCTTTAGCACAAATTTAGCCCCACTACTCAGGTATTTCACTTCCTGGGCCTCTACCCAACTCCCTGTGTATTAAGAAGTCTGCATGCTCTTTGGTGGGAGTGCAAACTAGTCTCAGACCTTTGTAAGTTCCAAGAATTGTTTGGTGTACTCTTCTGCAGTGATTGATTCCAATTTTGGACCCCATATGAGATTCCAGTCACTCAGTCTTTGCCTTCGGGATGCAGCATTCAGTATTCATTCTATTCCATATGCTATGTTCAGTATTCAATAATAAAAGTCAGTCCTTGATTTCCAGGTAAGTTTTCTATACATTTTCCCTTCCCAGTTGTTTACTCTAGGAGGGTAATTTCCATAGCAATTACTCTTTTATAAACAGAACCAGAAGTCTTACATACAAGCAGTTTTATAGGGCTTCACCCTATATTATATTCAGTTAATTATATAGGTGAAATAAGTTCTGTGTGCTGCATTTATGTTTGTTGGATAATCATTTGGGGTATTTTTTAACCCTAAATGTACCACTATTCTTTATTTTTACTGTAGGTTTGGCTCCATGCACCGTATGAACTTCATCTTTCCTTATTTGAACACTTTATTGAACTGCTCACTGAGTCCAGGTATTAGTTAATATCTATGCAGTTAACTGTTCAATTATAGAAGAGATAATAGCATGGCCTTTATAAAGTCTTCTTTTTCTTACAGTGAAGCTTCAAAGAATGCCAAATTAATGAGGGAATTCCAGCTGATCCCCAAATTGCTACTGACTCTTCGAGATATGTCTTTATCCCAACCTACCATTGCTGCTATTAGTAATGTGCTGAGCTTCTTACTACAAGGTTTTCCCAATAGCAATGATCTGCTCAGGTAGTGAAAACTTCTGTTGTCTGTTTATTCACTAAAAGTACCAATGAGGTTAAAGTGAATGAGATGAATGTAATTGATTCTTATGCCTGTGTAATACCTGTAATGTTAGTATTCAGGATATTTGTAAGGCACAAAAAATATGCATGTCTCAGTATCTTGTCTTTATACAACAAAACCAGTTGTTGCCACTAGTGAATAAGAAAATATGTAGAACTGAGCCCAACAAGATTTTTGTCCTAGACATAAAAGTGTTCAGTATAGGAATTCTTGGTTCATCTTCCCTGAGCCCTGCTACTTCTCAAGTATATGTGCCCAAGCATGTGTGCGCGCACATACACACACCCCCTATTGTGGGTATGCCATCTCTTTTATGTATTTATTTTCAATCACCCAAAAAGGTGTTGTATATTCAACCTTTTGTATGATTGATTATTTTGCTGCTAATGAGAAGTGGCTGAAGGCATATTTATGGATTGTCTGTAGAAAAATATCTACATGGTAATTCCCATCTTAACTGGAAATGGAAGGAGAACGCTCCTTAACCAAAGTATTTTCCCAGTAGAGAATTGGTTAAACTCAATTTGACCACTTTTCCTGTAATCTCCCAGGTATCACAGGTGAAATCACACTGAGTAGAATATACCTTGTAGGCTAATCTCTAATCTGTGTAGCATGTAAATCACTCAGTTCTATGTTCATTTACCCTGAAGACATTTTTGTAACGTGGCAACAGATTTAAAACTGGAGTTTAAAAATTATTTTGGAGATTAGTGTTCGTTATTTAACAGTATTTGTTTAAAACTTATTCTGGAACTAATAATGATCACTTTGTTAAAATTATCACTGACACCTATCAAGTTTTTTGTTTTTTAAGAAAACTAAAACCCAGAGGTGTTAAGCTACTTGTCTCAGGTTATAAGATTAAACACTGATAGAGCCAGGATTTTAACATTACCTGTGTTTCCAAAACCCAATTTCTTCATTACTAGGCTACATATAGATAATGTTAGGACATTTTGATTTGGATCACACTGTTTGGTTCTTAAAACTATATTAAAGGACTCATATTTCTGGAGAAATATTTTGCCCTATGTTTTAAAACATTGTAACATATAACGTTAATTGCAATGGTCAAGGGGTAGTAAAATAAATGCAGTCACCTGGCGGCGTCACGGTAAAAAATTAGTTAAAACAAGAAGTACTATTTTTTTCGTTTCTTTGTGTTTTACTTCTTTTGTTTGTTTGTTTGGTTTGGGGAAAGAGAAACCTGAAATCTGTAACTTTTTTCTTGTATTTAAAGGTTTGGCCAGTTTATTTCTTCTACTTTACCAACATTTGCAGTTTGTGAGAAATTTGTAGTTATGGAAATAAACAATGAAGAGAAGCTTGATACTGGTGAGTCAAGAATGGAGCTTGAAAACTAATTACTATGCCCTGTTTTCTGGCACAATTTAGAATTATATGTGATGCTGTTATATTACTTCTCTCCTTACATTACTTTTCATGGTCTTTCACAGATGTATTTGTCTTAAGTCAAGCCTGTACAGTATGCAGAAATACAGAATTACCTATGGAATTTAATAGGGTGTGAATTTTACTTAAAAACTAAAATCTTTCCTGGAGATGGGTAGAGAGATGGGTGAAGTAAGGAGGATTAAGAGTACACTTAACCTTGATGAGCACTGAGAACAATGTGTAGAATTGTTAATCATTGTACACCTGAAACCAATAAAATACTGGATGTTAATTTTACGTAAATTTGAAAACAAAAACTCTTAAAGCAGTAAAAAAAGAGAAGTCACAGGGATGAAAGGTACAGCATAGGGAATAAAGTCAGTGATATTATAATAGTGTTGTATAGTGACAGATGTAGCTACACATGTGATTGGACATAGCAGAACATATATAGTTGTAAAATCACTGTGTAAAAAAATTAAAAATAGAATAAATTAATTAAATCTTTCCTATCATAGAGGATTCCTAGCAGTTTTCCTTTAAATAGCAAACTATTCTGTGATTTTTGAACATTGATTAATTTTTTAAAATACATCTTCAGAAACAGATACTTGCTATGATGAATTATATCTGTATAACTTACTTTCATTTTCCTATTAAATATTTAGTAGTCAGTGAGGGAAAAAGCATTTTACTAGAATCATTTTATGTAAGTATAAAATAAAAATAGTCTCATAAGTTTTCAGATTCTGGGCCCATGATAACCACTTTTTTTTTTTTTAAGGTTTATTTATTTGAGAGAGAGAGAGAGAGAGACCATGAGCAGGGGGTGGAGCAGAAGGGGAGGGAGAGAGAATCTCAAGCAGACTCCGTGCTGAGAGTGCAGCCTGATGACATGGGGCTCAATCCCAGGACCCTGAGATCATGATCTGAGCTGAAATCAAAATTTGGATTCAGCTGACTGAGGCACCCAGGTGTCCCCACCTTTTTTTTTTTCCCCCAAACTTTCTTCATTTGGTACATATTTTTCCCCCTCTTTTCTTTTTCCTTTTATATGTTCTAGGATAGGAGATTTGTTTGGAAAACATTGAAAGAACCTTTTAGATTGACTTGTAATTAAATTCATAATATCTTATATTTGTCAGCATTATTTACAGTATTATCCTGTTACTTTATTCCAAAATCATACCACGTAAATGACTTCCCTTGGGCCACTGTTCACATGGACAGGAGGAGAAGTAATACCGTTGAATCAGTGCCTCACAAAGGTGTTCTCCATGTTGACTACACCATCTGGGGCACAGCCTCTCTGGTGCTTCATGAATAAGAATAGAAAGTGTTATAATCATGTTTTTCAAAAGAGAAGCTAAGATTTGGGAGCCTCGGTGATTTCCTGCAAATTATAGCAGAACATAAGGCTGCTTCTGACCACTCATCTACTGCCTACTCATTTGGAACAATGTTGATATTTCCTTGGTAAAGCAAATTAGCAGTGGATGAAAAGCATAAAGATAAAATCAATGTATAACACTTACTGAGTGCTTAATATCTGCCATGCGCTGTTTAAGTGCTTTTTATATTCTTGTAACAATCCTATGAAATAGGTATTATTGTTATCCTAGTTTTACAAGGGAAGAAACTAAGGCCCAGAAAGATTAAATAAAAGGAATTTACCTGAGATCATGCTACTTGCATTTGAACCCAGGTAATCCAAACTAACATTGTAAGCTTTTTAACCACTATGTTTTACTACCATATGCAAGGATTATTTCTTAGCTCTCAATTAATTAATATAAGCCAAGTAAATAGGTATTAGCGAAAGTCCTTTAAAAATCTCAGAAATATATAACGCTTATTTCAAATATAAAAAAGATGTAAGAAAAGTATTTCTCTAGCCTCCATATTTCTTGCTGGCTGTTGAATTCAATTAGCACAACTAGTGTAAAATTTTCTTTGAGAAGAGCACAATAGTGGAGATGTATAAATTGCTAAGTTTTTCTGTTGATCTGGCAAGTTAATGAGACTAATATTCTCATCACTTCATTGCCATTTGAAATAATAAAGTCAGAAGTACATTACTGGTCTTGTTAGTATAGGACATTTGCTGTTTATTTGATATGGACTGAAGACTATTAACTATAATATGATCTAAAAAATTAAAACCGTAGTTTTTTTTATTTGAAGTCATTTATACAGCATTCAGGATACACCTACAAAAAATGACTTGAATAATAATGCTGAATAGCAATATAATAGTGCAAACTAAAATAGCATAAAAGGGTAGTGCAGTGTGGAAGAAAACATCAGTCTGAGTGGGAAGAAGTTAAGCTAGAAATTCAGAGTTTATTGTTTTACATTATATTTGAAAATTAGGGGAAGCAAAACTGACAGTGAGAAAACTAGACATAAGTCTAAGGAGAATTTTTCGTTTCTGTGTGGATCGCCATTTTACTGAAAAATAATTAAAAAGGAAATAATTGAAGTAATCTTTATCTCAATTTAGGTTGTATGGTATGTTTTTAATAAAACAACTTATAAAATACTAGTCTTACCTCCTTGAAGAGAAGGGAATCTTGAGTTCCCCTTGGTAAGCTTGAAGCACCCTTCCCAGTGATTAAGGCACAAAATTAGCAGTTTAAAAGACAACGTTTAAAGGTAAAAAGAATCCCTTTCCCAAGCAAGTAAAAGCAAATGACTGTGGTAAGTCAAAGTTTAGCCTGAGCTTCAATTCTAGAATAAAGGAAGGCATAGGGATTGTGACTTACAAAGCCATAGCCCATCATGTCAGGCCTGGACCTCGAACTCTGGGCCATGGATGCCCAGTCCTGTGTGCTTCCAGCACTATCCATTGAGAACCATAAGCTTTCTGTTTTCTTCCCTTTCTTTTCCAGTTTCTCTGTGCATTTGTGTGCCTTTATCGCTCTTCTATGCTATTTAACTCTAAGGCTCCTTTATGTGTTACATTTATTGAATAGTTTATGCTTCCTATTTTTCATTTTTAAATCTGGTAAATTTAACTGTTTATATCCTTCAAAACGAAACTGGAAATTAAGGATTTGGATTGTTATTTTTATCCATGTGACTACTTTCACTCTATTGGTAGGGGGTAAATATTATGTAAGAAAGGTTTACAGCCTTTTATTACTTGTTTAGACAGTGTCAAATATAAATGAACAATTTTCAGGATTCTAAAGAGAAGTGAGTTAATGAACCATTTTGCTTGTCTACTTTAGTGGAAAGTACTCCTAGAGAAAATATTTTCTAAAAGATGTATTTTTCAGTGAGATTTCCTCGGACAGTGTTGTATATTTTATACTGTGTTATTTACTAAGGCAGTTTAATGTATATTTTTTCGTTGTAGGAACTGAAGAAGAGTTTGGAGGTCTTGTATCTGCTAATCTTATACTTTTGAGGAACAGACTTCTAGATATCTTGCTAAAACTAGTTTACACATCTAAAGAAAAGACAAGCATTAATTTGCAGTAAGTAAAATTTTCTTGGAATTGATGGTACCAGGTGCTATTACTAGTTAATTCATAGTAGAGAAAAGAAAGAATTACTATTGACTTTTAATAGATTTTTTGAACCTGCAATTTATAGTATCTTGAGAACAAAACCTAGTCTTTTTTTTTTTTAAGATTTTATTTATTTATTTGACAGAGAGAGAGACAGCAAGAGAGGGACCACAAGCAGGAGGAGGGGGAGAGGGAGAAGCAGGCTTCCTGCGGAGCAGGGTCCCAGGACCCTGGGATCATGACCTGAGCTAAAGGCAGACTCTTAACAATTGAGCCACTCAGGCACCCCGAACAAAACCTAGTCTTACTTTTTTTAAATTTTGAGTCTTAATCTTTGAAATTAATGTTCTGTTTTTGTCTTCTTAATTCATCTGCCTTTTTAAATAGAGCTTGTGAAGAACTGGTCAGGACACTGGGTTTTGACTGGATTATGATGTTTATGGAAGAGCACTTGCATTCCACCACAGTTACGGCAGCCATGAGGATTCTTGCTGTGCTGCTGAGTAATCAGTCTATCCTCCTCAAGTTTAAGGAAGGACTCAGCGGTGGAGGGTGGCTGGAACAGACAGATTCTGTCTTAACTAATAAGATCGGAACTGTATTAGGTATGGGACTTAACATCAGCTGCTTTAAAATAAGCTCTCTTGTACTCTTGTATTTTGTATTGAAGTCTGATCAAAGCTTATACTCTTCAGTTTATCTGACAGTCATTAAGAATCATGAGTTTTTTAAAAAGATTTTGAGAGAGAGAACAAGTGAAAGGGAGAGGGAGAAGCAGACTCCCTGCTGAGCAGGGAGCCCAATTTGGGGCTCGATCCCAGGACCCCGAGATCATGACCTGAGCTGAAGTCAGACGCTTAACTGATTGAGCCTAACTGACTGAGCCACCCACGTGCCCCAGAGTCATAAATTTTGATGAATGATGAACAAATGAATAAAAAGCTTAGGTTCAAATTTGGCTTTTTAAATTACAAATCAAACTGAAGTCAGACAAAGGATATTAAAGATGTGAAAACTCAAGGGAATTCCTTATGATCTTTTTGTTCTATAATTCCCTTTCTGATCTATAAGTAGGTAATTAGCAAATTATTAAAGCTAAATTAATAATCAGTATTTTGAGTGCTAATTCTGTACCAGTTACTAAATAGTTTCATTTTCACAATAACTTACTTTCACAATAGTCTCATGAGATATAAATAACTGTCATACCCATTTTAGAGATGAGAAAACCAAGGCATAGGGATGAAGTCGCTTGTCAGCTAGGAAGTGTCAAAAGTTGAATCCAGGTCAATTAGATCCAAAACCCATGCTTTTAAGTTATGTTATATTGCTTCTCAAGTATTTAAGCTCAAAGTTTTAGCCAAAGTTCCCTGTTGTCTGCTTGCTAGTTCTATGCTGTTTTCAACATGGAACTGAGCATTTACGTAATACTAGAAAATTATAGTTTCCTATGTTAGATTCATTTGAACTGCTGTATTTCTGTTCATATTAATGATCTTATTTTGGAAATATATATATTTAAAATAATGTTTTTATTGAAAATTATAGTCATTCAATTCTTAAAGTATTTTTAATTCAAGCATTTTAAAAATATATTTGTCTTTATAACATTACGTTTTAAAATCATATGTAATTGTATTCTGGAATAAGCATCAAGAATATATGTTTGCCCTTGTCAGTTAGGGATCCAAATTGAATATGTAATTTATCTGTAAAAAAAAAAAATATATAAAAGCATCACTACCTAGGTGCTGCCTGCACTGCTTTCCCATATATCAAAGAAAATGATAGGAAGACAGTTTTTACCACGTAAGATTATTTTCTTGTTATTTCACATTGGAAAATATCTGAAGAAAGGAATTCACTGTGAAATGATTTCTCAAGAAAATTGTTGGCTTTAAAATGCGTATTCTAAATTGTCATTATATATATTTCTATGATCTAAAAAAAAAATCACTGTTTTGCATTGACCCTAGGGGAGGGATATAGCCTCCAAATGTTATTATTATGAACAGTTTGGTAGCAAGGGATTTCACTTATTGACCTTAATGATAGCTACTAGGAGTGAATGTGAGTTCTGCTGAAGGTGACAGTTCTAAATGCCGACCGCACTGCTTCTCATTGAAGTACAAAACCACAGTGATGATAACACCTAAGATTCACACAGCACATTGTGGTTTGCCAAAGTCTTTTAACATGTATCATCTCATTTGGGCTTCATGATTCTGGAGACAGGTATATATTTTATGGATATAAGTTATATTTTATAGGCAATAAACCTAATAAATACAAATTAAGGATTAATTTCTCTAATTAGGAAAGTAAGACTGTTAAATGCATAAGGTCTCTGGGTCTGATGGTGATAGTGTTTCAGTAACTGTCTTCTAAGTGTTAATCCTGTTCTTTTGTCTGTCCTGTATCACTTCAGTAATATCAGAAAAAGTGCTTTTTCCACATCTGATCTTAGAATTTATTTGTCCTTCATTGATACCTGCTTAGAAGTTGCAATATGCTGCTCTTGTTCTGAAAGAGAAATCTAAGTTTAATTTAATTTTGATTCAATTTAATTTCCCTGAACATCTGTGTGGTAACACACATACGTGTATTTGTATACATACGTACATATATATATATCTCATATAATTTGGTTCTATTTCTCTTTGATGTGATGAGCAACCTAATGTCTTTGAATGTTTTATTCACGTTTATTAGTTTTTGTCAAATTTTTCTTTATAAAATACCTTCAGTGTAGCTGTTACTTGAATCTAAATTAAGGCTTAATTGTTATACTAAGTTTTCCTTAAGATTAATTATAGGGAAAAATATAGTGGGAGAATTTAGAAAGGAAAATAAATGCTGGTACTGGTTTTCATTTAGGACCTGCAATTTATTCAAAATTTATTTTCCTGTTTAATATATAAAATGCCACTTTGTGTCTTCTGACTTGTTAAAGCTCAAGACTTTTTTATACTGAGAACTTCACTTAGAATTCACTATAAGCAGAAATCACCAGTGTCCTAATGCAGCCAGACTTTCAGAAATGTGGTGATGTCATTAGGAAGGCCAAAGGAGACAGTGCAACTTTACAAACTCTGAGATAGAGACATCAGGCTCAAGTCCCAGTGCCACCTCTCTTCAACTTGGTGACTTTGAACAAATTGCCTATTTTCCATGTTATAAAAAGGATCATAGCAATTTCTAGCTCACTCACACGTTCATTGTGTTTGAGAAATGAGATGATGTATGAAAGAGGTTGGTAAATTGCTCTATGATTTTTTAATTAGAACATACTTCAGAAGATTAATTCACATCACGCTAAGCAATTGGTTAGGATGAAATCCTTAAAAAGCTAGCTAGACATAAATTTGTTTTATTATTATAAATAGTAGCAAGTATGTGCTCACTTCATCCTAGAAAAAACAAATTGGAAGAAAAAAAGTGAATATTCATTTGAAATAAAAATTGCCTCAAAGTAAAAATCAGTCCTTCATCTCTTGGTTGCCATTCACACAAGTTTTACATTGAAACTCTGGCCAACGTTTATTCTGTGCCAAGCGCCGCACTAGGTTTGGGAAGGCCAAGGAACTGAGCGAAAGAACTGAATGTTCGAGTTGTATCCTGATTAGTTCTATAACAGAGGGAGCGGCATTGATAGAAAGGCTGATGCTGTGTGAGCCACATCAGTCAGCACTGACCCTCTCCTAGTTGAACTGTGTTTCTTGGAAGAGCCCTGCATGCTCAGACAGCCCCAGTTACAGCAGGCTCCCATTGCTATCCCAGCGCCGGGCAGCTTTCCAACAGAATTACAGATCATGTTGTGAGGAAGGATTATTGTGCTTATTTATTTTGTCTAGTCTCAAAACTTGTAGATAATTTACAGTTAACTAGTTTAACAGGATCCAGGGCAAATGACATATATTAACTAAGTATAGTTAATTATAATTATACGCTAAATATAATGACAGCAATTTTCGTTTTTTAAGATACATTTTTGTAGCATCCTAAATTTTGGCTGCGTTTTGAATTTTACTTTCTTAGGGAAATGTTAGAGCTCGTTTGAGGGCATTCTTTTAATGCATAGAATTTATATTACCTCTCATATCTGATCGTCTCATGTATTTTTCAAGACCTGTTTTCTAAGAGAAAGGCTTGCTGAAATCAGAGATAGTAAAGGAGAACTTTTAACTGGAAGATTAATTCAACAATGGAATAGCTAATTGCCTGTATTAATATGAATGTTCTGGAGAGAAATGTCACATATACTGAATTACTCCTTTCTTTGTTAATACAGCGTGACAATCAATTATTCATTTTGTACTTACTGTTACATTTCCTTTCCTCTTAGGATTCAATGTGGGCAGGAGTGCTGGCGGGAGATCGACGGTCAGGGAGATTAACCGGGATGCTTGTCATTTTCCTGGTTTCCCAGTTCTTCAGTCATTCCTTCCTAAACACACTAATGTCCCTGCTCTCTATTTTCTCCTCATGGCATTGTTTCTGCAGCAGCCAGTTAGTGAGCTGCCTGAGAACCTGCAGGTCAGTGTGCCTGTCATCAGCAGCCGATGTAAGCAGGGTTGCCAGGTAGGAATTATCTAGTAAGGCGTAAGTGTAATTATATGTGCCGGAAAAATCACCGTATGGTGATGGGTTACTCTCAGTAAAACCAAAGGGATTCCATCCCTTTCTCACATTTAGGATTTGATTTGGGAAGAAAAATCTGAAGATACTATAGAAAACGTTCACAAAAAGAAGTCCTTTTTCCCTATTTGGTCTTTTTTTTTACTCTGTATGATCCTGTATGTGTGAAGACTGGGTGGTATTTGGATGGTAATCTGAAGAATTCGAGTTATGTGATTTTATCTAGAAATATGTCATTTCTGTAGAACTGAAAATAGAGTGGTGTGTATACCATGAATTAATTGGATAGGATTCTTAGTACAAGTTCTGATTACAAAAGTGTTTTTAATTTCTTAAGGATAGATGACATCCACTTTAGGAAAACACTAAGGCTTTATTTGAAGACTTGTGGATATCTATATATAGCTTATGTTTGTGGCACTGCGAAGACTTAGGGATTTTTAAACTCAACTACTGTACTTCCATCCTAATGTCAAATGCTAATTCAAATCAGTTCTAGTAATTGACAAAACCTTTTAAACGAAAACAAAGTCTGTACCCTTACATTAAGTCAGGATTCAGATCCAGCCTTAACAGAGTTTGGTTGGTTATGTAATTTTTCAAAATAAGCATGACACCATAGTCATAAAATGTTATATAAAACAGCTATGAATAAGTCTCTTAAACTGATTTTTATTTCGTCAAATCTTATCTGTATGTAACCTAAAAGTGAATTAGAACATTGCCAAGAGAGGGGAAATAAGTGAGTATGCTTTTTTAAAAGATCCTGCTTAAAATCATCAGTCCTATAATGTCATCTCCTGGCTAATTAGCATGTATTTTCTTTTTGTTTTCATAGAGAAAAAAAGTAGAAAACAGTGTTTTTAACCTGGGTACCTAAGACAGGATGATACATAGTATTCTCTTTTCTTTATAAATGTAAAAATTTACAAATTTTCAAAATTTAGGAGGGAGGAATGCTAGGTCTCTCTCTCTCTCTCTCCATCATTGATCACTTTGAAAAAACCCTAATTAGTCTCAAAGAAGTTACAGAATATTAGAACTTGTGAGGGTCTCTAGCTGAAAAAAATTGACAGTGGCTAATCTTCATTCACTTTGACCTCTGTAGTTTGATTTAGATTCCATTTGGACATTTATCTTTGGAGTTCCTGCCTCCAGTGGAACTGTGGTCTCTTCTATCCATAACGTGTGCACAGAAGCTGCCTTTTTATTATTGGGGATGCTCCGCAGCATGCTGAATTCAGTAAGTTTACAGAAATACTTAAACCTGCTGATACTTCCTCCTGCCTGTCATATATTCTTTTTAAATAGAGGAATCCTTAGGTAACATGACTGTTATTAACTGCACGGTCTCTGGAAGTTCAGCCTCTCGGTTTTGTTATCTCTGCTGTAAGGATGGACTGTGTAGTTGATAAGACCATGGACTCTGGAGCCCTGCTTGGGTTCAGATCCTATGTCTGGTACATAAGACGTGCTAACCTCTATGTGCCTCAGTTTCCTCATGTATAAAATGCTGGTGATAAAGAGAACTGATCTCTTAGGTTTGCTATGAGGATTTAATGAGGAGTTAGTATATACACAAAGCACTTACAAGAGTGCCTGGTATGTAGTAAGTGTCTTGTAAGTGTTAACTGATATTATTAGTGTCATAAAATGTATATTACAATGTATACATGTATGTAACGAATATATATTATTGTATATGTCCTTGCAATATGTTATTTGAACTTTGAAAATCACTTTCATTTAAAGGTTAAAAATGTATTTGTGTTGTATTTGTTTTTGTTTTTACTATTCTAATTATTTCTAACTTAGATATGAAGAATTGAAAGACTAAGTGACAAAATGTATGTTCCTATTTATCTTACAGGGATACTGTGAATAATAACTTAATTTGCTTACACAATTTAAGATCACATTGTAAAAGGAATTACTAACCAGACTCTTTGGATCATAAGTACTGGCGAACCTGATTTAGTCAAAACTATTCCTGTGTCATCTTAGAAAAGAACATTACTATTGTATTAATTTAGAATGCTTTGGGACTCTTGTTTCGGCTCCTTTTCATAAACATAAAAATCTAAGTTAAAAAAAAAAGTCACTCCCTGGGCAAGTATCAGAAGATCGGTATTCTTCATATATATTCTTTTTTCCTTTTTTTTTTTTTTTAAAGATTTATTTAGTGCACTTGGGTGGCTCAGTCATTAAGCGTCTGCCTTCAGCTCAGATCATGGTCCCAGGGTCCTGGGATCAAGCCCCGCATTGGGCTCCCTGCTCGGCAGGAAGCCTGCTTCTCCCTCTCTCACTCCCCCTGCTTGTGTTCCCTCTCTCGCTGTGTCTCTGTCAAAAAAATAAATAAAATCTTTAGAAAAATAAAAAAAAAATAAAACAAAGGTTTACTTATTTTAGAGAGAGAGAGTGCAGGAACGGGGGTGGGGGAGAGGGAGGAGCAGACGGAGGAGGAGAGGGCAGGCCGACTCCATGATGAGCATGGAGCCCAACTCCAGACCAGAGATCATGACCTGAGCTGAAACCAAGAGTCAGACACTTAACCAACTGGGCCGCCCGGGCGCCCCCTTTTCCCATTTTTATCATCATCGTTATAGCTGTAGTATTGCTCTTAAGGAAAACACGCTCCTGTGTGTCTCCTCTACGCCCAGTATTCTGCTCTGACACCACTTCACGTCTGACACTTCTGGTCACCAAATACGTGGGAGTTTTGACACACTAGCTGAGTGTCCGATGGCTCAGTTCAGTGCCGATGCTGTCTACCTGGAGGTAGCCTCAGTCCCTCCCCCAGCACACCAGATGCCAGTCACAAGTCCACATTGTGACCTGTGCTCCTGACCTGCCAGTTATAGATTGAAGGTTCCCACGACTCGGGAAGACATTTTATGTACTAGATTACCAGTTTATTATAAGAGGTGCCTCAGCAACAGCCAGTTGGAAGAGATGTGGAGGGTAAGGTAAGATGGAGAAGGGCACAGAGCTTCCATACTCTCCACCTGCTGTTCTCCCAGCACCTTTGTGTGTTCACCAAACGAGCAGCTCTCCAAACCCTGTCCTTTAGGGTTTTTATGCAGGCTTCATTACATAGACATGATTGAGTCATTGGCCATTGGTGATTGAACTCCATCTCCAGCCAGTTAGGGGTGCAGAGCTTTATTTTATTTTATTTTTAAAGATTTTATTTATTTGTGAGAGAGAGAGCACAGAGGGAGAGAGGGAGAAGCAGACTCCTCACTGAGCAGAGAGCCCAGTGTGGGGCTTGATCCCAGGACCCTGAGATCATGACCTGAGCTGAGAGCAGACGCTTTAACCGACTGAGCCACCCAGGCGCCTGGGGTGCAGAGCTTTAGTGCTGAAAGTTCCAGCCCTCTAGTGATGTGGTTGGTTCCCCTGGAAAGCCTCCATCTTTAGGGGCTTTCCAAAAGTCTTATCATTAACATTAACTCAGCCTGTGGTTGAAAGGCATTTGTTATGGTTAACGAAAGACACCCTTTATGGCTCTTCTTGCTTAGGACATTCTAAGGGTTTTAGTAACGCTGTGCCAAGAAAGGGATGGGACAAAGACCAAATATGTATTTCTTATTATAAATCATATCACAGTTGCATGTGGTTGAAAGCATTGTTCCTGTCATTTTACATATGACAGTATGAGGCTCAGAAAGGTGAAGTAACTTCCCCATCTTTTATGTTACTCTTAACTCTCACGCACTGGAGGGTGGGACAGCTTTGTGGATAATACAGCCACATTGGCAGCAACTCTACTCATGTTGATAATGATAAATAATCAAAATTACTGACTGAAGTTACTGAGCTGTGAGTACACCAATGAACAAACATCCTGTCAGTTTCTAGGAGTACTGTTTTTGTTTTAGCTTATTTCTAGATTTGTTTTTGTATATTTGCTCATGTATGTGGTTCCTAAGAGTTCTGAACCATGAACATCTCAAGTTTTAGAAAAGTAGTGAGTAATGGATTTTTTTTAAAGCAATTTTTAGCAGTGTGAGTTTTTCTAACATATTATTTCTTTTCTTGTCCCCATGACAGCCTTGGCAATCAGAAGAAGAGGGATCTTGGCTCCGAGAATATCCTGTGACCCTGATGCAGTTCTTTAGATACTTATATCACAACGTTCCCGACCTGGCTTCCATGTGGATGAGCCCTGACTTCCTGTGTGCATTAGCAGCCACAGTCTTCCCCTTCAACATTCGCCCTTACTCAGAGATGGTAGGAAAGGGGACAGGGCGGGGGGCAGGGGGGTGTCAAACTGGAAATAGTCTGCTTCGCGGTTAGCAGGATTTTCTTCCCAGTCTTTTAAGCTTCTGACCAAGTTAAAGCCTCACCTCTCAGTTATTTTCTGGTGTCTCCTCCTCACACTCTCCTTCTGCTTTCCCCTAAAATAGCAGTGAACCCTGCTTCCTGTTTCATTTACTGTATTCTTGCAAGTCCCTGGTTAATCACTTCCCTCTCCAAGTCATTGTGGACCCATTTCTTACTTTACGTGCTTATAGCTGTGTCATTGTGAAATGTATCCAGGTTACGGAACTCTGGTCAGACCAAATTTGTCTCCACTTTATTTATCTCAGGAATTAGGCATCTGCTGGACTTAGTCTTTACAAATTAATTATAGGAGTGGTTGTCTTTATACAAAAGTGAAATCTGTGTCTTTTTCGTTTAATCTTTCTTACTTTGTTCAGATTTTATTTTTTATATTTTTTTATATTCTGTACTAATTTAATAGAAAATTATTAGACTATAATCATAGGTAGTACAGGTACCTCTTCTGTCCTTTAAGACAAAGCCCCCAAAACAGTTATTACTCTATATACTTTGGAATTTCATGATGTTTTCTCTTATTTCCACCACTTACTCTAGGGTCTGGAATAAACTACCTTGTTCACACTAATTTTTCTTCATGTATAAAGGTGAAAAGCTCATTATAAAACTGTGGGGAATTCTAGGAGAAAGACAAGCAAAACATATGACCTGGCTTGTTTCTAATTTTTTTTTTTTTTAAGATTTTATTTATTTATTTGACAGAGAGAGATAGCGAGAGCAGGAACACAAGCAGAGGGAGTAGGAGAGGGAGAAGCAGGCTTCCTGCCGAGCAGGGAGCCCGATGTGGGACTCGATCCCAGGACCCTGGGACCATGACCTGAGCCGAAGGCAGATGCTTAACAACTGAGCCACCCAGGCGCCCTGTTTCTAATTTTTAAATCCTAAATTTTTTGGTAAAAACAGACCTTAGGTATCATTTCAACATCTTTTCCTTGTCAGCAGCTTATAATCTGTCTTCTGGTCCTTCTTTTTTTTCTGTTGGCTCAAAGTTGGCTCTGGTTTTCTCATTGTTTTGTTTAGTTATCTGGGGTTTTTTTAATTTGCAAAAATGGATCAGCCCTTAGGTGCTACCATTGTGCCAGATCTTTATCTGAAATTCTGTGACATTTGACTTCTCAGTAGGTATATTTCAATATGCAAATATAGTCATTCTCATCATTTCATTTATTTTAAGTTCATTTATCCACAGTAGAGATAAAATTCAACATAAAAACAGATACATGGTTAGTGGCTGGTCAGCTTAATAGTAGAAAGAGCATGTGTTAAGTAACTGTGACTTATGGTTCCCAGTTGCTACCTTGAAATGAGAGTCAAATAAGCAAAGTGAAGTAATGTATTGGATAGCTTAATATGAGGTAAATGTTGAAGAAAAGTACTGTTGCTGCTATAATTTGGTTTTTAGGAAACATGGAAATGAAAATATCACATAAAATCAAATACGACTAACATATATTTCTGCTTGATTTTACCAGGTGACTGATCTTGATGATGAAGTTGGATCTCCAGCAGAAGAATTTAAAGCCTTTGCAGCAGACACAGGGATGAACAGAAGCCAGTCAGAATACTGCAATGTGGGCACGAAGACCTATCTGACCAATCACCCAGCGAAGAAGTTTGTTTTTGACTTCATGCGGGTCTTAATAATAGACAACCTCTGTCTTACTCCTGCCAGCAAACAAACTCCACTAATTGATCTTTTGTTGGAGGTAAAGACAAAAAAATGCATTTACATCTCTTTTGTGTAGTTTTTCTAATTAGAACATTAATAACCAAGCACATTTGATGCCAGATACCTTTCAGGTTTCATATTCTTCTGGGTTGTACAGGCAGAACATATCACAGGCTATGGAAATTTTTTTTTATCTCAGATGTGCTATATCCCCTAATGGTTTATTTCTCTCCTTTACATTCCCATAAGCATATCCCTAATTCATCCTTTCCCTAGGCCAGGAATTGACAGACTCTGTAAAGGGCCAAATAGGAAATATTTCAAGCTTTGCAAGCCATACGGTCTCTGTGACAGCTCTTCAACTATATCATTATAGCCAGACAGCAGCCATTGACGGCACATAAACAAATGAGCACGGCTGTGTTTCAGTAAGACTTTGTCTACAGAAACAGACAGAGGCTGGATTTGGCCCCTGGCCTCAGTGTGCCACACTTTCTCTTCACACAGCGGCCTTGTCTCCTCAGCGTACAACTCCCTACTCCGTCCCTCATTGATCTTATCGCTCTTGGTGTCCTGTGCAGCTTAAGACATGGTGCATTGCACATAGTAGGTGCTTAATATGCACTTACTGAATTTTCCCCAAGGCAGCCACGTTCTGGTTGCCTGCTATTTTAGCTCAGACTGCTGTAACAAAATACCGTAGACTGGGTGGCTTAAATAACAGACATTTGTTCCCCCAGTCGCAGAGACTGAGGCGTCTGACATCGGGGCGCCGGCTTGGAGAGGTTCCGGTGCCTTCTTCCTGGCCGCCAGATGGAACTTGCTGTACCTGCTGTACTCCCGCATGGCAGAGAGGGAGCGAGCGAGAGCAAGCACACGCGCACGAGCTCTTGTGTTTCTTCTTCTTACAAGGGCACTAATCTTCTCCTGGGCACTCCACCGTCATGGCCTCATCTGAACCTAATTACCTGCTGATGGCTCTGTCCCTTAGTGCCATCACATTGAGGGTTAGAGCTTCACCGTATGAATTTGAGGGGACACAGACATGTAGTCCATTGCCCTTGCCCATTCTTCTAATAAATGATATGAAAACGCTGATGCACCAGAAAATGAGCCCCATGTGGCCACACTGCTGGCTCTAGAAATTGGTCATCCCTGAAAACCAAATTGGTCATTCACCTACAAAAAATCGCAAAAGATCATAGAAAGAGAATTTAATATATGACGAGTTGCCTGTAGATTCATGTTCTTTTGGTCACTTCATATGAGTAGGACCATGCAGTCAGTCCCTTCCAGGGCTCTGGAAATAATAATGGTCTCTGAAGAGTCAGCGCAGAAGACTGACTGCTTGTCTCTCTGGGGAAGTTCCCACATGCTTCCAGCCGTTTGGCATCTGAACCTGCACTTTCTCTGCTCCCTCTAGTGGCTAACACAGTTAATTTTTTTATTTGAAACCTTAAAACCACAGGAGATATTATCTCTTATTCCTGTGAAAATATCTCTGCTCAGTCAGTTAAAAGAAATTGCTAATGTAATTCAGATACCAGTCATGCTGAGCCTGTTAACCAGGGCCACAACGTTTAATATTGGCAGAAAAATAGTCGTTATCATCAGTAATTCATTTGGTAGGGTTTAAAAGCATGCCTGGTAGAGCTTTTCCTCGTTGAAAACTTTGAGACGCAAGGTGGCTAGTATCTTAGTGTATCGGGTAGGAATTTGAAGCACTCTGTGCAAAATGAAATGGTGATCAGAACATAACAGGATAATAAAGTTCAAAAGAGGTGTGTGCAAAAAAGCATAACTGAGCCAAATAATAAAATACACATGTGTGGAATATATGGGGAAATATATCCAGTAATGGCATTTTCAGTCTTGTAGGAATCCTAATAGCTAATTCACTAGCCATGGATAAATGATAATAATTGTCTTTTATTTTGGTTTTCTATATTTTTCAAAGAGAAGGTTTGATATAACATGTATTAACCTTGAATTAACGTTCTTATTGTTGCAGATAGTAATTTGCCCTACAGTGTAATTGGGTCTGATTGCACTGAGGAGTCAGGGGTGGCTAGGGTTATATTTCAGGGAGAAGCAGGGAATGTCAAGATTGAAACTCCCAGGTAGATTATAAACTCCTTAAAATTAGTGACCATCTTTCACATGTCTTTTAATCTCTCACAGAATTAGTACAGTTTTATGGTGTGTTCTTTTCTGTATTTTTAAAACATTTTAACTATACATCTTGGCAGTTCTTCTCAAACAGGAAGATATGATGCCGTCTAATAAGAGAGATACACATTGGCTTCTAAAAATTAACTTAATATTTTGAGGAGCTTCAACTCTACTACATCCTCTGTACATAATAAACGTATCGCACTACGTGTCTTCCTATGGTGTAAAAAAATAAATGGCAAGCATATGATTTTGAATGTTGGGATTATGAAGTCTTTATCTCTGAAGAAGTTCAAGAAGAGAATTATCCTGTATATTTGCCGTTTACCTACATGAAGGACGGGGTTTGAACCAACTGATTTTCAGTTCAGTATACGTGAGGCAGGCCATCTTCACCCTTAACGATTGTTAGAATCTCACCACAAGATTATCTACTTACTTGACTAGATCTACCAAAGAATGTGTGAAATTATCTTTATTAGCAGTTAATAAAAATAAGATTTCCATTCATACAGGCTGACCAGAGTGTGACACTGAGGCCAAGTGCAGGGGAGACAGTGTGGCTTAATTGAAAGGGCATGGGTTTGGGAGTGAGAAATAACCTGTTTTGAACTCTGGCTCTGTTATTTATTATATAAGCATTTTCATATCACGGAGCTCAATCCATTCTCTGGGAAATAATCTATATACTGTCTCCCCTGCATGATTTTTGTGGGAGTTAAACATAGGTAAATCACCAGCGAAAACTGTCTTGAGAAATTAAATGTGTGCTGGGGATAGCTGTGTGACCTTGGCCACTCTTGAGTTCTCTTCAGCCCTTCTAGTTTGCCCATCTTTCAGAGGGTATAAAAATAGAACGTGTCTCTCTGAGGGCTGCTGTGAGGATTAAATGAGATCCTACATTACAGTTCCTAACACGGGACCTGTGGCACGGAAGGCCCCCTCAGAAACTGCAGTGGCCTACGCTGGCGTCGGCCCAGCTGTCCTGTAGCTCATCCCCCTCCCCCCCCCCGGGTCTGCTGTCACCACCAGGCGTCACATGGAGGGCCCAGGGACTTTGTGGCGCATGAATACCACCATGGCGGCAGGAGGAAAGTGCAAGGGAACAGATAGAAAAGGTTTTGGCTGTACCTGCAGGAAAGATAGTGTGTGCTTGTCTGATGCCGTAAGTACTTTTCTGGGGTCTCTGGAATTCATGACCCTCTGTTCCAGCCATCTTCTAAGAGACCTCCCCATTCATAGCAGCGTGCAGCCCACCCTGGCTGACCGTAGGGCAATAAACAGACAAAAAGTGGGAAAAGGGGCCAAAGAGAGCTCTGTAACATACCTGAGAGAAGAGGTCAGCTAAGAGGAATACTTCAGCCAGAAGGAAGAAGCTCAAAATCCTCTTCTTTGAAGGGCTTCAGCCCATGACAGAAACTACAGAACACCAGAAGTCTTCCTCCCAGAGCCGTGCTGCCTCAGTGTGGGCAGCAGATGCCCTGGGCTCTCTGGCCTGTGCACGCGAGGATTCTGCACGGCGTCTGCAGGCTGCAAAAAGGAGGCTATGATTCTTTGAGTACTGGTGCTGACTGGCCTCACTGTTTCTATAGGGAAGACGCCTGACAGCCACAAGCCAGAGCAGATCATAGTGCTCACGCTGTCCTCCTCCAGCCCTGAGCTCATCCCAGTTATCTGGTGTGGCCAACCAGATTTATCTAAAAGATTGACGAGGAGATTGTAGCAGAGTTGTTCGTGTGCATTTGTTAACTTCAGTATGGAGACTTCTAGTAAAGCTGGAAGAGTATGGTATAGCAGGTGAGGCCATGAACTTTTACCATCAAAGAAACTGAGGTTTGAATCGTAGTTGTGACTTAACCACTCCAAGCCTCAGTGACCTTATCTCTGAAATGGGGTGATAGTATCTACTTCAGAGAGAGATTTTTGCAGATTGAGATAATGTACCTAAAACTAAGCACTGTGTCTGGAACATAATAGTCCATAGAATGTTTTTTTAATAAAACGCCTCTGAGACAGCTGTGCATGCATTTATAGTCTTAAATCCTTTAAAAGTTAGGCTACAGTAAACCTCAGCAAGAACATTTAAACTCAGCAATTAGAGCCAATAACAAGGATAAATTCTGGGTCATAATCCCTCACATAACAGCTTCTGTGAGGGGATTCAGTGGATTAAATGTCTACTGGTGACTGAGCCAGCCTTAAATCCTTGCAGAATACAAAAGAATATTTCTTAATTAAGTAAAGATAAATGTTGTTGATGAAGCTACTTCTCTGTTCTATGGCCACTCTGTTTGCAGACTCCAAAACTTTGTCTAGTTAAGATTTGATAAACTCTACTCATTATTACTTCTCCCATTAACCCACCTTTAGTTGTTATGATCCAGAATGAACACTGTCATCTTCAGGAATGTTTAAATCCTCCTGTAAATGGAGAGCCTTACTCTGGTAAACTTTGATCAGCTGAAGCTCTTTGATAAAATGGTCTCTGATCTGATTACAAGGTAATCCTCAAAGATCTAATCAGTCTGCTTACCACTTACACATTTTCACTTTCTCTTCATTGGGCAGGGGTGGGGTCTCACTGTACCATCAGCATGAGGAATAGGCAGGGTGTGTGTGGCTGAGGCTGTCCTGACCATTGTGCTTCATCTGTTCAACTACACGGGAAAATTGATTAAGATTAGAAACGACACGTCCTTTACTTTTTCCCAAATAGATACCAAACCAAATTCCTAAACACTGGTACTATTTTAAATGTTACTAATTAAGCCCATATTTTGTCATTTTAAAATAAATATGTCTTATCGGCAAAACAGAGAAATGTTTGTTGCAACTCTGGTTTAGTTATTAGTTTTCAAATCCCTAGAATAAGTGCTTTGATTTGAATTATAGAATTTGGATTTTAACTGCTCCTTTAAACCCTTTATCAGTACCACCTTGAAAATCAGAATAGAAAGAAATGGGTTTTTTAAAATGGCACAGATTTTAATATTAAATGAAGAACAGTAGACTAAAGCCTACTTTTGTAACATGGTCATAAACATAGTTCCAGATCTGTCTATTCAAGGATCTGCAAAGCATCAGTACTATGCCTGTATCTAAAACATCCAGATTTCTTTTTAAGAAAATATTTTATGTCAGTTTGTTGAATTGTTCAATGCCCAACTCCTACCAAAAGCTGGCTAAAACTACTGGCGTTTGAGGATGACAAAAGGATCTTTCCCACCCTTTATCCACTGGGCTCCCAGTGCTTTACCACCCACCTCACAGGTTAGATACTTGACATTTATGCACCTGGATTATATTACCCTAATTACCAATAGAAATGCCATCTGAGGACTGTAGTTTAACTTTGTGCCACAAGCTTTTATTCAAGATAATTTTTAAAATCATCTTTGTACTGTATAAAACCCTTATCAAAGGTATTACCTATAGGGTTATCATTGTCCTCTTTATAAAAACCCACAGAGAACATTCCTCTAAGAACAGTTTTAGGAAAACATCCTTGCTGACAATCTAGTGTGCTTCTTTTTATAGACAGTAAAAAGCTTTGTAAACCATATCATCTTTTTTTTCCTCCTTCTAGATACTAGGCAGCTCAGAGCTAAATTGTGTGCTTAGTTAACTTTTTGATATAAATATTCCCCTCCCCATTGACTTTACCCCCTTGATTACTAGATTCCTGAGGTTTTGTATTTGTTTTAATGGCTTTATGATTTTATCAGTATCTCATAATAAATTGCCGGCTGTCTTTGGAAGTGAGGTATACTAGTAGATTACCAAGTATTTATTAAATTCTTGTAATGCTTAGAATACTCACGCTCTACCCATGAGTAGAATTGTTAGGTCAGAAGTATGTATATGTTATCCTTTTTTGTGGGGGGGGGAGGGTCAGAGGGAAAGGGAGAGAGAACAAAACATATTTGTGAGATGTATTTTTGAAGGACTGAATTCAAAAGATGATGTTTCACTTTTGCTTCTTTTTAATTCTGTGGTCAGAAAAAGAAAAGAAAGCATAAGCATATCTACCATCTCTCGTGTCATATTATTTACCGATAGTTTTTTTTTATGTAACTATGTAAGTATGGTAAAATAACTATGATTGAGCCCTTACCTTTGTTTAGTTGGTTGTTTCTAATTCTAAATTTCATTGATTAGGCTTCCCCTGAAAGATCTACAAGAACTCAGCAAAAAGAATTCCAGACTTACATTTTGGATAGTGTGATGGACCATTTGCTTGCAGCTGATGTCTTATTGGGTAATACTATGTTTTATTTTCACTTTATAAAAATACCTAAAATCACTCTTCTCTGTCTAAACTCCAAGTATATCTCCTTTTTAATTTCATCTTTTCTGTGCATTTTTCCTTCGTATTGGTACCTTTCTCTAATGAGAAAGAGGCCCATCTAGCTCTTCCCATTGAATCTGGGATAAAGAATCAACAACAGGAAGTACTTCAGTTGCTTGTCCACATCTGGACACTCGTGTGGCTGGACGAGGACAAAAAGAGAAACAATGTTATAAAAACAATATTACATAAACCGGTCACATTTCTACAAATGTCTAATACTTTTAAAAATTAACTTACTGTGATATACTTATAAATAAATTATAAACAGAAAGTTCCATGAATTACCACTCAGACATCATGTCCATATAAGACCACTCAGATAGAAATGCACTGCAGGCACCCCCACTTCCCTCCTGCCCTGACCCAGTTAATGCTCACTGAACCACTGTCCCAGCTTCTAGAACAACAGATTCATTTTGCATTCTTTTGAACTTTATAAATGGAATCATTCAACATGTATTTGTTGTAGTCTAGCTTTATGTACTCAACATGATATTTGTGAGATGTGTCCGTGTTATTGCCTGTAGCAAGAGTCCATTTATTTTCACCACTATGTGGTATTCTATTATTTGAATGTATAAATGTATCCATTTTGTTGTGGTTGGACATTTAGTAGTTTCTAGGTTGAGACAGTTAGAAATAAAGCTGCTATAAATATTCTGGTTCATATGGGCCATATATGTACAATATTTATACATACCTGTTAGATATATACCCATGAGTAGAATTGTTAGGTCAGAAGTATGTATATGTTATCCTTTTTTGTGGGGGGGGTTGTCAGAGGGAAAGAGAGAGAGAGAGAACCTCCACCCAGTGTGGAGCTGGACACGGAACCCAACATGGGACTCCATGTGGGGCTTGATCTCATGACCCTGAGATCATGACCTGAGCCAAAATCAAGAGTCTGACGCTTAACCCACTGAGCCACCCAGGCACCCCTATGTTATTTTTTAGGATGGCTTCCAGGACATAAATTCAAAACACATTAAGATATTCTTTCTGTATGTCCCTATCTAGTTACAATAAAAATATAAAACTTGATACACGCACAGTGGAGCTAACATTTATATATAAAATAATAATAGAATTTAAAGAAGGAAAAGTAATGATTTAACATATTTGCTACTTAAGTGCCCAGTAATAATATTAATCAGAGAACTTCCATCCTTTTCAGTTACTTTGTTGCTAAATCAGTCTGCTAAGAAATCTTTCGTATTGTCTTAACATGTAACTCTCAAAGCATTGTGTCAAGTCAAACTTCTGTGTTTGTTTTTATCACTTGAGAATATTCTTACACAGTATCAGTTTTACTATGTAAAAACCCAAAATGAAGAGTTTTGCATAAATGGAGTAACTTAGAGTTAGGTAGGAATAATAGTTACACTCAGGGCTCCAGAATTTCTGGGAAAGAGGGACTTACAGAAGGCATTTTGGTTAGGAGGCTTAGTCTTGAAGCAGTGTGTACACAGCAAACACACTGAAGGCACGTGGGTAGCTTTTTGAGGAGAAACAGAACTGAAGGTAACCGTGGAGGGAGGGAGAGGTACCCCTTGGCCCCACCAGCACTGATTGTAGTTTTGTTTTCACAGTTGTTCTCAACCTCTCCTATATGACTTCATTGTGCTTGAAGGTATATTCAGAACCAGAGTTGTGTTTGATGGTTTGTTTTACCCTTTATTAGTTACACAGAATCGATTCACAGCTGACAGATTTTTTTCTCAGAGATCCTCTGTCACTGCCAGTTTAAGTTGAACTATTTGCTTATCACAGACGGTCTCAAGCAATAAAGAGACTTCACACTCTCAATCCATAACTCTTTTATCATGTAGAAATTATTTCTTCCAATAATTGTCAGGATTTCTGGCCATGAACATCATTTTCTTAAAGTAGTACATAAGAGCCTGGTGGTCCTATTTCCAAATGTAGTAGATGAACTCATTTTGCCTTAGCCTCATTTGTTGGAGGATCTGGTCTTGCACTGGTTGATAGCAATTTTCTTAGATACTTTTTTTTTCCTGTTCGAATTTAGGGGAAGATGCATCTTTGCCTATTACCAGTGGAGGAAGCTACCAGGTATTGGTGAACAATGTGTTTTATTTCACACAACGTGTGGTGGACAAACTTTGGCAAGGCATGTTCAACAAAGAATCTAAACTTCTTATAGATTTTATAATTCAACTAATTGCACAGGTAATCTATTGTCACTGTTAGTTTTAGAGTACATGTTTTCCTTGAAAAACTTTTCCTAACGTGTCAAAATTATTGGAAATAAATGTAATAAGATAATGTTAACATTTAATATAAAGCTCAGCTTATTGAAAGTGAATAAAAGCTGTAGAATTGTAACCCTTCCCCTCCTTACCCCGTAGCTTTGTGCCAGTGTGTCCCTTTTAAAGTTACCTGGTTCTCTCAAGCTTTGGTCTCTCATTGATCTCCCCACTGGTACTGCTTTTTGCTACCCAGATACCTGGATAGCTTCCTTTTGTTTTATTTTTTATTTTATTTTATTTTTTTAAAGATTTTTATTTATTTGAGAGAGACAGAGAGAGAGAGAGAGAGAGAGAGTGTATGAGTGGGGGGGGGCGGACAGAGGGAGAGGGAGAAGCAGGCTCCCCACTGAGCAGGAAGCCTGATGCAGGGCTCCATCCCTGGACCCTGGGATCATGACCCGAACCAAAGGCAGATGCTTAACCGACTGAGCCACCCAGGCGCCCCTTCCTTTTGATTTAAATACCTTAAGTTGGTATAAGTTGATAAGGTTTTTTTTTTTACAGTATGGTACATTTGTGTGTAAAGGTTTACAGAGCAGGAAGAGTTGATATTGAAGGAATATTTTCTTCTTGTAATTAAATCTTCACAACGGTCGTTGTAGGTCTTTGAAGGTGTCATTTAGTAGTGAGTGAGAGTGTATGTGCGCATTGTGTGCATGGTACCTTTGACCAAGGAATGTTGGCCTGGTTTGCCACAAGTGATTAATCTTATCAACACATAATGCAGAAACTAGGAAATACTGTTATCATGTGTTATTAGCATATGGTGCATAGGTTCTTTCACGTCATCTAAGAATTTTTAAGAGATAAATTTGTGTATAAGCCAGAAAAGTTTACAAGTAAGGAAATGAAACTAGAATGTCAAAAGAAGTTTTTTACTAACATTTTAGGTTTGTTTGTTTTTCCCAGTAATTTTGTGTAGAGATCATTCACACGAACAAAACTTTTGTGGTAGGAGATTCTCCCTGGATGGCACTTGCTCAGGTGCTCAGGCAGGCTGCTGTTGCCTACAGGAGTGTTAGCAGCTCTCCTCACTGGGTCATGAGGCTCTCATCTCATTAAATTATATTTATGTGTCTCCTGGGTTCTGATCCTCATCATCGCAAGAGTTTTATAGTTTTTAACTTAGCACCCTGTACTGAGCATGGCACCTGGTACAAAATAAACCTAATGTTGATGTGCGAATGAGAAGCAAACCATTTATTTCTGTCCATTTTACTAAGTAAAGTATCTTTCATATCTTTAGTCAAAAAGAAGATCACAGGGATTGTCACTCGATGCAGTTTATCACTGCCTCAATAGGACCATCTTGTACCAGTTCTCACGGGCACACAAAACTGTTCCACAGCAAGTAGCTCTCCTAGATTCGCTCCGGGTGCTGACTGTCAACAGGAACTTGATCCTGGGACCTGGGAACCATGACCAAGAATTCATTAGCTGTCTGGCTCACTGCCTTATTAATCTACATGTTGGAAGGTAACTTTTTCATATTCAGTTTGCCGCCATGAATTTGTCTTTGATAGTTTTCCACCAAAATTCTTTGTTCTACTTTTTTGATAGTAACATTTCTTTTTCATTTTAATCTCTGTTTTAAAACTTCATGGAAAATATAAAAGACAAGGGTTACCTTTTTGCAATGAAATAATGAGTATTTTTTTCTTTAATTTTCTATGTCTTTGAATTGGTCATTCATCACCTTATGTCACATACGTAATTTAAAAAGAAAGTTTACTCTTAAAATAAACATACACATTGTTGGAGGTTAAGAGGAACAAAAAGAAAAGAATGTAATGAATAAATGCAGTGCTATATGTTAAATGGGTGAAATTAGGATTTTTCCATTAATTGCTTTGACAGATACTTAGTGTCTAGACATTGAATTAGGTACTGGGATGAGATGTGAGCAAAAAGACCCCATGGCAGGGTTTTGGAATGTGCAGTCTAGGAGGGAACACAGACCAGTCAGGTTGCTGACTGGGTGCGCTGCTAGAGGCATGGTGCTTTGGGAGCATGAAACAGGTGCCCCTAACTGGAAAGAGACACCTGCTGAGTTAACAACTCGAACGTGCTTGAGGAGGTTAGCCGTCCACAGAGGATGAGAAAGAGTGATGTGGGAACAAAGAGCCATCTGTATGAGTGCCCAGGGGAAGGAAAGATTATGGCACTTTGGGGAAACTGCAAGTATTTCACTGGTACGGGAGCAAAGGGTGGTGGGATGAGAGACTAGGGGGAGGTGGTGCATAGGCCTATGAGGAAAATGTTCTTAGGAACTTTTTGTAATTTTTAGGTAAAAATATTAATAGTGATCAAAAAGCACCTTAAATATTAAGATGCTCATCTTGATGCTGTTGTTTAGTTTAATTACATTTAGTCACGTGTATTTGTGAGATCACCCCTATAAAATGGCATGTTCATGATAAAGTAGTTCTGTTTTTGTGCATCTGCTGAATCTCTGTCTGCCAGTTATGGAGCTTTGTGATGGAGCCAGTATTTACTTCTCTCTGCAGAGTTATACTTAATCATTATAGTTTTCAGCTACAGTCATTTCCTTCATATTGTTTAAACTGACTGGAATTTTTCAGCAATGTGGACGGGTTCGGACTAGAAGCAGAAGCCCGCATGACTACATGGCACATTATGATCCCTTCTGACATTGAACCAGATGGTGGTTACAGCCAAGATATTAGTGAAGGTAATTACCTCAATTTGTTTACTTCCTTTTCTCTCCCCACTCTCCCCATTTCCAATATTTTTTTTTAAGAGAGAGAGCATGATCATAAGAGCAGGGAGGGCCAGAGAGGGAGGGAGAGAGAGGATCTTAAGCAGGCTCCAAGCCCAGCGCGGAGCCCGATGCAGGGCTTGATCTCACAACCCTGAGATCATGACCCAAGCTAAAATCAAGAGTTGGACACTTAGCCAACTGAACCACCCAGGCACCCCTCATTTCCAATTTTTAACATGCACCCTGTCCCCTCCCAAAAAAACTCACCTTAGATACTGCCAACATTGGCAACCAGTGCTCCAATAGGTCACTCTTGAACGTATACCAATATGCCCACCAACGTAAACCAATCCACTAGCTGTACCTCTCCTTATGCCAAGATGGATAAAGCACTTAACCACTGAATACTGCTAGCCCCTAACATTTCATGGTAACACTGGGAGATTTGATGATACTTACATTTGCATAAATAGTAGTACCAATACTAACATGGCACTTACCATCAAGAGAGCTGCCTATTGGTAGTGTTAGGCAGGTCTCATTAGAGGTGCAAATACTGCTTGAGACAGGTTGTCACTGTCACTGTTACCATTTTTATTCTCTTTTATTTGTTGTCTCTTTTAATTTAGTTTTCCCAGTGATTTTTGTAAGTATTGTGCATTAAAATCTTTGGAGTGGATTCGTTTCTGATTTGCACATTGGTCAGTAGAAGGTCATAACTATAATAGTATTTATCTCCCTAGCCATACAGTGTGGTAGTTTTACATATGATTTTATCCTTTGGAAGTCCAGCACTTATTCTTTCCTTCACTTAAGCATTAATTTATTCTCTGTCCTTCACTAATGCATCTTGAAGCCCAGACACTGAGAACACCCCCAAGGTACGGACAGTCCAGAACATTGGTTCTCAAAGCAAGGTGGTGGGACTAACAACATCAGCATCGTTTGGGAACTTGTTAGAAAAGTAGATGCTCTGGCCCCACCCAGATCTACTGAATCAGAAACTGTGGGTGGAGACCAGCAATCTGAACAGGCTATCCAGGTGACTCTGATGCTTTTTAAAGATTAATCTAGAGCAGGAGTCAGACAAATTAGCAAGGAGTCCAAAACAAGATGGAATTTAATAGTAAATGTTCTTTTAAAATGTTTGTTATTTCTTGCCTCTTGCAAAATATTAAGGAACAACTAACTTAATTTTGAACTTATTTTAAATATTCAGATGTAAAGCTTTTTTTTTAAAAGCTTTTAAATGGGGTAGGTTCTTACATAGAAGAAGCTAGACAAATGTGTATGTAATTTCCAGTTTTATAAATAAAGAATGCAGTCTTCTGCATACATGGGAAGATTTTTTTTTTTAAGTTCTCCAAGTAACCAGCCACATTGGTTATCTGAATAATTTTCTTTATTGAGCTTAATACTATCTGAAGCATTTTTTTGACAAGTACTATAGATGAGATTCTTAGATGTAAGACATGAAGAAAATTACTACCTTTATATTGTGTTTTTGATAAATTGTTTTTTTGTTGTGTTTTTGTTTTTCCTTCATTTCCTAGGGCGTCAGCTTCTCATAAAAGCTGTCAATAGAGTTTGGACTGAATTGATTCATAGTAAGAAACAAGCCTTGGAGGAGCTTTTCAAAGTCACTCTACCTGTGAACGAAAGGGGTCATGTGGACATAGCTATAGCAAGACCACTCATTGAAGAAGCTGGTTTAAAGTGCTGGCAGAACCATTTGGGTAAGAGAGTCCTCAGACATCATGTGACTAACAGATTTACACTTGACTGTTGTTATGGGTTCACTTTAGATATGTAATTAAAACTCTCCCAAAACGATGTCACGACGGTGGCACAGCAGCAGAAGTGAAAAGCAACACCCATTCTAGAATGACTATGTTGAGATTTGGCTTTTCTTCTCAGATTAAAAAAAACAACTACTCTAAAACGTGTTACACATCTGGCATCTATGAATTTGGAAGATGATACATTGCTCACATATGTAATTATGCTCCCTGTCCTGGCTACAAATCCATAATCCCTTCTCTATAATTCTGAAATTCAGAAAGCCTTGAAAACCTAATGTTTTTTCATGAATTTCGTGCCCCAAATCATTTGGTAGCAAAACCTAACTTACCATTATGTGTAAGTATTCACACATTTTGCTGCAGAAATATTAATGTGTCCAATTAATGTGTCCAGTGGTTTACTGCCATTGACCCTGTATTATATGATATACAGTTTACCATATCACCTTTTTATATTCAAAACCTTCTAAATTCCAGAGTCTATGCAGCACCAAATATTTTAGATGGGGAGTTATGAATTGTTATTAACATAGAAACAGAATACAATTAAAATAAGTTTGCATATTACTGCAGAGCTGTGAAGTTTCAACCAAATGTAGATTCAGCTAGTACATTGTCAGGCAGCTATGTTTTATACACGGTCACCAGCAAGTAAATCTGAAATATCTAAGAGAATGTCTGTGTCGATAATGTAAGCTGCTTTTGGTAAATACAGAATTGTGATTTGTAGCCATGATGCAGAAGTGTTAAAAGTAAGACTAATAAATACATGGGGAAATTGTAAAGTAATCTAATTTTATTTTCGTAGCCCATGAAAAGAAATGCATAAGTCGAGGAGAAGCTTTAGTACCCACCACACAATCCAAACTGTCCCGTGTCAGCAGTGGCTTTGGTCTTTCCAAGTTAACAGGATCGAGAAGGAATCGAAAGGAAAGTGGTCTTAATAAACACAGTCTTTCCACCCAGGTACATTGTTTGTTTTCATCGATGGTATTATTAGAAATCTGTATTTTAAGGTTTAGCTGTAGTGTTTTATATAACACACTTAACATGTACAAGCACACGATTTGAAGTGGGACTTTTCTGCATTTTTGCTTTTAGAAGAGATAAATAACCCAGATTATGAAAACTTCTCCCAATTTATTATGATAAAATTGCATTGTGAGTGTTGTGTATGCAGACCCACTTCGTAAATGGACATAAGATGAGATTCAGATTATTGATATGGGATCAAACTATGGGTAATTTTTTTCCCCAGTTTTCCCAAACTTTTAATAATTTAGTTACTGATCATTATATAAATTTTAAAGCAGTAGCAGAACAAAATGGTTTTTTTATTCTTTATAATCTTGTCACATATATTTGTGATTGATTTTTTTTTTTCTAAACTCACCTACCTCCATTAATTTCTTACCCATCATATACTTCCATTGCCATCCTAGAATCTTAGTGGCAGCGGTGAAAAGGGTCTGGGAGAAACTGTGTGTATCTTTCATTCCCTATTTCAAGGTTGGGTTCTCCAGGAAGCACACTGAGAGGGTGTTTATTGCATCATGGTTTTTACGGGTGCCCTTGTGGTCCATATTTGTGGAAGGGTAGGAAAGGAAGTAGGATTGGTCACAGGGAAATACCAGGTTACGAGGCAGGTGTAGGCTCAACTGGCCTAAATGGGACTTTGGGGCCAAAATGGCCTGTCACAGTTGACCTGTACTAAGCTGAAATGGCTGAGCCTGCTCACCTTCAAATCAGCCAATCCTTGGGTTTGGGGTTTCTCTACAGCTGAGGTCATCCCTGAAGGTGCTGATGGCACTCGCAGAAGCTGTGGGAGCTAGCCCATCCTTGAAGGGGCATAGGGAAAAGGGGAGAGGGGGAGTGGATCTGTGTCCATCACACAAGCCTCCACCAGGTTCATCATATAATTAATCTTTCAGTTTTTTGTTTTGCCTGTTTTGTTTTATAGTTGTGTCTTTAATGGAATTTTAATAAATTTACTTGGCATTATTTTAAGGCTAGTTAACGTTTTTATGGGAAAATCCATGAAATACTAAGACTCTTTTTCCACCCATTGTTAGGAGATTTCTCAGTGGATGTTTACACATATTGCTGTTGTCCGTGACTTAGTAGATACACAATATAAGGAATATCAGGAGGTAAGAATTCATAACCACAATAAAGGTTTGTTTTGCATTCCTCAAGTGAGAAAGAACTCTGTTTCTCATGATACTTTTTTACCCCTTTTAAGAGTAAGTTGCTGAACTGCATTCATCGTCAGATGATGTTTTTAATGATCCCTGCCAGTGGCTACTTTGGTCATTGTTTTAAGATAGAAAAATTTGAACTTTCTAGAGGCAGATGGCATTAAAAAAAACAACAAACTGAAAATCAGCACAACTGAATCCCATTGACATTAACTACTGACATTGCTTGTGTTGTTCCTAATAAATATTAAAATACAAGAAAACCCCTCTCTTTCAGACTTAACAAGGAGACTGTGAAAATATGCATCAAAGCCTCTGAAAAGTCTCTTAAAATTCAAAAAAATTTAAAGCCAAAATAATTTTTTATTATAGGCACTTGGTGTTTATGTTGGTAAGAAATAAATTCAGTGAAATCCTCTTGGTGAATTCATAATTGTTCAACAACTTATCCTAAATATTTTATTTCCAAAGTGGCTGACTTAGATCTGTTGAAGGTTTCTGAATGATAAACTGCTAATATTTTATGGGCATACACTAGCTAGTTGGTACAGGGGATTCACCCCCCCCACCCCAGGAACACATAAGTACTACTGTGATATCATGTAATTTCAAGATTATTCATTCAGTAATCTTCACTATATAAAGAGATCTTTATTCTTAGATTGGTATTATATACTTATAGTCCATGAACCATTAGATAAGGTAGTTATAATTTATAATCACCTGCTAAATTGCTGTACGTCTTGACATTTGTTAAATAGCAAGAAGTTATACTAGTTCATAAATTTTCATTTAAGTAAAATGGCTTAGATCTATCCCAGTGGTCAGTTGAAAATGGTTTTTCTTTTATTTTTTATATGAACATCAAGTTCTTCATCAGAGCTGCATGTTTATATTCTTTACCTAAAATCTTTGGAAATGTTACCAAGCTTACCAGTCAGCCAATATGCTGGCAATGTTTCTTGCTCTGATTTACTAGATCTTCTCGGGTCCATGTTCTAGTACCTGTTTTATAACTTGGGGGAGGGAGTGGGAGAGTCATCCTTAAATTACCATGTTTATCTATTGACTTACACTGGACTAACCATTTCAGTGTATTTTCATAAGTAGTATTACCAGCTGCCTGCTTCAGTGTTCCTTTGTCCTGGTGTACCACACCCTCTCCCTTTTACATACCTGTCATTTACTTGGTGCTAAAGTAAACACTTGGGCCCCCACAACAATCACACCTTCTCACAAAATCAGTAGGCCACTGTAACCGTAAATAAATATAATTTTACTTTCATAATATTGACTGAAATGATATGTACTGGTTTTGTTTCCAAATATTAACTTGGTTGGAAGTTATTTGTAGACTTTTGATTTTTACTCCTGCTTTTGCTTGAAAACCAACCTGGACTCCCTCCCCTTAGCGTCAGCAAAATGCTCTGAAGTACGTGACGGAAGAGTGGTGCCAAATCGAGTACGAACTGTTGCGGGAGCGAGGGTTGTGGGGTCCCCCCATCGGCTCCCATCTAGACAAATGGATGTTGGAGATGACAGAAGGGCCCTGCAGAATGAGGAAAAAAATGGTGCGAAATGATATGTTTTATAACCATTACCCTTATGTGCCAGAAACGGAGCAAGAGACAAATGTAGCGGTGAGTATGCAGAATTGAGTGTTTCTAATGACTCTTTCAAGTTTCTCTTCTTCTTGGCAGGCATCAATTAAGGTCAATTACCTAAAATATCTAATTTAGGAAATTCACTAAGCCATATTCAATTCATCATGCAGGGTGGTTGGTGGTGGTGGTGGAATGCAGCAGGGAGACATGGAGCTAAGGGGTTTAGCTTCCAGGCTCTGGAGCCGGACTGGCAGGATTTAAACCTTGGCTCTGCCCCTTTACTAAGCTGGGTGACCGAGGACAGGCCATTGGGTCATCTTAGGTTCCTGTTTCCTGATGCCTAACGTGGAGAAAAAGAACAGTTCCATCTCAAAAGCTGTTAGGGTTAGGTTAACATTAGTGAAGCACTTAGTGCTTATTTTGTGCAAGACAGTATTCTGAGTGACTGTTAAGCAAATAAATATTGGCATAAGCAATATTCTTTGAAGAAACACAGAAGAGGCCTAAAGAATAATAGCCTGAATATGTAGATCTTTCTGTGTATGTTAAGAAACTTCATCACTGATTCCACCACAGGTTTAAAACACAGCATTTGCACATGACTAGAAAAATTTTGTCTAAGCAGTTGATGGTCCAGGAATCATGTTTTTAAGTTTAGGAAAATATATTCTCCCAATGAAGCCACTAAAAGTTTAAAAGAGAAAGCACAAGAGTATCTACTGAATTTAATTCTGAAAATCCTTGTAACATTTCTTTTTTTTTTTTTTTTTAAGATTGTATTTATTTATTTGAGAGAGAGTGAGAAACAGCATGAGAGCGGAGAGGGTCAGAGGGCAAAGCAGGCTCCCTGCTGAGCCAGGAGCTCGATGTGGGATGTGGGACTTGATCCCAGGACTCCTGGATTATGACCCGAGCTGAAGGCCGTCGGTTAACCAACTGAGCCACCCAGGCGCCCCTCCTTACAACATTTCTAAATAGTAATTCAACTTTTCAGTGTCCAGTAATAATCCTTTGCCTCCAAAATGGAGAGTACTTTTGTCCTTAGAAAACTCGTGTTTGTCATAGAATCACAGCTTTGGGAGTTGAGAGGGGGTCTCACTGATCATCTCATCCAGCCTCCTAACACTCTCATTTTAATGTTTAATCAGTTACAGAGACATTATCAACGAAGCATCTACCTGTTTTTGTACCTTGTCTTTGAAATGCATCTGTATTTCATACTTACAGCACATCTCAGTTCGGACTGGCCACATTTCACATGGGCAGCAGCTGCTGGAATGGACCGGGGCAGCTCTACAGAGTCCCTGAGTTTTAGACCACTGTTTTGTGACTTCTTAAAAATCTACACTCCTTTTTGATAAACAAAGTTCTTATGTCTTCCTTTAATATCATTTAAATTTTTTGAGGTATCATTTAAAGTTTTTTAAAAATTAGTATTGTAACTTTTAAAAAATACAGCCCGGTAAAGCATATTGTAAGATTCTCCCCCTTGCCAAGCATCTGACTGCACTATGCTTCATTAAGACAGAAAGGTGACTATCTCTCCAGGGAACATATCCCACGCTTTGTGTCACTTTAGTGTTTAGCTGCCTCTAAAATAAATCTAGTATAAACTCCTGTACCCAGTTAGAAACCGAGATCACTACAAAGAATCAGCCACTGAAGAACATTTCGGTTTGTTCTTCTTGGATGTTTGGATAATAGGATTTTAGAATCTGTGAGGTCATAAAGTCAAACACTTGCCCAGTGTAGAAGTTTTATTATATTTTATTTAAAAACTTTATTTCAAACCCTTCATGGGTTTGAAATACTTTCACATTCTTGACTTTATATTTGATTCTGTCACCACCTGAAGAAACTTAAGATTTACAAAAGAGGCTTGGAACATGGGTCTTCTAATACATGGTTTGGATTCTATGATGTGAGGGCACTTTGCATTGTTCCTGTGTCTCTCTTTTTTCTGCCAAAACCCTGGCTCCATTTATTTTGTGGTCAGCGATTTCACTTCTGTCCTGATCCTTTTTAGAGTATAGGTCTTAGAGCTGCTAATATATAGTTATTTAAGATTTTTCAAGATAGCTTCCTAAAGTTCACTTTTCTCAAAGTTATTCCATTCTGTCAAGAATGTCGTAGTTGGTACAGCTGTAACTTAAAGCACCATAATTTCTAGTACTACTGCACTATGGAAAAAAAAAATTAATCCACCCATACTTTGCAGCCTTTATTAGAACCTACTTTTGTCCAAGCAAACCAGTAATACAGTTTCTAATTCTTAACCTTTTTTCCCCAAATAAATACTTCAAGCCTGTAACAATTTGATAAAATATTTCTTATTGAGTCAACAATCATATAAATTGAATCCATTCAACAATACTAAAACATAAGATAAATATATATGCTCTCCTATATATGTGACCAACTCACTATTTTTATTTAACTGAGGCATATGCTTTTGAGTTTTTTTTAACTGAGGCATATTTTTTACTTACATAACCATAATATTTTTATATTGTTTATTCCTTTCCTTCTTTATAACAGTGCCATTCACTTTATAAAGGTATATTTAAACTATTGTATCAGATAAAAACAAAATAACCTATTCGGGGTTCACACTTACAACCTTAGTATTATTAGCATTTTACGTAAGCAAAAGCGTTCACCAGCCTGAAAAGTCTAAACAGACAGTCTCAGAAATAAGTATGTACCATATGGAACTTATTTTTTAACCAGATGGGTTACATATTGGGAAATACAAGGCAGTCAAGAAATGCTGGAGATACATTAACAAAAAAGGAAAGAGCGGGTGGGAAGGGGCGACAGTTACAGAATGTGGAATTTATGTGGCTTAGTTTATGCACGAGTCAAGGTTAATCTGCTATGATGAAATTTTCTGAATGACTATTTTGGTCTTGCCAGTTCAAAATCCTTGTAAATTTGAAACGCCATTAAGTGTCCACTTTTATTTTATGGAGTATGCAGTCTGGCAATGTTGACAGCAAAGAAAATTCCCAAAAGAAGAAGCAACTGCTATCCTACTGACTTATATCATGAAATCAAAGAAGAGCCAGATACAAAGCGCAATGAGTGCAATACTAATACTATTTTCCCAATTTTACAAATGAGGAATCAAAACCTAGAGAAAGGTCTAGTTGCAGCTCCTAAGTAGTAAAGTACAATATAATGAGTATATAGGATGACAGTTCCTTAGCAGTTGAGTCGTTTTTGAAAAAGAGGTTCCAACCTCTGATGGTTTTGTGACCTTATTGGTGGACGGTGAATTTCTTCCAGACAGAAACAATGTACTAGGTTTTGTCTCTCTAATGCTAACAGACTATCAAGAACTTAATAAATGTTGAATGAATGGACTACCAGCACTCTTTCTTCTGAAATTATAGACTTTTTCCATTGCTTTCCCATTCAGCATTCTGTAGAATTTTCCTAATTCTGAAATTTTTCCACTAAAAAGTGCTGGAGCCAAATTACAAACTTTGGGCCGATAGTTTATATAACTTGGCAGAGGGCTCTACAAGGAAAAAGGTGTAAACTTACGAATATGAAATTACTTGAGCGCCTCTTTCCAAGGTTTTGAAAGGATCCCATGGGAAGTGAGGGCTGTTGAAGTTTAAGCTTTATTAACTTTATAGAAAATCCACCTCTGCCCCGAACAAGATTCCAGATTACCTCCCAGAGTTAGAGATCAATCACTTTTTCCATTTCTGTTCCCATAAATGTGTTGCCTTCCTTGCCTGCGTGTTTATGAAATAAAGTCAGTACTTTTTGCAATGTAAGAGGTATATGCCAACCTAAAAATTGCTTTGGAAGCCTCTTCTTGCTAGGTAAAGCAGGCTTTATCTGAGCAAGGGCAATTGACTAATCTTTTGGCTTTGTAAGAATAATTACTGTTCCTAAGTGGCATTGAAATTTTTAGTTCTTTTGCTTAAGCTGAAAGAATACAGTGATGATTAAGTTATTTTCTTGTTTTAAAAATCTTCGATGTGTTAGAATCAAGTGATTTTTTTTTTCTCTAGTCATTAATGTTTTATTTCTTAAACCTTGATACTGTTACACACTGTATACAGGATATCTTACCTATTCTAAGTTTTGAACTGTTTCTTGATTTTTAAATTAGATGTTTGTTTATAGAATATAGAATATATCTTTAGAGTCTCATTTGCCTCAGACTTAAAAGCTTTGACAGTTTATCTACTAAAATTATTTTAATAAAAGCAGGAGTAATAATTTTTGTCATGAGAAAAGTTAGGTACATGTGGAAACTTATCTATTCTCACATGAAAATAATTCCTCTTTGCACAGTGACTTTCCCTGTAGGGTAATTTCCATAACTAAAACAACTATGCTAAATTGCACTGTAATTCCATATTTTAAGTGGTAATGTCAGTTGTAGATATTGTTAAGATATGACCCTGGGGTATGATGAAAATACAAAATCCAGTGGCTCTTAAGCAATTGTCTCATTATTCTGAATCCTACGGAAGGAGAATGAGATTCCATATTTTGCCATTAAAAAAAAATCACAGATAACCAGGTTTTGATTTTGTGATCCCCTTATTTTCATGAATTTATTTTCATGGAATAATAATCTCAGACATTTATTATTGTTTGCAGATACCATTGGGGTGAAAACCCCACTATCTACCTTTTAATTTAGGGCTGCTTGGGACAGAGAGGTAATTGACTTACTTGAAGGTTCCTTTTCTAATGAAGGGAGTCTCCTGTGGCTCCCTCCACAGATATTTTTTATGTAATCTATAGATGTCATAGGACTCAAAGAAACTAAACAACTCATTCAGGAAATTCCATTGCCAGCATTATAGAAAATTTTGAAGAAAAATGACTAGAGAATTATTTTCTAGAAATTCTGACTTTGAAAATTTAAGATTTCTGTGTAAACATAATTACAATAATTAGTTATAAAATTTTAAGTAAAAGAGAGCTATGATAATACTGAAATTATTGGTACAGTGTATCTCTTTACTATGGGTTGAATGCTGTGCCTTGGAATAAAATAAGAGCCTCAGTCAGTGGATCAATGGTAAATATGTATTAAACCAGCACTGTACTGTATGCTGCAGAGAAAATAAAGAGTATGCATGTCAGACCCTGCCCACATTCTAGTTGGCGGTAAATAGTGGACATTAAAGTTGCATTTGACAGTAGTAATGGGTCCATTTTGCTATACTGGTCTATCACACATCCAGCAATCTATCTTGGGGTTTTTTTTAATGAATTTCAGAGAAAGTTGCAGAATCAGTACCCTTCACTCCTTCACACTTCCACATGCATATTATTAATTAGAGTTGATTTTTTGTTTATAATTCTTTTTTTGTTGACATAAATTTTACATACATTGAAATATACACATCTTAAGTGTACCATCGTGTGTTCACATATTTGTATTTTGTACTTGTATAGCCAAAACCCCTATTTTAAAAGATTATTCTTCATCGCAAGGTATGTTTTTAAAAGTTTGCTTTTAAAGAGAAATGTTTATTAAAACCATGTGAAGTATTTGAAAGTATGCCTAGTAGTCCAGTGTTTGTTTTGCTTAGGGAGAAAACATTTGTGAAATCATTTTGCCAATGCATATTTACTGTGGGGAAAAGTACTAGATGTCATCTCCAGATAAAACTGTGAAAAGGAAGAAAAATTGGAAGTAGTATCATTGTCTGTATGTAGCTATCTGTGTATGTTTACGTGAGCCACACATGACAGCTTAACAGAAGTTGCCCTCTTGTTAACTGAGATTTTATTCTAAGAATAAAATATGAAGCAACCACCTAATATTTTTTAAAGTACTTTTTACAAAAACTTTTGGTCTGGAGGCTGATGACCCAGCCGCCCTTGTGCTTTCAGCCTTTCTGGGGTTGTCGCTATGAAAGTAATAAAATAGGGCATTGGGCTTTTATGGGAGGATGTTTTTTCACTAATAAGCACCCCTTGATTTCTGTGGTATGGGGTATTGGAGATCAGGGTGTAAACCAGTTGCTCCTGTTACAAAACAGATGTAGGAATAAGCACAGTGAAAGGTAGGTGGAAGGTAACAGCTAGCATTAGATTCTATTATCCTGTTTTCAGTTTTTTCCTTTTGAAGCCGTATAGAGTTGCCTGTCAATCATCCATGACACTGGCCACCTGGGCTGAAGTTTTGTCTGAGATTTTTAAGTTAGTCCTGTTCAATAGCCTTGAGAGTTCTAGTGTAGTTTCTACTTTAAAGCTACTTTTGGTAATTAGAAAAAATAATTACAAGTTGCTAAGTGATTATTTCAAACAACTTAGGATATCATAATAATTTTCTTTGAGTGTGTGCATCTTCCATATTTCATACAATCCTCATGAAAATTTTATTTTTGTGGTGTTCTTTATGTTGTTTTTTTCTGATGTATCTATACTTAATACCCTGTTTTCAGTCTGAGGTCCCAAGTAAACAGCCCGAGACACCTGATGATATCATTCCTCAAAAGGTAAAACACAAATTACCATAAGAGAATGCAAAGTACTTGCAGTTTTCTTTGTTTCTTTTTTGGTTTTTTTAGTGCATGGTAGGCTAGACTAACGTAAAAGGTTGACTTTCAATTTGTTCTCCCTCTCAGTTCCTTAGAGTTGAAAAGTCGGTGTCATCCGTGCTGAGAGATGTTCTAGTCTTTCTTGGCTTTGTTCTAATTAGCTCTCTAGGGCCTGTGTGCTGCTCACTAACAGGCTGAGTATTCACTGCTCTCACTGTAAAATGTATATTGCTTCACGTGTAAACTAACAAGTTCTGACGCATGTTAGTAATGGGCAGCCTGACACCTTCAACTTTTTTTTTTATTTGTTCATTTAATTCTTCCAGATACTAAACTGTGGGTATCTTGAGAATGCAAGGAGTATCCTCTTTTAAAAATTATTTTTTCAGTCAGAAGGAACAATGAAAACTAAGGTTATACATAGATCAATTTTTAAAATACAATTTTAACTTATTTTAATTAGTTTAAAAATTTACAATTGTTTTCTTTTTCCAGAAAGATTCAGTACATAATTCAGTTAAAAAAAAGTAAAAAAGGTAGTTCTTTAGAATGCAGAAATATACCTCAAAATATTTAGGGAAAAAACATAGTTCCAAGTTGAAGTCAGTAACCAAGTAGATGTTTCACATCTATTAATTCATTGTCTTGCCCATCACTAACTATGCTTTCATCATTTTAAAAATGAACAATTTTGAGTTGAAGATAATTGTTATACCTAACATCTAAGAATTGGTATAGTACAAAGTTTACTACCTTTCTTTCATTTAAAAAACACTGCAATATTCTTATTAGTTTGCTCATCAGATTGGTCCTTCCATCATTGCAGTATCATTTTACCTCATTTTAATACTTTCCTATGTTATATATTTCAGTTTCCATTTATTGCGTATCATTCCTCAGTTAGCTTGCAGCTCTCTTGATTCCCTGACTCTGGGCCTGAATTTAAAAGAAGGGTAGTGTGACTTCAGTTAGGTAGCTTTTTATCTCAAAATAGGTTCAATATTTCAGTCTAAATATTCCAACCAATTGGACACTTGTTTTCCACTTGAGTTGGAAATTATTTGTTTAAAAAGGTCTTGCTTGAAATAAGCATTATTTTGGATAATGCATATTGACTACTTGATTTGGAGAGTAGGCCAACAGAGTATTTTTAATTAGCTATTTTTATAAATGGGAAAGTGAAATAATGTTTAAAAAGTGAAGGGTTTTTTTTTTTAATTTATTTATTTTAGAGAAAGAACATGCATGTGAGCAGGGAGCGTGGCAGAGGAAAAGGGAGAGGGAGAGAATCTCAAGCAGACTCCCTGCTGAGCATGGAGCCCAACGCAGGACTCAGTCTCTAGACCCATGAGATCATGACCTGAGCCCAAATCAAGAGTTGGACGCTCACCCAACTGAGCCCCCCAGACACCCCTAAAAAGGGGAGGTTTTAAAGCATATTTCAAAGCCCATCTTTTTTTAAAATTGTTAATCCAAAGTCTGGGTCTAATTCTGATTGAGGAACCTGTATACATATTAAATTTTCCATATGGTTTTACAGTTTTGAGAGCATTTTAGACCTTATTTTTTTCATTATGTTATGGTTTTAAGAAAAAAGTTTAGGTTAGCTAGAGACTGTATTTTTAGGATAAATATTAACTCTGAAAAAGAAATGCTCTTGTATCATATGCCAAAATATCAAATCTTTTCTGATGTTTCTAGGTAATAAACTTCTTCAAGATGGACTTATATATGTTCTTAATATACTCATTTAGTTAATACATTTATGGAGCATATTATTTTACACAATAAACTACAAGGATGTTTTAGCAAATTGAAGATATCAGCTTGGAGGAGCAGGCCAAGCAGAGAGCGCCATCTGGCCTGAAGCTGGTTGATTCCATGTTGGGTTAGAACTCGTGGAAGGTTTGGGCCATTTCTGAAGTTTTAGTGAGAACTGGGAATATGGGGAAGAACAGTGCAGTTCTGAGTCTTTACCTCCAGGTATCTGAGGTAAGCATTGGCACAGAGGATTCCAACTGAATGGATGGGCTTTAGGCCTGACTACTTACTTTATGTGGGGTGGAAGCAAAGTTCCAGGCTCCACACAAACCAGACATCCTCTTGCAACTTGATGCTCTCCAACACTGGGTGTTCTCTTTACTGTTTAGGAAGGTTTTCTAATATGTCAGTGAGGCCATGTCATACTAATATGAAAATGTTATTTGACTAGAGATGATTTATTTCTATTTCACGAAGAAAAACTGCCAATACTGTTTTTTTATATGTATGTTTTAAAAATCGGTGCAATTTAAAAATAGAGAAACTTAACCCAAAAGTCTTTGGATTTACTGTGTTTAGATGCAGTCTGTTAAAAATCCCTTTAAAAAGGTAACACATAAAGAATACCTTTGATACCATACCTTCCTCCGGGAAGCTTATATTTTAATTCTTTAAAATAATTATCTGAATCCTTTTCTTCCGTTATTTCTTAGAAACCCGCTCGATACAGAAGAGCCATAAGTTATGACAGTAAAGAATACTACATGCGACTAGCCTCTGGCAATCCAGCCATTGTCCAAGATGCCATTGTAGAGAGTTCAGAAGGTGAAGCTGCTCAGCAAGAACCAGAGCATGGTGAAGACACTATTGCTAAAGTCAAAGGTCAGCCTTCCTCTTTGTTTGAAGTAAAAATCACTTTGGAGCATTTCTTGTATTTGAATTTTTATGAAAATAGGAGCTACTGTAAAGCATAGGGCCAACCATATGGATAAAAGTATCCATACATATTTTACAATTTCACTCTTTTTAAGATTGATTTCTGTATCAGAACTGGCTCATTCTGATACAATAACGAGACAGAGACTGGCTTGTTATTGCCTACAGATGGATGGAATGTGCTTTTTGGCTGATAATGTTTTTATTGCATTTGGCAGGATTATCAGTGACACCTGACATTTTAATTTAAGGCCCTGATAACTAAATAAATATTTTGTAAAATTAAAACAACTGAATGTGTTATTAGTGCATGTTAGACAACAGTTAAGAAATCATTTTCTTCCTATGAGCTAAGACAGATTATTCCACATCTGTGCTTTACGATCTTAGTAAAACATACATGAGATGATGAATTGGACTTTTTGATTCTGTACTTTTACATATGTGTGTGCCCTCTGCCCACTTCCTGCAGCTTCTCCATGGTGTGGATCCTAACAAACCCCACCCAGCCTCAAAGACACTGGTCAAATATCAAATTATCCTTCTCTGAAACCTTTTCCCACTCACCTGTCCACAGGTAGCATTTGCTCATATCATAACACTTTCAGTGATTTTTCACTGGTTTATGTTTTCTAAATTATAAGTTTCTGAGAGGCAGAGATCATTTTTCTTCTCACTTGATGTTTTGGCACATACCTAGCACAAAACGGGGATTTAGTCAATATTGAAAAGTAAATCTATTGTTTTTTTAACTCTTTTAAGCCTCTGATTCACAATAAATTCAAAAGTCCTTGGCATAGTCTATAAACAAAGCCTTGGTATATAGATTAAGAACTTTAAATTAAAAATCAGTTTCAGATCCCATCGATTAAAAAATTGATAGTATATGATGTCAACATGTCAACAAAACACACCATCAAAAATTGTGATCCATTTCTCTTATTATTATAATTTTCCTCTTCTCTCTCATGGTGACTGTGACTTATTAAGCATTTCCTAATTGATCTAACATTTCATAGACTCCTTGAAACTTTTAGTAGTTGAGAGGGTTTATAGTCTTCTAATTTTCTTGACATCGTACCAGCAAAGTTACAGAAGTAGGTCCAATGCTGTTACTTGAGTATAAGCTAAGGTATAACTCAGAGTTAGTCAGATGACTTGTGTTTGGGTCATTAGCACTTCACTTGTCTTGGCCCCGTTTTCCTAATCTCTACTGACCTAAACCCACAAATTGGTGTCACTACTATGCTATGCAAGGTGTTATGGTAGACATAGAATTAGACGTTTTGATTTATTAAAAATAATGCAACGGTAGGGGTGCCTGGCTGGCTCATTTGGTAAACATGTGACTCTTAATCCGGGGGTTGTGAGTTCAAGCCTCACATTAGGCATAGAGCTTACTTAAAAAAAAGACAATGCAACTGGGAGCTTTTCCCCCTTACAGATATTCTCAGCAGGACTTGATTTCTCTAGTTTATTTATTATACTCTTTCATATATGAAAAGAGGGTTCTTCTCAAGGCAAAGCAGAACCTCTGATAACTCATGCTCAAAGGATAAGGTTCTATGACTTAACGCTTTTCCAGAATTCTTAGAGCAACTATCACTGGTAGATGTAACTGAACTTTTTTTGGAACAAGTAGAGAATATTAATTAAATGTGGGGGTTAGAGTGTATTTTGAATGCTTCTCATACTTTGGCATCTCATCAATTGATTTTTGTCACCTCCTGTGATTATTCATAAAGTTATCAAAATGTAGACAGTAGAATGTTTCCTTAACCTGCAAGTTAAATGATCTGTCCCTGTATTTTAAGGAATTTTATTCTTTATGACATAAAGATTTGATCACCTTCATTCGTATATGAATGACCATACTGTTGCTTGTGACATAAGTCTTGAAATAGTCCTCAGGGGCCCTCTACATAGGGGAGATCTCTTATAATCATATTTATAACTTTCTGCCTTTAATTTTGTTTCTGATAGTGGCTGATCATTTATTTATGGTATCCCCTTAATGACACCTGTCTATAAGCAGTACTGTCCTTACCATTAATTATGCTAAGCTCTGTTTATCATCATCCTCTGACACTTATTTAGAATTTACTATTAAACATGATGCTGAGCATGAATAACTCATTAAGTCCTCCACAACCCCCTAAGATAAATAGTATTTTTGTCCCACTTTTATAGATGAGAAAACAAGTTCAGAGAGGCAGAGAATTGTCCAGGGTCACACAACTATTTAACTGTAGAGCCTCTGTCATTAACCACTGCACTGTGCTGCCTCCCTGTACCTTCCAGAGTTATCTCAATTTGGAAATGTGTAGGAGGGACCGCAGGAGCCCAAACTGCTTCCAAATGGTCCCTGCGAGGTCACCTGGCTCTCGTGGTTATGATCCTATAGGTCTGGTCAAGCCTCCTCTGAAACGGTCTCGGTCCGCACCTGACGGAGGAGATGAGGAAAGCCAGGAGCAGCTACAAGACCAGATTGCCGAAGGCAGCTCTATAGAGGAGGAGGAGAAAACAGATAATGCCACCCTCCTCCGCCTCCTGGAGGAAGGAGAAAAGGTACTGTGCTTCTAAAGTGTAAGGATTGCATTGAAGTAACTCGTTTGCGTTTTACGATAGGCTATTTACCTGGTGGCAGAAGATAAAATATTTTAGCCTCTGTAATGAAATACAGTGTGAATAGGAAGCAGCCTTTTGGATTCAGTACTCTACGTCTCCCTTTTCAGGATTTTCTGACCTGTCTGAACACACTAAACCGCCCAGAGTTTCATGAGATACAATATTAGCAGTTGATGCCTAGTTCACTCTATCTCTATACCCTTTATTAGACCGTTCTTCTGGCCATAATCATTCTCTATTTCAAACCCATGCACACAACCCATTCATTCATCTGCCCTTGTACTATTTTTCTACACCTCCATAGTTCATTAACCATCTATGAACAGCTTCAGCCCATCAGTACTGTCATCCTCAGCCTCGTATTTAAGCCCTGTTCTCCTTCACTCACAGAAGACTACCCTACCTTCCTGTTTCCCTCTGGACCTCCTACACCCTGCCAGCCTCTTGGGCTCACTGCACTGGCTCCGCCTTAGAAGCCAAGGCCCCTGCAGCACTGTGTGCCCCGCGGTTCGCTACATTCCTAACGCTCTTTCTTTTCTTTGCTTTACTCACTGTATTTTCTGCCAAAATGCATTTCTCTCCATCACTCGCATAATCTCCATCCTAGGAACTCCCACTGGATACAGTCTCATTTCTCGAGATCTCTTAAGTAAATAAAAGATAAATAGATGAAGGAAAGAATTAATTAATGTGTTGTATCACCTTTTTAAAAGGATGTTCTTTTGCCTCTCATACTGCGTCTTGATGTAACCCTTGAAATCTTACCCAGTAAGATATAGTCAGAAATTAGGGGTTAATTTCAAAAATTGTTTAAATATACAGCTTAATTAATCTTGAATGAAAATATTTTTAAAAATCATATAATTATAGGGTCCCTGGGTGGCTCAGTCGTTAAGTGTCTGCCTTCGGCTCAGGTCATGATCCCAGGGTCCTGGGAACGAGCCCTTCATCGGGCTCCCTGCTCAGCGGGGAGTCTGCTTCTCCCTCTCCCACTCCCCCCTGCTTGTGTTCCCTCTCTGGCTGTGTCTCTCTCTGTCAAATAAATAAATAAATAAATAAATAAAATAAATAAATAAAATAATCATATAATTAGAGAAGTACATTAGGTCTGAAGGAAGCACAAGGGAGGCTTCTGTAGTCTTGGGAATGTTCTGAATGCTGGCTATATCATATTTTTAGCATTTGAAAATTCCTCAAGCTATACACTTAGAAAAAACATTTTTGTGTTTGTATATTACACTACAATGGGATGATTTCTTAAAGTATCAGTGTTTTTCCTATAACATTCTACATTTTTATTATTCAAGTAGTTCAGATGTGATGAAAATTGACTACAATTGTGTATTTTACTATTTTCTAATGTCATTTTTTAAACTTTTAATCTCATGAGTACAGATTTTACTCTAACTGCTTTAAATTTGAATAGTGCAGGAAGTGTATTCAGACTGACATTTATTTGACATTTGTTTGGCTCTAGTTTAGTTGCTGATATTTTTTCCTTGACTCATGTTGAACTGAGCAAGCAAGAAATAATTTTTAGCAAGAAATAGTTTTTAAGGAAGAAAGAACTAAATCCTGCCTTTGGGAAAGAAAACAATACTTACATTGAGAGATTTAGCGACTCTTTCTTCCTATGAGGAAAATACAACTTCTGCCAAATTTGGCTTTTTACAATGGCACAGCAGTCTGCCAGGCAAGCAGGACCCCAGGTGGGGAGCAAAGAGGGACAAATGCCGCAGTCCCCGTCCAGGAACTGTTGTGGAAAAAGATGAAATTGAGCTGTGTGGAAGGGACGACAACCAACAGTTTCTTACGCGCTTATGTACATTATCTCAGTAACAATCACAACAAGCCAGTGTATATCTGAAAATCACAAACGAAGACACAGAGGCCCAGAAAAGTCAAGAAACTTGGCCAAATCTACAACTAAGTGACAGGATTGGGAATTCACTCAGGTTTGTTAGACTCAACAGACCTGTTTTCACTCTTGTCTCACAAAGGGCACAGTCCTAAGCTCCTTACATATACTCTTCAATTCTCTTTTTTTTTTCCTGCCAAGTTTATTGTATATGTCTCCTTCCTTATCTAACGTGTTCATCACTTCTAGAACCTAGTACACATGTCCCTGGCACACAGCGAGTAATCTGAATAGTGGGAGAAGTGGGTTGGATGGGTAGATGTATGGATGTGAGTAAAATGGTTGTCTCCTTTTACTGAACTCAACCACAAATCAGATGGTGGTTTTAGCTGATTCTTTTTTTAACATGCTTAAACTCAGGTTTCATAGGCTTAGCTCAGGGGATGCCATAACAGTCTGTACCTTGGTAAAACCCTGTTTGCCCATTAAATCCACATTTGAAAACATTTTGTTTCAGTTATCTCAAAAAAATTATCAGGGATTTTTTTTTGGTTAACTTTATTAATGAAAGTTTATGGTTTTCTTTATAGATTCAGCACATGTACCGCTGTGCTCGAGTCCAGGGCCTGGATACCAGCGAGGGGCTACTTCTTTTTGGTAAAGAGCATTTTTATGTGATTGATGGATTTACAATGACAGCAACCAGGGAAATAAGAGATATTGAAACCTTACCTCCAAAGTAAGTAAATAAACGAAGAGATGAAAAGTACAGCTATCTTGAGAATAGCTGTCTATTTACAGAGTTCTGTTTTAATCCAAAAATCGTGTTTGAAGTAATGTTATCTTTCAGTTTGTGTGTCATTAAATATTCACAAGGGTAATATGTTACTTCAAGGTAAGAAAACATTTGCCTTATTTATCAAAATGAAAATTAAATAAAATTTATTGTTATGCATTAGTAGCATCACACACCAAGTTCCTTATATTATAATCTGTGTATTTATAAACTTATTCAGAATTTGCAAATTGTTGTTTTTAAATTTTAGTACAGACACAGTTGTAGAGAAAATGCAGGTCACGACACAGTCCTCTAACAAATGTTCATGTCTTCTGGGTGCCCTCGAAACAGCGTGACTAAAGCACAGGCAGGAACTGAGTTTTATCTTCCTTTTCTTCTGCCAGTCCTTTGATGGGATGATAGTGGGGAACAGAAACCCAGAACATAGACAAAGCCAGAAGGAAGACAGAAAGCTTGAGGCTTAGGAAGTCAACATGCTCTTCTCTCTCTAACATTTTGAACACCTAACACTGTCGAATATAGACACGGTCTCTGCGGTCCATTCCTAGGAGAGGTTTCAAATACTTCCTGTCAGCAACAGTCGGGGCCACATTATGATGTCCATGGGCCCCTTGCTCCATATAAAAATATTAAAAATTATATTTTGTGATTGTGTTGCTTTAAAGATGAATATATGCATATTATACATTAAACCATTTTCTTCTTCCAAAAAGTTCAATTTTTTTCTTCTGATTTAAAAAAAAATTAAAACATTTTCTCAGGCCCCTAAAAGCACTGTACCTGCTGTGCCTGGTAGATAAGTTGGCCCTGATAGTGGGATATTTTAAATTATATTCATCAAACAGGGTTCTTTGTTTACTGAGTAGCTGATACATTTTTCTATTAAACACATTTTTTTTTAGAACTCAGTATTTTGTTATATTGTACCCTGCTCCTGTTCATATGTTGAAAATAACACCCTTTGTTGAACAATGAATTTATCTCTTGCTGTGTTTTTGTTTATCTTTTTTTCTCTTGGCTGCCTATAGTATGCATGAGCCAATTATCCCTAGAGGAGCCAGGCAAGGCCCCAGTCAACTCAAGAGAACATGCAGCATTTTTGCATATGAAGATATCAAGGAAGTACATAAAAGGAGGTATCTCCTGCAGGTGAGTTGATTTAGTAGTACTAAACACTTTGTCATCTTCCTTTTTTCAGAGGATATATTATTTTAAAACTCATACTTGCCACTTCATAGGATCCACACTGTCCCTTACAGTATTTCCTTAGATGATTTTATGATAGGCAAACTCATGTCACATGGGTGCACAACTCTGTATAATACATCTCTTTTTTTTTTAAGCACAACCTAAAACTTGGGTAATATCTTTATTGTCCATCTTTCCCTATAGCATCCAGATCAACATAATTGTCTTTTAACATAAAAATTGCATCTTCACTATAATTTTCCAATTATCGTTTTATAATTATCTTGCCATTATTCTGTTAAAGATTTTAGAAACAAAACTTAAGAGCACATTGGCTCTGTTTATTTTGTAATTTAATCTGCTGGGAATTCATGACTCTAAAAATGTTCTTTAAAAAGTTAACTTCCTCAACATTATAGATACTCATAGTGGAAAAGTTAATATATAACCTTGTTTGTGTTTTTCTTAATGTTTTTCTCTTTGATCATTTCAGCCTATTGCTGTGGAGGTTTTCTCTGGAGATGGACGGAATTATCTCCTTGCTTTTCAGAAAGGAATTAGAAATAAAGTCTATCAAAGGTATTGTTTATTAGGAGTACTTGATAATGCTATCATGGGAGGGGGTGGAAGTGAAACTAGTACCAGATAAGCTAGTTTTTTAAAAGTCTAGGATTTGAGATCAATGAATTAACTTCTTTGAAGAAAATGTTGGTTTCATTTTTGCCAACCTCTTGAAACGTGATTCTTCTAATTAGCTTTTAAAGTGATGCTATTCTGTTGTGAAATACCATTTATCTTTCTGGTCACTATAGTAGATGTCATCAGAAGCTACTTTTACCATTGAGTCCTGTGTCTTTAAATGTAAAAGAATGAGGAAACTGTAGCTTAAAAAAATAATACTTCAGGATCAAAATAGGCTTCTTTCCTATTTACCAAAAAAGAAGACAGTGCCATTCTTTGCATCGCATACATTGCATTGAATGCAGATGAATATTTAGCTGTTAATCACTCTTAGAAATTACATGAGACCTTCTCTGGCCTTGGAAGAGAGGTTGATATCTTCATCCTCAAAAAAGTAGCATAGCCAAATAAAGCAGTTAATCTAACCTAATCATATTGTACTTTTGGTAAGCTATATTTAAAATTTGCCTTGTAAAAGAAAAAGCAGTATGTATCATGGTGCTCGAAAATATTTCTTTTGAATGCGTGAATAATGAGACTTTTATGAACAGATCACAGATATGAGACACCTTCTCTTATTCTTTGAAGGGTGGTATAGATCCTAGCAAGCCCTCTACTAAGGGAAGTTTTATATTTCACGTTACTTCTGTGAGGAATGTCTGATGCCAAGCAACGTTGCTTATCATTGCGGTACAGTAATATTACCTGTGAGCACAAGGGGATGAGGGGGTTCTTCAGACAAGGTGCCTGGGGATGGTGATTGGTAATCCAGAACTCCTTTCACATGTGGGAAGAGCTGATAAAGTGACTGAAATTTTAGTTATCTGTCTTACTCCTAAAGGCGATGTTGTTTTCAACACGAGGAAACTATTTGCTCTTCATAATTAGCAGCTGTTACAAGGAGATGAGTTTGTCTTTCTCTGAGAAATGTCTGTGTATGTGCCAAGTTCAAGGTCCACGTCTATTCTGAGAATTTTCCTGTAACTCTCTTCCACATTTAAAATATTTATGTTGACATTGTGAGCAACTCTGAAAGAGATGTAGAAGTGTCACATAAAGTTACTTACCTTGGATGTATCTTCATTAGTTTAGTGTTGTCCCTGTTCTGTCATTGTTTAGCTATCATTGTTACATGCTGTCATGTGAATATTTGGCTGTTAATCACTCTTCAGGACTTGATTAAGTTGACTCAGTTTCTGTGCATCAGTGTTGCAGGGCTTTTTCTTCCAGTAATATGACAGCATATTTGAAATCCAGAATGATAGATTTTGCCGTGGCCCTTCATACTTGGCTTTGGAAGCCATCATCTGACCCTTTTTTATAACAGAGTATTCCAATTATTGTGTATTCCTTTTGCCTGCTGTTTACTGGATAGTGGAGGGGTAAATGCAATAGTCGAGTTCTGAATGAATCATCCTTTCTGAGGCTCCCATTAGGTCCTGACTTTGACTTCATTTCCAGTTTTATGCCGTTTTTAAATTTTGCAGGTTTTTGGCTGTCGTGCCATCTCTTACTGACAGTTCAGAGTCAGTGTCTGGGCAACGACCGAACACAAGTGTGGAGCAAGGGTAGGTTGTTTGCTTCTTGCATCATAGTTTAATAGTGAAATTAGGATGGTTTGCATCTGCACAGTATCATTTAATATTTTTAATGAGTGTTTTCCCCTCCTAGTGGTTGCACAAAATGTTTCAAATACTGAAAACTTAAAAGGAAAAAGACACGGTATGCATGACACTCCTGTCAGATCAGCACTCACAGTTTGGTGGATTTTCTGAAGTTTTTCAAGCAGCATATAGTCCCATTTGCATCATTGAGTTCATACTCTAAACACAGATTTTTATTCTTCTTCTATGCAGTGTTGTATGTAACTGTTTCCCCCTGCATTTAAAAAATTCTTCAGATGGGCGTCTGGGTGGCTCAGTCGTTAAGTGTCAGCCTTCGGCTCAGGATATGGTCCCAGGGCCCTGGGATTGAGCCCCGCATCAGGCTCCCTGCTTGGCGGGAAGCCTGCTTCTCCCTCTCCCACTCCCCCTGCTTGTGTTCCTGCTCTTGCTCTCTCTCTCCCTGTCAAATAAGTAAATAAAATCTTCAAAAAAAAAAAAAATTCTTCAGAAATATTACTTTTACTTACTACCTATTCATGATATGTATAAAGCATTCTCTTATTTTTGGATACTTCACATTTGTCAGGTTTCCTTGTTCTAATTACACAAGTGTGATTGCTCATTATTTTTTTAGGGTAAAATCTCCTTAGTGAAAAAAAGATATGAATTTTAAGGCTTTTGATAAACAAAACCAACTTGATTTCCATAAAAATTATACGTATCTATATTCCACCACTAGTGGATAAGTTTACTTATCTCAGTAGATGCTTGTCCGCTTTTTCTATTTATCTTTTCATTTTTACTGATTTTATGAGATGCTTTCTCAATTTTTAAATGTGCATTTCTTTTAGCAATCTTGAGCACTGTATATGTTTGTTAGCCACTTAAAATCCTCATTTGTGAATTATCCATAACTTCACCTATTTTTTTCCTGAGTTCTTTTTTGGTGGTGGTGGTGATGGTGGTTTGACTTTCTTTTTTAATTGAAATGTAACTGACATATAATCATAGTAGTTTCAGGTATACAACGTAATGATATGATATTTGTGTAATTGAGAAATGATCACCACAATAAGTCTACTTGACATCTCCTCTGAGTTCTTACTATCAATTTGTATGGGAGGTTTTATAATAATGTATTACTACTCCTTTGCTTGTTATATTTGTTGCAAATTGCCCAGTTTTCTCTTAATTTTTTTTTAAGATTTCATTTATTTATTTAACAGAGAGAGACACAGTGAGAGAGGGAACACAAGCAGGGGGAGTGGGAAAGAGAGAAGCAGGCAGGGAGCCCGATGCGGGGCTCAATCCCAGGACCCTGAGATCATGACCTGAACTGAAGGCAGATGCTTAACAACTGAGCCAACCAGACGCCCCTTAATTTTGTTTTTAACATTTAAATTTAAACTTTTGTTTTTATGTGCTCAAACCTAGCAGTGGTTCCTTTATGCTCATTTCACCTGCATTTAATCTTAGAAAGTCCTTCTGGATGATACAGCCATTTCAAGAATCCATTTATAGTCACTCAGGAACTGGTAGCCATTTATAATTCATTGGAAATGAAGCAATGCTTTTGGGCTACAAATGATTGCAACATGCAAGAAAGTCACTTAAAACTTCACTAGGGATTCTGTCATTTGTAAATAAAATTTGATTCTAGTCTGTGCATCTAACTATACTAAATGTGTGTATTTCTCTTTTAAATTGTTGCTTTACTTTTTTTTTTAGCTGAGGTTTAGCAAATACAAATGCTAAATATGTGCTTTTGTTAACTTCAGAACATGTTCTGCTCCTAATCATTTGTGTTGTTGTTAAGATAAATAACAGGAAATAAAAGGTCCCCTTACAGCACATTGAGCCTTTTTTTTCTACTTGTAATTAAGTTTGCCAGTATTTTCACCTGCTTAAATAATCTTCAACTTTTTATTTCATCGTTCTTGCTACTTTCTGTGCTGAGTTGGCAATTCTTTACTTAAAGATCTGTTAAAAGCTCGAAGGCAAGAAGCAGAAATTCATTTCCACTTAATCTTTTCAGTTGTTCCCTTTCTTATAAAGTTGAGGAGTCGACATAGCTCTTTTTATAGGGAGAGTTCCTGTACATTCAGTTTGCGTGATGGGAAGAACTTACCTAGAAATGGAAAGTGTTACCTGTACTATTGAGCCAGAAATGTTTAAGAACTAAGGTTTACAGATCTGTTGATTTCCTTTCAGACAGTAAAATACATAGTTCAGTGCTTTCCTGTGGGTTCAGTGACCAAGTCACAATCTTCAAATCATTAATTACTAATACTATAAAGCAGTTAAAGCTAAAGGAGGGTTTGATAGCATTCTAGGAACATCTAATATCTGAAAAAGTTCATAATTTCAAATGACCTGAACAGCAATGACTTTCCTCTCATAAAATATTCATACTTTTATTCGCTCTCCAACATCTCTTTTAGGAAATGTGCTATGTATACTATTTCAGTTATTCCAATTTAATGTCTTTGAATTTGTTTCTGTATAGATCATTGTAAAAGGTAGACAGTTGGACTAGATCATTGTTTTTCAAACTCTTGCTATAACCCATAGTAAAAAATAGACTTTATAGTGCATCCCAGGACCCACAAACTGAGTTACAAATACTAACACAGAAGTGACTGAGAATACTTTCCCTTACTGTACGTGATGCCTTTCAGTGTTCTCTGTTTTCTTCAGTTTAGTTCCATGTCATTTCATATTTCAAAATGTTGATTACACTAAACTGACTTCGTGACCCATTTATAATAGGTCTTCCATAGTTTGAAAAATTCCTGGACCAGATGATTTAAATTTTCAACTTGATTATTACTCAGATTTAAAATTATATCACCTAAAATTTAATTATTTCTTGTTTTTAGATCTGGGTTGCTTAGCACTTTGGTTGGAGAGAAGTCTGTGACTCAAAGATGGGAGGTAGGCTTAATGAACATATAAGCTTCATTCATAATTTGTAGTTAAATGGTATAAGTCATACAGTTAAAAGCACTCCAACAATCCATAAAATACATACATTAAAAAAAACTTTGTTTTTTGTTCTTTTTGGGAAAAACAAGTGTTTTATTGTTATGAAATCTGCAAGAAAGAAACTTTTACGTCATTTTGCATTTAAAAATTTTTTAAAGTGAACACAATAGAAATAATGGTCCTGAAATGAATCTTTATCTTTTCCAAGAGAGGTGAAATCAGCAACTTCCAGTATTTGATGCACTTGAACACTTTGGCTGGCAGATCGTATAATGATCTCATGCAGTATCCTGTCTTCCCCTGGATCCTTGCAGATTACGACTCAGAGGTAAATCTCAAATCATTTTGTGTAAGTGGAACACATTTGCAAAAGTAATTAAGAGGTACTTAACTTGCTCCAATGTTTAACTTGCTTTATAATTTATAATTTAATTGATAATATAATTTATAATTTTTATAATTTCAAGTCCTCAACCGGCACTTATTACAAGAAGATGAGAAGAGTTTTAGCTTGGACTTGTACAAAGTTTAAGTCATTGACCAATTTTTTAGCTATTTATTCATAATATCTATTTGGTTTTCTTAAGTGCTAGTTAATTTGTATCCCCTGCTGGGTGTCGCCTCTATCCTCTGCACTGCAGCCAGTTTCAGAAACACTAACATAATTGAGTCATCACTGTTTAAAATTATTCAGTGAATGGTCATCACAATTTGGAGAGAATTTAGAAACCTCAGCACAGTACCCTTCACAAAGTAGCTCCTACATGTATATCCCTTGAGCGCAAAGACAATCCCATATCTCTAAATTCCCAAACAATAGAATGGTGCTTGGTACTTAGCACACAATTTAATTTTTGTTGAATTAACCAAAAAAGTATTAATGAGGGATTTTGTATATAGATTTTGAGCAGACAAATGTACTGACTTGACTTATATTCATGGATGTGGATTCCTTTAAAGTACAAGTTTGGCTGTCGTGATGCCCTTTAAAAGGACACATTAAATATCCCCCTGGTACATATTTCAGATTTTTACTTTGAAAACCCCAGGTGGTAAATTTGGTTCTCTTTTAATTAATTAAATTTGGTTCTCTATATGAATTAGGTCAGTTAGAAATGAACTTTTAAAATAATCCGTGGTAGATAGACTGAAAGATTCCATCTCACTTGGAAGTCACGTGGTCTGGTATGATGTCTTTCAGAGGTGAATGAGTTACCAAGTGCTCTAGTTCATTTCACTTCCTGATCACCTCTCAGAAGAGAACACTCAGAAGTGAAGTTGGGGTGAAATGGGGGAGGAGAGGAAGAGAAAAGAAAGGAGATTTGGTGCTCCAGTTACGTGGGTAATGGAGGATAAAGATGAATTCCAGGCTTTTGTGTCGAGTCCCCTGCTGTGTCCTCGCCAAGACAGGGAAGGATTTTCTCTTATTCCTCATCTCCAGCCTGGATCCTGAGTGTCTTCTGTGAATACTTAATTCAACCAAACTGGTTGTCTTCAGACTGAACCAGTTAACAAACTGCCATGTCCCTATCTGTAAAATATGGATAACCAGTAGGTACATAGCATTGTTGTGGAGCCCTGTTCTGCCAGTGTGACAGACATTTATAAATAATCATCTGCTATAACCACTGTACCTATGTTGGCGAGAATGAGAGGTGTATAGTAATTTGGAATTGGATTTCATTTTGTATTTTAGGAGGTAGATCTTACTAATCCCAAGACATTTAGAAACCTGGCTAAGCCAATGGGAGCACAGACAGATGAACGATTAGCTCAATATAAGAAGCGGTATAAAGACTGGGAAGATCCTAATGGTAAGTAACTTGTCTTGTCATTGGACTTCGTACTCAGTTTCAAACATAAGCCATTATTTTAGTGGTCTGACATCCCTGTATCTTTCCCCAAATTGCTTATGTATTATTACATCTGTATAAGTTATATATTCACACATATATACAACTATCAGATTTTGCATGCCAACTGATGGCCATGCTTAGAAGGCATGTTTTAGATGGCTTATCAGGTACTGGCAGAAAACTAAGTGTCTGTTTTGTGTAGGTCAGAAATTTCCCATTAGATAACCTGCCTTTGTCTCTAATCATATTTAAGCCAGGAACTACGGTTTCCTTAATTAAACTTTTTATTTTATTGAGGCACTTTTTGGAATCCTTTTGCTTTAAAAATAATAATAGTATAATAATAGATAACCTAAAACTACACTTATTCTTTATTATGTTTAATGTTTTGTTTTGTTTTAAAAGACTTATTTGGGAGAGAACACGTGTGCATGCATGCACATGCGTGTGCGAGCTGGGGAGAGGCAGAGAAGGGGAGAGAATCTTAAATAGACTCTGCACTGAACACAGAGCCCGATGTAGGGCTCAATCTCCCAACTATGAGATCACAACCTGAGCCGAAACCAAGAGTCGGGTGCTTAACCAACTTCACCACCTAGGCGCCCCTGTTATGTTTAATGTTTATCATGTGTTGCCCCCCACCTCAGCAAATGGGTGAAACAAAGGAAAAAAAAAAAAAAAGAAAAACTGAGCCTAAGCCCAACAGTATTCCCTGTGTGGACCCTTCTTTTCCTGCCAAGGAGAGTATGTAATAACTATTGCATAATATTCATAGACAATAGTTTATAGAAATAGATCATTGCAAAGCCAGAACCTCATAAAAAGGAGCTGCAAGTCAATATCCTGCTTTAGTGGAAGGTGGTTTGCTATTAAGGCTTATCTATTACAGTAAACCTCAAACCATGGATTGCTAGATGGGCTAAGTTTGTGGGGAAAGGCACTGAGTTATACTCAGTGTGGATTACTGCCAGATATGTAAGTGAGGGGTAGTGGTGCCATAATGTTCTCATGCTACAAACACCAATACCGGTTGTGTTTAGTGTTACAGTTATCACATGTGTTAGCATTTTCAAGCCTATCAGTACCAGTTTTATTTTTCACATTTACTCTTTTGTTTTCAATTATGCTTTAATTTTTTTGAACAGGAGAAACTCCAGCCTACCATTATGGGACCCACTATTCATCTGCAATGATTGTGGCTTCGTACCTAGTAAGGATGGAGCCTTTCACACAGATATTCTTAAGGCTGCAGGTAAAATTCTAAATTTAGTATTTTTCTATTTTATTCATTCTTTCTATTTAAAATTGTTGCTCTTTAAAAAAAAAAAAATGATGTTATCTTGCCTTACAAGAAGCCCTGGGAAGTTTTAGTCACAAAAAATAGTCAAACATAATTCAAGTGGAATTTCACTGGATCAAAATTGATGAGTAAACTAGAATTTGTTTATACTAAACAAGAGCCAGGGTCCTTTAGTCAAAGAAGCAAGTACCATGTGCTTTCCAACGAGGTATATATGGAATTCAGCCTTAACTAAGGTTTAAATTAGCAACAAATATTTTAAAAAGAGTGATACAGTCTAGCTCATTTGCTATCTTCTTCATTATAATTGCTTTTCTCCACATTCTCTTTCATTTATTCAGCAAATATTTACGGAATACCTATTATGTACCAGGCACTGTTCTAAGTACATGGAAGATATCCATGAATAAAGACAAAAGTCCTGCTTTGTAGCGCTTATATATCTTAGTTGAGGGAAACAGACAAGAATAATAAATAATACATCTTAAAGTGTTTTAGAATATAATACATGCTGTCAGAAAGTAGAGCTCAGGGAAGGGAGGCTGGGACGTGCAGGGGAGTGGGAGGTAGAGGAGGGTGCAGTACAGTTTCACGTAGAGTGGAAAAGGTGGCATGTGAGCAAAAACTTGAAGGAAGTGAGGCAGTTACTCATGCGGATAATCTGGAGAAAGTGTGTTCCAGGCAGAGGGAACAGTCCATGCGAAGGCCCCAAGTCAAGCATGTGCCCGAGATGTTTTAGGAAGAGTAAGGAGGCCACTGTGTCTGGAGCAGAGTAAGTGGAGGGGAACTTCACAGAGGATGACATCAAAGAGGTAACGGGCCAGATTGTGGCAGGTTTAGCGGGGCATTGTATGGACTTTGGCATCTTCCTGCAGGGAGCTTCAGCATAAAAACAGATATACTGTGTCCACTGAAAACACAGCAATAGGGAGTTTGACTGAGGAAGGTGTGTTATATCCTTGAGGCTGTGTAAGAAATCCCTTTTCTATTTGAATTCATTACATCTGTAACTTTTTGATCACTTTCTTAGTTTTTCACCTAATTCTTAGCAGTGTGAGAACTTGAATGTCATGTTAATTTATAAAATCAGTCAAGCATATATATAACTTGAATATTTCCAACTGTAGATGGCAACATTAGAATTATGGTTTTTTGTTTGTTTTAGGCGAGCATCATGAGACTATGGAAGAATTCATATTTCCTTATATTCTTGTCCTCTCGCTAAAAACCAGTTTTTTAATGACTTTTAAAAGTCTTTGTATTTGGATTTCACTTTGATTACAAAATACATGCATTAAGCGCTCTTTGTCAGAAATACCCCCAAAAGAATTTTCTTTTTGTGATTATTTAAGATTTTGTGTGTTTGACGTAGGATGGTGGGAAATGGAATTGTCACCAAATGTATGTATTTGGGTTTTTCGAGCCTGTGAGCTTGACAGAAGCCGTGAGGTGGGGATGGCGCTCTAACAGGGCGGTGCCTTCTCCTTCTGCCCACAGGGAGGCCACTTCGACCTGGCTGACCGGATGTTCCACAGTGTACGTGAGGCCTGGTATTCAGCATCAAAGCACAACATGGCAGATGTAAAAGAACTTATCCCCGAATTTTTTTACTTACCAGAATTCCTGTTCAATTCCAACAACTTTGATCTAGGTATGTACAGCTGTGGCGCTGTCTTAGGAACATTAACCTGGAAAGGACCAATAGAAATGTCACTTTCCTGAATATTGTCTGCAGTACATACTGACAAGGAAAGACTTCATTGTGGTTTGAGCAGCTGTTATTTACTATAATTGGGTGTGTGGGAGTAAATATAAAAAGAAAAATAGATTTATGCCCCAAATAGCTGTTTCAAATGTGGAGTCTTGGAAAAATTTTAAAATTGACACAGATTGCATCTAATGGTCAGAATATTGTGATTTCAGTAAAAACAAAGGGGAGGTGAAAATGTATTTAAAAATCATTACAGTTCAAATTAATAGCCAAAAATGATATATCCACATTTTTCACGTATTGGGTTTTTTTTTGAAGATTTTTTGTTTATTCATTTGAGAGAGAGAGAGAGAGACAGAAAGGGAGAAGCAGACTCCCCATTGAGCTGGGAGCCCGATGTGGGGCCCAATCCCAGGAACTGGAGATCTCGACCTGAGCTGAAGGCAGACGCTTAACCATCTGAGCCACCCAGGCGCCCCTCATGTATTGCCTGAGGCATTCTCAGGTTGCATGCTAATATGTTCTAAAATTAGAATTTTAGAATAAGTTAATTCCTCTTCTTTATCCTGTTAGGGTAGTATTATCTAGAAAAACAGAAACAAATCAATAGTCCTAAAAAGGAGAGAAATTTCATCAGTACTCTGCTCTCTTTGTATAATTCAGCAGTTACAGGAAATAGATTTGATTTTGGCTCCAGTTTCTCAGAACATAGTTTGCTGATCTAGGTTTCTATTTCTTTTAAAACATATCAGAATTTCATTGTTTCCACTTCAGAATGTTCCTGCCAGGTTTTGTCCTATTTTCATATATTTTTCATACCTCATAGCGTATTGAAGAGTTCAATGTCTAAATCATTACTATCTTAAAGTTTTGTTAACAGAAAATTTAGGGAAATGTTCATATCCGATACATCTAAGTGTTTTTTCTTTTTAAAAATAGTTTTTGTTAATTGTCCACTGGCAGTTCTAACCTCATAAAATTATAGCTCCAAGTCTAATGGCAAAGATAATAAGACTCTCTTAATAGCCCCAGCAAAAGACCTGTAAGTGAGTCTCCTTACCTGTGATCAGGCCTGGAGCTCACCTTTGAGCAACTAAAACCACCAAGTTCTGGGCCTTGGAGTTGTAGGGGAAATGGCTCCTTAAAGGAATAGAATAGATGGTGAACAGAGAAAAACAGCACATGCCTACACAGCATTTGAATATGGATGCACATTGGTGTTTTACTGTGTTCACTTACAAACCACTTTTGGAGAATGCTGCTCTCTTCCCTGGGGACACCACTTTCAAAGAGAAAAATAGGCACAGAAAGAGCCCCAATCTTTCAGAAATACAGAGTTATACTAATATGTGTTGCAAAAATGTTTTAGTCCAAACCACTTACAAACCGAACTAAATTATCTAGTTTTAAATAAGTAAATTAAGAAAGGGTCATGTATTTTTATCATGCTCATCTTCATAATAAATCATCTTCTTTCCATGAAATCACACACTTTAAAAAACATTATTTGCATATAAGAGCTAAAGCTATAAAAAAAAAGCTAAAGCGGTAAAACTCTTAGAAGAAGACATAAATCTCCGTGATCTTGTATTTGCTGATGCATTCTTAGGTAGGATATCAACAGCACAAGCATCAACAACAAAAAGGATGACTTGGACTTGATCAAAATGTAAAACTTCTGTATCCAAGAGCATTATGAAGAAGGTGAAAAGAACACCTACAGAATGGGAGAAAATATTTGCAAGTGCTATATATCTCATAAGGATTTAGTGTCCAGAATATAAAGAACTCTTAAAACTCAACAGCAAGAAGATAATCCAATTAAAAAATGGACCAATGACCCAAGTAAACATTTCTCCAAAGAAGTTATACAAATGACCAGTAAGCACATGAAAAGATGCTCAACATCATTGTTCATTAGGGAAATGCCAGTGAAAATCACAGTGAGGTACCACTTCATATCCACTAGGATAGCTGTGGTCAAAACAAAAACCACAGCAACAGAAAAGAGCAAGAGCTGATGAGGGTGTGGAGAGAGTAGGAGCTTCATGCACTGCTAGTGAGGATGTAACATGGCTCAGCAGCTGTGGAAGACAGCTTGGTGGCATCTCAAAAGTTAAAAATAGAATCACCGTATGACCCAGCAGTTCCACCCTGAGGTCTGTGTCTGAAAGAACTGAAGACCGGGACTCAAGCAAAGTACATATCCACACCTGTTCATAGCAGCATTATGCACAGTAGCCAAGTGTAGAAGCAGGCCACATGTCCATCAATGAATAAACAGATTGTGGAATGTACGTACAATGGAATGTCATTCAGCCATGGAAAAGTATGAATTACTGATACATGCTATAACATGGATGAACCTCAGAAACATTATGCTAAGTTAAAGAAGCCAGACACAAAAGATGGCATAATTTATGATTCTATTATATGAAATATCCAGCACAGGTCAATCTATAGACACAGAACACAAATTGGTGGTTACCCAGGGACAGGGGGGCAGGAGGAGTGGGGAACCACTGCTTAATGGGTACAAGATTTTCCTGTGGGGTGATGAAAATGTTTTAGGGGTAGATAGAGGTGGTGGCCGCACAAAATTGTGAATGTACTAAATGCCACTGAATTGTTCATTTTAACATGGCTAATTTTGTGTTAGGTAAGTTTCACTTCAATTACCAAAAAAAAAGAAAGAAACGAAAAACCCCAAAATACTATTTATTATCTTTACTGTCTTTAAATGATGTAAAACAAAGAGCACTTGGGTTTTTTCCCTGGCTCTTGGATGAGTTACGTCGTCTTATGTTATACACTTGGATGTAGACCTACATGGAGGGGAGCTGCAGAGTACCAGAATCAGATCAAGAGTATACTGCAGAATGTTCCCTTTGAATTTTAAAATTGCAGATAGTACAGGTGAAATAAAATTGCATAAATTTTTGGGATGATAAGCATATTTTTTGAAAAGTATATTTTAAGTCTGGGGACTTGGGTGGTATTTCAAGGGGAGTGGACTGAGAATAATGAGGGGGAGGGGTGGTAATAACTTGATTGTTTCATTTTTTCTTAAGTCATATGGTAATTTTTCCAGCCAAGTCAAGACAGTCCTTTAAACAATAAACTGATTTTTGTGTTTCTCACTTCATATCATATTGTCAATAAGCCATCAAATAACAGTGACAAGAACAAGATTGTTTCTGTGGGAAATATTTTTATTGGCCCTCACTTGAAACTGCCTTTGTGTTTTAGAATTTGAACAATTGTAGTTCTCTGAAAATGTCTAATATAACTGTTTATCTAACCAACTGCTGTTGAGCTAGTGAGTCAACATTACTATTCATAGTCATTTTTTACATTGATCATCTGACTTGTAGCTAGGAAAACTATAAGCTAAAGTTAACTTCTTGGTCTTTACTTCCAAAAAATGAAAAGACAGGACCTGTTTCCTGAGATGCCAGTCCCGTTTAATATTTTTATTATGGGGGTAGATTTTATAGTAAACACTTTAATATTTTTCAAATTATCTAGCTATGACTTAAATTAATAGTTTCCATGGAATAAATATCACTTGGTATGCATTTTTCGTTTCTGCCAGGAAGCCCCATAGTTTTTCCAGATGTTTTTTTTTTCTGTTAAATGATGTACTAACAGCAAAAAGTTACACTTCAGATTTTATTTTTTTAATGAGAATCCCTTACAGCAAAATACATGTCAGTTCTACAGAGCTCTCTCAAGAGTTTAAGAATCAGAAATAGGAGAAGCCACATGTATTGCAAATGTTTCTGAAACACTGGTATTCTAATTTCCTCTTTAGCAAAGAGAACACTCAAACTCCTCGGTGACTGAGAAGTCAGGTATTCCTTCAGTAACCTCCTTCATGTGAGAGGCAAAATTTTGTCAAAACATTAAGACAAAAAATTCAGTACTGGTTCGCTACTGATGACTCACCAAGCTCTGAGCATTCAGGAAAAGCCCAAACAAAAGAAGATTTGAGAGAAATTGCTAATGATCTTCCAAATGCACAGTCCTAAGGGGATTGAATTTGAGCTTTTTTTCCAAACTCAAAACAGTAGCCTCACTAAATGTTTCGTTAAAAAGGAGTCCTGTGGTCAGTTAAATTTCAGGAATGTTGTGTCTAATATCCCTCCTAGGGAAGGGCTGTGCCTCTGCGGAGTCTTGCAGGAAGAAACATGTTTAACTTTGCGTAACTCAGCATTTTCTGAAGTCATTTGACAGGGTGGGTCCCTCAGTTTTGCTAATGCTTAATGATCTCTCTGAAGGAATTCTCTAAGGAGCAGACCTAGGGAAATATCAGAGTAGATGATCTCAGAGGGTCCTTTCTGGTAGTAAAATTTCATAGTTCTGATAACGAATCTAACCCACTATTTCTCTGTTATTTTAATGTAAAGTTACTATTTATCCCATCTTTCATTTTCTTTTTAATTTATCTAATTGCACAGGCTGTAAACAAAATGGCACCAAGCTTGGAGATGTTATCCTTCCACCATGGGCAAAAGGGGACCCACGGGAATTCATCAGAGTCCACCGTGAGGTAATGGGAGCGCCCTTTGCCGTTGAATTTGAATTTCATTGGGTTCATTGACCACAATACAAAGAGAGGACCTTGAACAAGATAGCACCCATTTGTTCAAATTACAGATACTGTTCTTATGATTTTTGGTTGTTTTAGTTCCTTGTGATCACTGGCCAATTGTTTTTGCTTTCTGAGCAAGTCATAAAAGTCAGCCTGTGACTGAACCTGTGTTTTGAAATTACAGGCTTTGGAATGTGATTACGTGAGTGCCCATCTGCATGAGTGGATTGACTTAATCTTTGGCTATAAACAGCAAGGTCCTGCTGCAGTAGAAGCTGTAAATGTCTTCCACCATCTTTTTTATGAGGGTCAAGTGGATATCTACAACATAAATGACCCACTAAAGGAGACAGCCACCATAGGGTTCATTAATAACTTTGGTCAGATCCCTAAACAGGTATGGATGTTCTTATCTTGATGCTCTCAGTTTCATTTTTTTAAACTCTAATATCGCTATAGATGGTGAATGACCATATAATAAGTTTAGGCTAAGTTTTTATTGAAGAGCCATGCCACCCAATAGGTTCAGTAGGCTCCAAGATTATTGCTTTCTCCTCCCTTTTGCAGTCCAGGTAAATAGAAATGTTGTTCAAAGAGAATTTCCCCTCACAGATGAGTGCAGGGAGCGCTTTCCTGTGTCTGCGTAAGACCTGCAATCAGGGAAGAAGATGGGGTCTCGGGGGCCATAGCACACAGAGATGGGGTTTTGTCCCAAGGCCAGTAGGAAGCCAGTGCTGACTTTGAGCAAAGAAATGGCATAGTCATATTTAGACTTTATTTTTTACTTATTTGTTTATTTATTATGATTTTATTTTTAAGTAACCTCTACACCCAGCATGGGGCTTGAACTTAGAGCCCCGAGATCAAGAGTCGCATGCTATACTGACTGAGCAAGACAGGTGCCCCCATAGTTAGACTTTTTTTAAAGATTTTATTTATTTATTTGACAGAGAGAGAATGAGAGAGAGTGAGTGCACAAGCCAGGGGAGAGGCAGAGGGAGAAGCAGGATCCCCGCCGAGCAGGGAGCTCAATGTGGGGCTTGATCCCAGGACCCTGGGATCATGACCTGAGCCAAAGGCAGACGCTTAACCACCTGAGCCACTGAGGCGCCTCCATATATAGACTTTAAAGATCGTTCTGTCCATGTGCATTAACTAACTGGAATGAAAATAAAAACTGAAAAAATAAAGATCATTCTGTCCATAGTCTCATACACGCACACACCGTAGGGGAACCAAGTTAGGAGCAGAATACCACCTCAGAAGCTCTTAATAATAGTCGAGGGAACAGATAGTGGTGATCTGGATTAGATTAGTGATGCAGGTATGATGAGTGCTCTGGTAGGAGAGTGCATGCCGTGGGAATGCCTGGAACCAGCCCTGCACTAGCTGCTCTAACCACCATCTGGAACCTGAACAGAAAAACCAAGAATGTAGCCACTCAGCACCCAAGTGCTGTAGATCTCTCACCTTCACGATGAGCAAAGCCCTGTTAAGAGACTTTATGCTGTCTTTCCTCCACGTCCTCAGAGCACAGCAGGAGGGTGTGATTCGCCAGGAGGAACCAGCCCTGTGGGAAAGGCACACTCTGCTGGCCATTCAAACCACCTACTTTCCCAAATGCCCCGGGTCTGCACTTTGGCCCAGACATCCTTCTCTGTTCCTGCCTCAGATACCTCTCTTGGGCTCCCTTTTTGTACATTAACCAGTTTGGACGTTTCCAGGGTTGATGGTTGGGAACAGTCAGAACAATGGCACTTCTTCATACGACAGACAGCAGAAGGGCCTGTAACTGCACCACTCACAGCGTAGTCTGATCCTCCAGCCGAGTAACTGTGTTTACTTTTAGAGAGGGGGGTGCAGAGGGAGAGGGAGAAAGAGAGCCCCAAGCAGGCTCCATGCCCAGCCCGATGCAGGGCTCGATCCCACAACCCCAAGACCAAGACCTGAACCAGAAACCAAGTCGGACGCCTCACTAAGCCACCCAGGCGCCCCAGAACTGTGTTTACTTTTAAAGTGAAATGCTTATTGATAAACTCTGATCGCAGCTGAAGAATTGTAGTTAAACCTTTCCTTTTCTCTGAGGGTTACAGGTGCAATAACTGTGTTTCATACCCTCTGAGAAATATTCTGAACGAAAAAATCAAGGCACATGTACTGTCACAGGATTTTAGTCCCTTTTGAGTTTAAGAGGCGGACAGCCTGGGAACTAAAGTTTGAATATTCCTCAGACATTCCAGTGACTGATAGAGTCCTTCGAAGTATGCCATCCTAGAAAATCTAGGTTTTATGGTCAGCATATCCATACATTGTTATATACCCTGACCTGGCTAGGTGCTCTATCCTTGGGTCCTCTTAAAAGTTCTTCAGCAGGGGTGCCTGGATGGCTCAGTCGGTTAAGTGTCTGCTCAGGTCATGATCCCAGGGTCCTGGGATCGAGCCCCACGTGGGGCTCCCTGCTCAACGGGGGGGAGTCTGCTTCTCCTTCTCCCGCTGCCTGCCACTCTGCCCACTTGTGCTGTCTCTCAATGTCAAATAAATAAATAAAATCTTAAAAAAAAGAACTTATTAATGTGATATCTGTATTAAAAAAAAAGTTCTTCAGCAAATGTCCATTCATGAACATGCTTTAAATAAAGTAGGGGAGTCTTTTTATACAACTACAGAGTCTGTGTCATTTAGAGAAAATAACAGAACCCTGATATATGTAGATAAGATAGGAACAAGGTGTTTAAATGTTTGGATGCCTAAAATATCTTTCTCTTTACAAAGAATTTTTTTCTGTTTTTTCTTCTGGAAATACAGAATGTCACATTCACAAAGTGCGAAGGTTTTCTAGTCATTTTAAATCTCATTTTATCTAAGATTTTCCAGATATCTTCCTCAGATAAGTTTTCTAAGAGAAATGGCTCTATGCCTATTTTGAAGATCTACAGTATTTAAAAAATAGTCATCTTACATGACTATCTTCTTTTTTTCCCCTTACAGCATTGCAAAGTAAAAAGAAGGCAACAGTGTTCATACTTTCAACAAATTAGTGGCATCTAAAAGACGCCAAAATGATGTCATGTTGAAAGGCCATGTTGAAGCCAGAAATAACTCAGAATGTCAGTCTGCCCTCAGTGGTACAGAATGGTATCGGGCTGTAAAGTATTGGTTACCTTTTAAAATCATTGGAAAATAATTGTGGATCAGCTATAGTTTCAGTAGATTCATTTACCCCTGAAAAGTTAAGTCGGAGTAGTGTAGAGCATGGTGGTAACCCAGGCTTTTAAAAAAAGTATCACGGTCCCGTCCCTGCTTGCAAGATGGGAGACCTCCAACCTCCTTCTGAGCCTCCTTAAAGGTTCTTTCCTCAAATGGAAGGCGTGATAATGTAGTGCCTAGTGGTCCTTGTGAAGTGTAAGTGAAACAAAAACATAATAGCTGGCATTTAGAGGACTCAATAAATGTTAGCTTTCATTGTAAAATGTGTCATCCTCTTTCCCAGTTATTTAAGAAACCTCATCCACCAAAGCGAGTGAGGAGCCGACTGAACGGAGACAGTGCGGGCGCCTCTGCCCCCCCGGGGTCTACAAGTGACAAGATCTTTTTCCATCACCTGGACAACTTGAGGCCTTCTCTAACACCTGTAAAAGGTGAGGTGACAGGAAGTCAAGCTGTGCTTCATGATTCTGTGGGCGTAGTTAATAATCCTAGTTTAGCAGTAACACGTGTGCCTTTCAACATTAGTGTCCTTTGTAATAAGTGCTATACTTTCTATCACCAAATACTTCTTAGATTTTCCCCTTTTCCTTTTGATTGGGTTTGGTTTGGGGTTTTTTGGCCTGTTGGATTTTTTTCATCAAAAAGAGCCAAACAGGTTTCTCCTCCTGCTAAGACAGCGAAAACTCTAATATACCAAATCTTGTAGCTCAACATTATATTATATATGTAGAAAAACCTTTGTAATCTTCATTTGTATGTGTTCTGCCAATTTAGAAATAGCAGTAAAAAGACTGCATTTTTAATAAGCCAACTGAAAGTATGTTTTTTATCTAAAGTGGTTATGACTTCTCTAAAAGTACTTTTTGAGGGCTCCTGGGTGGCTCAGTCCATTAAGCGTGTGCCCTCTTCCCCCTCCACTCATGCTCGCTCTCTCTCTCTCTCTCTCTCAAATAAATAAAATCTTAAATAATAAATAAAATAACTTTTTCAAGTGGATATTTTTCTTAGAATGAAAAAAGGTTTTTGTAAAGGCTTAAAGTTGCCACTGTTAAATCTAAAACTTGGAGTATCAGAGTCTGGTTGATTGGATAGGCTCCCTGCTTGGTGCCATTTGGGCTCATGACACAGACCGCCCTGTACCAGCCCCACTTACCGCAGGTGACGGTTACGGAGCACCGGCATGCTCAGCAGTGTCCTGGGGCAGGGCAGGGGGTCGGACCTCGTGGAGGACAGCATATCCTTCCTTCTGGAAGTCTAAGGCTGGATATCATTTGGGAGGTGCTGCAAGTCTAGACTCGTTGAAGGTCTGTGTATGGATTCTGAAGAGCATCTCAGATTACTCTGTGTGGTCCTAATGGTCAAGAAGACAGGCCAGTTGCTAGGAGCCAAACCCAAGTCTTCAAGAGGAAGGCCGAAGGAAGCCCTGCAAAACACCTGTCAGGGTCGATGTCTATCACCCAGCGGAGACTCAGAAGCCAAGCTCTCCCTCTAAGGTCATTTTGTCCTAATGTACGTGTCAGGAGGCTTGATTCCTGCGAACAAACGAAATGATGATCCCCTATAGGATCATGAGGTTCATTTTCCTTGTCCCTATTCTCATCTGTTGATCTGTTTTTTACAGAACTTAAAGAGCCTGTGGGCCAAATAGTGTGCACAGATAAAGGCATTCTTGCAGTAGAACAGAATAAGGTTCTTATCCCACCAACCTGGAACAAAACTTTCGCTTGGGGCTATGCGGACCTCAGCTGCAGGCTGGGAACCTATGAGTCAGACAAGGTTTGCATTGTTTCTTGCTCACTCATCTAATCTTGCTCTTTTGTGGTTTGGATATCCTGCTTGAAAGGGGTGGGACGAGCCCAGGCCAAGGGCTAGTCACCTGCTCCTGCAGAGCCCAGAGGAAGGGAGAGCTTCGCGGCATCAGATCAGGTTAAAGGAACTAGTGGACAAGGCAGGTTTCCTACAGAACAAGCCGCTTTTGAAAAGTTGTGTACTGAGCTCTAGCAGTTTCCCTCCCACTCAAAGAATTCCTCCAAGAGATCCTAGTCAGCCAGGTGGTCAACATTTCTGACTACTGAAAAAGCCTCTTTTCAGTGGCTCACCATCTGCCCCACGTACCGTTTCAGTACTCTTAAGTGGCTGATGGAAAACCCGTCAGCCCATCGCCCAGGCCACAGCAGCTACTGTGTGGAGTCCCATAGTAGCTCTTGGACAGGCCCTGTGGCCTGGCCGTCCGGTGCCCTGGGCTTGCCCTCTGCCAGTCTCCTCCTCACGGCAGGCGGGATGGAGTTTGCGCAAGTCTGTGCATTGCGCTGTGACACAACTCTAGTTAGTTAACCTTCTCATTAAATGGCAGCACTCGTGATTTCCATTTACCTCTAACTGGCTGTAGCAAACACAACCTTCTACCAGATTATCCCCTGCCTCGCACACAGCAGCACATAGTCGGAACATCATTTTCCAGGACCGGAGAAACTGAGGACACCCACTAGGAACAAAGTCCTTTTTACTATGGTTTCTCACAGCAACTGCAGTTAGGCGGCTGTAGGGCTGGTTCAGGGTAGAGCCTCAGTGGAAATGTTGCCAGAGTGAATTCAGCCCAGGATGTATGTACGCGTTTGCCTGTGAGGTACCTACATGGGGGCTCTCCTTCACTCAGCATGCTCGTTGTGATTCCCAAGTTGATAGTACTTGATGGCATGTGTGTCTCACATCTGTTTTATTTTATAGGTAGTGACTGTTTATGAATGTTTGTCTGAGTGGGGCCAGATTCTCTGTGCAATCTGCCCCAACCCCAAGTTGGTCATCACAGGTGGAACGAGCACAGTTGTGTGTGTCTGGGAGATGGGCACCTCGAAAGAAAAGGCTAAGACCCTCACCCTCAAACAGGTAACAGAATAAACGGAAGATGGATATATTCCATCTCAGCAGCCTGCACTCTAGAGAAACTACAAAGCTTCTTTAATAACAAGGTGCTTCAGGTATAATGGACAAAATCAAAAAAATATGTTCTTTTGCTAGAAATGGGTCTTTAAGAAGAAATGAAATGAGACTATTTCTAAAAATTTCTAAAAATGATCTAAGCACCCCGTTATTACAAATACAAGGTTGACATTGTAGTTTGCTGATCCAAACTCTCTTGCTTACAATATTTTCCCTTTAGAAAATAGGCTCTGAAGCTAGCGTGCCAGCCAGTAACCCACTCAGTAGAAGGCACTTCTTATTTAAAACAGCCTCCTGGGGTTTGCTGAGCATACAGAAAGGATTTATGTATGACAAAAAATTGTAAGCCAACTCATAATTTAAATAGTTAAATACTCAGGAACTCTTAACAGTAATCTGAATCGTCTTCTCTGAAATGCTTCCTCTCCTACATTGCCATTTCCCTGGGTCCTGTTTCTCTTCATGTTCTAGCAGAAGACTTCTTCCTATTCTAGTCTGAAGAAGATCTCTTGGGCACAGATGTGTCCAGGTCAGTAACAGGAGCTCAGCACACTTTCCCTTTATCTTGCTAGGACCATGTACCATCACCATGCAGACCTTACTGTATGTGCATTTTTTAAAGACCCATCCAGTTCCTTAGACTAACAGGAGACGGGGCATAAAAGAATCAATGCCCAGTTTAAATTCTGTACTTTGGGGGTGAGGGGGGCATAACTGATGCATCTCCATGTAGAAACGGGATGAAAAAATCCAAGCTGGGTCGCAGCTTCCATTCTCCCTTCTAAGATTCTAGCCCAGGTCCAGGAAAGAAATGATGTAAAATTGGAGGTCAGAGCCTCCAGAGTCCCCCAGACTTCTCTCTTCCCTGCGGCGGGATGAGGCAAGGACAGTCAGCAAAGAAGGAAGACTTTACAGACACTGCTGCTCCCAGCACGTGCTCCCCTCACTCCTGGTGCAGCCAGGACCTTCTGGAGCCCCTCAGGGAGCACCGTCACAGTGATCAGCCTGGTTTTTTCTGTTCTCCTTCGTAGGCCTTACTTGGCCACACGGATACTGTCACCTGTGCCACAGCGTCATTGGCCTATCACATAATTGTCAGCGGGTCCCGTGACCGAACCTGCATCATTTGGGATCTGAACAAACTGTCGTTCCTAACCCAGCTCCGAGGCCATCGAGCTCCAGTTTCTGCTCTTTGTATCAATGAATTAACAGTAAGTAGTCAGTTGCCCACTTGGTTTATGGTGAGGAAAACAAGTATTTCTGGCTAATGTAAACAAAAAATCACTCTGAGTGTTTTCTAAGTGGATAGACATTCATTTTATAAATGCTACTACATGTTCCTTGATTTATGCAAAAAGCAAATGGATATTAAAGTTTGTAATTCAGATAATTTTGTCGTAAAATCCATTCACTGCTGCATACTTTGAAGAGCAAGGTTTGGTTCAAAACAACATTCTAGAATAGGCTTTCTTAAAAACAAGGAATTTGTAGGATCTGTTAAGAATGTTAAAATTGCGTTGAAATTTTTATGAAATACATTCAGAGTCTTTATTTATTATGTAAGGTGAAAAGAGTAACATTTGGGGAACCAAACGAGCAGAGTTGTTACAGAACTGTTTTCAAAGTTATCCCAAACTTACTAAAGGATATTAATCTCTTCTCAAAAATAAATATTTTATGTATAAATAAATGGGTCAGCATAAAATTAATGCACCGGCCTAGGAGTCTCCCATGGAGACCACGCCCACCTAAGGCGGGGTGAGGGGAGGACAGTCATCGCCGAGGTGTGTGGGGAAGCAGGGGGAGCTAAGGGAATGTTATAAAAAGACTGAGGTCCCTGTGTCTGAGGGACAAGTTGCCTCATGTGTATGTTGGTGATGCCCACATAGCAAATCGGTCTTGCAAATTGACCAGAACTCACCAGCCTCACTGCTTCTTAGCTATGCATACTCATTCCTTCCCTTACCCTTAGCACTGTCCTGGGGTCCTCTTGTGTGACACCACGTAGCCACATCATATCATCACCCACACAGACAGCTTTCCTTTGGAGGAATGCAGCATCCTTAATTTCCACCAGAAGATACTAAGTAGTATGCTTTTAGTCAGATACCTTGTAGTCAGTCAAAGAAGAAAGAGAAAGAAATTCAGTTGTAGTGAATGGCGGGTGGTATGTCTGATAATAGTAAGAGCCACCACACCTGGCAGGGAGGGGAGAGTATGCAGGGGTAAAAGTCAAATTCATTTTTTGGTATATCTGAAAGGTTTAAGATGCTTTTGGAACAGCACCTCGGTCCTACAAACACGTGTACCTAAGAGCTTTATGAAAACCTCAGTGCAACAGAATGGCTCTGACCCTGCAGGGTTGCCCTGAGTCAAATGCTTCGTGGCACTCTTTTGAGCGCCTTGTTTTGGAGTTATTTTTCACTTAAATACTGAGAATTTTATTTACAGTCAGTTATTCTGCAATGGATTGCCGTAGTTGTAGCAGACACCACAGATGTGTTTGATTTTTCCCTTCTACAGTGCTTTTGTAATCTCTTAATAACACATGAAAAGATTTCTACTTCTGTCATATTTTTGCAGCCAGTATCAAGTCTGCCTTATTTCAGTCTGCATTTTGGGCGTAAGCGACCTTGCAGCTGCCCTTTAGCTCCTCCTCTTCTGCTCCGTGCCCATAGCCGCAGGATTTGCTCTGATGCTCTCTGATTGAGGCCCCGTGGAGTACAGGATGAGAGCCAGTTGCCGGGCCGGATGCAGCAGCGGCCTCTCGCCCCTTGCAGAGACTGAGCCCCTTAATTACAGCACAGCTGCTCACACTCAGTGTCCGAGGTGGTGCAGTGGCTGAATCAGAGGTAGACACAGCAGTGCATGGCTAAGTATCACTTTTGTTTGGGTTTGGTTCTTGCCATCTTGGTAGAAGGACGGGGGGGGAAAGGGAGCAGTAGCAAGACCTGCACAGAGGGTGGTTTGGGAGCACCCCAGGCCTCCTTACCTTGCTGCCCTTGGCTCCCCCTTCCCTTCTTTCTTGAGTCGATGCTGCTGTTCAGCTTCCAGTTTCCCCCACTTTTGGTGGCCGGCTTCCTGTTTCTGTAGGTCCTTGTGTGCCTGCGGCTGTATTCAGAGTCCCCGGTCATTTCTGAAGTCAGTGCCTAGCATCGTGACTTCCAAGCTGTCTGAGCAGCATGGTGTGGTACATAAGCTTCGGGGCCAGAAAGCGCTGGCTTCAAATCCTTATCCTGTGACGTTAGTTAGGCAGATTGCTTACAGTCTTTGCACCTGACTTTGATCCCTCCTAAAGCGGGGCCAGTACAGGTAACCTCACAGATGTTGAAAGGATGAAATGGAATGTCACAAGTGTCCTCTACGCTATCTGACACACGGTGATGCTCCGGAAGCGTCTTCATTCCTGTAACAGGAGTGGGTTGGAGTCTCACCAGGTTGGGTAGAGCCCTGCCTGGTAGAGTTTAAGGGAAAAGCTTGTTCTTTTCTGTCTTTGGAACTTACAAGTTAACAGCTTGTAAGTTAACAGCTTAGGGAGTCTGCAGGTTTATCCAGTTGGCCAAGAAGTGACCTATATTCTAATTTTCTTCTTTTTTTCCCCTCATTCTCCTCCCCTTATTATGAATACAAATTGTAAAGTAGGATGCTACAGTGTTGCCAGCATTTCATCTTTATTTATTGAAAAGAGAGATACAGCTGTATCTAGACTGAAAGATTTCTCTTCTGCCTTATGCTGTTGGTGATTGGACTCATTTTGTAAAATAAAGTGGAGGTGGATTCCTGGCTCTAAATGAAAGGTATAAAGAGGTTTTCTAAACAAAGGGAGGCACAAGAGTGGTGCGCCACCTCCTTTGGTCACATGCAGCTTTCCCCGGAGTAAAGCATGACGTAGCAGTGTGCTGGGGCATAAGCCGAGAGCGTGGAAGGGCTCCTACCCTGGTGTGCGTGCCAGACCCCCCCCCCCCCCCACACACACACACACTGCAGCAGCCACACACACACACACACACACACACACACACACACACACACACACACACACACTGCAGCAGCCGCTCACTTGCAGATTCTTTAAGAGGCCTCTCTATTCGGGGTATGTTTTTCGGTCAGCAAGCACTGAATTCCAGGCTGCCTCAGAAATCCTGAGCCACTGGTCAGAGAACTTAGGAGGTTTTTTTGAGAGCTAGGCCCAAGATTGACTTTGCTTCTGAAACCAGAATGTGGTATGAAGGGAGCAAAGAGAGTGAAGAGGCTGTTTTACCTTCTCAGGGGGACATTGTGTCCTGCGCTGGCACGCACATCCACGTGTGGAGCATCAACGGGAACCCTGTCGTGAGCGTGAACACATTCACAGGCAGGAGCCAGCAGATTGTCTGCTGCTGCGTGTCGGAGATGAACGAGTGGGACACGCAGAACGTCATAGTAACGGGGCACTCGGACGGCGTGGTCCGGGTAAGTCCCTGGTGAGGAGCCACACTAGGTGCTTGCCGCCCTGCTTACCTAGGACCCACGGAGCTGTCCGTGGTGCTGTCAGTGAGCAAACTCTTGCCCAGATTCAAACGGGCCTCGGCCACTGGGTTCTCAGACACGGGCAATGGCGGTGACTCAGCCCCTTCCTTACCACTGAGCTGATCTGTTAGTGCCACTCACCATTGGACAACTTCACCCAAGGTCACTTAAGCATGATTTTCATGTCCCCATAGATTGCTAAACACGGAAATCACTAAAGTATTGGCTTTTCAGCCTCTCAGATGGCTTCTTGGGGAAAACAGAGACTGTCTCTTGTCTACAGAGAATCACAGCTGGAAGATGCTGTCCGAGGACTCACGTTGTCCAGTCCCTCTCTAGAATCCTAGATGATTTCACCAGAACCCTAGTTTATCCTTTTCAGAGTTTTCTTCGTGTTGGGCTTCTGTAGAAAAGAGAATCCACAGAGCATTTACCTTCACAGTCTTTCCAAATACTTGGGTGTCTCTCTCAGGGGGTTTTCCTTTGTGCCTATTTTCTTGAGCTGTGCTCTTTGTAAAAGCAGAGAGCAGCTGATTGCTGCCGTGTAGTCACGGTCACTGGCTGCGCAAAGATGAGGCTCTCAGCCCCCGCCACACCACACCCTGTGCCTCAGATCACAGGCACACCCCGACGTCTCCAGAGCGGTGTTTCAGATGACTCCGTTCTTGAGGCGTTTAGGGAAAAGCTCCATAGCCAAATGCGTTTGGCGATCCTGCTTACTGCATGCCTTCATGCATGCAAGACTCCTGGGGTTTTGTTGGAAATAAAAGTGTGCTTAGTTGAACCATGTTTTTCCAACTAACTTGACCACAGTCCTTTTCCCTTCACCACGAAACACCCATCAACATCTCATGGAACCCGGTTCAGAAAGCGCTATTTACGTGCACACAGTTCTCTCCTACAGTTTTCAAGATAGAGGGAAATTTAATTAGACACAATAATAAGAGATACGTGTTTAACCCCAAGAGCTCATCTTCATCCTTTCACATACAAATTGTTTCTTTAAGCTGCTTAACGTTTTTATTTTCATACTTACTTAAATTCAGTTTTGGAGAATGGAATTTTTGCAAGTTCCTGAAACACCAGCTCCCGAGCCTGTTGAAGTCCTAGAAATGCAGGAAGACTGTCCAGAAGCACAAATAGGTATTGGATACTTTCTAATTATTCCATAGTTTTCATATTTCTTGTTTGTTTGTTTGAAGTCACTGTGGATAAACTCACATCAAACAGCATAAACAGTAGCCTAAGGTCGAGTGTGGCTGTCAGAGGCACGAATGCCCCCCAGCACGGGAGGTCATGGGGCAGGCACTCTGAGACTTCACCAGCTCACCAGGCACTACGTGGTGTGCTAGTGTCGTGCTTGGCTTCCTCATCCTAGTAGGTTAAATGTAGCTGCTAGTTTCCCGGAGTACAAAAGGCTCGGGCCTTCATTTCTGAAAATACAGAGCACATCTGGAGGGCTCAGTGGTGGAGAAATCGGATGGCCCCCAGTCCCACATCTGTTCTGCTCGTCACTTGTCAGGCGCAGTATGGGTGACAGGGTGGCATCATGTTTGTAAGGTATTCACGGAGGCAGACCAGAATCCCCTCCCTAGGCCTGCCTTTGAAAAAGGACTTTTATTCAAACTGAAGCTTGGTGCTCTGTGCTCCACTATCTGTTATTTGTGAAACACTTGAAGATTTTCCAGAAGAATACAGAGATGGATGATTGCTGTACAGAATGATGAGAAGCGGTGCCATAAACCCGGGCTGAGATCTGCTCTGGGTTACTCATCTCCAGAGAAGTGACCCCCTTTGATTTAGAATAATTGGTACAATAGACTTCCCCGAGAGGAACAGGGTTTTAACTTTGGCCTTCAGATTGTTTCTCCATGATTAACTTTTGTACACTGAGAATTCCGCATGAGTTTGATGATATGAGGGAAGGACTTATTATCAGAAAGGCATAAATCACTTCTCTTTTTAAGCCAAAAATAGCTTCTACTTTCATTGCCAGAAAACAGAAGTGATCCAATGGGCAGGGCATTTTAATGCTTCTCTTACCTTAATGCATGTAAGTTTCTGCAGAGTCCATTGCAGGGCCACTAAAAAGGTCATCTGGGTGTTTGGGGACATAAAAATCCAGTTCAGTTCAGTAAGTACTTGGAGGTTACCTGCTGGGTGTCAGACATTGGAGTAAGCAGTCCATGGAGAAGTGAGAAGTCTGTCCTTTCCTCTAACAAAGGTTTAAGTGAATAACAGCAGAAGATGAGATGAATAAGGTAGAAGAGGTCACATTCAGGAAGGAGAGATATTGGTATGTCTTCTTTCTTCTTATATATTTGTATCATGGACAGAGGTTGATAGAAGTGGTGGAGGGGAGAGCAGCCCACAGGGAAGGGTTCACTTTGGACAGCATAGGAGTGGCAGGGCTCGAGGGCAATCGCCTGAGTGAAAGGGAAGGCAAGCCAGTGGTTCACTGGAAATGAAAGCCATTTCTAAGACTGCTCGTCAGTGAAGACCTTAAAGCTCGTAGTAATAAGCCATTGGGAAAAAAATCAGCTAACTAGACTACTGCTGTTAGTACAAGGAAGGCAAACTAAGTAATTTCTCTTGCTAAAAAAAAAATATGTATGTGTAGTGAGCTGGTGCTTGTACACTTGTTCGTACTTTCCTTTTTTTCCAATTCTGTATATTTATTTCTTATAAATTTTCTCTCCTGCAGACTCTCTTGCAAGAGAGTAGGGAGTTGGGTTAAGGAAATGCATAATAACAATGGGAAGAAGGAAAAACCCCACATCAGTAGATTAAAGCTTTCATCAGTAATTGATTCACCTAGATTGTCATTTACACTGACTGCCACATGGAAGGCCCTGTGCTTGGGGCCCCTTCTTTCAAGCTGACCACTGTCTTGTAGGAAGATTATCCCGAAGTAGTAGTTTGGGGTGAGAATTCAAACATGAGAGGCGTACAACTAACTGTTCAAGGAGGCCAGACGAGTGGGAGTTACTTTGGGCTGCAGGCACCAGGTGAGATTTTAGAGCAAGCAGTGTTTGAGCTGTGCCTTGACAGACGGGTAACACGGGCACACAATGAGCTTGGGAAGAGTGGTCTAGTTGGGCCAGCAGCACGTGTGGCACTCGTTGCGAGGGCAGCCGGACTCCGTGGAGGACAGGGTTGGCACCGGCCCGCTGAGCTCCAGTAGGGAGTGTGCGGCAGGCACCGAGCCGTTCGTAAAGGCAGGTCTGGGCCACATTGTGAAGCAGGAATGGCAACCTCAGGATTCGGGCCAAAGCAGTCCTTGAACTCAGAAATTCCTTTTTTTTTTTTTCTTTCCCCTTTTTGCTGTATGTAACCTAGCTGAAATTTCTGGGTTTTGTTTTTGTTTTTTTTATTGTTAGCTTAAAATGCTATGCGTATCGTGCCTTAACTTGGGTCCACCCGTAACGTGTGTGTGTGTGTGCGTGTGCGTGTGCGTGTGTGTGTGTGTGTGTGTGTGTTTTGTCATTCTCCCCATGCCTCACCCAGGGCCAGAAGCCCAGGACGAGGACAGCAGCGATTCGGAAGCGGATGAGCAGAGCACCAGCCAGGACCCCAAGGATGCGCCCCGTCAGCCCAGTGCCAGCCACGCGCCCCGGGCAGCCTCCTGCCGAGCAGCGGCCATCTGGTGCACCGACAGTGCTTCCGATGACTCCAGGCGCTGGTCCGACCAGCTCAGCCTGGACGAGAAGGACGGCTTCATATTTGTGAACTATTCAGAGGGCCAGGCCAGAGCCCATCTGCAGGGTCCCCTTAACCACCCTCAGCCCAGCCCCATGGAAGTGCGGAATTATAGCCGACTGAAGCCCGGTAACTTGGAGTCCACTGTCGATTTCCTGCTCCATGTGGGTGGCGTGAGGGCTGGTGGAGTGAGGCGGTGGGTTCTCGCTCTCCCTGCACCCCGGCCCTGTGACCTCAGCCTCCCCCAGAGCAGGCCTCTTCAGTTCCTTACCCCACAGTGGTGCTTGCTCTACGTTGGGCATTTCTTAAAGAAAAACACCTCCCACCAAAAACTTCCTTCCTTCACAAATCCTGAACGCTTTTGGGAAAATGGGCAAGTTACTGATTACAAATAAATAAAATTGTCTTTACGGGTAGCTTGCCTGTTAGAGAGCTAGAGGCCAGGTTCTCAATTGGAGAGATTCCCTCTTCTCACGTTGAAGATTTCCCCATCTCTTCACTGTCTTTCTGACCGGGGCATTCCTTGGTCTGGCCGACGAGCAGTGTTGAGCTAGACTGCTTCACCTGCAGCCAAGGCAGCGGCTGCTGGGACAGGCAGAGCTGCTCTAACTGGATGTTGCAGCACCCTAACTTTCGAGAGCACCGTATGAGGGCACCCCTACCGGGTGCCGGCTTCTCTCACTTCAGGGTGTCATGTCTCTTGCACTCCAGGGTACCGGTGGGAACGGCAGCTGGTGTTCAGGAGCAAGCTAACTATGCACACGGCCTTCGATCGGAAGGACAATGCACACCCCGCAGAGATCACCGCCCTGGGCGTCTCCAAGTAAGTGCCCGACCTGGCCAGCTACCACCCCCCACCCCCGCCACAGAGTCACTTGCTTAGCCTGGGTCCACACATGCAGACCCGTCTTTGGGGAAAACAGGTGTTGTTTGCAGTATCAGACGCTGCTTGAACAGACCGATCAGAGGAAGGAACCTGCCAGTGCATGGAGTGTAAGTCTGTTCTTCCAGGTTACAGCAGGGTTTGATCCGGAGAGCTGAGACGAAGGTGTAAATTCAGGCTCAGTTCTATTTTTGTCTCTTCATACACACAGCCCCCAGCCCAGCACACACATCCACGGAAACCTGGAGAACCTCAGGAGTGACAGAAAGCACTCTTCAGCCACGTGGCTGTGCGGAGGCCTTCCCCGGGGTGACTCCGTGTCATGTCATGTCTCCTGCAGGGATCACAGCAGGATCCTCGTTGGTGACAGTCGAGGCCGAGTGTTCAGCTGGTCTGTGAGTGACCAGCCGGGCCGTTCCGCTGCTGACCACTGGGTGAAGGACGAAGGAGGGGACAGCTGTTCGGGCTGTTCCGTGCGGTTTTCTCTGACAGAAAGACGGCACCATTGCAGGAACTGCGGCCAGCTCTTCTGCCAGAAGTAAGATGAGATGCGAGCGTTTTGAGTTTCTGGGGGTCAGGCCCCCGGGATGTGCGTTGTGCCCAGCACGGAGCTGCTCATGTGCTCCGGGGTCCCCAGCACACAGTGCTCTCTGATGGTCTAAACCAGCCTTCGCTTTCTCTTTGTTCTTTTATCACAATCGTGCACCACTTCTGTCCTATTGAAAAATAGGGAAAGAATCATCACAAACACTTGGTCCTGCGTGACTCAGAATGGGAAGGTGCTCCTGTTCCGCCATGTTTGCATATGCAACAGTGCGGGTGTGCGCCCTCACCCGTCACCCCGCTCCCCCACGTCTTCGACTCTGAGGGCATGTTGTCTCCATAAACAGCACCATATTATTGTTTCATGGGGTTTCCATTTTACATAGTAAATACAGCACACTCTCTGTGCCTTCTATAACTTCCTTTTTTTTCTCAACACTGTTTTTGAACTCCACGTAAATAACTAATATTTTCATTTTAGCTGTTGTCATATATCTTTTGTTATATCAGAATTCATCTACTTCCCTTTTGATGGACTTCTAGAGGACTGGTGCATGTTACCGGTTCTCTGACTGGTGCTGCAGGACACACCCTTACAGATGCCCTCTCAATAGGTGAGCTGGAGCGTCCCTAGAGGAGACAGCTCCGACTGGAACGGACCCATCATAAACTGAGCTGCACTAGATGTGGCCAGATTCGTCTCGGGAACAGCGGTGCCACCTGACACCGCCTCGGGCAGGCTCGGCAGGCTCTCCCGGTTCTTCAGGCCGGTATTGCCATACGCTCTCACTCTGGCCGGTTCGGGAGCCGGTACCACTTGCTGTTTGTAACTCGCAGCACCGCTGAGGTGGGACAGCTTGGCATTTGCTTATTGGCTGTTCGAGTTTGCTCTTGGGTAATGTGGCCCATTTTCCTTTTAGGTTTGCTTGTCTCCCCTAACCTCCCCCTCCCCCGTACTTGAGGATTTCTTTATTTACTCTGGGTTCTAATTCTTTGTCGTTTCTACATCTCGCAGGTACCTTCTGCCGGTCTGTGGCTTACGTTTTCACTTTATATATGTTTTTTCTGGCACACAAGTCTTTCATTTTGGTGTAGTCGCATCTCTTACTTTTTGTGATTTTTGCTTTTTTGTGGCTTAAGAAATCGTTCCCAGTCCCGAGATCATAAAGACAGCCTTGTTTATATTCTTTTACAAGGTTCAGGGTTTTGTTTTTCACACTTGGGTCTTTAGGTCCAAATACACTTGGAATTTATTTGGAGGTATGGTTTGTAGTGGGGATCCTTTTTAGTTCCCTTGTATGGAGCGTCCGGTGTCCCCTCACTGTTGATCTGGATGCCGTCTCTGTCTGCACTGGGGTCCCATACCTGCGTCTGCAGTCCTCTCGTTCCGTGGCAGGCCACGGAAAGGATCCCACAGGCAGCATTCTCTGATGCTGACGCTGCTTAACTCCAGAGCTACTTTCATAGAAGCATGAGCTGTATAATTGTTTTTGAGCCAGTTCCTGAGGCTTTGCGGGCACCAGCATATTGGAAAGGGTGTGGCCCTTGGGTTTATACTGACCAAATGCTCCCTGGGTTCCTGTCCATTCTGTCATCTCAGGCAGGATACTGACCCTCTCTGGGCCTGTTTTTTTATCTGTAAAATGTGGATAATTATACCTCCCCTCATAGAGGTGCTGAGAGAACGGTGAAATCGTGTGTGAATTTTATAAAACACAAAGTGTGGAGTCTGGCAATATAGGTGTTCGGTAAAAGATGTTTCATTTCTTTTCAGATTAATGTCTTAAACCTTTTTCCTGGGAAATCTCACTCAAGATGAGGTAGCCAGAATGTTGGTGCCAGCCATTCCTTATGGGACTTTCTATGAGGTTGGCAGAGGATTCTGTCTTAGGGTTCTGTGCTTTGAGAGGCCCACTCCACAAAACCTAGTAATCTAGTAAGTTTTGACAGTCAACACCCCTGAATGTACACTGGCACACATTATCCCTTGCCGTGTTTAACTTTCCAAATATTATTTAAGGGTAGATAATTCTTTAAATTATCCATTGCTATCAGATGTCCGGTGGAGGATATATTTGAAAAACCAACCCCACAGTGATTGTTTATGATAGAGCAGACACAGAAGGTGGAGCAGAGCCCTGCCCACGTTCTTTGTGCCCCTCAGTTGGTGAGAGAGTTTGTCAACACTTCTTTTTTTTTTTTTTAATAGTTTTTTTTAGAGAGAGAGAGAGTGAGCAGTGGGGAGCGACAGAGGGAGAGAGAGACTCTTAAGCAGACTCCCTGCTGAGTGCAGAGCCCGATGCAGGGCTTGATCTCATGACCCTGAGATCGTGACCTGAGCCAAAATCAAGAGTCAGGCACTTAACCAACTGAGCCAGCCAGGCTCCCTGAGAGTTTATCAGCACTTCTGAGGGTCTCGTCAAAGTCCCAGATCCAAGAAGGGCCCTTTAAACTCCTTAAGCTCGTGACACTTTGTTTATTCTCTGGACACCTTTACTGGTAGATTATTGGAGGAAAAATAATTTTCTGTTTCAGTCTTATGAAAAGGCAAGCTTAAAGTGATTAAATGCCACATCCAAGGTCACACCCTGCTTTATTCCAGGAAAAGGAATACTTTTTGAAGAATTTGAATACCTCTTAAGTAGAGTCTACTTCAAGGAATTCTATCAAGATAAACAGAAAATGAGAACATTTGGACCAGACAGAAAAGCCAAACTACTGTTCAAGAGATCACTGAGGGGTAGATCAAACAGCGTTTAAAAGCCCAAAGGAACTTGATAGTGACCAAAGAGTCTTTTAAAATGAGTAGTAAATCTTCTGCCAAGAGAAAAAGAGTTAAGCTCCAAGTAAAGATGTTGGCATCACTCCCGGGTTTACAGGGCCCGAGAGCCCATCCCACACGGGAAGAATGGCCTCACAGCTGTTCAGACCCTTTGGCTTCATCCTGTAGGAAAATCTTGCCTTTAAAAAAAAAAAAAAAAAAGAATTCACTTCAGTCACATAGAGAGCTTGCCTTGGTTTAATATTACTTTTCTTCATAGACCAAAACAAATAATATGGTGGGTTTTTTTTTTTGTTTTTTTTTTTTTTTTGGTCCTGGGTGAGCCACACACCACAAACCAGTACGTCTTTGGCATCTTCTGGCAATTATACTTCTGCTCTTGGGCATTATAGCGCCAGCTTTCTGTTCAATTTTTAGGTTTGTGTTTCTCGGCCCAGTGATCAAACGTGGTGAGGACGTGTACCTACTTGATTTTGTCTTTCCTTTAGGTGCAGTAGGTTTCAGTCAGAAATCAAACGCTTGAAAATCTCATCGCCGGTGCGCGTGTGTCAGAACTGTTACTACAACCTACAGCATGAGAGGGGTTCGGAGGACGGGCCTCGGAATTGTTGAAGGTTCGACAAGCTGGTTGCCCATCACGGTCTGTAGACGCCCCCCTTCCTGATTCCCCAGTCACGGCTCACAGCTCGGAAGGCATCTCGAAGCAGTCTCCGTTTACACCTCTCTTCAGACCACGTGTCTGAAGCGTCGGATTCCAAGGGATCAGTGAATAAACGGGTGTAGAGTGCAGCGGTAGGGCGGACACTGTTCGGGGGAACGGCACAAGAAGAACAGAAGGTGGTTCCTAGGAGCGACTTTTCCAGTATCCGATTCTCCCTGTTACCAGTAGCTGTCTCCAAGAGAAAATCCTCACTTACTAACTGTCTTTTCTTGCGTCTCATTTTTATAGATCGACTCATCCTTATTTGGAAAAACCACCACCAACAAAAAAAGGCTTTTAGAAAATGGTTGTAAATCTGACTTCTTTGCAAGTAACTGTGTATATTGTAAATAGGTATAAAGGCCTTTTTTTCTAAATAAGGACTTAACTGTCTGTAACATGAGACTTCAGTCTAAACCACTAACTCAGTGAACTACTTACGGTTTGTCTGACATCTCTCACAAATTAATTATAAATATGTTTTTTAAATCCTCAAAGACATTATCTGTGGTCTTTTCTCCCCGCTTTCCAGCCCAGCCTGTGTGCCCGATGTCCTTTCTTTCAAGTTGCCCACAGTATCTCCACTTAAACTAGGCTAGTAACCAAAACGATGCGGACCTTCTTTAGGAAACAGTGTGGGAGACTGAGAGTCCTGCCATAAGCTACCCTGGAAATATCTGGGCATCTTGCACCTGGCTACGCACCACCTCAGTGTTGTTCCAGTGTCCTAAGGCCCCTTGTAAACTCCAGTCTGGACTGCCGTGTGGCCATAGCGTCCCCTTCTGAGCATTGCTTGGGGGTGGTCAGGTGATTGATGATGCGATGCAGGAGCCAGCCCTGCCTCAACTAATGGAAATATATTTGCATGTAACCCACATTAGCTTCTCTTGCATAGAACATAATAAGGATGTGTCTTTGGTGACACTAATGTTCTACGTTAGCTTATTTTCAAAAAAGGGTAAAAAATGAAAAAAGTGTACAGAATTAACATATAAACCTTGTTGTAAAACTGGATCATGTCAGAACTGCTTATAATTAACCTTTACCATTTAATGCCATCTACCTGAAAACAGTGAGATTTATACTGTATCAATGTCTATTTTTTTGTTTTTGCTATGAATATAATTACAGTATTTTAATATTTAGTTATTTAATTTGTTCTACTAGTTGGATACAGAACACACAAATCCAGGGAGACTAAAGCTGGTTGGGGCTTAAGAGAGAGGTTTAGTTTACAGAAAAAAGGCTTTGGTGGTGGGATTTTTTAAAATGTGTGTTATGTACATATATATATATATATACATATACATATATATAAAAAACAAATGAAACAATTAATCTAGATTTTAACATTTTCAGATATTTAGTGATAATATTATGAACAATTCTAAAAGCCCTGTGATTTGAAAAAATGTAGAATTATTTATGGCCCAAGCAAGGAAGGACAGGCCTTCACACCCTCATGGAGGTATATCGTACAAAGGACAGTGGCTTTGGCTTTCCCAACTTTTCATCTTTAGGCCCTGGTGACAGGCACACTTATGCACTAAAATGCACATATATGCACATGCATTCAAAAATAGGCATTGGTACAATAGTAATCTTGTACCTAATGGGCTGAAACCAGCTTAAGAACAAATTTGTTCTTCCTGATAACTAGGTCTCCAAGAGAAAATACAAAGGCTGCTTTAGTGCCTTATGCTTACTAAATTTAACCCTTTATTTACCTAGGTTTGAGCCTACAGTCTATTTATGATTACATATCAAAATTGATTAGTACACTTCCATTTCTAAAAGTTCACATACACTTGTTAATAAAAGGATTATTGGCATTAATACTTTAACTTGAAGAAAAGTTGTGTTCTGTTTTCCTTCCTGTGTCTGAAGTGCTCCCCACACTCCTCCCTCCCCCACCATCTTACTTCAGTTCTAATAATGCTGGATGTTCAACAGCGGCAGGAATTGTGCTGTCATAGAATCGTGGGCTTTGCCCCTGTCTGGCCCTACAGATGAGTTGTAGCAGTGTTATTCTACACTTTTTAAAAGAAGCGTCCTCCTTGTGTCTATGAACCATGTTTTTACCCCAGACCCAATGGCAGAGGTGTTCTTTAAAGACTTGAATATATGAATGTGTGTATGTAGTTACTTAAAGGTTATTCCTCTATGTAATGCGAAGTTATATGGGATGAACACTTTTAAACTTTCCGACACAACTTCCATAATAGAAGGTGGAAACCAAAACCCTCATGATAGTATTTCCTCTGGCAGCTGGTGCCGTGGGCAACTGTTTTATTCAGTGGGGTTTCTTTTCTTTTTGCTTTCTGATGCAGAAATCACAAATCACTCACACATGCAAGTACACTCACATACATGAACTAATTGTTCCTCTGGATGTCTTTGTGTGTTTCACGTACATTTGTTTACCAACATCTGTTCTCAGCATGTACACCCGCCTTCGTGTGGTCTGTATTCCTTCTCTGAGAGTACCTCACAGGGCTCCTGCCTGATCTGTGTAGTTCATTTGTTCATCCATCCATCTATTCTAACATTTGTGTGTAGCGTGGAACCGTAATGTCATGCTTTGGAAGAGGAAAATAGCTGCCCATAGCAGCCGTCCGTCTGGATAATAGCAAAACACTCTAGATAAGTTATTTTGCACTTTCTTATGTATAAAGTTGGTAGAAACTTATTTTTTGCTTTGTATCATTTAAATACATTTTGTTTTGGTAAATGAACTGTGTATAAAATATTTATGCCATTAAAACTGTTTTTAGAAAGTATTTTTAATTTCAGCAAGTTTGGTTACTTGTTGCATGACTATTAACACAGCTGACTTTTTGTGTCAGTGCAATGTATATTTTTTTGTCCTGTTATTAACTTGTAAGCCCTAGTAATGGCCAATTATTTGTACAGCAACAGAAGTAAATTGAAGACCTGGCTAAGACTGGATTGATTGTGGACGTTTGTACTATACTGCAGAATCCAATATCTGTTCCTTGGTGGTTATGTAAAAGGCCTGAAGAATTACTATCTAGTGTGCAATCTGTGATAACTGAATGTTCATTGTATATCTGTCTCTGATGCAAAAAGGTAGAGTAACACAATTACAATACATGATTAAATGCAATAGTCCAGGTACTTTTTTTTTTCATTTCAAATAAATACCTACTATTTACCACCCAAAGAATAAAAGTTGTTTTTAAGTTAGTTTATTCAGGGAAGGAGAAACAAAACAAAACAGAAGGCGGATACTTCCCTAAACTTTGTGTAGTTCGTTTCGAGTTGTGAATATCTCTTTCAGAAGCTCCTGCTTACAGAAATGTTGGCTGTTAGGGTCTGGTTCAAGCCCTAGTTTGGTCCATCTTTAAAGCTTTCTGCATTGAGCTTCCCAGTTGTGCTGGCTTCCTGGGGCGGAGGAGTGTGTGTGCGGACGGCCGCAGGGAGAGACAGTTGACTTCGGGAGACGCATCTGCAAGCTCAAATGGACCCATGGACAAAGTCTGCATCATGTGGTTTTGGTTCTTTTTCACTGAGCCTCATTATGTCTCCATCACATTGTGAAAAGTAAGCAACAGTAAATCGTCTATCTCCCACCCTTACCATCTTCACATCAGGAATATTTTGGTATCCTGCCCTTTTTCTGGAAGCACGGCACCTACTGTCATAAGCTAGTCTTTCCATTTCAGTCTTCAGGCTGAGAGTTAAGAACTCACAAATCCATTCTTATTGTTACTAGCTTATTTAGTTTTAAAACTGCCTTCTGAGTATAGAAAACACTTTTAAATTTATTTAAGTTGCTTTAGCAACTCTAATTTTCCTCTTTCTAAAGATACTAACAAAATCCCAGTTCCATGTAAGCTTGAATGGCAGAGTCCCAAATTTGAGGATATTGTGCTTATTACAAATCCCACTTCAGTGCAACTCCCTTTAGAGGCAAAGATAGAGGAATGCCAAGAACGAACAGCCATTTCTTCAACAACAGCCAATGGTAAGAGAGAAAACAGGATAGTTCCCATTTCTTCAGTGTAGTACTACTCCAGGTTCTAATGACCTCAAGAAGCGTTGTATTCAAGGATGGCCATTGCTGAAATTCAGGATTTTTTTTTTTTTAAGATTTTATTTATTTGACAGAGATATAGTGAGAGAGGGAACACAAGCAGGGGGAGTGGGAGAGGGAGAAGCAGGCTCCCCGCTGAGCAGGGAGCCCAATGCGGGGCTCGATCCCAGGACCCTGGGATCATCATGACCGGAGCCAAAGGCAGACACTTAACGACTGAGCCACCCAGGCGCCCCGAAATTCAGGATTTAAAGGAGAAACATGCAAATGATCACTAAGTCCCTTTTCTGCAATTTACTTCTCTCCAATAAAATGACACGTGCACCCCTCATTTTAGCCCCTTTGGAGCATCGGAGAAGAGGCAGGCCAGCAGAAGTGGTCTAGCATTGACTTTGTCTCCTTACTGCTATTATTTTCCTCACAAATTGCAAAGCTCTTTTTTATTTACTGTTCCTTCTGACTTTTGCTAGAATGGCAGCAAGCTGAACTCCCACGCTGGGAACCAGCATGGTGTTTTGGAGAGCCCTGAAATACGAGTTGGGAGCCCTAGGCTGCAGCCGCTCGCCACTTGTGAACTTGAGAAGCCCCTGTTGAAGCAGCGCCCTGCGTCAGGTTTTCCTGTGTCCGTGGCTGCTGGGGGAGCAGGGAGGGGTTAAGATCGCACTTCCTTGACTTCTTGGTTTTAGGACCTTTTGGTCCTTAAAAACTATTGAGGACCCCCAAACTTCTGTTATGTGGTTTGTATCTATCAATAGTCATTGTATTAGAAATCAAAACATATTTTAATTTTTTAAAGATTTTTTAAATTTATTTGAGAGAATGAGAGAGAGCATGAGAGGGGGGGAGGGTCAGAGGGAGAAGCAGACTCCCCGCTGAGCAGGGAGCCCGATGCAGGACTCGATCCCAGGACTCCAGGATCATGACCTGAGCCGAAGGCAGTCGCTTAACCAACCGAGCCACCCAGGCGCACCAAAAACAGATTTTAAAAATGTATGTTGGGGCGCCTGGGTGGCTCAGTCGATTGAGGGGCTGCCTTCGGCTTGGGTCATGGTCCCGGGGTCCTGGGATCGAGCCCCGCGTCGGGCTCCCTGCTCAGCGGAGAGCCTGCTTCTCCCTCTCCCTCTGTCTGCCCCTCTGCCTACTTGTGCGCTCGCTCTCTCTCTTTCTCTCTCTCTCTCTCTCTCTCTCTCTCTCTCTCTCTCTGTGTTAAATAAATAAATAAAAATCCTTAAAATATATATATATGTTAATTCATTTTAAAATAACAATGATAAAACTATTATATATTAACATCAATTATATATTTCTATGGGGAAAAACCTTCCAAGCCAAAAAAAAAAAAAAATTAGTGAAGAGTGGAATTGTTCTACAATTTTGCAAATGTCTTTAATGTCTGGCTTAATTGAACACAGGTGGATTCTCCTATCTGCTTCTACTTTCCATCTTGGGATACTTCATTTTGGTCGAAGCATATGAGGAAAATCCAGCCTCACACAGGTATGTGGTTGGAAGGGGGGGATATATTAATAGCCTATCCAGATTATTGTTTTTTTAAAGATAATTGTTTGTTTCTTAAAGTTTGATTACTGTATGGCATCTGGAACCACATCGGTGAACTTTTGGTCTGTCTTGCATGGTGAATCCAGCATTTACCTTTGCATAATTTATAGTGTGCACTGGTCATTTAGACAATATTGGGTCACCGATGTAGTAGTCAACTACATCACTGCTCCAACTGATGTGTGTAGAGATCGTCCACGTGTTGACATATATCACTACAAAATCAATATTTTAATAATCATACATAACTTTGAAGTATCACCAACAGCCTTGGGAAATTCTAAGCCAAAGAGTGATGGAGACGCGTTTTCTAGTAGAATTTTGGCTTAAAACCTAAAATTTTATCATTGGCAATAAATAGTTCGCTGTTTTTGAAGCAACGGGCTTACTTTGTTAAGTTCAAGAATATCTCTGCCCAAGAACCACAATTTGTCAGTTCTTTTAAATAAACCTGGTGTGCGGTAAGGCGAGCAGCTAGTTCAGCTCACAATTCAATTACTGCGGTGCTTTTCTTCCAGACCAACATTGTGCTCCAGGATGGGGGTGCCTTATGGGTACTTCTCAGTTTGTGTCACACAACTTACATTTCAAGATATAATAAAAGTAGCAATTTTTACTGCTTCTCTAAAGACACATTTAAGTGAAATAGCACTTTTTTTTTTTAGCACGTGCTTGAGATAAAGAATATTGTGATCCTAACCAGCAGTTTGGTGCCCCTGGCTTGATGTGTGTGTAGATTCCAGCAGTTTTACCCACCATTGCTTCCGCACCTTAGTTCAGTACAAATATCAGTGTAAGTAACATTTGTAGTATATTATGAAAATAGTCTAATATTGCACATTCCACAAAAGGCACTCAGCCTTCGGCTCAGGTCATGATCCCGGGGTCCTGGGATTGAGCCCCGCATCGGGTTCCTTGCTGGGCGGGGAGCCTGCTTCTCCCTCTGCCTCTGCCTCTCTCTCTCTGACTCTCATGAATAAATAAATAAAAAACATTAAAAAAAAAAAAGGCACTCGGAACTCCCAGGGCTGTGTGAACCAGACTTTCAGAAGCATTGGTCCAAGGAACCCAAATTGTTAAGAAGCATGTTGCGTGCAATCTCATTTGGGAACAGTGTTCCTCATCATAGGCCTGGGGCTTCCGACTGGGCTCCCACTGAAACCTGCCAAGTGCAAGACCAGGCCGCGCTGTTGGCGGCCACACCCAGCCATTGGAATACCACCACCTCCTCAGCTCAAAGCGACACAAAGACCGAGAATGCATCTCTGAGGCATTGGAGTTTCTAATGTCTTTTTTTTTTATTATGTTATGTTAATCACCATACATTACATCATTAGTTTTTGATGTAGTGTTACATGATTCATTGTTCGCACATAACACCCAGTGCTCCATTCAGCATGTGCCCTCTTTAATTCCCATCACCAGGCTAACCCATCCCCTAACCCCCCTCCCCTCTAGAACCCTCAGTTTGTTTCTCAAAGTCCTTAGTCTCTCATGGTTTGTCTCCCCCTCCGATGTCCCCCCTTCATTTTTCCCTTCCTGCTATCTTTTTTTTTTTAACATATAATGTATTTATTTGTTTCAGAGGTACAGGTCTGCGATTCAACAATCTCACACAATTCACAGTGCTCACCATAGCACATACCCTCCCCAATGTCCATCACCCAGCCACCCCATCCCTCCCACACCCCACCACTCCAGCAACCCTCAGTTTGTTTCCTGAGACTAAGAATTCCTCATATCAGTGAGATCATATGATACATGTCTTTCTCTGACTTATTTCGCTTAGCATAATACCCTCCAGTTCCATCCACGTCGTTGCAAATGGCAAGATCTCATTCGTTTTGATGGCTGCATATTATTCCATTGTGTATATATACCACATCTTCTTTATCCATTCATCTGTCGATGGACATCTTGGCTCTTTCCATAGTTTGGCTATTGTGGACATTGCTGCTATAAACATCAGGGTGCACGTACCCCTTCGGATCCCTACATTTGTATCTTTGGGGTAAATAGCCAGTAGTGCAATTGCTGGATCGTAGGGTAGCTCTATTTTCAACTGTTCGAGGAACCTCCATACTGTTTTCCAGAGTGGCTGCACCAGCTTGCATTCCCACCAACAGTGTAGGACGGTTCCCCTTTCTCCGCATCCCCGCCAATATCTGTTATTTCCTGACTTGTTAATTTTAGCCATTCTGACTGGTGTGAGGTGGTATCTCATTGAGGTTTTGATTTGGATTTCCCTGATGCCGAGCAATGTTGAGCACTTTTTCATGTGTCTGTTGGCCATTTGGATGTCTTCTTTGTCTGCCCATTTCTTGATTGGATCATTTGTTCTTTGGGTGTTGCGTTTGATAAGTTCTTTATAGATTTTGGAACTAGCCCTTTATCTGATATGTCATTTGCAAATATCTTCTCCCATTCTGTCAGTTGTCTTTTGGTTCTGTTGACTGTTTCTTTTGCTGTGCAAAAGCTTTTTATCCTGATGAAGTCCCAATAGTTCATTTTTGCCCTTGCTTCCCTTGCCTTTGGTGATGTTTCTAGGAAGAAGTTGCTGTGGCTGAGGTCGAAGAGGTTGCTGCCTGTGTTCTCCTCTAGGATTTTGATGGACTCCTGTCTCACATTGATGTCTTTCAACCATTTTGAGTCTATTTTTATGTGTGGTGTAAGGAAATGGTCCAGTTTCATTTTTCTGCATGTGGCTGTCCAATTTTCCCAACACCATTTGTTGAAGAGATTGTCTTTTTTCCATTGGACATTCTTTCCTGCTTTGTCGAAGATTAGTTGACAATAGACTTGAGGGTCCATTTCTGGGCTCTCTATTCTGTTCCATTCATCTCTGTGTCTGTTTTTGTGCCAGTACCATACTGTCTTGATGATGACAGCTTTGTAATAGAGCTGGAAGTCCGGAATTGTGATGCCACCAGCTTTGCTTTTCTTTTTCAACATTCCTCTGGCTATTTGGGGTCTTTTCTGGTTCCATATAAATTTTAGGATTATTTCTTCCATTTCTTTAAAAAAACTTGATGGTATTTTGATGGGAATTGCATTGAATGTGTAGAATGCTCTAGGTAGCATAGACATCTTCACAATATTTGTTCTTCCAATCCATGAGCATGGAACGTTTTTCCATTTCTTTGTGTCTTCCTCAATTTCTTTCATGAGTATTTTATAGTTTTCTGAGTACAGATCCTTTGCCTCTTTGGTTACATTTATTCCTAGGTATCTTTTGGTTTTGGGTGCAATTGTAAATGGGATCACTCCTTAATTTCTCTTTCTTCTGTCTTGTTGTTGGTGTATAGGAATGCCACTGATTTCTGTGCATTGATTTTATATCCTGCCACTTTACTGAATTCCTGTATGAGTTCTAGCAGTTTTGGGGTGGAGTCTTTTGGGTTTTCCACATAAAGTATCATATCATCTGCAAAGAGTGAGAGTTTGACTTCTTCTTTGCCCATTCGGATGCCTTTTATTTCTTTCTGTTGTCTGATTGCTGTGGCTAGGACTTCTAATACTATGTTGAATAACAGTGGTGATAGTGGACATCCCTGCCGTGTTCCTGATCTTACAGGGAAAGCTCTCAGTTTTTCTCCATTGAGAATGATACTCACTGTGGGTTTTTCGTAGATGGCTTTTATGATATTGAGGTATGTACCCTCTATCCCTATATTCTGAAGAGTTTTAATCAAGAAAGGATGCTATACCTTTTCAAATGCTTTTTCTGCATCTATTGAGAGGATCATATGGTTCTTGTTCTTTCTTTTATTAATGTATTGTATCACATTGATTGATTTGCGGATGTTGAACCAGCCTTGCAGCCCAGGGATAAATCCCACTTGGTCGTGGTGAATAATCCTTTTAATGTACTGTTGGAGCCTATTGGCTAGTATTTTGGTGAGAATTTTTGCATCCATGGGCATCAAGGATATTGGTCTGTAATTCTTTTTGATGGGGTCTTTGTCTGGTTTTGGGATCAAGATAATGGTGGCCTCATAAAACGAGTTTGGAAGTTTTCCTTCCATTTCTATTTTTTGGAACAGTTTCAGAAGAATAGGTATTAATTCTTCCTTAAATGTTTGGTAGAATTCCCCTGGGAAGCCATCTAGCCCTGGGCTCTTGTTTGTTGGGAGATTTTTGATGACTGCTTCCATTTACTTAGTGGTTATAGGTTTGTTCAGGTTTTCTATTTCTTCCTGGTTCAGTTTTGGTAGTTGATACATCTCTAGGAATGCATCCATTTCTTCCAGGTTATCTAATTTGCTGGTATATAGTTGCTCATAATATGTTCTTATAATTGTTTGTATTTCTTTGGTGTTGGTTGTGATCTCTCCTCTTTCATTCATGATTTTGTTGATTTGGGTCATTTCTCTTTTCTTTTTGATAAGTCTGGCCAGGGGTTCATCAATCTTATTAATTCTTTCAAAGAACCAGCTCCTAGTTTCGTTGATCTGTTCTACTGTTCTTTTGGTTTCTATTTCATTGATTTCTGCTGTGATCTTTATTATTTCTCTTCTCCTGCTGGGTTTAGGCTTTATTTGTTCTTTCTCCAGCTCCTTTAGGTGTAAGGTTAGGTTGTGTATTTGAGACTTTTCTCGTTTCTTGAGAAAGGCTTGTATTGCCATATACTTTCCTCTTAGGACTGCCTTTGCTGCATCCCAAAGATTTTGAATAGTTGTGTTTTCATTTTCATTTGTTTCCATGAATTTTTTTAATTCTTCTTTAATTTCCTGGTTGACCCATTCGTTCTTTAGTAGGATGCTCTTTAGCCTCTATGTATTTGAGTTCTTTCCAACTAGAACTCAATCACAAGAAGAAAGTTGGAAAGAACTCTAATTAGTCCTTTTGTTAGTCAGTTCTTTTAGTCAAGACTTTCACATTTTGATCAAGTAAAAAACCTTAAGTAATGTTTTCAGGGGCGCCTGGGTTGCTCAGTCGGTTAAGCGTCTGCCTTCAGCTCAGGTCATGATCCCGGGGTCCTGGAATGGAGTCCCAAGTCAGGCTCCATGCTCAGTGGGGAGCCTGCTTCTCCCTCTCCCTCTGCTGTTCCCCCTGCTCGTGCTTGCACTCTCTCTCTCTGTCAGAAAAAAAGAAAAAAGTAATATTTTCATGCTAGGTACAGTTCTACCAAGTGTAATACACTGGTGAGGAGCATGGTGGCAGAGAGTCGGTCTGGGGGTTCAGTTCCCACCCTACTACTTACTGTGAAATTGGGCTCTCTTTCTGCATTTGAGTTTCCTCACCTCACCTGTAAGTTTTGTATTATGATACCTGCCCCCAGAGTTATAAGAATTAAATCAGGTGACATAGATATGGGACATGTGCCTGAGACATGTATGTTCTCAATATATTGTGTCAGTGTGGAAATAGGAACATCAAAGGAATGCACTAAAACATTTCTAAAAGCCTAAATAAAGCCACTGGCAGGTGGTTAATCTTCAGTTAGATGCACAGCACCCAGAACATTAGGTGTGGGAAGAGGCCTGAGAAATCACCTACCCAGCCCCTCAGGTAACGTGAAAGGAAAGGGATTCAGAGAGGGGTTTGCTGGGGCTGGGTTTCCTTCTCTGTTCCAGCCCTCAGCTCTGACATCCAGGCCCACGCTCTTTACTAACAGTTCCCAGTTTGCATTTTCCTTTTTCGTTTGTTTATGGTGACTGCAGTGAAAATGTACTTAGGATTTTTTTTCAGTAACATCCATGCATAATCATGCCTTACTTTATTGAGAAAATAAAACACTAGAACTTCAGCCTTGGCCTTCAGCTGTCACACTTCCTGCTCTACTCAGGAAAGGGGCAAGCTGACAGTTATTTAAAGACAAACAACTTATTTATTAACTTGCCCTCAAGCACTACTTCAAATTTCAAACCAAAGCTATACCCCTAAGTGCTATTTCTTTTTTTTTTTTTTAAGATTTTATTTATTTGAGAGAGAGAATGAGCTGGGGGTGTGGGGAGAAGGAGCAGAGGGAAAGGGAGAAAACAGATTCCCCGCTGAGCAGGGAGCCTGACGCAGGACTCGATCCCAGGACCCTGAGATCATGACCTGAGCCGAAGGCATTCACTTAACAGACTGAGTCACCCAGGCGCCCCTCCCCCAAGTGCTATTTCTATTCACAAAAGGGAGCTACTCTTTTGCAACATCATTAGAAACAAACCCTAGAGCAAAAGTCAACCTATAGAAACAAACCCTAGAGCAAAAGTCAACCTAAGGAGTCTTCGTAAAGTTAAGGATCATCACAGTCGGGCTCTGCAGGCTGATTCTGCCAAAAGGAAGAAACAGGATCAAAGCAATGCTTTCAAGTATGTGTCTGGCTCAAATTTGGGTCCACCCACGTGGATGTGTTTTGCCTTCTCCAAAGGTAGTTTTTGTGTTCCTGCTGGTACCTCTGCCACTGGGCCTTGAGGATAATAGAAAAATGACATGACTGCCCTCTTCAAGAACTTTCTAGCCATAAACAAAAGGCTTGCCTTCATGTAGGTATCTGTAACTCAATTTTCAGCAAGTCTGTTCTACTTCTCACTGTTTCTAATGCAGTAAGAATGACACCCTCTTGGCATTTGTTTTCTTAGCTCTGCAGTCTTCGTATGTATCACTCTGTTATTTTGTCATCTCATCTTTGATATGAATTGAATTCATATTTTTCTAAGTTATATATAATACAAAGCCTTACCAGAACATTTTCTGGATTGGTTTCCCTCTGGGCTGGGTTTTGGTCTTCGGCAAGTATTCTCCCACTTGCCTGCCTGCCTGGGTTCTATAGAGGCATTACATCACGATTTTCCTCCGGCCCCTCTGAAATGTGGGCACTCCTGCCCAGGCTTAAACTTGCTGAGAGGCAGCATGCGTGAATTCTCCCTAACACCATTCCCACCGTTAGCTTGAGGCCTGGCTGCTTCCGCCTTTGCCTGCCTCTGTGATTCCCAACTGAGGAGCAGCAGCGGGCCTGTGCATCCCCCCTGCTTGAATCCGGGCAGGAGCCCCCTCACGCGCTGGGCCCTGCCTGCGTGCCCACCCCCCACCGCTGCCCATGAGGATCCTAACCCCGCTGTGCCCTTCTTCCTCCCTCACCCGCTTCAAGTCTTCAAGCGTCACCTTCCAAGGGAGGCTTTTCTGACCAACGTGCAATATCTCAGTTGGCTGGCCCCTAACTTTTCCATTATCGCCCTTCTCTCTTTGCTCTTCCTTGGAGCATCTCCGGCAGTCTGTCCTACAGCGTCTCCCTGGGGGAGCGCGGGCTACACGGAGGTGGAGATTGGCGTCTGTACTGGCCACACCTGCAGCTGGCAGGCAGAGTGGCTGCTTGGTGAATTTGCTGAGTGAATGAATTAGAGGCAGCCTACCAACAGAACTTTACCAATTTTTTTTTTTAAGATTTTATTTATTTGACAGAGAGAGACACAGTGAGAGAGGGAACACAAGCAGGGGGAGAGGGAGAGGGAGAAGCAGGCTTCCCGCGGAGCAGGGAGCCCGATGTGGGGCTCCATCCCAGGACCCTGGGATCATGACCTGAACCGAAGGCAGACGCTTAACGACTGAGCCACCCAGGCGCCCCAGAAATCTATAACTAATTTTTAGCTTTTGTTTTTATTACTGTAGGAAGACTATTTAACCTGACATCTACCCTCTTGACAAATGCTGAAGTGTACAATCCCATCTTGTTAGCATCAGACCGGCGTTGCACAGCAGACCCCTAGACTTGACCGTCCTGCATAACTGAAGCTTTATGCCTGTTGAACAGCATCTCTCCGTTCCCCTCACCCTGCCCCTGGCAAGCACCATGCTGCTCTCCACTTCTAGGTGTCCGAATTCTGGAGAGACCTCACATAAGGGGAATCCTACAGTCTCTGCCCTTCTGTGACTGGCTTATTGCACCTAGCATAATGTCATGGATCTTCCACCTTAGTGTAATTTGCTTTGGGGGAAGGCTTAAATCCTCTTTCATGTGTTGAATTTGAGCTTTCATAGACCACATGCCCAGGTATTTGTGTTTCAAACTCACTGGGGTTTGATCTTAAACATTCAAATTTCCTCAGCTTTTGAGGGCACCTTTGAGCAAGGCACCCTCTCCCTATGGGGAGAGCTGGCTGCCTGCCCACCCAGGGTAGAAGCCTTAGGGTCTTTGCAGCAACACCAGAGAAGAAAGCCGGCCTCCTTCTAGTCCCACCTACTGGGGAGGTTTAAATATTCCAGCACAGGCCCCGCCCCTCTGCTGCCTATCAGACAATTCACAGAAGTGGGACCCATTGTGGGGGTCCCATCATGGAACCAGCTGGCAGCCCTTCCCTGATCCTCCCAAGGCCCAGAATAGCCTCCCCTGCAGATCCCATCATTACAGATTCCTAAATCAGATTTTTAAACCATTTTATTGAACTATAACTAACATACTATAAAATTCATCAATTTACAGTGTACGACTCAGTAGGTTTTAGTATGTTTACAGAGTTGTGCAACTATCACCACAATGTGATTTTAGAGCATATTACCCCAAAAGAAACCTCATACCATGAACAGTCACTTCCCATCCTCCCTGTCCCCAACCCCTAGCAACCACGAATTACTTCCTGTCTACAGATTTGCCTATTCTGACATTTTCTATAAGGGAGGCAAGAAATATGTGGTCTTTAGTAACTGTCTTATTTCCATTAATACGTGTTTGAGATTCATCCATATCGTAGCATGGATTAGAACTTCGTTCCTTCTTATTGCTGAGCCTTAGCCCACTGCATGGATATATTACACTTTACTCATTTACTACTTGATGTTGCTTCCACTTTTTCACTATTTGTGAATAACGCTGCTGTAAACATTTATGTACAGGTTTTTGTGTGGATGGGCACTTGACTTCTCTTGGGTAGAATTGCAGGATCATATGATAACTCTACATTTAACATTTTTTTTTAAACTTCAGTGTTTTATTTTATTTGTTTTTAAAGATTTTATTTATTTATTTGACAGAGACACAGTGAGAGCAGGAACACAAGCAGGGGGAGTGGGAGAGGGAGGAGCAGGCTTCCTGCTGAGCAGGGAGCCCCACGTGGGACTTGATCCCAGGACCCCGGGACCACGGCCCAAGCCGAAGGCAGACGCTCAACGACAGAGCCACCCAGGCGCCCTCTACATTTAACATTTTGAGGAACTGCCAAACTGTTTTCCAAAACCATTGTTCCATTTTACATACCCTCCAGCAGTGTATCCAGTCGGTTTTTACTCTCAGGGAACAGTACCAACCAACCGGCACTCCCCCTCCTTGTCACGTGCAGGCCCTCATTAGAATGTCTCTTTCCAAGACAAGCGACTTTCCAATATACCTTCAAGTAGGTATCTGTTAAGAAAGTAGGTGACAGACTGCCCCAGCAGCCTCTGAATGCACCAGAGTCTCTGTTCCTCTTTGGGTTTTTCCTGCCACCTCTCCTCATCCTTCCCTCCCTAGATCCAGCCAGGTGAGGGGCCCTTCCTGTAGAGACCACATTCACAGCACCTTCAACAATGTCTCCCCAGGTAACCTGGAAATTCTTTTGAGGACAGGAGGGTGTATCTGAAGGCTGTCATTTAGAATTTATAAGAAGTTCTTTAGGTATTTATTTATTATTATTATTTTAATATTAGTGTGTACACTTGGTCACTATTTCTCAGCTGAGGGTGCCATATTTGAATCAAGACCTCTCTCATCTCTTCTTGCTTTAAAATAGAATTGCCAATGTGAGATTTCTAGCTATGGCTGAGGGAGAGACTGGTATAGCTTCTCCCCAGACCAGAAAGGGTCTATAAAGCTGGACAAAATTGATTATTTCACTGCTCTGGAAATCAGAGAAAGATCTACAACAATCTGAGAGGCATCTATGCTTGAACAAGTGCTGCACAGTGCAAGTCTTTGCAGTTCTTCCCCCAGGCTACTCCCGTTCCCCTGCCAGCTTAGTTGACATGGAGATTTGGTCAGAGCATGACAGAACTATGAGGACCCCAGCAGTCCAAGAGGACTCACTAGATTTGAAACAGTGGATGAAACCTGAACCCAGTAAAGCTGTCAGTGGAAATGGCAATCTCAGCAGAGTGAGTGGGGTGAGCTAATGGCCCCATAAGCCTGGAATTGTGTGGTTGAGTCAAGCATATTCTTGGATGAGGCTATGCCCATGCACAGTGGAGACCTGGAGAAGGTCTCAGTGACCTACATACTCCTGGCTGACCTTGACACTGCCCACAGTATCCTCAACAGGCAAAAGTGATCAACAGAATATATTCAAAATTAAAAGGCATCAAACTTCAAAAGACACCATTAAGAAAATAAAAATCAAGCCATGCACCTAACAACTGAGTGTCAAACTATGTGAGGCAAAAACTGGTAGTGCATTCATCTGTTTCTCCTCGAAATTCTATCAGAGTTGAAGACTTCAACATGACACTATCAGAAATGAACAGATCTAGCAGGCAGAAAATCAGCTAGGATATAGTTGAACTCAACCCCATCAATCAACTGGATATAATTGACATCTATAGATTATTTCACCCAACCACAGCAGAACACACATGCTTCTCAAGCTCACATGGAACATTCACCAAGACAGACCACATTTTGGGTCATAAAATACATCTTAATAATTTTAAAAGGCTAGAAATCATACAATGTCTGCTCTCAGGCCGCTAAGGAACTAAATTAGAAATCATTAGCAGGAAAATCCCAAAATACATGGAGATCATACTAGCCAAAGAAGAAATCTCAAGAGAAATTTAAAGATATTTTGAGCTAAATGAAAATGAAAACACAACTTACCAAAATTTGTGAGATGCAGTGAAAGCAGTTCTTAGAAGGAAATGTATAGAGGGGCACCTGGGTGGCTCAGTTGGTTAAGCGACTGCCTTCGGCTCAGGTCATGATCCTGGAGTCCCGGGATCGAGTCCCACATCGGGCTCCCTGCTGAGCAGGGAGTCTGCTTCTCCCTCTGAACCTCTTCCCTCTCATGCTCTCTATCTCTCATTCTCTCTCTCTCAAACAAATTAAAATAAATAAAATCTTTAAAAAAAAAAGGAAATGTATACCATTGAATGCATATATTGGGAAAAATACCAAATATCAATTACCCAATTTCCAGCTTAAGAAAATAGAAAAAGAAGAGCAAATTAAATCCAAAATAAGCAAAAGGAGAAAAGAAATAATAAAATGTAGATCAGAAGTCAGTATAATTGAAAAACAAAATCAATACAGAAAATCAGTGAAACCAAAAGCTGGTTCTTTGGAAAGATCAATAAAATCAGTAAGCCTCAGCCAGGCTATTTACAAAAAGGGAGAAAGAAGGAGGGAGGATACAGATTACTAATATTGGAAAAGAAAGAGAAGACATCACTACAAATCCTATGGAAATTAAAATAATAAAGGAACACTATTAACAACTCTATGTCCACAAATTTGATAACCTAGATGAAATGGACCAATTCCATGAAAGACAATTTGCAAAAGCAAATTGCCAAATTGTCTGAATAGGCCTGTATCTATTCAAGAAATTGAGTTAATAATTAATATCCTTCCAAAACAGAAAGCACCAGGCTTAGATGGGTTCACTGGTGAATTCTACCAAACATTTAAGAAACAAATTCTATCTGTTCTCTACAATCTTTTTTGGAGATTAGATGCAGATACTTTCTAACTCATTGTAGGAGGCCAGGATTACCCTAATACCAAAACCAGACAAAGACATTACAAGAAGACTATAGGCCATTATCTGTCATGAATATTAGATGCAAGAATTCTCAAAAAAAATTAGCAAATCAAATCCAACAATGTACAAAAAGAATTATACACCATAACCAAGTGGGACTTATCCCAAGTATGCAACATGAGACTAGCTAAGCATTTGAAAATTAATGTAAGTCATCACATCAGTAGGCTAAAAATGAAATTCATACAATAATATCAATAGGTGCAAAAATAGAACTTTACAAAATCCAATGCACATTTGTGGTAAAACTCCCAATAAACTAGGAATAGAGGGGAACATCCTCAGTTTGATAAAGACTATCTATAAAAACCCTACAATTAATATCATACCCAATGGTGAGAAACTCAGAGCTTTACCACTAAGATCAGTTACAAGGCAAGGATGTCCCCACTCACCACTCCTTTTCAAATCATACTGGAAGTTCCAGCTTATGCAATAAGAAAAAGAAATAAAAATATACAGTCTGAAAAGGCATAAAACTGTCTTTGTTGTCAGATGACATGATCATATGTAGAAAGTCAAAAGAAATTGAAGAAAAAACCTAAGCAAGTATAAAAAGGTTGCAGGATATAAGGATAATATACCCAAGCCAATAATTTTCCTATATACAATGAACAAGTAGAACTTGAAATTAAAACCACAATGCTATATTTATGAGCATCCCCCAAAATGAAATATTTAGGTATAAATCTAACAAAGTATGTACAAGATCTCTGTGAGGAAAACTACAAAATTCTGATGAACAAAATCAAAAACTAAGTAAGTGGAGAGATATTCCATGTTCATGGATAGGAAGACTCAATATTGTCAAAATATCAGTTCTTCCCAAATTGATCTATAGACTCAATGCAATCCCAGTTAAAATCCCAGAAAACTGTTTTGTGGATATCAATAAACTGATTCTAAAATTTACATAGAGAGGCAAAAGAACCAGAACAGTTAACAGTATTATAGGAGAACAAAGTTGGAAGACTGACACTACCCAACTTGAAGACTTACATATAATAAGTCATAAGCTTACCTATAGTAAGCTGTTAGTAAGACTTGTAGCCACCATAACCAAGACAGTGTGGTAGTGGCAAAAAATAAACCTACAGATCAATGGAATGGGACACAGAGCTCAGAAGTAGAAACACATTTATAGTCACAACTGATTTTGACAAAGGAGCAAAGGCCATACAATGGAGCAAAGATAACAAAGGATGGTGGAATAACTGGACATCCACACACACACAAAAAAAAGAATGTAGAGACAAATGTTGCACCTTTTACAAAAATTACCTCAAAATGGCTCATAAACCTAAATGTAAAGTGCAAAACTATGAGACTAGAATATAACATAGAAAACCTAGATAACCTTGGGTATGGCAATGATTACATCTAAGTTGTTGTTACATCATAGTTACTACATCAAAAGGCCCAATTCATGAAAGAAGGAATTGATAAGCTGGACTTAACTAAAATTAAAATTTCTGGTGGGGGGGGTGCCTGGGTGGCACAGTCAGTTGAGTGACTGACTTGGTTTCAGCTCAGGTCTCAGGTCGTGATCTCACGATCCTGAGATCAAGTCCCCGGTCGGGCTCACCAGGGAGCCTGTTGAAGTTTCTCTCTCCCTCTGCCCCTCTCCCCTTCCCCTCCCCTGCACACACACCTTTAAATAGTAAATCTTTAAAAAATAAAATTTCTGTCCTGCAAAAGATAATGTCAAGAGAATAAGACATGCCACAGACTGGTAGAAAATATTGGTAAAAGACACATGATAAAGCACTGTCATCCAAAATATACAAGAACTCTTAACAGTAAGAAAACAACCCGGGTGCCTGGGTGGCTCAGTCAGTTAAGCGACTGCCTTCGGCTCAGGTCATGATCTTGGGGTCCTGGGATCGAGCCCCACATCGGGCTCCCTGCTCAGCGGGGGAGTCGGCTTCTCCCTCTCCCTCTGCTCATGTTCTCCCTCTCTCTCTCAAATAAATAAAAATCTTTAAAAAAAAAAAAAAAAGAAAAGAAAAGAAAACAAGCCCATTTAAAAACGGGCCAAAAACCTTCCCAGGCATCTCACCAGGAAGAGAGTTGGATGACAGCCTGTGAGGAGATGCTCCGGCGGCCGCTCGTGTGCTCGCTGGGTGTGGACCCGGTACCTCTCTGTGAAGTGGCAGCTGAGGAGACTCTGGGACTCACCGTGGCCAACAAAGAGCCCAGGGATTTTTCATCTTCCAGATTGATTTCAGCGGCTGAAAACAGCACTATGCTCATTTCTCATACAGAATCAGAAACCTGCTGATGCCTGAAGCAAGTTGGGTTGCTGCTACTTGGAAAGGGTTTGTCAATGAGGCAACTCAGATTCCAATTCCCTGAGCCAGTGAAACAGACACACCGCACAGTGGGAGGAGCATGCAGAGACGGTGGATGTGTTCCAGCAGCAGACGGGAGGTGTCCCCTGAGAAGGGAAACCTCTACTTTTGTCCTGCAGAACTCTGCTCCTCCGGACCAAGATGACATTCTCAGGTAGAAAACTGCAGTTTGGCCCCACCACATCCTGGCCACTACAACTGAGTTTTCTCTATTCTTTCATTTTTTCCTTCCCCATTCCTTTATTATAAAGTAACTGTATGTGCACAAGCATATTGCATTTTTATAACAAAATGGCCAATGGTATGTTTTGATCAACATCAAATGGAGATGGGATGGGGGAAAATACTGGTTCGGTGAAAATACCCCTTCTCTCCATTCGCGGCATGCTCAGTCAGCTCTTGTCTTTATATTCCAGTAAGTTACTTTGCTCTCACTGTTTAACAAAAAAAGAACAACATAAAAATCCTTACATACCTTGTTCAGTTGGAGAATTTTAATGTTTTTCATTGATCCCTATAAAACCAAGGACAATGTTATGTTATAACTCTTTTGTCTGTAGCTGTTACATGTAGGGCAATCTGTCTTTAAATAGGGATAAATTACTCTAAATGAATCCTAGATCATTTTCCCTTCAAGTCTTGTTGTCTTGTTGTTTAAATAAACTTCTTGTCTTAAAAGAAAAGGATGATCCACAACACACATCATTAGGGAAATGTAAGTTAAAACACTATACATACCTACTAGAATGCCTAAACTCCAGAACATCAACAAAACCAAATGCTGGCATGGGTGTTGAACAATAGGAATTCTCATTCACTGCTGGTTAAGAATGCAAAATGGTATAGTCATGTTGTAAGACAGCCGAGCAGTTTCTTACAAAATTGAACATACTTCTACCATCTGATCCAGAAACTACAATTCCTGGTATTTATCCAAGGGAGATGAAAAATGATGTCCACCCCAAAACCTGATGTTTATAGCACACTGATGTTTACAGCAGCTTTCTTCATAATTGCCAAGACTTGGAAGCAAGCAAGATATCCTTCAGTTGGTGAATGGTTAAACTGTGGTACATCCAGACGATGGAATATCATTTGGCACTAAGAAGAAATGAACTATCAAGGCATGAAAAGCCATGGAGGAAGCTTAAATGCATATTACTAAGGGAAAGAAGCCCATCTGAAAAGGCTACATACTGTGTGATTCCAACTGTATTCCAGCTGTAGGACATTCTGGGAAAGGCAAAACTATGATTCCCGAAAAGATTGGGGGTTATGGGTATGGGGAGGAATGAACAGGGGAAGCAAAGAAGTTTTTAGGGCAGTGAAAATACTCTTTATAATACCACAGTGATGGGTACATAGCATCATACTTTTTTCCAAATCCAAATAATGTACAACACCAAAAATGAACCCTAATGTAAACTATGTACTTGGGTGATTATGACTGGGTCAGTGCAAGTTTATCAGCTGTAACACATGCATGACTCTGGTTGGAGATGTAAATCATAGGGAGGCTATGAATGTGGTGACAGATGAGGGGAGGGGGGTGCAAAGGATTTATGGGAAATGTCCATACCTTCCCCTCAATTTTACTGTGAACTTTAAACTGCTTTTTAAAAAAAGTCTTAAGAATAAAAAAAGAAAGAAAGAAACCAAAAAGACAAAAAAACACAGCCTGGGAGAAAATAATTGTAAGTCGTGTATCTGATAAGGGTTTTGCATCCAGGATATATAGCGATCTCTTACAACTCAATACGAAGAAAAACTATCCCATGTAAAAATGGGCAAAGATATGGACAATTCATCAAGGAGGATATACAAATGCCAAATAAGCACATGAAAAAATGCTCAGCACCACTGGCCATAGGGAAATCCAACTAAAACTACCTTGAGATACCTCTATATCGCAGCTAAAATGGCTATCATTAAAAAGACGGACATGCCAGGGCGACTGGGTGGTTCAGTCGGTTAAGCTTCTGATCTTGATTTCAGCTCAGGTCATGATCTCAGGGTCTGGAATCCAGACCCATGCAGGGCCCCACATCATTGAGCCCCACGTCGGGCTCTGCGAGGGGCGTGGAGCCTGCTTAAGATTCACTCTCTCCCTCTGCCCCTCCCCGACGTGTGCATGCTCACTCCCTCGCTCTCTTCTTCTCTCTTAAAAAAACCAAAACAGACATGCTGGGTTTTGGTGAGGATGTAGAGAAATGGGGACTTGTGTACACTGCAGGCAGGACTGTAAGGTTGCTCGTCCACTTTGGACAGTTTGGCCATCTCTTTAAACGTTAAAACATAAATATCGTATGACCCTACAATTCCACCTTTAGAAGTCTGACAGAAATGGAGACACAAACACACAAAGCCATGTCCACAAATATTCACAGCAACATTTTTCATAAGAACACCAAATTGGAAATAACCCAAATGCCAATCAACTGTAAGTAGGTCAGTACAGTATGGTATTCCTAAAGAGGAATGAGGTACTGATACAGGCAAAAATATTACGCCAGATGCAAAACACTATATATTGTAGGATTCCTTTTATAGATGTCCAGAAAAAGCACACTTCTAGAGACAGAAAGCAGAGCAGCAGTTGCTGAAGCCTGGGGGTTGGAGTGGGGATTAAGTGCAAATGGGCACCAGGGAACTTTGTGGAGTGATGGAAATCGTTGTCAACCCGGAGGTGGTGATGCCTGCACAGGGTTACAGTGTGTAACCTGGATCTATTATACATAAAGCTGTTGAAAAAGAAAAAACAAACAGAATTGCTGATGATTCAGTTGTTATCTGTCTTAGCCGTACCGGCTGAAGCCTTTGGGTTCCTTTTCCTCACAAGCTTTTGAGATTAAAACTGATCAAAACTATACTTAATAGATTACTCAAAAATGTCCTCAAACTTATCACTCTTTTAGGTCCTGTCTCAAGCCTGACATCACACACTCCTGAATGGACTACCACCTGGACCCAGTGAACTCAAGCTGGGCGCACACTGGAGGGGGGTTCTGAGAGCTCACGCCCAGGGACCGGACGTTGTGCTGTAGGTTTGACGGCAGTTGCAGATTTCATTCTCTCACTGAGAGGACACCTTTGGGTGGACTGTCCCTCAATGATTTTCTCTACCTGCGCCACAAGGCTTTTGCTCTACCCACCATGTCCCTTGTACACATTAGAGAACCAGGCTGTATTTTCTCAGCTCCTTTTAGAAACTCACTTGCCATTATCAAATACCGTTCCATTCATCAACCCTTACTAAATGACTCTCGATGTTATCTAACGATTCAAGAAAGTTCTCCCTGTTGGCACGGGAAAAGAAAGACAATGGGATTAAGGTAGGACAGGTTTCTGATTTGGGTTCATTTGTCTAGACCTGCTTTTTATTTGCAGCCACAACACAGATTCCCAAATAGAGCCCCTCCTTAAGGAGTGACTTTTAAACTTTTTAAAGTTTCCGGGTGGAGAGAGCTGTCTGTAGGGCAGACAGATCCTCTGTGGAGGCCAGAATGCTGGTCTCCCATTTCCCCTTCTGCTTTACACATTTGTCACTGCCTCAATCGGCATCTACCTCATAGGGCATTCACCTCTGTCTCTATCTCTGTGACTAGGCGGAGAACTACAGTTCTTGTTCTTGGTGCCAGGACAAAGCCCCGTGCTGGATGTCTGGGAAATGCCGTAGGTCCGCTGAAGCCAACGGACAGGCTGTCTACCATTCAAGGAACTCTTAATGTTAACGCCACCTAAATCGTAAGTGGCCAAATGTGATTACCTTTTCGGTCAGTTCTACCAGGCTGTCACTCTGCACTGGATCTGGGCAACAGAAGAGGAGCAGATAGATAGGAAGAAGAAAGGACACGAAGGATTACGAATCAGCTCCTCTATGCTGGACACAAATCATGGTACATCCTTAACCCTAAGAACTAGGAATAATGACATCCATTTTAGGGTCATGCAAAATGAAAACCGGGGTGGGCAGGGAAGGGCTGTCCAAGGAAGACAAATAAAAATGTGCACAGTTGGGTCTTAAGACTCCAAACCCGTTCTTCCGTTCCAGAAGCTCGAGGGCCTCGGGGGTGCTGGGGTGGAGCCACACACAGGGGACACAATGGCTGATCAAAACCAATGCCATTCAGTGGCCATATACCTTAAAGCTCTGGTGGGGACCGGATCAGAGATTCACAAAAGTAAATGTGTCATTATAAATTGTGGAAAATATAAAAATTCAGTACTCTTTCTATTAAGAGGACATCACTTTTCAACAAACACACGTGTCCCCTCATCACAGAAGTATGTACCCCAGCCCTGAAGATGTCACTGTAGACTCTGGTGATGGAATATACATGAGATGCAATGTTTACACAGCTGTGGTCATTTTGTAAACACTAGCTGAATGAGCGAATGATTCTTCTCCAATGAGAAAGTGGCACAGCAGAGTCAAAATGTGATTTGTTTCAATTTTATTTTCCTATCTCAGTTTCAGTAAAAGAATCAGAGAACTTATTGACACAAATCATAAGCTATCTCCCACCCATATACAGTATATGACCACTGTTTCTACTTTTTTCTTTTTCACTGAACAAGGTGATACTGTCTTCAAAGTACCAAGGAAGAGATAATACAAATGAAACAGAAAGGGAGGGGGGGTATACGTGTGGTCTTTTTATTCACAGACAGTAAATGTATATGTACCACCATAAGGGGAAAAGCACTGAGGAAACATTTGCATCCCACAGGTTAAAAAGTCAAGCAATTAGTACAAGTAGAGTACCTCCAAAAATAGCAAATTTGGGACAATTAGCTATTACTGTGAAGGAAGTCCTGTCTTTTATTTTCCTGCCACCACATTCCTACACTGGAATTTAAGCTCTCTTCACAGCGCGAATATAAAAATGATCAAAGTCAGGGTTTTATGGCAATCTTTTGCTAAAATATATTCTATTTTAATATACATGCTATAAAAGTACACTAAAAAGGTCAATTGTTAGAGCTCTGTTAAAATTAAGAATTTACTTTTTTACATACAGAATAATGTACACCCACCTCTAAAAGTATATTTGAGGAAGGATATTACCGTGACCCCAAATATTTCTAGCTTCGTATTTTGTTTATAATAGGATTGATTTTATAATACATGTATTCAGTAATGCTCTCTTATAATTCCGCATTGCAGTGCCTCACCAATCACTTTAAAGAAAAATGCGGAGGGAACCGTGTATCTCCAAGCAGTTCTTTCTTATTGTGCAAATCAAGTTTTCAATGTAAGTTCCTGTGACAAATTTTTCATCTTATTTTTTAACTTCTGCTAATCTAAATTCTTTTACGATCAGCATTTGGAGCTTTTAATGAGGCAAATGCAAATGAGAGATGCTGAAAATTAAACCTGTAGGTAGCCTGACTTAAAAGGAATCATTCCCTCCTGTAAAAACATTTCCAGTGCCGACTCTAGGTTTTCATGGGATGGTCTGAAATAATGCTGACTGAACACATCCCATGCGGACGAACTGACTGCGTGCGGGCCAAACCGAGAAATTAGACTCCTGGTACAGAGTTTAAGCAGATCTACTGTAATCATGTAGCGCACATGATGAAGCTGCTAGTTACAGACTTCCATCCATGGATCCCAGGCAGATGTGTCCTCTTTTATTTCAGGTATAGTCAGAGAACGGAAATCTAAAATAAGTGAAATCTGTTTCTGATTTAAACAAAAATATTTACTCTCTTCATTAGCAAAACATTCTTTAAAATCTATTTTTCTCCTCTCTGAACAGTTAGCCAAGGAGCACTAGGCAATTTTCGGGAGGCTCTGTGCACTACAATAAATACGGTCGTGGGGAACACACAGCAGCTATAGCTTATTTACATTCACCGATGAGAATAAACTTCTTATCTGATTAGTGTCCAGTCCCACAGAGGAAAGGTTTGGCATTCGTGCGCTTTTGGTTCTTGATGAGAATCACTTCTGCTTGATTTTCATTCTCGGAAGAAAAAAATCATCAGCTGATGTCCTCAGATTTCATGACATGATGTGAAAAAGGAAGGGAGCAAAGATTAGCTGTTCGCAGGGAGCTGGTCGGGGCTTAAGTCTGCAGGCAGATCTTCCTTCTTGCCAGGTGAGTGTCCCGCGGGTGCCCAGGGCTCCAGCAGGGAGGCCCCTGGAACACAGGCATGTGGAGCCTCCTCTGGGGACGGGCCGCTCTGGCTTAGCGGAGCACCCCCCTCTCTGCGTCAGCCACCACCCCTACTCACTACCCTCTATATTGATCTTATGTGCTTGAGGCTGCAGAACTGATGGAAACCAGTTCACTGGGAAACAAGCAAAAGCAGAGAATTCCACCAAGAGGTGGCCCAGGTCGTGCATCACTGTCTTCTGTGGAGATAATCTGTGCAGGATGTGTACATTGTGTTCTCCACAGCAGAATTCTCCTTTGTTTTTCTTGCAACTGTCATGTTTTTCCACACAATTTTATCAGGAGTGGAGTTTAATGTCTGCTCTTTTTGAACCTACCTAAAAGTGGAATGTTTTCCCCTGGCAAATGATTACTTACTTCTTTGAAAAATGGACAAGCATTTTTTTTTTCTTTTTGAATCCAACTCAGCCCTTCAGAAAGGACTTCAGACTAAGAGGAGGAAGTACAGGAGAACGAACTTCCTATTGTGCCTTACATAAAACACTTTGTTAAAATTAAGAGCAGCTCCAAGTACAAAAGTAAATATTTGTGCAAAGGGCACAATGCCAGATGCAATCTTAAGACATCCTCAATTTACTTTTTTCTGTTTGACTCTAAAACACAAGTCTTTTACATTATGAAACCTAGCAAGTCTGGGGAAGGAAGTTAACATCAGAAAATACACTTTAGAAAAGGTACAGGATCTTTTGCTGATAATTTGTTATTTTATAACTTGGATCAAGTAAGTGTTAAATATTCACAGTAATTTCGAGAAGAGACATTCGTGTCTGTAAAACGTCAATCTATTGCATTTTCAATCAGTTTTCTGTACAATTACAAAATTTCATCTGTCAGTGCTTTTCTGTAGAACTCCTTATGCTCAGTCCTTCCCTTTCTGGATCCAGCTATACCTTTAAGGTGGGCTGTAGGATTCCTTTCTCAATCAGATGAGTCTTCAGGGTTTTATATATATTTAACTGCTGTTCTGGTTGAAGCACCAACAACTGCTGAAGCACTTTGCTGGGATTCGGACCCCTGATAACAAAGCAGAAAAGGCCAAGTTCATGCTATTTTGAGAGACCTAAAGGAAGCATATACCCCCAACTGAAAATAAATCATGCACTTAAGTGAAGAGTAACAACCTTTACTTGATCAAGCTCACTTTAGTGCCCAATGTTAGTGTCAGAGGGAGAAAAAAACCCCGGAAATATTCGGCACCGAGAGGCATACAGTCTAGATTTGGGAAGAACCCACAAATACAAAATGCAGGAACAACACTAGGCAATCTAGGGGGTGCAGGTCTAAGTTCTACAAAGCCTCTCAAAGGGGCAACCTGAGTTAGAAGTGGGAACAGGGAATGAATCCTGACTGGTCAAGACACACAAACCATCCTGTAAGGAAAGGAGCAGAAGTCCTGGTGGATGAAGAGAAGCCAGAAGGGGACAGGAAAATATACTTCAAATTTTTAGCTTCAAAGAAACCTTGAGACGTGCCCCTGGGGTATTATGAATGTTCGAGAGACAGGACGCAGGTGCTGACCTGGCACTGAAGCCACTACCCGGGATCTGCAGTAGATGCCACAGCCTTTGTCCAAAGAAAGTCTTCGGTGAACCCCAATGTAGGAAACAAAAGTGGGTCCTTTCTCGTTGAAGGGGGGACGAGGAGGCGGACAGCCTGCCCTCCTCACCCCCCTGCCAGCAGTCCCAGGAGAGGGGAGGCGAGCCCAGGGGGAGCTGAGGCAGCAACATGGAGGCAGTGGTGCGGCGCACTCCCCCTTCTCTCCCAGGGGTGTCTCCTCCGGCAGCTCCCCCCAGCCTCCCTGCCCCAGCCCTCCATGTTGCACTTGAATCCTTGAATCGGAAAAGGTGCTAAACAGGACTCTTACCCTTTCCCTGACCTGACACTTATACGGTCAGGGGTTCGTAACCTCCCCCCACCCCCCATGGGGCTCTAGAACTCAACCCGCTTACAACCCTGTGGCCTTCTACAGTGCAGAATGTGACAAAATGTGAATTTTGTCACATTCAGAATGAACCGAATTTAGACTTTAATGCAGATGTGTCGTTCTCTGCGATTTCTACAGTCCATTTGAATATGAAAAGCAGATTATGGTTCACTTCTCGTAAAGAGAGATTAGTAAAATCCAATGGAAAACAGCAAGACATAAATGATATATGGGAGAAGGGCACCGAATTCTGAGAAAGACATTTACACAGGTAACTAAATTTATGATTAGGACTGTTCAGTTCAAATGGAATTACAGGAAACAGAAAACCCAGCAACAAAGAAATGTCTGCTATATAGGGATATCACAACAAAAGTCTTTGATTAAAAAAACCACAGCACAGATTAGCCATCCCCTGGGTTACCTTCGTGCACGTGCCTCAGCTCATCTGCCAAAAGTGTGGCCAGATGCCTCTCACAGCCACTGTCTACTCAAGGCAGGGCACAGCTTGTCTTACATTTCTTCAAAAGATTCAGCAACTTCCTAACAAACCCAGAGTAGGGGCCCACAGAGAAAAGGAAGAGTATTGTAGCAAGTTCAGCTAAATGCAAAATTATGTCAGCAGGCGCTCCCAGCTACATGCACCCTGGCACTAGCCCTGTATCTCTAATAGTCTAAATATTTGCTTTCAAATGGTAGACAACATGGCTCAGCATTACTTTTCTCTAGTGAGAGAATAGCAGGTTAAAAAAAAAAAGTGAGTTAATGCCCTAAAAGCTGCCACCATCTGAAAACAGAGTTCTAAGGATTTATTTTTTTTCCCAATTTTTTTTTAAGATTTTATTTATTTGACAGAGAGAGTGAGAGAGCACAAGCAGGGGGAACAGTAGAGGGAGAGGGAGAAGCAGGCTCCCCGCCAAGCAGGGAGCCTGACGTGTGGCTTGATCCCAGGACCCTGGGATCATGACCTGAGCCAAAGGCAGACGCTTAACCATGTGAGCCACCCAGGTGCCCCCAGAGTTCTAAGGATTTAAACATTAATTACTAATACTCAGATATATCAGGAACTGCCATATAAATGGATTAGACACTCCAACTAAAAAGACAAAGGTTGGGGGCGCCTGAGTGGCTCAGTCAATTAAGCCCCACGTTTGGCTCAGGTCATGACCTCAGGGTCCTGGGATCAAGTCCCACATCAGGCTCCTTGCTCAGTGGGGAGCCTGCTTCTCCCTCTCCCTCTGCTGCTCCCCACCCCCACTTATGCTCTCTCTCTCTTGCTCTGTCTCAAATAAAAATCTTAAAAAAAAAAAAAAAGACAAAGGTTGTCATCCGGGTTAAAAAAAAAAAAAAAACTAAAATCAAGCTATATACTTGTTAGAAGAGAAACACACTATTTTTTTTAAAAAGATTTATTTATTTATTTGAGAGAGTGAGAACACACTATATAAATACTAACCAAAAGAAGGCTGATGCCATTCTTTTTTTCTTTTTAAAGATTTTATCTATTTATTTGACAGAGAGAGAGACACAGCAAGAGAGGGAACACAAGCAGGGGGAGTGGGAGATGGAGAAGCAGGCTTCCCGCCAAGCAGGAGCCTGATGCGGGGCTCGATCCCAGGACCCCGGGATCATGACCCGAGTTGAAGGCAGACGCCCAACGACTGAGCCACCCAGGTGCCCCTGATGCCATTCTTCTAATATCCAACAAAACAGGCTTTAAGCAAGTGGTATATAAAGATGGATGTTATAGAATGACATTATAAGTGATTCAATAGGGAGATAGGACAGTCCTAAATGTGTATATACCTAAAACCACTGCAAAATACATAAATCAAAAACTGGCAGACTAGGAATAAGTACATTTACAATCACAGTGGGAGAGAAGGGGCCTGGGTGGCTCAGTGGTTGAGTGTCCGACTCTTGATTTTGGCTCAGGTCGTGATCTCAGGGTCGTGAGGCTGGGCCCGAGTTGGGCTCCATGCTGGCTGTGGAACCTGCTTGGGATTCTCTCTCTCTCCCTCTACCCCTCCCTGCTTGTGCTCTCTCTCTAAAATAAATAGATAAAAGTTTAAAAAAAATAATCACAGTGGGATATTCTGACAAAGCTCTCTTCCTGAAAAATTGAAAAATGGAAAAAACAAACGAAACAATCATTACAGAAGATTTAGCTAAACCTCACCTAACTGGCATGTACAACCCTACATCCCCAACCTGCAGATGCGCATATGCTCCATGGCCACATGGACACATACCTGAACAGACTATATGCTGGGGCACAAAACAAGTCTCCACAACTATTAAAAACTGAAATAATAAAGAGTATGTTTTCTGACCATGTGGACTGAGGCAAAAGTCAATAAAGGAGAATGAGGAAATCTCCATTTGTTTGGAAAGCAATCAATACACATCTAAATAATCCATGTGTCAAAGAAGGTATCATACCAGAAATCAGGAAATATTTGTAACTGATAATGAAAGTACAAACGTAACATGTAAGATGAGAATAAGGCAGTACTTAAGAGGGAATTTACAGTCTTAGATGAATATATCAGACAAGAAGGCTGAAAATCAATAACCTAAGCTTTATCTCAAGAAGCTCAAAAAACAACAGCAAATTCCATCTCAAGAAAGATGAAAAGAATGAAAGATGCAAGTGGACATCAATGAAATAGAACGTTACCAAAGCCAGAACTTGATTCTTTGAAAAGATTAATGAAATAAACTCCTAACAAGACTGCTCAAGAAAAATAAAAATTAATACAAAATTCCTATACTGCTCTGGGTATATATTTAAAATACGTGTTTATGGATCTACAAATATGAGTTTCTAAATACTCTCTGAAGGAAGTACGTATTTTCTGTGGTCAGGCACTTAGTAGAGACCATAGAAAATAAAGTTAATGTGTGCTTGCTGTGGTTTGCTTTCACATCCCAAACTAGCACTTTAGGTCAGATCCAAAACCTTATGGGTTTAATAACAAGAATAAACCACCCTGTATAAAAAAGCAACACCCCTCCATTCACCCCACTTCTCCACCTCCCAAACAACCATAATCCCCTGGCCCACTTTATTTTTCTCCACGGCACTTAACCACCAGCTAACAAACTCGGTTTTTGTTTTTTGTCCGTCTCTGCCCCTTCTCTCTCCTGCTCCCCAGTAAGAATGTAAGCTCTGAGGGCAGGGACTTTGTTTTGTTCTTTGCTCTATCCATGCCTAGAACATTCCCCAACACATCACAGGCACTCAAGAAATAACTGGCGGACTGGATGAATTATTAGTCCTCTTCTAGTTAGTAATCACTGTCACTTGTATACCACAGAAAACGGGAAATGTGGTGATTCAATCCAGTGCCATCCACATTACCTAGATTTTACCTTGGCCCTATTAAAGACCATGACACATACTATTATTTAAGTTGTTCAAATGTGTGTAAAATAATTATAATTTAATTATTTCTTCTTCATTTCTCCTTAATCATACTTCTCAGGGCTACAATGTGATGCAAACCCCAGGGGCCACCATTCCCTTTTTATATTATAAATTATCACTGACAGAAAAAGTAACTCATTTAAACTAATGCCTATGGAAATGAGAACTCAAAGAAATCATTAATAAAACATTTTTTAAAAATCTAAAAGTACCTTATAAAACTTGTGATGTACACGTGCACAAAAGTTGCCATCAAATACTGACAATCAAATCTGTCCATTATCCCGCCATGTCCAGGAATGGTGTTTGCAAAATCCTTCAGAAACAAACAAACATATGAGCAAATTTTCAAAAAATCACCTGCTATAAAACTCCTACCTGTACATGTCTCTTGGCATCAGGAGCTCTAAAGAAAATACTTTACTACTGGATTTCCTCACTAAATACAGACTTACTAGAACATGTCTCACAAGTTAAAACCACATCTTTCAAATACGTACCCATGTTAGAATCATTACCGAATTGACCAAAAGCATTCAAGTGACACTAATTAAATATTAATTAAATCTAGCACTAACTTTTTTAAGTTAATAAACCTTTTTCTAAATCAGAAGCGCTATCGGCTATTATTAATCTAACATTGTTCTAGCTTACTTTTCTGTTTAACCAGAAATTATTTGAGGAGCTCTTTTTAGTGTTGTTGACAGATATACTACTAGTTCTAACTCATGTTTATCCTAATAGTTTTTACTCTGAAATAAATATTTTGCTACTATAATGCATATTCTTCTTTAAGTATTGGGGTAAAAAGAAAACCAAAACACATCATGTGGGACACATTAGTCCATTAAACGGCCAAGTGGAGGGAATGGTTAGTAAGTCTCTCAAGTGGACTCTATAGATCAAGCCACATGTCTGGGTGCTAAGGATATGGAAATGACAGACTGCTCTTCTAGCATACGCAGGCAACCTAAAAACATCTAAATGCAACAGCTATTATACCTTCATTTCAGACATGCAAAATTATCTATCATTCAAGAATAAACCTTGCATTAAAGACCACTGAAGAAAATACCATTCTAAATGTAACATTTCTCTGTTTCAAACAATTACTGAAAAATTCTTCGGTTACTTTTTGCCCACACATTTCCTTCCTTCTCTTCCCTATTCTCTGAAGCAACAAGAGAGCCATAGTAACTCAATTCCACTCTGCTGTTTGCAGCCTTGACATGACAGTCTTCATGCACAGTTCTTGCTGTGGTTCACTGTGGGCAAGTGTTGTCTTCCCTAGCAGGTGGTGAGCATCTGGAGAACAGGTACATTTATATGCTTCCACATACTGCATTCCACCTAACATAGTATCTTCCCCCTTTTAAGTGCTCACTGAGTGTTTGTTTATTTCCCTGGCTTCTGCAGCCCCATGTGATCTGGCCCCACCAATTCTGTAGTCTGAAGGCCTCCTCTCTACTACAGTCACACTGTTCTCACTCCCCTTCAAATAGGCTAAGCTCCTCCTCTCCTTTGCACTCGCTGGAACTCTCTTCCTTCCACTTCTCTACAGGACACATTCTCCTTTTCTCAGACCCCTGCTCAGATGCCACCTCCTTCAGAGAGGCCTGCTCTGTTCACCCCACTTTCAATAGCCACTCTCTGACTCCCAATGGCACAACATTCAATCTTGGTGAAGGCATGTGAGGACAGCTGGGATAACAGGGTAAAATATATGTGACTTTATGAGAATCCAAATTAAATGAAATACAGGAAAAATTTCAAGTATCTGGAAGAGAGATCAGCAAACTATGTCCCATAGTCCAAGTCTAGCCCACTGCCTGTTTTTGTAAAAGTTTTATTAAAACCCAGTCAGGGCCATTCATTGACATACTGCCCACAGGGCTTTGCACTACAGTGGCAGAGTTCAGAGTTGAGTAGCTGCAATATGATTAATAAATGATTTCTCCCTTTACAGGAAGAGTTCACTGACCCCAGATCTAGGAGAATAGATGGTTATATCCAAAGGCTCCCAGGCTCGTCTCTTCAATCGAGACTGTGGCACAACACGTAAACTTCAGACAATTCACAGCTGGGTTTTTGGATGAGCACTTGAAGGACCAAGATTCTGTGTTTGTCCCAACATTAAGTGACCACATGCCAATTCTATAAATGAGGCTGACATAACACTTTAAAATGTATTAAGATGGCATGTCCAAAATTTAACGAGAGAGAATATACTCAAATCAGCCAGGAAAGATTTCTGTGAAGCTGAAACAAATAGGATGTTGAAAGTTTTTGCCCAGAGGCTTAATGTGGGAGACCAAGAAAGAACCAAATTACAACTATATTATATTCTTGAATTATATTCCCTAATAATGTAACAAAGATTCTAAACACACACCTTGATTTTGAAAGCTCTTTTGAATCCACTGGCAAAGAAGCCTCCAAAAGGGCCAATCAAAGATGCAAACGTTGAAAGAGCAATGCTGTGTATCTGGAAAGGATACAAGCTCACTGTTTCCTAAAGAGAAAATAAAGGGGGAAGGGATTTAACTGCATTAAAGTTGTATTTGAGCATGCCACCTAAACTAAGAACCATGCTATAAATATTAAACCATTATACCACATTTTTGTTAACTTCATACACTTTCAGGACCATGGGAGAAAAATATGTTGTAAGCTGGCATTCCCATCCTCTGCTTAGCCAGCACTCTCCATTCCCTCTCTAAGCATACTGATGACACCTGGCACACTAAAATCTTGCAGTTGGCAGGATACTCTAGTTCATCTAGAAACTTCTATAACATTTGATTTGTAGGCTTGGTAAGAATCAGTTGAGTTAATTTCTGAATTTGTTTCTTACCAGTAGAACTTTATAATTGTAACTTTTGTTTTTTTTTCACTTTAATTTTATATGACAAAATGAGGAAAAAGTTGGTCTTTAAGTTGCTTAAAAAAGACCACCAAAGTGAGCATCAGCAAGACAGTCATAAAAGATTCAGGGAGGAGATAATAAAAATTGAGAAGAATTCTGCAGGCAAATTATTTTGTAAATTCTTGATTCTTGCTCCACTTTAGATAGACTGAAACTACAAATTGTAGACAGTGCATAAATAGGTAGGCTTTAGAAAGATCATTCAGAACACCAATCTCGACCTGTTCTGAAAGCAAAGGCCTTGCCCCAAAGACTGGTAGTATCAAAAAGTTTCATAGCAGATAACAGATGGCTTGGACATTGAAAAAAGTTCTTGGATTCAATGTATTGCACACACAAGGAGAGAAATAATTTGTTGGTTAACCTGCTCCTCAAAAATTATGGACTTTAAAAATATTTCAGATACACACACATACACAGCACACACACACAACTGTTTGATTCCTTACTCGAACCAACTACCCACCAGTCTTGATGGCAAATTATCAGCAGGGTTCTAATGGACAGCTTGCCAACATCCTTCAGTGAGAGACCTCAACACTGCCTTTAAATGGCAACAGTGTGCTTTTCAAAGGGAAATTGATTTTTTAGAAGCAGCAGTTTCTGTACTATTAAAGGTCCCCTAAAAATCAAGGAATCTTTGAGCTGCTGAATTTTAATTAAGCTTTAAATTGAGTCAGTTCCTACCAGTTACAAGTGAAGCTCATTGTAACCCCTTTGATTTTTAGAAATCTAAGGAATACTGGAAAATGTTTTCAAAACAAACAAGATAAATTACCATCAGTAATCATTCAAACCACCAGGTGAGTAAATTCCGAACAGACAGCTGGTTTGTGATAGTAATACTCATTTTATGTTCAAGAAAGGGAAATCACAAGGGGATAGAAAATATTACTGATGCTAAGCAGTGATACCACTTCTGTAGCAAAGAGTTAAAAATTCTGTAGAAATTGATTTCTTGTAAAAAGTTTAGCCCTACTTTAAATGAACCTGAATCTTTGGGATACAGGATCCTTAACTATGTGTATCTTACCCGTCTCAACACTGCCTTCAGAAAGGGAGGAACTGAATAACTCTGAAGCTGGAAAAGTTCGGAGGGTTCACATTCTGTAACAAAGGAGTTTACATCACTTCGGTATTCCACTGGGCAGACAAAGTATTGGTATTTGGATAACATGTAGGCAGCCTGAATAACAAAGCAAGAGTCCATGAAACATTGAATGAAAAAAAATATATATATATAAAATATTTATCAATCTCTTTTCATTAGACTCTTCAAAAATTAAACTTCCTAACATTTTTTGTATACTTATCTTTTATCCAGTCCTTTCACTGTATCTTTGATTCTCACAGACCTCTTTTAATAAAAACCTAAATTCCGTAACTGTACACTAATTTTTAAAACATTAACAGTATGTTATGCATGGCTAAAAGTCAATTTCAATTATTTTTAACTGTTCCTGCAAGTTGGGCTCACAGCAGCACCCACTAAGTCAATTAGCTAGTATGCATTAAGGAGGCAGAGTTCTTCATCATCATTTGCATTCTCTGCTTTACTCAAGGCCACTACTTGTCCCAGCACCTGTGTCTCCCTTAAGGCAGAACAAGCCTAACTATACATTAGAATCAGCTGGGGGCGTTAACTGCCGGGACAGGGCTGGGACACAGATTTTCTGTAAGATCCCCAGGTAATTCTGATACGAGGCCGTGATCAGAGCTACTGGGGTACAGAATTGGTTCTGTTTAGTGGGTTTCAATAAATACATTATTAACATTTTGTGGTTCAGTTTTTTAGGTTTAGAACAGATTAATAAAACTTGCCATCATTTTTCAAAATATAAATAAAAATCCCAGCAAAACTCACAATGAATCCAAACACGACTGTGGAAAAGAAACCGCCAATGAATCCTTCCCAAGTCTTTTTAGGAGACAACTAAAAAGACCAAATAAATTAAAAAGAGTTACTGCACTCACAAAACACACAAATACATATGCAAACTCTCTTCAATGAATTCCCACAATACCTTATACATCTCTGCTTACTTTTTTCTTATTGGAATGACTCTGCAACCCTTTTTCCTTCATCCATGATCCTGATTTATTTGTGCAATTTCTCTAGTAATATCTAACATATTAGACCCTCAAACATTTGACATACTGTGAATATATCTGTTTCTGTATAACCTCAACTTATTTTTTTCTCTCTCAAAGAACTATAAACTCTAGATTGAAATCATCATCCCATGACTTTTATGCTTATATAAACCCCCCCAATAGTGTAGTTCTTGCAGTAAGGATAAGATGTACTCATTCCAAGTACACATGGTCTGTATTGAACTACCACTGACAAAAAAAAATAGAATGAGTATAACAAAACATGGACATTGCAGCACACCAGATTTTCGTATATTCCCAAAAATGCCATGCATACAACAGACCTCTTTCTGAAATGGCAAACCAGACACAGTATTTGCTCCACAAGTATTCACATATCCTTCTCCCTTTGGTCACAATCTATGTCTGTCTCCATGAAGAAAGGAACATGTTGTGCTTCTAAGAATAGATACTGTTTCAGATGCCGGCTATTGTTTCTCAGTCAATGGGGCATTCAGGCAGAGAAATCTGGAGGAAAGTTTGGAAATCAGTGATGCAGGGGCAGGAGGAAAAGATTTGGGAGTGGACAGCACTAAATGCCTGAGGTGCCCTATAAGATGAGGACTGATATACAGGGATCTGGTCATCTGGAGATCACTGATGACCTCTGTGATGACCCTTTCAGTGGATGGGTGGGGACAGAAGCCAAATAAATATCAGAAGTTTATGCAGATAGAAACAGGTGACAGGCTAAACTACATGATCTCTTTAAAGACCTCTTGTCCTAATGATGTTCATAAAGCCCAAAGCCAAAAGGGTCGATAGAAACAGTTTCTTGACAAATCTGTTAACAATTCTGCCACAGAGAAGACACTGATACACACCATTTCCTAGGACAATTCAGTATTATTGTCATGAAGTAGGAGTTGACTCAAATTCAAAAGTGCCTGTTGATTATTTTAAAGATAATTTATCAGGCACCTGGGTGGCTCAGTCAGTTGGGCATCTGGCTCTTGATTTCCGCATAGGTCATGATCTCAGGGTCCTGGAATTGGGCCCTGTGTCAGGCTCTGTGCTCAGCAGGGTAGTCTACATGGAGATTCTCTCTCTCCCTTCATTCTGCCCCCCCCTGCCAACTTGTATTCTCTCTCTCTCAAATAAATAAATCTTAAAAAAAAATAAAGATAACTTATCAAATTAAATTGATCTATATCAAATTGATTTAGGGGTTAACTTGTTTAATTACATATGGATATATTACACAACTAATCCAGCCTGGTAAATTCACTAGGAATCTATGTTCAAAATCAGACAGTAACATTCTTCTACAACCAAAACAGCCTCTTTGAAGACTTCCTAAGCCAAAAACTTCTCATCTGGTATAGAAGCCTTTAATATTTAATCACTTGCTCTTATGCTGAAGCAGCTTTAGAAATGTTATACACACACACACACACACACACACACACACACACACACACACACACACACACAGGTTGCTTGCCAGTATCCCTACAGCTCAACCTGATGTTATATGCTAGACTCCTATATGGGGAAGAATTTATGGAAGATTTTCTTGAAGGATAAGCAGTCCGTGCTTTCCTCTGGAAACACTTAAGCTACTCTTGTATCATTCTGATCAAACAGGTTTTGTATCTGCACAACTGTCTCAATCCCTCCAAACTGCCTTCATATAGTAACATCAAAATAGCCAATTAACATATTTGTGGGATTATTATTAAAGACTTTGCCCAATACATGGATGAAATGAATCATATCCAAAGCCCCAATGTGAAAAGTTTGTTTAAAAGTAATCAATTCTAGTAAAAGGTCTATTTTTCCATGAGGAATCGGTTTCTTTCTTCCCCCAAAGGAGAACTATATCACTTAATTCATTTCCTTCCTTGCCTCCACTGACTGTAAGTAGAACCAAATCTAAGGCAAAACAACATGGTCTGCACATGTGTATTTTTCTTTCCCTTATCTTAACCTTTACTTATTACTTGCATTATCAGTTTTTTATTGTAGGGCCTCAGGGTTTTTCAGCGTTTGGGTGTAGAAGTTTTACAAATGGACATGAGTATGTGAAGATGGTTAAGTGTACACTTTCAAAAAATTTGGTAAAGGAGGTGATAAATGAGATGGTTTGAAGGGAAAGCAGAGTCTAGGAAAGGCTTGTTTGTAGGGTCGCTAGAGAATGGAAGACGATGACTTGCACTATAGCTAATGGGAAGAAACCAGCAGAAAGATGAAATAAGCCTTCACAAGACGGAGGATAACTGATGGAGTCAGGTCCTTATTGATGGAGCCAAGAGAACGTCTCATGAAGAATTTAGATGATTCCAATCTTTGGGAAAATGGCTCACTGCCCCTACACTGTGGCTGTTAAATACAGCTATGGGAAAATCAAAGCACCTCATAAATAAAAATGTGCAACAGCACCAAATTGTTGGAAATTTTCTCCAGTGGCTCATCTTTAAGGTTATGGTAATGGCCTACTTGAGATGTTGTTCCATTACCTTAATTAATGGAGTCCTCCCAAAAAAAAATCCAAAAAGGTAAGCAGTTATGTCATTGCAAATAACACTTGATATTGGAACAAGGAACCTTAAAGAAAATCAGAAAAAAAAAGTCCATATGATTAAGTGGCAAACATTTATACAGGTTATGACTCATAATGAACCAATGCAATAACCCTTTGGATTATACGGCAGCTTCATCCAGAACATAACATTTGCCAAAACAGTAGTAGAAATGATAAATATCAAGTAAATTTGCCCAGATCTGCTTAATGCAATTCAGCAGAGCAAAATCTATAAATAAACCAATATACCAGGAGAATATTGCTAAGGAAAATATTAAATAATCAATTTAATTTTAATATTAAGCAATCCATTTCTATAGCTATGGATTTTCAAATTTCAGTTTTATGAGGAACAAGTTACAATAGCACAAAAAATTTAAAAAAAAAAGCAGCCTTTCAAAATGGAAATGAGTCATTTGTTTAGACACAATATAATCTCATAAATTTATACCAAGCTCTTAATACAAATTCTTTTTCAGGAAGAACTATCAATTTTAATTCTACCTTAGCCTATAGTTACATTAAACCCTACTAATTGTACAGAACCTACTAATTTCAGTAATTGCCACCTATCAATTAGAAGTTTGCATATGGAAGACAATCTTAAAATGACTCTGTTTTACACACACACACACACACACACACACACCCCTTGGTATAAAAAAACCCAAACATGAAGCTGTGAAGGGTTTTATCTTGACAAAACCTACCAACTATAAAAGATTTTAATTAATGGGTTTAAAAAGAATGTGGGGATAATATGGTCAGACTTCTTAAATTGTTTTTCTCCACTCTTATTTTTAACTAATAATTTTTACAATTTCAAACTAATAAAAATGCTTTTTGAATCTTCAAGTCACTGCCACACAGCAAGTAATTCCATCTGAAATCTGGACACCCACTCCCATATAAAGGCAGAGTAGAACCTACCCAACTTTCACCCAGAGAAAATACATTGGCAGCACACTGTTTGCTAACAAGCAAACTTTTATGTTCTTTTGCATTCCACAAAAATAATATACTCTTCTTTTTAAAGTCTATTTATGCTTTGTAAACAGCCACATTAAGGTGTAGTTAACACCTGAAAATGTAATTAATTTGGGGAGCTTTTATGAGGACTTCCTGCATTTTATTTGGAACCCGAAAAAGAAGGGTTTTCAAGTTGTTAACAAAGTGCTTGTCTTCAGTTGTCAAATAGTGAGCAAAACTTGTAAGGTATTTTAGTGAAAGAGAGCAACAATAAAGAGTACATTTTAGCAGAAATCTACAAGACACTGTCCAATGTGAAAGAGCTTTAAAAAGGCTAGGACACAAATACAAAGCAGCATAATGCTGTCCCCTTACCATATCATGCCTTCAAACAGATTTTGGATGACAAGATGTGACTGAGTAACTGTTATCAGTAAAGTGACATGAGTCCATGCGAACTGTTAATAGCCCAACAACACAACAATTAGTGAACACAGCTGATCAGTGCAGCCCTGGAGCAAAATAGCAATTTTGAAACATAAATTTCTAGCATGACTTTTGGTCAAATTTTGTAAGATAGGGATTGTATAAAATAAATGCTATTAGTAAATTATAGTCATTTTGGTGCCTACTGGAACCTTAAAACCACGAAGACATTTAACAATCTTAATTCATACACAAATGGAATGCTAACAATACTGAGAAATACTACTGAATTTAAAAACATATACAAAATATACAATAATCTTGAATCATTAGATTAAAATGATAATGAGAAATTTATGGTGATGTTACAGCATTTAGAGAGGAACATTTTACTCTGGCTGCATTCTGCATTAAAAATGTGAAAAGTTATTCTTTTGGAGTTCATTATGGTAACTTTTTCCCATAAAGAGTTATTTCTGCCTTCAAATAATTCAAACCAGCAGGGACCAGTTACCCTTAAACACCAGCTTTCCATACTTGAAAGTTGGCCTTTACAGTACTATTTAATGACAGTATTCAATTTCAGAATTTCAAACTTGTGTGTTTCATCAGGTCCATTTAGCCTGAGAGATGCCACTTTAGTAATTCTTTTAGCATCAACAGTATGAGTAGAATGTGAATTAAAAGTTTCTATATATTTGTCTCATAATTTTGACTGGAATTTTAAAATGTTCAACATTCTTAAGATTTGGATTTACTCATAATAAACCTATTTCCCATTTTGGCAAATAATATATTAGTTTATTTTTATCTGCATAAAAGGTCAAATTCTCTTTTATCTTGGTTGCTTCAAAATGCATAAATGATTTTTTTCCAATAGGCACCATTTATATTTTCATAGGAGATTCTATTATCTCTAACTTGTCTTGATGGTTTCTAGATTTTCCTGGATAATTTTACTCTCCTCTTAGGATCCCGGAAAATGAGAAACGTAAAGAAATACTACAGTTTCCCAGTGATGATGCTCAGCAGAATGTCTCAGTGGAGAAAAGCAAGCAAAAAAAATAGGAAATATATCCAAATCCAAAACAAGCCTTATTAATACACGAATTCACAGAATTAAATACTATATTTTCCGTTTTATAATCTTATAATTAGCTACCTTTTAAGAAAATAAGAAAAGTTCATCATACACAGTGATAAATTTCATAAAATACTCAACACATTTCAATGATAAACTGCATAAAACACCTTGGGGCAAAAAGAATTATGCAATTAACTATGTAACTAACCAAAGCTACCAAGAAAATGTATGTTCTGTTCTCTCTATACTCAGGCTAAGGATAAATAAATATAGTTACTGTCCATAGAAAAGTATGATAGATACTTTGAAAACAGTTAAAATTTTTAAATCTTCAAAAATTGTACAACTTAAACCTTTTGTATTTAATAGTCATCCAAAATTGAAATACCCCTCATATTTAGGCAAAACATCAACTAGCAGATTAGATCTTCTCACTATAGAAAAAAAATAAAGATAAGCACGTTTTTATTATACATAGTTATGGTTAATACAGACCATATAAAACTGCAGACGATAATGTTTCTTCACCAAACTCAGCACAAACATGCAGAAACCTGTTTAAGAACAAAAAACATGTGCTTGTTGTGCAATTTGTTATAAAATATAAGATTCACTGAGCTCAAATAAGCCAATTTTCTGTACCACTTCCATGTATACTTTAGCATTTACTCACAGGCCACCTCTCCTCACAGTAAGCATTTTAAATAGAAGTTTATTGAGTGAAATAATCTTGTATTCTCCAAAATGCCTAATATATTCCATGGTATAAATTCAATAAACATTCCCTGCATTAATTAAGTGAATTAGTCCCTTGCAAATATGTGGACATAGAAAAACAGATCCTGAATTTCAGTTGAATGAAAGTTATTTGGTAAGAGTTCATTTTTCAGCAGGAACTTAGCAGGTCAGAATGGAGTGGCATGCCATAATTAAAGTGCTGGAAGGAAAAAACCTACAGCCATACTCTATCTGGCAAGGTAATCATTTAAATTTGAAGGAAAGATAAAGAGTTTCCTAGACAAACAAAAGATAAAGGAGTCTTACAAGAAGAGTTAACGGGACTTCCTTAGTAGAAAATAAATGGCCATAAGTAGATGTAAGAAAATAATGAATAAAAAATGTGGGGCACCTGGGAGGCTCAGTCAGTTAAGCCTCGGACTCTTGATTTTGGCTCAGGCCATGATCTCAGGGTTGTGAGATCAAGCCCCACATCAGGCTCTACACTGGGTGTGGAGTCTGCCTAAGATTCTCTCTCTCCTTCTCCCTTTGCCCCTCCCCCTGCTCACGTTCTCCCTCTCAAATAAATAAATAAATCTTTGAAAAAAAAAAAAAAGGATGTAGGGTGCCTGGGTGGCTCAGTTGGTTAAGTGTCTGTCTTCAGTTCAGGTCATGATCCCAGGGTCCTGGAATCAAGCCCTGCATTGGGCTCCCTGCTCAGTGGGGAGTCTGCTTCTCCTTCTGCCCCTCCCCACCACTCCTGCTCTCTCACACATACACTCTCTCTCTCAAATAAGTAAAACCTTAAAAAAAAAAAGATGTAAAATATGATCACATATACATAAAACATGGGGGTGGGAATAAAAAAAGGGGGCAGGGAGGAAAAGAAACATTTTTCTTTCTTTTTTTTTAATAAGAATGTGTTTGATCTTAAATAACTATTAAATTAATGTAGACTGCTATTTACTTAGGATGTCATATATGAATCTCATGGTAACCACAAACCTAAAACCCATAATAGATACATAAAAAATAAAAAGAGAGAACACCAAACAAAAGACTATAGAAACTCATCAATGACAAAGAAAGAGTGCAGGAGAAGAAGGAACAGAGAAGAACCACAGGAACAAAAGATAAAGGAGTCTTACAAGAACAGTTAACAGGACTCCCTTAAGTAGAAAATAAATGGCCATAAGTAGACATAAGACTAAACCAATCAGGAAACAAATAACAAAGTGGCAATATCTATCAATAATTACTTTAAATGTAAATGGCCTAAATGTTCCAACTGAAAGACCTACAATGGCAGAATGGATAAAGAAACAAGACCCATTCACCTGCTGCTTACAAGACACTCACCTCAGATCTAAAGACACCGAATGAAAGCAAAGAGATGATAATGCATTTACCATGGATATGGAAGTGGGGGGGGAAGCAGGGTAGCAATACTAATATTAGACAAAGTCGACTTTAAAATAAAGACTGTAATGAGAGATAAAGAAGGGCTTTACATAATGATAAAGGGGTCAATCCAACAAGAAGATATAACAATTGTAAACAACTATACACCCAACACCAGAACACCTAAATGCAGAAAGCAAATAATAATGGGCATAAGGGAAAAACTGATGGTAATACAATAATATTAGAGGAGTTTAACATACCACTTATACATCAATGGACAGATCATCTAGGCAGAAAGTCAACAAAAGAAACAGTGTCTTTGAATGACATATGGGACCAGATGGACATAACAGATACATACAGAATATTCCATCTAAAAATGGCAGAATAGGGGTGCTTGACTGGCTCAGTTGGTAGAGCATGTGATCTCGATCTCAGGGTTGTGAGTTCAAGCCCCACATTGGGTGTAGAGATTATAAATAAACACACTTTTAAAAATAAATAAATAATTAAAAAAAAACAGAATACACATTCAAGTGCACATGGAACACTCTCCAGAAGAGATCACATATTACACCACAAAACAAACCTCAATAAATTTAAGACTGAAATCATACCATGTATCTTTTCCAATCACAATGGTATGAAACCAGAAATAAATCACAAGGAAAAAAATGGAAACAACACAAACACATGAAGGCTAAACAATATGATCCTAACAACTAATGGGCTGAAAGAAATCAAAGAAAAAAAAAAAACATTGAGACAAATGAAAATGAAAACACAATATCTAAAATCTTTGGAACACAGTGAAATCAGTTCTAAGAAGAAAATACATAGTGGTACAGGCCTCCCTCAAGAAAGACAAGCTCAAATAAATAACCTAACCTTACATCTCAAGGAACTAGAAAAAGAACAAGCAAAGCCCAAGGTCAGTAGAAAAAAAAGTAAATAATAAAGATCAGAGCAGAAATAAATGACACAGAAACTAAAAAACACAGTAGAAAAAAAAAGAAATCAATGAAACCAAGAGCTGGTTCTTTGAAAAGATAAACAAAATTGATAAACCCTTAGCCAGACTCATCAAGAAAAAAGACCCAAATAAGATGAGAAATAAGAGAGCGATAACAACTAAAACCACAGAAATACAAAGGATTACAAGAGACTACTATGAAAAATTATATGCCAACAAATTGAGCAACCTAGAAGAAATGGATAAATTTCTAAAAATATACAATCTTCTAAAATTAAATCAGGAAGAAATAGAAAATCTGAAGAAACTGATTACAAGTAAAGAAACTGAATCACTAATCAAAAACCACCAAAAAATTAAAGTCCTGGACTAGATGGATTCACAGGTCAATTCTACCAAACATTCAGAAAATAATTAATACTTATTCTCCTCAAACTATTCCAAAAAAATAGAAGGAAAACTTCCAAATATATTCTACAAAGCCAGCATTACTCTGATACTAAAACCAGACAAAGATACCACAAAAAAACAAAACTTACAGGCCAATATTCCTGAACTTGGATGCAAAAATCCTCAACAAAATATTAGCAAACCATGGACAACAATACACTAAAAACATCACTCACGAGGATCAAGTGGGATTTATTCCAGAAATGCAAGCATGATTCAATATCCAAAATCAATGTGATACACCACCATCAACAAAATGAAGTATAACATCATATGATCATCTCAATACTTGCAAAGCATTTGACAAAACCCAACATCCATTCATGATAAAAAAAACTCTCAACTAAGTGAGGTTAGAGTATGTATACACACTTACACACTTAAACACACACAAAACCCACAGCTACTATCACACTCAACAATGAAAAACTGAGAGCTTTTCCTCTAAGATTAAGAACACGACAAGGATGTCTATTCTCCCCACTTCTATTCAACATAGTATTGGAAGTCCAAGCCACAGCAATTAGACAAGAAAAAGAAATAAAAGTCATCCATATTGGTAAAAGTTAAACTGATGAGGACATGATACATAGAAAATCCTAAAGACGCCACAAAAAACTATTAGATGTTTAAATGAATTCAGTAAAGTTTCAGGATACAAAATTAATACCTAGAAATCAGTAGTGTTTCTACACACTAATAATGAGGTAGCAGAAAGAAATTAAGAAACCAACATCATTTATAATTGCACCAGAAAGAATAATACCTAGGAATAGACTTAACCAAAGAGGTGAAAGACCTGGACTCTGAAAACTATAAAACATTAATGAAAAAAAACTGAAGATGACACAAACAAATGGAAAGATATTCCATGCTCATGGATCATATTATTAAAATGTCCATATTACCCAAAGCAATCTACAGATTCAATGCAATTCCTATCAAAATACCCACAGCATTTTTCACAGAACTAGAACAAATAATTTGTATGAAACCTCAAAAGATCCCAAATAGCCAAAGCAAGGCAGGGGGGAAAAAGCTGGAGATATCATACTTCTGGGTTTTAAGATATACTACAAAACTGTAGTAATCAAAACAGTATAATACAGACACAAAAAGACACATAGATCAATGGAACAGAGACCCCATAAATAAACCCATGATTAATGGTCAATTAATCTATGACAAAGGAGGCAAGAATATAAAATGGGATAAAGATAGTCTCTTCAATAAATGGTGCTAGAAAAACTGGACAGCTACATGCAAAAGAAACTGGACCACTTCTTAACACCATACACAAAAATAAACTCAAAATGGATTTAAGACTTAAATGTGAGACCTGAAACCATAAAAATCCTAGAAGAGAGCACAGGCAGTAATTTCTCTTGACATCAGCCACATCAACATTTTTCTAGATGTGTCTCCTAAGGCAAACAAAAATAAACTATTGAGACTACCTTAAAATTAAAAGCTTTTGTACAGCAAAGGAAACCATTAACAAAACAAAAAGCAATCTAATAAATGGGAGAAGACATTTGCAAATGATGTATCCAATAAAGGAGGAATATCCAAAATACATAAAGAACTTCTATAACTCAACACCAAAAAAAAAAATCTAATTTAAAAATGGGCAGAGGACCTGAATACACATTTTCCAAAGAAGACATACAGATAGTAAGCATGAAAAGATGCTCAACATCACTAATCATCAGGGAAATGGAGGAAACAGTTGACAAAACCAAAAGACAACTGACAGAATGGGAGAAGATATTTGCAAATGTCTTAGCAGATAAAGGGCTAGTATCCAAAATCTATAAAGAACTTATCAAACACAACACCTAAAGAACACACAGTCCAATCAAGAAATGGGCAGAAGACATGAACAGACATTTCTCCAAAGAAGACATCCAAATGGCCAACAGACACAGGAAAAAGTGTTCAACATCACTCGACATCAGGGAAATATAAATCAAAACCTAAATGAGATACCACCTCACACCAGTCAGAATGGCTAAAATGAACAAGTCAGGAAATGACAGATGTTGGCGAGGATGTGGAGAAAGGGGAACCCTCCTACACCATTGGTGGGAATGCAAGCTGGTGCAGCCCCTCTGGAAAACAGTATGGAGGTTCCTCAAAAAGTTAAAAATACAACTACCCTATGACCCAGCAATTGCACTACTGGGTATTTACCCCAAAGATACAAATGTAGGGATCCGAAGGGGCACCTGCACCCCAATGTTCATAGCAGCAATGTCCACAATAGCCAAACAATGGAAAGAGCCCAGATGTCCATCAACAGATGAATGGATAAAGAAGAGGTGGTATATATACACAATGGAATACTACTTAGGCATCAAAAAAATGAAATCTTGCCATTTGCAATGATGTGGATGGAACTAGAGGGTATTATGCTGAGTGAAATAAGTCAATCAGAGAAAGACAATTATCATATGATCTCACTGGTATGTGGAATTTAAGAAACAAAAGAATCATAGGGGAAGAGAAGAAAAAATAAAACGAGATGAAATCAGAGAAGGAGACAAAACATAAGAGACTCTTAATCACAGGAAACAAACTCAGGGTTGCTGGAGTGGAGGGGGAGTGGAGGGATGGGGTAACTGGGTGATGGACATTAAGGAGGACATGTGATGTAATGAGCACTGGGTATTATATAAGACTGATGAATCACTGGACCTCTACATCTGAAACCAATAACACATTATATGTTAACTAATTAAATTTAAATTTTAAATTTAAATAAATCTCAAGAAAATGGATATCAAAACTATAATGAGATACCATTTCATACCCATTAAATGGCCAAAATTAAAAAGACAAGAAATAACAAGTGTTGGCAAGGATGCAGAGAAAAAGGAACCCTCATACACTGTTAATAAGAATATAAATTGTTACAACCACTGTGGAAAATAGTATGGAGGTTCCTCAAAAAATTAAAAATAGAAACACCATATGAATCAGTAATTCCACTCCTGGGTATCTATCCAAACAAAGACAACTAATTTGAAAAGATACATGTACCCTGTGTTTATTGTAGCATTATTTACAACAGCCAAGATACGGAAGGAACCTAAGTGTCTATCAAGAGACAAATGGATTAGGAAGATGTATGTATCTGCAATGGAATATTACTCAGCCATAAAAAAGGATGAGATCTTGCCATTTACAACAACATGGATGGACCTAGAGTATTATGCTAAGTGAAATAAGTTAGACTGAGGAAGACAATTACCATGTGATTTCACTCATACGTGGAATCTAAAACCAATAAATCAGTAAATAAACAAAAAACAGAACCAGACCGACAAATACAGAATATATTGACAGTTGACAGAAGGGAGGTGGTGGGAGAATGGGCAAAATGGGTGAAGGGGAGTGGTAGATACAGGCTTTCAGTAATGGAATGAGTAAGGCACTGGAATAAAAGGCCACGCATAAGAAATAAAGTCAATGATACTGTAATAGCAATGTACAGGGACAGATGGTAGCTACAATTGTGGTGAACACAGCATAATGTATAAACTTGTCAAATCACTATGCTGTACACCTGAAACTAATGTAACATTGTGTGTCAACTACACTAAAAAAACACAAGTGTCATCATGGGAAAAAAAACTTATTTGCTACATCAATCCATCAAGTGTATGAACAAAATGTTTCAATCTCTAGATAATACAAAAATTAATAATTACATGGCAGCTAACATCTAGTGAACACTTATGTTTTAGGCTCTCATCCAAGCATTTTACAAATATCAACTCATTTAATGCTTCCAACATCCCTATTATTATCTTCATTTTACAGATGAAGAAAGATGCACAAAGCACTTTATTGACTGAAAAATAAGGCCTAGAAAACAGTTAAACCCAAAGTTCCTATTGACTCTCAAGAGTCATGTGGTTCCATAAACCATTATTAGTAAGATTCAGGTTAAGAATGACTTGAAATTTCTCAGAACCATATTATAATAACTGTAGTAAAATACAATACTCTTAATAATTTAAAGATTTACAAACAGCAAAAGTTTGTTTTGTGTTTATGTTTATATCCCACAAATTTATTACAATGACATTTTATTAAATAAAAATTCTACCCAATTTAAGCTTAATAATCATATACAAAAATAATGGGAGGCAATGGGAAGCACTTTTTGCCCAATATATCAGTAAACTTCTAAACAGAAATATTCTTTTACAGAGGCAGATATTGCAAATGCATAAACTAAGCTTAATTTCAGATAAACAGGCATCCATCCATTCTGTTTTGCAGTATCGTTACAGTGAGTTCTCCAAGACAGAAAATGAACTGTCAGGTAATCTATCCCATATGAAATAAATACTAGATTTTATATATACAAGTAATATTTACCAAGGCAATTCTACCCACCAGAGTAAGCGCAGTTGATACTACTCTGACCAGAGCAAAGAATCAACCAGCAGCTTCCTTGAGCTATTTTTTGAAGGCTAATTGGAAATGTCAGTGGAGAGGATAATGACCAAAGAAGAGAATACATAATGACTCCCAGACCCTATCTCCCCTCCTATTTGTCACCTACAGTGTAATCTGACTGATCTGCAAAAGAAATATGGGACCATTTTCAAACGGAAGCACAACTGAAAGCATACGCCACGTTCTTGAGACAAAGGAAAAACCTGGGAGGGGGTAGAGAATAAAACATGAAATTCATGGCTTTGAAGTCACCACTAGCATAAAAAACCTCTTTAAAAATTATTGCTTTTAAAAGGTTTTTATTCTATAGCAGGTAGACTTATTTTGTGGCTCAAAGAATAATGTAAATTCTGTGTTTTATGCCACTGGTTCATAGTCAGAGGCAAACATAAACTGGACTTAGTGCAGAGGCTAATGGGGTAAGAGCTAAGCAGAGACAAGACAGATGCCTTCCATCCAAACAGACTCTCAGGCTCTCCCAGCACAACCTTGGGAACTGCTCAACATCATTAGCTGTGAATTATCTCCTCACAAATACTGCTTTCACATGTATGGTTTTCTCATTTTTGAAATCATATAATAACCATTCACCCTTAAGCATTTCTTCAAACAAAAATGACCAGCAGAATTATTCAGTATTTTACTAATGGTGATTTTATCCAGGACAGTCTTGGCTACTTACTTTTACCTGATCCAATTTTACTGTTAAATCACCAGTAACATGCAGCTTTTTGGGGTGCTTTAATAAAGGACAGAATTGTCTGACTCCTAGATACATTAAGATAATACAGTTTTCTGAATTTGGGAAGGGTATAAAGTGTTTTCCTAGAATATCTAAGGAATATTATTTTTAAAGAAAAATAATCTGAAAAACACGCAAATTTACTTTTTCATTCACAACCATATAGCTATGTGTATATTTTAGTGTGTAAAAATACATTATACTATATTTCAACAAATCTATGGAAAGAATAACTTTGTTCATTTGGATCCATAGTTTACTTTTTTCCTAATTAACAAAGAATCTCTGTATGGTTACATTTCCAATTAAAAATTGAATTTCCTAAGTATTATAAATGAAAGTATTCACTGAAAAAGTTTCCTAACATACAGTTTTTAATATGTAACTATGTCTAGTTGCTATTACTGATCACCATTTATGTACACAGCCCTGCACCTGGTGCTGTCATACAAAGATGCGTACATCCTGTTGTCTAGTATACCAAAGAGTTCCCAGGGAGTTCAGGAGATCCAGTTACCCAAAGGACTAAAGAGAGGCATATTCAAAAAGAACAAAAATGAATGAGATTTCCAAAGGAGTCAGGAGAAGTAAAGGAGAAAGAAGACAGTCAAAAGTCCAAAAGATGGGATAGAGGGAATTTAAGAAAAATGGACAATCAAAAAATATTTATTGTGTAAAGATACAGCAGATACAAAAAAATGAATATGACAGGCATTCCCATTCAAGGAGCTCAAAATCTAGTCGAAGAGACAGAAAGCATAAATTAATGAAGTTGTTTTTAAAATTTACTATTGGTGATTAACTAATTCAATAAACACATGTAGTCCTTAATTCAAGAAACAGACATTAAGGTGGACCCAGGATTAAATTCTGAAGCTTAATGACTCTTCCTTGATCTTTCATGTGGTTATATTTTTCAAAACATTTCAAACGTCATGTTAAGTGAATTCAGACACGCACTGCATTATGTGGCCCCTACTGAGAGACTAGACTCTGACGGAGTTGTTTTAAAAAAGTTTTAAGTGAATCTGCATTGTAGAAATTATCACACAAACCAACCATTATATTAGCTGAGATAAAGAAAGGTTTTCTATTTATCTACATGTTGAGTTTTTGTTAAGATTTTATTTATTTGAGAGAGAGTGAGTGAGAGAGAGAGAGAGAGAGCATGAACAGTGGGGAGAGGCAGAGGGACAGGGAGAAGCAGACTCCCCGCTGACCAGGGAGCCCAACCTGGGGCTTGATCCCAAGACCCTGAGATCATGACTTGAGCCGAAGGCAGACGCTTAACCAACTGAGCCACCCAGGCGTTCCTACAAATTGAGTTTAAAGTGTAGAACAACACTGGCACAGTGCACAGATTCTAATAATCTTTTTTTTTTTTTAAGACTTTATTTATTTGAAATAGAGCAAGAGTAAGAACAAGCAGGGGGAGCAGCAGAGGGAAGGGAGAAGCAGGCTTCCCGCTGAGCAGGGAGCCCGATGCAGGGCTCAATCCCAGGACCCTGGGATCATGACCTGAGCTGAAGGCAGACACCTAAACAACTGAGCCACCCAGGTGCCCCTCTAATAGTCTTTACTCCAAAACTGTAAGTGGTTCTGGAGGTAGAGTCTTCTGTGAGCAGTTATTTGTGACGTCTTTCTAAAGATTTCATCAATATCCTTTGAGATAATATCCAGGATGTTTGGAGAAAAAATTCTTAATTATGCCTTAATTTTAGCTAAATTTAATTTTATATATCCATTGATTTTCTCAAATTCAAAGTATTCAAGTCATACCTTTTCCTTAAGGGCTTTTATTTTTTATTTTTTTTAAAGATTTTATTTTTTGTCAGAGAGAGAGAGCACAAGCAGGGGAAGTGGAGCTTCCCCACTAAGCAGGGAGCCCAATGCAGGACTCGATCCCAAGACCCTGAGACCATGACCTAAGCCAAAGGCAGACACTTAACTGACTGAGCCACCCAGGTGTCCCACCTTAAGGGTTTTTTTAAAAATCAAAATAGCCATGCATACATACAAGCAAAAAAAAAAAAAAAAAAAAAAAACAACTAAAACCAATATGCACATCACTGGTCGGCTAATGAGATGTTAAGGTGATGATATTAAGAGTCAAACATCTTGGGGCACCTGGGTGGCTCAGTCATTAAGTGTCTGCCTTCGGCTCAGGTCATGATCACAGGGTTCTGGGATCGAGCCCCGTGTCGGGCTCGCTGCTCCGAGGGAAGCCTGCTTCTCCTCCCATTCCCCCTGCTTGTGTTCCTGTTCTTGCTCTCTCTCTGTCAAATAAATAAATAAAATCTTAAAAAAAAAAAAAAAAAGTCAAACACCTTAAACTTATTCACTCAACACTACTCATTTGTAATCACATGACTGCTCTGGTTCCTAAAGAGCCTCAAATCCAAATCACCAAGATCTTTTAAAAATATATCTAGACTAGTGCTCGCTTTGGCAGCACATATAAAAATATATCTAGACCCTAGAGAAAATGTTTGCCTTATTAATAACTTTCAGTCTCACTGATTTTCTCTTTTGCTATCAGGCATATTCGTTTTACAACAAAATTATCTAAATATCAGAATGACTTTCTGGGTCTTTGTCACTGAGTCGTTCTGTATGATATTAGTCAAGTCATTTAGTCTCGTGGGCCATGGCGAGGGGATCAGACCTGGAGATACCTGCATTCTATTTTAATAAAATTCCTTATCAATGAAATAGCTTGGGCTATCTCTGCTGTTTACATCTGCTAAGACCTATACCTTCCAAAGTCATTTGACTGCTGAACTAAAATTCTGAAAGGACTTTTTGGATATTGTTTTACAAAAAGAATTCCAAAGATTTTCACAGCAGAATTTGACATGCTTCTCAAGATGTGGCTCCTGGCCCCCCCTTTCCAGCCTTCAATGCCTGTTCCCAGCCCCGAACATGCAGTCCTTTCTCATTTCCAAGACTTGCACAGCTGCTTCCTCTGCCTGGAATGCCTTTTCCCACTATCTACCTAGCAAATGCCTACTTGTTCTTTACTTTTGTGACACCTGCATCTCTTCTCAACGGCCTTCAATGTTCTCCTGCAGAGCGGAGTCCTCCTCACCCTTCATGCACTTACAGGTCCTTGTTCACATTGCAGCAGTGCATGAGGGGACTCAGTGTCCCACCAGTTTCAAGACCCCGGAAGGCATGCTATCAGCTTTGTTTCCCTCTCTGTCCTCAATACCATTCACGGTACCTAGCATTTGGAAAACACTCATACGTTTGCTGAAAAAATGACACTGATGACTTGCAATGAGCTTTTATGGTTCCAATAGCCTAAAATACTAAGTAAGCAGTAAGCTATTTCTATGACAGAAATTAGAAAAAAAAGAAGAAATATTGATTTTACTTTAGAAAAACAGTTGGAAAGTTTAGGGTATGATGCAAACAATTACTAAAAATTAGGGTATATATCATGTGTAAAATAAAACAAAGAAAATAAATTCCATTGCCTTTACCCATTCAACAGGGAAATTATTTTCAAATATTAGTTGTAGCAAATCCCAAAGGGAAAGTAAGAAAAGGAAATAGTAATCACCTTATTTTCTCACAGTCTACCTCCAGTATTGCTGTATGCAAATCAATAAAGATGTAACTGCAGCTATGAAAACATGAGATTTAGATGTGCTGATATAAAACCATCCATAAACTGCATTAAGTGGGAAAAGAAAAACAGGTACAGAATAGTCTGTTCTCATTTGTATTGAAAAAAAAAATGAGGGTGGAGAGGATGTAAACACATAAGCTTGAATACTCAGAAACTTTCTGCAGTAGTAGTGGCCAGCCCGTGGAGATTATAAATAAGGCTCTGAGGCAGGAGGGGGATTTCACTGAAAATTGCATTTTAGTCCAGATTTTTACTATGGGCATGTATTAGGTTTTTAACTTTCAAATCTAGTGAAAACAAAAGAAAACACAACCTACCTAAGGACTCTTGAAGCACTTGGCTTTTGGCACACTCCCTGTTCAGAACCCAGCCATGGTGCCCAAGGAGAGGCCAGACGTGCGTGTTCAGGTCAGCAGCCAGCACAGACTGCGGCCGTGAGCGAGCCACCTCGGACACCCAGCTCACTCAAGACCCAAACGACGAGCACTACCTCCATCTGACTGCAATCGTAAGAGAGGTACTAAGTTAGAGCTGCCCGGTGAAGCCAAGCCAATCCGTGGGATCAGGAGAGAAACAGAATAAACTGTTTTAAGCCAAGGGAAAATTAGAAAAACTAGTTAAGGATTTCAGGGCCTTAAAATGCAGGTTGATCACATGAATTTACTTCTATTTTGTCCTGACAGTCCACTAAACTAACATTAAATGAAATTAAGCTGAGGGGACGCCTGGCTGGCTCAGTCACTACAGCATGTGACTCTTGATCTCGGGGTTGCAAGTTCAAGTCCCATGCTGGGTATGGAGACTACTTGAAAAAAAGAGAAAGAAATAAATTAAGGTGAAAACCCACAGAGCAAAGAAAACTGAAGAAATGTCAAGGAAAACAGAAGAGGCATGACTACGAAATTGCAAGCTGAAAACAGACGGGATAACTTTTAGCAGACCTGAGAAATCAGGGACTGGTAGTATCTTCTAGAGAAAACTGAACTGAAAAGACTCAGTGGAAGGCCAGGGTAGGGCCTAGACTCCTAGACTAGAGCACTAAGTAAAAGTCTACTAATAATGAGTGCAAGCTCTAGCCAAAGCAGTCAACTGTGAGAATATTTTTAGAAATGTATGAACATAAAACATTTACCTTCCAAGCATATTTCATAGAAAACTATTGGAGGCCATGCTTCAGCAAAATAAGGATGTATACCCAGAAACTGGAAGATGCAGGACTCAGTCCAAATGTGACAGGACTACAGAGTTTCTAGGACAGAGGTCTCAAGGTAAAAAAAAGAAACTGATACACAGATTTGTGTGAAAATTGGAAAAAAACTACCAATACACACTGAATAGACCCAGAAGAGAAATTAAGGATTCCTACATGGAAATTTATAGATGTGGAAAGGAGAAGGTGAAGCAGTTACTAAGTTCAGGAAAAACAACAAGTTGTGTAAGAAGAGAAATGCAATCACATTATTTGGTTCTCCAGGAAGTGATATTTTCAGCACCTTTTTAACAATGTCAACAACGACAATAACAAACTGTGGCAGGAAGTCAGTAGGTAATGCCTCCTAATTTAAATTAAGAAATGGATATATTACTTAGAAAAATGGGGGAAAAAATCTGTAAGTGGTGGGAGGCAGGTTGTTGTTTACACTCTTTTAAAACTGATTTTTTAAATGGACATATATTAATGCTACAAATGATTTATATTTTCATTAATCATAATTTTGTTATTCAGCACTTACAAGAATGATCTTATGAAATAATGTAAAATTGTTGGGTTCAGCAGCAGAAGCTACTATAGGCACTTTTCTTGCTGATAATTCTTTTTAAAATTCAAAATACCAATAAAGTCTTGCCAGTCTATATATAAAGTGAGAAGGCACTGTATTCTTCTCTCCTGTAACAGTAAGGAATCCATCCCAAAATCTACTTTACATTTAACAATGCAAATCAAACCCTGTTGGTTTGGTAAGTGTGGTAAACCACTCGAATCCACCAAGAACGAAAAATGTCACAAATGTGCTTTGATAAACACAGAATCAGAGTCAAGTGTTTTTCTCTCCAAATTTTAGCTGTTACCAGTCATCATCAATCTATCATCATGATTCTTCTACACTGATTCAAATTTAAAACTGAATGACTACCTAAAATGAGTAATTTCTTATTACCTTGAAAGATCAGAAATACCTTTCAGTATCTCTTCCCAAGAATGTACTTTCTTTAGATGCCTTACTAATAACTTTTAAAAATACAGTAACAGACTCAGAAAACTGGACTACACACACACGCAAAAAAAAAAAAACCCTGAATGTAAAAAGAGGAAAACTCTTTAAAAAATATAGGTTCCTAACCCCAAAAATGATTCTTTGAAAATTACTATCATCATTTAAGATTGTGCTTCACTTTCTGACTTTCTAGATTCAGAAACAAAATCAAGACCAGGATCTGAAGAAGGCTTTATTAAAGCAGGGGCACCATGAAGAACACAACAACTGAATAAAATGACATACTTCTAGAGGACCCGATGTATTTCCCATACACTGTGTATTTCTAGTTTAATGAGAAATGGAAAAGAGTCACCCGTATTGTGTTCAGTTTCCAAAACTGTACTGAGAAGAATTTATTTATTGAAAAACTCTTAAGAGCTAAAACAGTAACTATTAAGAGCTAAAGGAAAAACTCAACTTCATATCCTCCTTTAAAATGAAAAATATTGGGGGCACCTGGGTGGCTCAGTCAGTTAAGTGTCCAATTCTTGATTTCGGATTAGGTCATGATCTCAGGATCATGAGATCAAGCCCTGAGTTGGGCTCCATGCTCAATGGGGAGTCTGCTTGAGATTCCCTCCCTCCCTCCTTCTCTGTCCCTCCCCCTGCTCTCACTCTCTCTCCCTCTCTAAAATAAATAAATACAATCTTTAAAAATAAAATCATAAAAATAGATGATAAAGTATACTATAAACAGATGTGTGTGTGTGTATACACACACACACATATATATATATATATATAAATGTATACAAAGAATATATAATAAACCATGTCAGCAAAACTAAATACCCTGATAAATTCTATATGAACACTATTTCCTGGGTAGAAATAAAGCAATATATATGTAAAAATTTCTTTGTAAATTATACTTGGTTAACAATAAATCCATATATTTAAAAGTTTCTTTACTACAATTTCCAAAGAAAATTTTGAAATCTGTCAACTATTAAACAAGTAATGTACTTTTATTAGTCACATTAGGGAGTAATCATTATTTAAACCACAGTGAGAGAAACACCTTTATACATGGGACAAATAAAAAGAGAAGCTGGGTTAAAATGTAACAAATAAAGGATGTTACGAATTTAAATCATGTGAGCAAAAATAAACATGTAAAATATACTAGCTACATATCAGTACTATTTTCCTTACCTGCCAGATAGAGAGCAAATGATATAAATCTATGGTAGCGAATGAGGAACTGAAGTTGCTCTTCTCTTTGAACAAATGTAGCAAAATAATCTGCTACAGTCTCTCCATAGAAGAAGTAGTTTACACATAGTAGAAAGTACCTACAATTTAAAAACAATTAGCTTTTTTATACTTGAAGCCTTTTTTCCCTCTCAAACTCAACAAAACTATTCTCTACATTTTGATGATGACACAAACATCATAAACCAAATTCAGTAGACAGGTTCAGGATATTCCATCAAAACATGTTTTTCTGCTTTTAAACTTAATTTCAAATGTATCAGTCAACAAAAATTTACCAAATATACCTCATGCCTCTACTTAGGTCAAAATCTTCTTTTTTTTTTCTTTCTTTCTTTCTCTCTCTCTTTTTCCCCCCTTAAGTCAAAGTCTAAGAGACAGATAATTGGGAAACAACGTAAAAAACACTACACATATACAAACACACACATTCTTTCTCTCACAGATACACACACACACACACACACACACACACACACACACACACACACACACACACACACACACACACACACACACACTCAGTACTGTTTATAATGAAAATTCACTCCCAACTACTCACAGCTCTGGAGCAGAGCTTTTTAATAGTGGAGATCCTATGCCAAATTGCCCCCTGCCCTAAGGAAGATCAACAGAGAAAGAAGGAAGAGGTAATTCAACCTCTGACCTCTCCCCGTCCTGCCCTGCGCATATTGGTGTCTTTCTCCCTCTCCTGCATGTTCCAGATGGACTCCAGTGGCACAGTGATGCTTAAGAGGTAATGGTGGGGGGTGGGAGCAAGCAGCAGGTAAAAATCTCTAAGAGCAACTTTTTAAAACTGTGTCAATCAGCTGTCCCTCCACCCAGCTCTGGTATGTCTTTTCCACCCAGGGGAGGGTTGAACCCAGGACATTTTGCTGATGGCAGCTTGTGTGAGCCAGGAAAAAAGGCTGAGAAACACTGCTTCAGAGCTCCTCTGTGCCTCATCCTTTGAAGGGCAGCGTCCCAGGTGGCCAGGACAGCAGAGGGGGAAAGGAGGGATTTCCCTTCTAGTTGTCATGAATGGAATCAGACCCCAGTGTTTTCAAAGTAGAGTATTCTCACTTCTATCAGCTGCATTACCATTTTCTATTCTCCTACAATGGAAACTGTCTTTGACTCCTCTGTAAGGCTATCAAGGCCTACTCTAGCCCACCAGCCCAACTTTTTGCCCACTGTTCTGCTCAGGAGAGCCAGGAATGTCTCTCCATCTGTGGCACGTGCCTCCTCAGTCCCCTATCTAGAACCTGATGGGTGCAGCTTCACCAATGCAGAACACTCTTCTCTATCCAAAACTTGTCTTTATTTCAAGTGATAGTTTGTTTCTCACCTTCTCCATAAAGACTCCTACAATCACTGGAGCCCATCCCGACCTGCCTTTTTTTCCCCTACACTTAGAATCAATCAATCCTGCATGGTTTAGCAGTTAATTACTCTCCACCTGCTTACTCTACCTAACATTTCCCATAATTTTGCCCTTCATGAAAAAACCTGCTATAAGGAAAAATTAGCTATTACCAAAACCAAGAAACTATTTTTTGACCACTCTAAACCCCAAAGGTATACATTTGATTTCTTAAGACACTGGACCCTCTGGCTGATACTAATCAAATACCTATATTCAAAGGCATGGCCAGTTAGGTCAATTATGAACAATCATATTATATGTTTCCTGGTCAAGGTCTTGATAACTAAGAATTATACCTGAAAAGTTGTAAAAAGATAAATGAAACTTTAAATATTAAAATCACATGACTTTTTTTAAAACTAATTTTTACACGCATTTGTACCCATACAATATTTCATGGGCTGGTAACTGCCAGTGCTATTTACAAGGCTGCCTTAAGTCCCCTCAGAGAGTCTTACTCTTCCCTCTGACTGCCCTCCATGCAGCCTGTCATGGGGCCCAAGGCCTGAACACAGGATCAAACCAGGAACAACAAAGGTGGAGTCATCTCTCCTCTCACTGCCCTGCCCAGCCCCCAGGGCCTGCAGGGAGGTGGGCCATGGAGGGTGGGAGGGAGACAGATACTCAGCCTGGGCTGTCCTCCCCTTCAACAAACCACTGATCACTCAAGGGAAACAGAACAGAAAACCCACAACTATTTTCATATCTCATCTTTCACTTTTTGTAGAGATAATCTAATTTTGTGTGTGGTCTCAGGTCAACTGAGGAAAAATAAAGCAAAAGATCACACATATTTCTAACATTCTATAAAACGAAACTGTGTTAAAATTCTAATTGTAAAGAACATAAACATGTGTCCGATATAATGTTTTTTTAAAGAGGACAACTGTATATATGACTATACACAGATATGAAGTATCTGTACAAAGACTGAAGGATGATACACGAATAGTTGTGTTGGGATGGGGGACTTCAAGGTGATTTTCTTCTTTTCAAAATCCAATTGCATCCTTTGTATTTATCTTCCTCCAAAAATCAATCTATACAGTCAATTGGGTGATACTGACTGATCAGGATGCTTCCTTTACAAACTCTAGAAAAGTCATATTTTCACATCTGAAAGAGTTTTAAATTACTTACCAGCTTAATGTTCTAAACCATGGCAGGTCGTAAGAGCGATAGACTCTATAACCTATTGTGATAATTTCATGGAAGCATTTCACTTGGATGCCTAGAACCTGAAGCCAAGAGAACACATTTACATACATCTCTCAGTGTTTACATTTGTGCTTCATCATTTAACATGCAGTTTGTTATCATACGTATTTTAAAAATCTTTAGCTTACCCATTTTTAATTATTCTAAATGTCGGTAGCAAAAATTGAGTAGTCAATGCTTCTACAATCAAGTGATATTTCAAAGGGGTAAGCAAATCTATGTTTTATCCAAAAAGTGAGAGCTCCTTCCTGGGATAGGAGGGGGCACTGTAGCTTAAAGTTTGAGGGATACAGTCTGGTTGGTCACAGACTAGGCTTTATCCCTCATTACTACTTCATTTCTTGAGTCCGTCCTTCTTAAGACGGACAATCTTTTTGTGCATTTTGTTTCTTTAGTTAGCCTAGGAAAACGATTGAATGTGCAAGTTTGCTTATATATATTTAACCATACATCCTGGTACACTTTCCAAGGATAAAGACACTGTCAGAACACATGATTAAAACACCTTTCCCCTGTCACCCAGCAGGGTTTGGGCATGATCTCTTCATACTTCCAGCAGTGCCAACTCTCACATAGCCAGCTACATACATCTCTCATCAGTCCAAGTGGTGCCACACTGGCAAATTATAAAACAGCCTTCTACATTTGCAGCCACTTCAGTCAGTCAATTGATTCTATGCAGTTTCGTTTGCACAGTGTCCTATGTACATTCATAATGGGTTAGGGGCGCCTGGGTGGCTCAGTGGGTTAAGCGACTGCCTTCAGCTCAGATTATGATCCAGGAGTCCCGGGGTCGAGCCCCACCTCGCGGTCCCTGCTCAGCAGGGAGTCTGCTTCTCTCTCTCCCTCTGGCCCTCCCACCCCCCCCTCGTGCTCTCTCTTGCTCTCTCTCAAATAAATAAAATCTTTAAAAAAAATGGGTTAATATTTATGAATCCTTTTTTGATGGCCTACTTAGCAGTCCTTCACACTGTTGTATCCACCACCAACCTGAGTATAGGTAATCCCTGAGGATGTAGCAACATATTCAATGCTTGGCTTAAGTCAATTCCAAGACTTAAAGAGCAAGTGGCAAGTTGAACACTTATTACCATGAACCAAGAAATTAAAATCTTTGTGAATATAGCAGACTAACTATTTCAACCTCTAGAGAGTATACCCAAGGGCTTGGTCTTGTATAGCTCTGCAGCTAAGAATGGATTTTATATTTTTTTAAAAAGTTAAAAACAAAACCCAAACATGATGTGACAGAGAAATATGTGGTTCCTTAAAGCCTAAAATATTTTTACCTGCTTCTTTACTTAAAAATCTTACCAAACTCTGCCCAAGAATATACTTTCATATTTCTTTTTAAGCTCTCCACAAATTAGCTTTCCCAAAGCTACTGTTCAGGATATTCTTAAGTTGTATTTACATGTCCACTCACATACTTAAAGTAATTGTGTTCCCTCAGCCACATAAGAAAATATTAGGCCAAACTACTATAGTTTTAAGAAAAAGTCATTACTGCTTTATAACATAAAGACAAGAAATTCAAATAGTGTCTTTCAAATAAGCTTTGAATATGTCAAAAGTCATTTTTTAAAACAATCACAGAATGGGGACAATGCTAGATGTTAAAATAAAATGGCAAAGCCATGCTACTTATAGAACCAAAGGCTTTTAAAATATCAGATGCACTGATGAAATTTCTATTTGCTAAATGAACACATTTGCTCAAGAACAACCATTAGCACTTTACATGGTATTTTACTGAAGGGGGGAAAACACTACTTTTAATAGCACACACATATATATTTATGACTGTCAACTACAGTTTGCAAGTAGAATCAATATAGCGCTACTGGGAAAAGAGAAAACAAGGGATTCAAATCAACAGAGCTAAAATCCTTAAAATATATGTGTATCTTCCAGGCTGGGTGATTACACAGAAACTGATATTCCAGGCCATCCATACTGGTAGCAGTGCACATTGGTAGGACTCTGTTGGCCCAATAAATGTGTTAAGAGCCTTAAAAACAACAACCAGTATGTAAATGCCTCCTCTGCTAGTTACCGAGGAGGATTCGGAGAAATAATACAGGACATGTGTCTTCAGAGAGGGCTAGTCTGTCAGGGAGGACACCTGGAAATAGGCACATGGATGTAAGCATGGCCAAACAGAACACCTGTGCCAGGCACTGGCAACAGGCTGCAGTTGGCAGAGAGAAGAAGGGTACAAAGGATCACAGATACAGGAGAGGGAGAGGCATATTAGGAAACTACAAGTAGTTCAGAGTTGCTGAGACACAAAGATGGAGGTGAGAAGCAGAGAGAGACAAGCCTGGTCACAGAATCACAGCAAACGGTACAAAGGACTACACCAGAGTTCGTGCTGGGGACACTGGGGTGGCTCAGTCGGTTCACTGTCTGCCTTCGGCTCAGGTCATGATCCCAGGGTCCTGGGATTGAGCCCCACATCGGGCTCCCTGCTCCGTGGGAAGTCTATTTCTCCCTCTGCCTGCCGCTCCCCTCTGCTTGTGCTCTCTCCCTCTCTGACAAATAAATAAAATCTTAAAAAAAAAAAAAAAGGAGTTCGTGCTGATCACTAAAGGACATGATCCAGTGTTTGTGTTGGGGATAAGAGAGGTGGAAAGAATGGACTGGAGAGGCGGCAAGAGTAGAGACAGGAAGGCAGGCAAGATACCACCATCTGGTCGAGTGCAGATGAATCTTTAACTGGGCCAGTGGCAGAGGGGGCTGGTGTAAGGAGTAACACATCGAGGAGATAGAACTGGCTGGATTTTGGGGGTTGAGGAAATTGGGGGGCTAAGGGTGACAGGGGAACATGGAATAAGACCAGGGAAGGCTTTTGGGAAAGTAGACAGATTTATGCAGAATGACTGGGGATGGAACAGAATTCAGATTTGGATATGTTGAGTTTGACTATGGTATCTACGGGTTATCCAAATAAAACTGCCTATTTCCACTTTGGGAATCTATTTAAAGAAAATAATCCTGCATATGAAAAGTCTTTACATTCTAATATGTTCAGGATAGTGTTATTCACCATAAAGAAATACCAAAACATAGCCTATATGTCTGAAAATAACACGGTAGTTCATAACTTATGATGCATTTCACTCCACTGAGTCCATGAAAGTATTAAAGTTGATGGGGTGGCGGGCGGTGCCTGGGTGGCTCAGTGGGTTAAGGGTCCGACTCCTGGTTTCGGTTCATGTTATGATTTCACAGTGGTAAGATGGAGCCCCACATCTGGCTCCGAGCTGAGTGAGAGGTGTGCTTCAGATTCTGTTCCCGCTCCTCCACCTGCTCCCTAGCACACATGTGTGCTCTCTCTTTTAAAGATTTTATTTATGGGGTGCCTGGGTGGCTCAATCGTTAAGCGTCTGTCTTCGGCTCAGGTCATGATCTCAGGGTCCTGGGATCGAGCCCCGCATCAGGCTCCCTGCTCCGCGGAGGCCTGCTTCTCCCTCTCCCACTCCCCCTGCTTGTGTTTCCTCTCTCGCTGTGTCTCTCTCTGTCAAATAAATAAAATCTTTTAAAAAATAAAAAAATAAAAGAAAGATTTTATTTATTTATTTGAGAGAAAGCGAGCATGAGCAGGTGGGGGAGGGGCAGAGGGAGACGGAGAGGCAGACACTCTGCTGAGCAGGGAGTCCGATGCAGGGCTCTATCCCAGGACCCCGAGATCATGACCTGAGCCAAAGGCAGACGCTTAACGACTGAGCCACCAGGCGCCCCTAAAAAAAAAAATGTTTTTAAATGAAGCCGATGGTTGTAACGATGGTGGAACAACACAAAACACTCACTATAATATTTAGTTTAAAAAGCAGGATACAAAAGTCTAATCACATGATTACAACTATGATTTTTAAAACATAAAAAAGGGATAAAAGAAAATATATTAAATAGCAGTATTAATTGGGTTTTGGTAGTTGATGATAGGGTTAGGGGTGATCTTCAAAAAATTATCAATTTCCCAAAGTAATTTTAACACTCCTGTATAACTCTCACATGTGAAAAAATAAACTATTTAAAACTGAATCATATAATGTGAATAAAAACTTAGAGGAGTTTCCAAGAAGATGAGGGCGGAACCTCTTATACTATCTGCCTTTAAGTCAAATTATACTTTAGTATCTCCATCACGTAGAAAGTATGATTGCAAGTTATGAATGCAACAACTAAAAAAGTATTTTAAGTAGCAGGCTAAGGGAAAAAAGCTCCTTTTAAGGAACATTTTATTATTCATTCTCATATTATGAGTTCCAATTTAAAGTAGTAGCTTTCATTTCCTAGAAATAAGTTTTTAATAAAACGCTCTTGAATTAGTCATTTATGAGTGCTAATATTGTAGGGCACATGCAAGCTAGAAATGATGGATACTTCTCAAAATATAAATGACCTAGTTAGGGATATGAATATAAGTAGGACTTTAAAACACATAAAAGTAATATCATTTGAGTACCAACAGTGTGTGCATATGTGTAAATCCATCCACATTTCCTTAACATGAATTATAAATACAACCTATGTATGTATGTGTACCCCGTGCATGAATGTGTGTGTACACAGTGCAATAAACTTAAATAAGATCAATTAAGTTCAAATCTATTTCACTAGATCTTTTTTTTTAAGATTTTATTTATTTGACAGAGAGAGAGAGAGAGAGAGAGAGCGCACAAGCAGGCGGAGCAGCAGAGGGAGAGGGAGAAGCAGGCTCCCCACTGAGCAGGGAGCCCGATGAGGGACTTGACCCCAGGATCCCGGGATCATGACCTGAGCCGAAGGCAGACGCTTAACCATCTGAGCCACCCAGGCGCCCCCACTTTAACTAGATCTTTAATATTCTTTGCTGATTAAGCTCACCAATGAAAGGAAGAACTTGTAATAAAATGATATTTTCCTCTCATGGTAGAAAAAATGAACAAGAAAGCCCAAGCACTTTAGGTATGCTTATAGCTCTCTTTTTAAAATTCAGAATCCCAAATGTGCAAGGATGTCTTTAAAAGTGTTTTGAATTTCCTCATAAATGAGTGATTAAAAATTAGCCTTTACACACAAATTCTGGCCTGAGTTACCACATCAAACAGTTTAGTCTGGAGAACAATGTAACTTTCTCACAGGAAGCCCACCAAGCTGGCATGAGTCCGTGTATTGAGGATGCTCATGTTCTTTGAATGTCTTAGCTCAAAAGTACCTTCTAAAGCAAATAATAAATGATCCCCAATATTTTCAACGGCTCCCCAGTGCTTTATAAATAAATCCCAAGCTTTTTCACATAGTATTGCAAGGCTCTCCAGAATCTGATCCCCAATTATTTTCCCAAGTTCAAAGGCCCTGAGCTCCAGGGGAAGGGCATCGCCCGCCTTTTCCTGACACATCCAGCCATTCAGACCTTCGCTCACATCCAGCCATTCAGACCTTCGCTCACAGTGCTCCCTCCACCCCGATATACCCTCAGGTCCCCTGAAAGGTCACCTCCTCCACCAAGCCTCACCGAGCTGTCTGCCATTACCCAGTCCCTTGGCCCCCTGGCCCGCCACTCAGCACACAGCACTGAAAAGTGCTCCGCACACACTCACTCCTGAAAGGCCCAGATTCTGAGGCCAGTGGTGGTCACTGGCACTCATTGTCCTCTGTGGGTCCCCACTGAGAAGACCAGGGGTGGGCTCTTCCCTGGGGTCACAATTGAACAATGCTCACACCGGTCAATCTGGCTTCTAGGCTCAGCATCTTCCGCCCTCTCATTAAAGTGGTCCTATCCCTGATCCACTGTTCCTTTGTAAGAAAAAGTTCTTTCTCGTGTCAGCAAACTAACAGAACAGAGAAAGTGATTTCTTATTCACCACTATTACCCTGATATCCCCAAGGAAGTACAAAATTAACGAGGGGACAAAGGGGACATGAAAGGGCTTTATGGCACTAATAAGAGCTGCTGTAAGTGCTTTTATAGCAGGTGATGGGATTTTTTCCCAATGGTGTCTAATTTCACTTCGGAATTTATTCTTTTATAGACTGGAAGGAAAACCACATCCTATTGCCCATGCTCGTCACTGTGAACGGGACTGAGCATGGAGGGGAGCAGACAGGTCAGACAGATAAGCATCTAAGTGGGCAAGAGGAGCCAGAGATCTGGGTGGTGAGTGCGAAAGAGGCTGAACTAATGGAGTTAGATGATGAAAAGAAACAACAAGAAAGAGAGACACATGCATCTCGCTGACAGCAGGCTCTCCCTGAGCCCTGCTAAACATGCTCAGCACCCACTAAGGGCTTGATGAATCTGTTCAGCAAGTGCATTTCTCCTTCTCACTCCCACCACTTTGGGCTTCAAACGTTTCATGCTTCTTTGGGCATCAAGGCTTTTACACCTGGGAATCCTCTGCTGTGACCCTCTTGCCCGCAAGCTCCCCATCTCACCTCACCTGCTCAAGCTTCAAACTGCAGCATGCATGCAGGGCAGAAGACCTCCGGAAAGTCTTCTGGCTCCCCCACTTGCCCTCACAGCATCTTATTCTTTTTTTTTTCAAATGCTTATTGCAGTTTGTAACTATAGTTCTGATCAGTTCTTTAAAATGTAGACAGTAAACTCCCTGAGGGAAGAGACGAGCGTGCTTTTCTTAGCAACCCCGTATCACACCCCAGAATTAGGGCGATGCCTGCTACAGAGCAGGCATCCTGGAAGTATGTGCTAAACGAATGAATTAAAAGCTTAAAATACCTGTTTGGCTTCATGCCTTATTAGACTTCCCATACACAACAAAATCCCAAATGCCCAGATTGGCTTCAGCTTGCTTCTCTGGTCTCATCCCTAGGTACCCTCCAAATGCACAGCTTGCAAATCCCCCAACAAACCACATTCTCTCATTACCTCTATGTCTTGCTTCTGATGTCCCCACCTTGGAAATGCCCTCCCCTGTCCAGTCCCTTCTTCAGGACTCAATGTCATCACCTCTTTTGGAAGTCCTCCCTGTTCTCTCTCTGTCAAGCTGGATTAGATACTTTTTTTACTGTGCTCAACCAACAAGTTCTATGACAGCACTCACCCACTTATTTACTATACTATTTATTCATATAGTTACTTCTATGTCTGTTGCCATTAGATTGAGTTCTTTGAAGTGAGGGATCTGGCTAATAGTCCAATATGATAAAGTCATGTGTGTGTGAACTCATTAGCAGTATCTAATGCTTGGCAAAATGTATTTATTATGCATACTTGGTCTCTGCTGAGTGAACACACTGAATGGCTATTTTGCAAACAGAAAAGATTGGTCCAGGTCATTTCATGAACTAGAAGATGCTTAAGGGAACAAAATTCGCTGTTATCAAACCTTCTTTGAACTACCTTCTTTTTTATGACAGGCTCAAATTACTTCAATCATGTCAGTGCTGAAAAACAAAGCAAGAGATACTCAGGGAAATGTGAAACACTTACAAGAAGCATCAGCATAAAGGATCCCATATAGATGATCAGGAAAAACAATGAAATCATAGTTAGAGTAAGAATTCCACGAATCCACCAGTTTTTCCACCTACAAAGAAAATGTTTATAAAGTTAGTATTTAATGTATTCTTTCTTGAAGTTTTTTGTGTGGTTTCAGTATTACCAGACGCATATGGATTTTCCCTAACTCTACTTTAAGAATCCCTTACTTCACCTTATATAATAACAACAAAAATGAAAACCAAACAAACAGCATTTGTTCACTTACTCAGAGCTAAATTAAGTGTAAAAATTATATTCCCAAAGAAAGAAATGAATTTTTGCTCAAGTGTGATTAAGGATGAATCACCAGGTTAGGCAGTGAGATGGTCAATGTGGATATGTGCACATCCCAGCCGGGGTCATTCAGAAGGGAAGAAGGCAGGTGCAAAAGCCCTCTGAAAAGATGCTCTATCCTTTAGGGTGGTAAGAAAAAACAATAATGATTTTATTAAGGTGGTTTAGACAGAGAACACAGACTTCTAATGAGAAAAAGTAAAAAAAGGTTAACACAGAAGTGAAACTGCAGAGCACAGTGATTTCAGTGAAATGAAGAAGGCACAAGAAGGTCAGTCATGGAGGCAAGACCAGACTGATGGCCACTCCTTCTACTGCTCAAAGTGGGCTGCTGGCTCTCCTCACTTACGGACAAAAGTACTTCCTCACCCTTGGGCCTTCGCTTGTTCCTTACAGCAGAGCTGCTCTGCCGTATGCCCAGCTAGACTGAGACTGATCTCCCTCAGTCCTCCGGCTGCCAGTAAGGGCTGGGGTTGTGCCCTGTGGCTCTCCCACCACACCCAGGAGACTCAGCCTTCATCCCCAACATCCTTTACAAATACTGTCACTCTTTCTGTGGCCAGGTCATGAAAAATGTTCTGTGTAAAACCAAAAGGATTCTAATAATACCTATATATGAATGATATTTCTGAATCTAAAATTTCTTCCCCCTGGTTTTATTCATTCTACACTGAGCTCACAATAAAGTTTTTCTTTAAAACTTCTCTGATTTCTATTAATTCAAATGACACCACTGAAATTATGTTACAAAAGATCTGGGTTCACCTTAAAGTATAGTAACATATTACGTACTGTGCTCTAAAAGCACAGGCCTTCATTCTCCTGTCTATAAAAAGAAATATTTGCTGACTTCATCCATTTATCAAATACTGATTACATTCCCTGCTTTCAACCACTCTCCTATACAGTCTAGATATTTCTTAAATATCCCTTTTATGGTATCATTTCTGCCCTCAAGATCTAAAATGCCAACAACATTAAGTCACAACTCTTTCATCTAGCTTCCCAGGTTTTTCATGAGGTAGTCAAATTGTACTTAACCAACTTCATTTCCCTCTACTGTGTAACAGACTATATAGACTCGTAAATTTCTCATGAGACTGTAAGTTTTAGAACTGAACTGAAGTGAGCAGAGAGTCAAAAAATGCTATGGCTGAAAGGTTCCATTTATAACTCTTTGTGGATTAATGAATATATTGACTGGGAACTGGGCTAGGTCACAGAGCTAGTCAGAGATAAATAAAGGACCAAAAGCCAGTCTCCTGATAATAATTCTTCCCTGTTTGCATGAAACCCAGAAGCGTATTTAGCTCTCCTTTATAACTGGTCCTCGGACTTGGAATTGTTCAGAACCTACAGAAGAGGACTCTACGTACGTGTCAGAAATCAGTTTCCAGGCAGATGTTGCCAAGGCCCATGTGTGCCTTTGTTAGATGCTGGCTTTGAACTTCAGAGGATGATAGCTGATAGCTGCTGAGAACCAGGGACCTTAAACAGAAAACCTACTTTCTTCGTATCATCCAGAAGGTCCATAGTAACCGAAAACCTGAGCCCTTCAAGGAACATATCCTATCTGGTTATCTTTTATATGGCTTTTTCCCCTCCCAGAAAAATTCCCCTCCCCCAACAAGGTCAAAGACTTAATTCCTTTAATTATCCTAATGGATTCCCCAAATCTCCTAAGAATACCTAATACAAAGTTAAGCACGTAAAAGAACACTGATGCAGTAACTGAAAGTCATCTTTTAAGAGAGAACCACTAAATTCAAAACAGAGCATGATATGAGGGATAAAAAAAGTGTTACTAAAAACCAGAGGATAGCCTGATTCTGATTTAAAATTCTTGATTTCTTTTATCATGCTACCATGATCATATTAATAAAGTCCTAGCTTTGAGTCCAAGTCATCACCTCGTGATTGCTTTGAAAAAAGGAACTCAGAATCAGTAAAGGAGAACTGCATTCAAGTCTCATGTCTCCAGGACCTACATTGAGATAGAAATGAGATTTCTAAAAAGTATATAATTAAGCAGTAGCCTTAAAAAATGATTATCGAAAGTGGTTATACACTTAAGGCTCAAATCGTTCATGAGATGTACAATGTTTTACTTTTACTACAAATATTAAGTGGTTTTTATTTCAAAAGTAATGACAAGGTTTAAAAATAATTATTTTCCTTGTGGCACAAACATCATGAGTCATCAAGAACCTGGGCTGGCAAGGCAGTTCACCTGAGTCAAGAACTGGTATACAGAGATACTCGTCAAGAATAAGCAAGAATTTTGTGGGCCATCAGGCAAAGAGAAGTTTTGAGAAAATTCCTCTATCAGCCTTTGGAGGAACTGGACAGAAGTGTGCAAGTTCCTGAGAGAAGGAAAATGCATCATACAGTATAAGAGCACCAAGTATAAGGCTATGCCTGGATGTTTTCCTTGGCTTCTCAACCTCAGTGTTAATATTTTGAGCCAGAGAATTCTTTGTTGTGAAGAGCTGTTCTGTGTACTGCAAGATGTTTGACGTCCTCCCTGGTTTCTCCCCACTACATGCCAGTAACACTCTCTCTCTTGACCACCTAAAATGTCACAAATGATCACACACCACATGGCCACTGGTGCCGTCTGGGGGGTCAGGGCATTGCCCCTGGATGAGACTACTAACCTAGACTGATAGCTGAAGAAGAGCTCCACTAACAGACAAAACCAGCCTTAACCGGTTAATGACTATTCACTCCCACAGACCCACACACAGGTCACAAAACAGACTGGGACAATTTGCCAAGTGACTGAAACCCGTCAGGCCCCTTCCAATTTCAACAACTTATGCTTTGTTTGATATTATATACTAAAGACTTAAAAATAAGCATAAATCCTAACCTTGCTACAAAGAAAAATGTTTAATACAGGGTTGTTTTTAATCGTGAAAATTTGGAAACCGGCTAAATGCCCAGCAATAACCGTTTAGTTGAGTAAATTGAACTATCATGCAGTCATTAAAAATATTTAAGTAATTTAATGATGTTCCTAAAACCGCAGAATGAAAATGTAAATAGAAAGGTAGGAAACAGTACAATGCTATTTTTATATTATATACCCCCCCCACAAACACATATATACACAATGTATAAGAAAAAAAAGCTTCAAACAGTAGATATTAGAATACTATAAATATCAATTTTGGGGGGGAAGGATTACAGGAGTTTTTTTCCCCTGCAATTCATGTACTTTTTAAATGTAATTAGTATTTTTAATCCCATGCATCTACAACTTCTAAATCTTTGTAAGATAGACCATTTTGGGTACTAGCTTAAAAAGACCCTAAAATAAGACAGATTTCGAAACATTCATGTAGCCTTTAGGGCAAAGTTTGAGAAGACTGAAACTGGTTATATTATTATTTATTTATTATTCATTTTTAAAAACCAATTCTTTTATAAACAGAGCACAATACCTACAGTCACAATGTGCTTCTATCACTTACTAACTGCATGACCCCTGACATGTAACATTTCTGTGCCTCAATTTCCTCATTTACAAGACAGGTTTATATAATTGAACCTGTGTTACAGGGTTGCTGTGAGAATAGTCAATATGTGTGAAGTACCTGGAGTAGTGCCTAGCACATAGCATATGCTCAATAAATACCAGCTGCTATTATTTGCTATTGTTACTTTACACCAGGAAAAAAAAAACTCATTACTAAGGAAAAATCTACTATAAATGACTTTTAGGAATCCAGCATCATTCTTATATAACAATATAAAAAAATTTCAGATTTTAAACCAAACGTGTATCTGTGAATGAGGTTGGAAAAACTGAGATCAAGAAGTATTAAAATAATAATCAGGTTTTCAATAATGAACAGTAGAAAGTTTTTCTATTGGTTAAACAAATATGAAAACTTCTGTTTGAACCAATTTATTCTGATATGGTTATCTGCTAGGAATTAAAAACAGAAAAACTTACATTTATTAGATATGACTAACCAGTGTTTTTTGTTATGACCTATGGGTAGTAAAATCAATTTAGTAAGTCACATCCAGCATTTTTGTTCAATAATACAGAAAAGCATCAAACAAAAGAAATTAGAGGGTATCACACATAGTAATAGCAAGAACTGTTTCATAATATTTTTGCCACAGTTAAAATACACATTTGTGTGTCTCTTGGGATGTAGTGTAAAATGTATCTCCTACTGTGTGTCACAGTCAAAAAAGTTGGAAAAGCATTGTTCTACACCAACATTTAAGACTTCACACACTAATCTGGATAAAAGCTTATATTTATTTTGCTTTTAAAAATTTTCTAATTCATATCACTAAAGCATACAATGGAGGGCAATATGAGAGTAGCTCAAATTTGGTGGTGACCAAACATTCAAAACTATAGCAAACATAAAATAGTAAAAGGTTGCAGAGCTTTGGCTTATAATTTTAAACTCAGTTAAAAGAAAAAAAATGACCTGTTTCCATCTGGCATCTGAAAAACAGGGAACAGAGAATACGGAATTTTCTTTATTAGATGTTCCAATACATACCAGAAAAGGTAACCTGATGTGGTAAATCACTCGAGAAATCTGAGAAATCAGGGCAAGAGTTCCCGGTCTACATTTTCCTAGCTCTGGAACCTTCCCCAGTTAACCTCTTAGACTTGGTTTTCTCATACTTCACAAGACTATAAGGATTAAATGAAAGAATGTACATCAAGCATTTACTACCATGCCTCACATATGGTGAAAAAGCATAAGCCTTCTCTTTCACAGCTCCAAAACTTAGAAAAAGTGAGATTTATGACATCAACCAGCATAACCTCAAAACTTCTTTTGAGCACCCATTACAAGTCATCTTCATCCAATCATACCTTGAAGATAAACCAGATAGTGCTTTCTTGAGGATCTCAGGGGTTCTATCTGAAGACGGTGGAATTTCTGGAATATCAGAATCTGTTCTGGAATCCAAATCTCCATACCTGTCGTCAATATCTGTTTCCTAAAATTAAAGAAAAAGGAAAATCACTTTGCAAAATTGAAAAAGAAAAAAAAGCACATGCTTGCCAATGCATTTATTTATTGTTTAGTGTGTCAAATCTCCGTTATGTAACTTGAAACTAAGAAACAACTATTAACCTGTCTTGAATAACCAAGCACTGTTGTACTTCCCTGTTAGGAAAGTTTGATGATCTTTGCTAAAATCTATCAATATAAAGGATTAATTTAAACAAAAGGCACAAATAGAAACTTCCTATAGTATCTAAATCAGAAATTTACCAACAAGAATCAAATGTTTGTTGTTTTGCTACTTAACTGGGAGAACATGGTGTTAATTCCATGTAAATTCTGATGAACTGTGCACAGTCCCTTTTTTATTTGATTACAATCAAAGCATCAACAACAAAAGCAGAATCTTGCACTGGCATAGCATTTTATTTAATATACATATATATTATATATATATATATATATAAGTATTTTCACTTCCCTCATTTTTATTAGATCCTCAAGAGACAATCTCAGTGAAGCAAGGCAAACAGACACTATCATCTCTGTCTTACTGACAAGGAATTATGATCAAAAGCATTTGCTTTGATGGTAGTATTTTTCATAAAGTTATTTAAAACCCAAATTCCCTTCTAAGAGTACATATACAGGAGCTGGGTGTTTATGCTGGGGCCTTTAGACAAAGGTGGTCACTGTGGAATTTCCAGGGATAGAATGGCCAAGGAATTTTAAGAAGGGAGCTGCCTGGGGTGCTTGGATGGCTGAGTTGGTTAAGCGTCTACCTTGAGCTCAGGTCATGATCCCAGGGCCCTGGGATAGGGCTCCTTGTTCAGTGGGGAGTCTGCTTCTCTCTCTGCCTCTGCCTGCCACTCCCCCTGCCTGTGCTCATTTTCTGTCAAATAAATAAATAAATAAAATCTTTAAAAAAAAAAAAAGAACAGAGCTGCCTGATGTTGTTTTAAAGTTGTCTGTTCTGCTGTAATGTGTCTCCACTCCTATGTCTTTCCCTCTCCACCCACCGCCCCCCACCGCCAGCAACCTTGAGTAAAGAGTGCTACACATAAATGTGTTTTGGGAGAGTGGTTTATAGAGGGGGAAACTGAGGCAAAAGGGGCTGAACGGGGGAAGAAGAGAATATTCACAGGAGGTGAATACAAGTAGAGGGAGCATTGAGCAGAACATTGGGCCAGAAGTGATCCTAGGAATGAGAGTGCCTAGGAATTCAGAATGTTCAGGAATCTCAAACCCAGCTCCATCCCTATGGGCAACAAAGTTCTGTTAAATTTCATCACCCCTTCTACCTGTTTTTTTTCATCCATAAAATAAAAGCATTTAATATAATGCTGAGGCCTTAGTAAAGTCAAAGTAGTAGTAAGCTATGATTATGATTGAACCAAGTCTTCCAATTCCTCATTAAGTAGCTTACCAAATAAAATTTTAGCCGTGGGGGAGTATTTTCAGTTTTCATAAAGCAATAATAAACGTTTGTTTACTAACCATAACTTTCTTATTAAACAATTATTTAATTAAATGTGTCATTATACCAAAAATGACAAATGAAATAGACATGCTGAATTCCCACTGTGACAGAGTCAGCTGTCCCCAAAGCAGCTTAAACAGAGAGATGCTGACTAATAAACCACCAGACAGAACATCCCCTGAAAATCTCAGGGCACCTGCTGTGAGTCTGACTTGCCAGCATATCTTTGACATCTAGAACAATGGAACCCATCACTTTTTTTTTTTTTCCTTTTCTCTGCTACTCTTTTTTTAACCTTCAGTAACCCAGTGTTGTAGGCATGGTGTGAGAAGTAGTAGAGATGGTGACTAATGGACTTGGCTCCCTAAGGCAACATCACCATGTTGCCAAAAGAGTACTAGACTAGGAACCAGAAGTTACCAGCACTAATTCCACTTCTACTCTATTACTGTGATGAAAGGCAAATTACTTAGCCCTTTGGTTAAGAAACTCCGTCTTTGGGCGCTTGGGTGGCTCAGTCGTTGGGCGTCTGCCTTTGGCTCAGGTCATGATCCCGGGGTCCTCGGATAGAGCCCCACATCGGGTTCCCTGCTCTGCCAGAAGCCTGCTTCTCCCTCTCCCACTCCCCCTGCTTGTGTTCCCTCTCTTGCTGTGCCTCTGTCAAATAAATAAATAAATCTTTAAAAAGAAAGAAACAAACAAACTCCACCTTTGGTTTCCCCATAAAATAAAGCACTAGACTAGAATACAAATTGTGCTCCTCCAAACACTAACGCTCTCAGCAAGCCACTTCAAATTCTACTTGGCAATAATGGTGATGTGCACAACCCCCCTCCCCATGCACACATTCTCAAAATAGCTGCCCTGCTTTTATTTTTATGATTTAAACCTCTGATTTCTATTGTATACCTTAGAGAAACACAAAATGAAACACTTAAGATTTAACTAGACTTCTTCAATTCTGTTCTAGTAACTAAAGAATGAAAGATAATTCCAAAATAATGACATTTTAGAGCAATGTTACTCAAATACTGCAGTGAATAGCAGAGACTCTTGTGTTGCTCTATTTCTTGTATGGATCCTCTGTTACAAAGATACCAAAACTGGCAAAGAAAATGAATGTGCCTGGAGATGCTGGGAAACAAGGAAATACTACAATGATCAACTAGCGCCATGAAGCATGGTGCCTGCTGAATGAAGGTACTTAAAATGTCTAAGAAAAAAAAATTCAGGGCTTCTTCTCAAGCCTGTAATTTAAAGATGATGATCCTCCACTTTTCATTTTAGGCCCTGTTCTCCCTCATCCCTACCAGGTGATCCCATGGTAGCTTGCCTCTTCATCTCTCTGTGAACTCACAATTCCCAATAGACCTGCACGTCTAGCTTCCAACATGCCATTTCCTAGTGGGTGGGCTTTCCATGAACATCACCTGAAATTCAACATAAGCAAACTGACCTATCTTTTCTATACCAAACCTGCTGCCCCTTCTGTATTCAGGTAAAAACACCACCACCAAACAGTTCAACAATTAACTCAGGTTTGAAACTTGGCTATCAACTTAACACCTGCATCTCCTTTGACCAAAACTCAGTTAGGACGAAGCCTGTCATTCATCTTTCCCCCCATCTCCATCCCCACCCACTGCTCTATCCTTGCTGAGCATCATCCTGTCTCACGTAGCTCATCCCCCTACCCTAATTCATTTTTTTAAAAGATTTATTTGAGAGAGAGAGAGAGAGAGAGCGCGTTTGCACAAGCAGGGGGAAGGGCAGAGAGAGGGGGAGAATCTCTCTCTCTTTTTTAAGATTTTATTTATCTGAGAGAGTGAGCATGAGAGACAGAGACAGAGAGAACACCAGTGGGAGGAGTGATGGAGGGAGAGGGAGAAGCAGCTCCCCACCGAGCAGGGAGCCTGACACGGGACTCGATCCCAGGACCCTGAGATCATGACCTGAGCCGAAGGCAGCTGCTCAACTGAATGAGCCACTCAGGTGTCCCGAGAGAGGGAGAATCTCAAGCCGACTCCCCGCTGAGAATAGAGCCTGATCTCAGGACCCTGAGGATCATGACCTGAGCTGAAATCAAGAGTTGGATGCTTAACCAACTGAGCCACGCAGATGCCCCTCTAGTTCATTTTCAACATAAAAAGAATCTTTCTAAATTGCAAATCTGATTTTACAATTTTTTATAGAAAATTTTTTTTCTAATTTTTGTAGAAAAAAAATTTCTACAGCCTAAAAACCACCAGGATAAAGTCAAACTACTTAGCATTGCTTTTACTGTTTTTCATGATGGGACCCTGCTCTTCCAGCCACAGTTTGATGACTCCCCAGTTTTCACACTCAAGAGAGTGCCATACTCCCTTGAACCCAGATGTTTGTTCTATGTACAAAGTACTACTTGTCCACTGACTCTCTTGGTCTCATCCCAGTTCCAATCTTCTCTTCCCCGTTTCTCAAACCTAGCTACTGCCCACTCATCCTCTGACCTCAGCTTCAAGGTCGTTTCCTTTGGAAATGTCTTCCCTGACCCCCAGCTCCAGGTTAGCTGCTCTTCAACTGTGTTTCCACAATCCCCCTAATTTTTACCTATCAGTTTACATTAAAGTTATTTGTTTGCTTATCTTCATTTTCCAGGAGTCCACAGGCTTTGTGAGAAGAAAAAATACCATTCACTGGCCTCACTCTTGAATCCCAAGAGGCCAGCAGAGGAACTTGCCCCATAGGTGACATTTATTAAACACTACATAAATATGTGTTGAATGAATTGAGTCTGTCAACTCACGCTAACATTTAAGATTAAAATAAGAAGTTCTCATCTGTTCTTGCTAGCTGAGTCTTGGCCAAGTTACCTTGTGTGGGACACTGGATGCACTTATTTGCATAAAATGAAGGCTTCTGACAAAGGACTACTATTTTCCAAATATTAAATTTTAATGAAAATATGTCTAGGAAATGATGACTGAAAGTTGAAGAAATGAGTTTCTTTACCCTGTAAATTTAATTTCTACAGTACAAGTACACTTAGAAAATAAGAGCAAAAGCACTTTAAAAATACTGATTTAAGTCTTTGCTAAATTTTTGGCTCATTCTGATTTTCCCCCAATGACACCCAATTCTATTATACATTAAAATCATACTACATCTTATGGTTTCACTCATAGTGTTCAATTCCAAATTAGAAATAAAGATCGCTGAAGGCAAGATCCATGGGATAATACAAAAGAACTTAGAAACTGGAGAAGTTTTATTCAAATGTAAAATATTACTACCATCACAAATTTGCATTCTGTCTGACAGCATATTAGTGCTGGGCTCTCCATAGGGCTCAGGGCTAAGAAAAATAATGCTTATAGCTCTCCTTGCCTTTTTTTTTAATGTTATGTTAATCACCATACATTCCATCATTAGTTTTTGATGTAGTGTTCCATGATTCATTGTTTGCATATAACACCCAGTGCTCCACGCAGAACGTGCCCTCTTTAATACCCATCACCAGGCTAACCCCTCCCCCCACCCCCCTGCCCAGAACCCTCAGTTTGTTTCTCAGAGTCCACAGTCTCTCATGGTTCGTCTCCCCCTCTGATTTCCCCCCCTTTATTCTTCCCCACCTGCTATCTTCTTCTTTTTTTTTTTTTTTTTTTTTTGGTGCAAGACTGTTGAATCTCCTTGCCTTTTGGAAGGAAAAACAAGTTATATGCACTAAGGGTGATTAAACCTGTCCTTGGATATTTTCTGCAACGTGTGAACCTCGACTATCTTGGTTTGAAGGGAAAGGGCAGAGGAAGAGGAGAATCTCAAATACACATTTGGCAGCAAATGGGGAAATATGAATATGGACTGTTTGTAGATAAGAAAGTTAATTTTTTTAGATATGATAATGGTATTGTGGTTACAAAGGAGAATGTCTTTAAGAGATACATGATTTAATATTAGGAGTGAAGAGCCACAAGGTAGGGAACTTATTTTCAAATGGTTCATTAACAAAATATTTGCATATGCATATATGGCAAGATAAAGCAAATCTGGCAAAATCTTAAGAATTGTTAACTCTAAGTGCTGAGTGTACAGATAATCATACTAGCCTTTTAACTTTTCTACAGTAAAAACTTTTATAATAAAAAGCTAGGAAAAAATTCAAAACTAAAAAATACACGGTTTGGGGATACGTTGTAATGTTGTAAGCCTATCAAGAGAAGGAAATACTGAATATAAAATTCAAGCTGTGATTAGCTAGGTGCCTAAGGGGTTCCTTATAATCATGATCTATTTGTATCAATTCTATATTAATAACAATATAGGTTATTAGTACCACCACGTGCAGAATTCCAAGGGGCATCATCTACATTAAACCCTACATGAATGGCGCCCAAGGGTCATTCAAAGACAACACAGAACCAGTTCAAGTACGAACATAGTAAGTGGGTGAAAAGAAAAGAAAAACCAAAACCCTGAAAGAGACAGCATTCTCATTTTGTTTTCCAGATCTGGATTTTTGTATTTCGAGGTAAAATGTTAAGCCTCAGATGGGCTTAATAAACATTTGCTGCCCCACCACACTACACTGTTTTCAAATAATCTGCTTGGAATAGGAAGGTGGCATTGAGCCCAATTTTAACTGCCAAGGTTTGGTCCCACCTGGGCCAGACAGATGATGAAGTCAGACTGGCTTCATCAGCCTTACCTAAAGCTCTTCAATAGCTGGCCATAGGCTCTGGCAAACAAAGGGTACTGCAAGCATAGCCAGGAAACAGAAAAGCAACACTGCCTTCCTAGCCACCAAGTTAGCACAAAGGAACTTTAAATTTCCATTGCTATGAGCTCCTCATGCTGGCCTAGACTCTTGTTTCTCCCTTCCTGTGCACTCCAGTTTTATATTTAAAAGAAAGCTTACAATGTCGATAGTTCTGAGTCTTAAACATACAAACATTCAATGACATGACATGAAAAATAACTTTGACCTCTCCCTGTGGATAAGAAAATTAGTAAACACTTAGAAAGATAACTAAGCTTGGCATATGATCAACAACCAATTGGTCACTAATGAAATTAGTTCCTCTTTTGGAGTCACTTCAAAATGTGACATCATTCTCATTAAATAGGTTCTGAAACATTTGCCAACTAAATGAATCAAAGTATAAACGCCTATAAGATAAAAACGAATGATTTCTTCGAATCAGTCACGAAGTAAGTGAATAAGAAACTATTTTGGGGGGCACCTGGGTGGCTCAGTCGGTTAAGCATCTGCCTTCAGCTCAGGTCATGATCCCAGGGTCCTGGGATAGAGTCCCACATCTCCCTGCTGGGAGCTGCTTCTCCCTCTTCCTCTGCCTGCCAGTTCCCCTGCTTATGCTCTCTCTCTCTCTGTCAAATGAATAAATAAAATCTTAAAAAAAAAAAAAAACTATTTTGGGTTTTTTGCTGTTGTTGTTTTGAGAGAGGGAGAGAGAGCATGCTCACACCACACACACACACACAAGCAGTGGGGGTACAGAGGGAGAAGAGAGAGAATCTTAAGCAGGATCCATGCCCAGCATGGAACCCAACATGATGTGGGGCTCGATCTCACACTCCTGAGATTGTGACCTGAGCTAAAATCAGTCCGCTTAACGGACTGAGCCACCCAGGAGCTCCTAGAAACTATTTTGTTTGATTTGAATCCAGGTGCTTAAAATCACAGATTTACAGGTTTTCAGCTAAAAGGTTCTAACCAAATTCAGAAAAGCCAAATTAGTTTTAAAAAACCACACAGAGTGGTAATAGTAAAAAAAGTTCCTAAGTAAATATTTTAATTAATTTTATAAATTTAGGACCACATACCTAACTTTCTCCTTTACATTTTTTGACTCAGAAAACTTAGGGTAAATCCCAGTTCTTAATACCAGGTGACCTTGGGAAAGGAATTTAGGTTTCCTCAGGTGTAAACTAAGGCTGTTTCCCTTGCCTACACAATTGTTAAGAGATTCAAATTGGCATTATATACAAGTGAGTATTTTGCAAAGTGTAAGTTACTTTATGACCTTTATTCCATACAGTTAAAGTCCACAGTCCAAGAAATTATTATATATTCTACAATTAGTTATTGAGAAACAAATCTCGGCCTCACCCCCTTTTCTCAAAGGTACAAAGAACCACAAAAAAGATGACATTTAATCAGAACCTCAAATATAATAGGCACCCAACACGTATTTGCTGAATGCAGAGAAGCAAGCCAAGTCTCACGAAACATGTCTGTATACAAATTCTTAAATGACTTATTTTCCTTATACTGACTCAAAACCTGTGTGTGTGTGTTTTTTAAAGACCTTCCCAACCACAGAGTAAAGAAAAACAAACAGAAAAAAACCTTTGTTTTTTATCTGTGCTATCCATGAAGAAACATGTGAAGGTCTGTTTTACAAAAAGGCATATACATAAACATAAAGGATAATCATACTTTACTTGTATACAGCGTAATTTTTCTGTATGAGATAATTTTCCAGGGTACTACTTTACATTGTCCCACTTTCCCCTAGTACATTTATGACAAACAAAATAATGTTTGCATCAAAAAAGTCCATCACAGTCCACATCCAAAGCCTGATGCAGCTGATGACATCGTATGATAAAAATTTCTCAAAATATTAAAATAAACTGTCTAAAGACAAGATCACAAACAGTAAGTAAAAACTCACAGGGGGACACCAGGATATTCTTTAGATGTCCCAAGAATAATATAAAACATAGTTTAAAGACAGAAGAAGAAACTACCCACCCTCACCTCCAAAAGTTTACTGCCTACATTACCATGACTTTAAAATGTGACTGTCTACATTAGCATAACTGTACTATTCCTGGACACTCGATCTGGAAATCACTGTTCACCAAAAGAACTTCTGAAACACACATCAACTCTTTAATGGGAAGCATCAACAAATAAGTTTCTAAGATTCTTTGAACCCTTGCCTTAAAATCATTACATCGCTACTGCCACCAACCCCAGACTGTTATTTGTGATCTTTACTCAATCCTAAACAAGTCCTTGCATTGAAAGACCCTCCTCAGGCCAAACTTCCAATTCTCACTAAAATCCAACCCTGCCTTTCCCACTCCAAGACTCTGTCAAAGCTCTGTTGAGGTGCTGTTCTCCCTCAACGCAGGAAGCCGTAAACTCACCTTTGTCTTATCAATTGGTTGGTTGGTGATATTTGGGGAGCCAGCATTCAAAAAATGTTGTTAAATAAAATGAATATGCTGCAAATGGCAAAAGAATCATGGAAAATTACTTAGGTGGTAATACTAATAATTGATCAACAATTGGGAAGTATCAGTCTAAACAGTACTCTAGATGTCTATACCTAAATATTAGTATTTATTCATGGCCTAGATTTAAATGAAAGAAAAAAAAAAAAGAACATGTTTACTACACTTACAGGTGATACCAAGACAACCCATAGAGAAGTGTGCCAAAATGAAGAATTTGTAGAAACACAAGTTCCAAAACTAAAAGTTTATTTTAAAAAATACTAAAATCATTTATGAAAGAAAGTACACACATGTGAAATGGGGAAGGACAGAAATTAACTGACCAGACTGTTTCACCCTCAACCTCACAAACCAAAATCTGTAGTGACGTAGCAGCCTCACACAGAAGCATTATCAGGGACCCTGTCCCACAGCACACTATTTCACATGCGCTCCCCTTTACTAGCCATAACTTCCACTTGCACCCCCTTCTCTCCCACTTTTGGTCCAGGAAATCAGGTCTTAGCTCAACTTACAACTGCTCAACGCCTCTCAATCCATCCAGAGCTTCAGTAACCCACTTTGGCCTTCAGTCCACTTCCCCGCCTACCCTAACTTGTGGTCTGGCCTTTGCTGATTTGTTCGTTCCTTGGGCATTCTTGGCCTGGCATTCCCAGGCCAAAATGACACCTAGTGCCTTTCTTATTCTCGGCTATTAAATGGCGGCTATTCCCAACACATGTAGTTGCTGTGAGGAACAAGCAAAGTAAGATGTTACAGGGGCCAAGAGCAGGCAGCCCCAAGATGGGCCACTTTGACATGAAGATTATTTTGAATTAAAAGCAATCAAAATGCAGCAGACTCAGAAAAAGCCTCTATCTCCCTGAGCTGCATAAAAAGAATTTAGATAGAGGACTTGCTCCAGGTAGAGAGCTATCACCATAGATAACTATATTATACTATGAACTAGGTCTGATAGGGAGGAACCTAGCTACGCCTGTTTGATCAAAGTCCTCCATGTCCCATTGTTTCTCAGTGGCCCAGCAAACATTTTATCGAACATTTACTCTTTTTCATCTTTCTGTGAAATTGCATTCCTTCCCTCCGAAATCCCAGATCCCTACCCACTCTCTCCCTATATACCATACATACTCCCTTCTCCTTGTGTACCATATATACCTCATGTTGCCTATCTTTGGAATTTCCATGTCTATTTTGATTCCTTGCACATATAAAATTAAATTTCATTTTCTCCTGTTAATCTGTCTTATGTCAATTTCGATAATGTAAAAGTACTCGGTGAACTCTAAATCACTCTACCAGCATCAACTACTATGACCAATACTGCTACTGAGTTAAGAATTATGCTAATTTGGTGCATAACAAATTTGTGTTATTTTAGTTCAACTGAATCTTCACTGACCGATATCCCTCTTGGTCATTTCATATCACACTCCCTAAAATAACACTCCGAACAGGTCCCAGTCAGATATGACTGCTAGTTCCAGCTCTGCTGCTTGCTCTAGGTCCTTCTGGACAGTAACAACCACACTCTAGACCAAGTTCATTATTTTTAAATATATATATAAAGATTGGGTTGAACTAAATTGTTTCTAAGGTCCCTTGAAGCCCTGTGGTTCTCAGACTCTAGTGAGACAAGTAAAAGAATCACACACTTTGATCTCCCCTCTTCTGCTTTTCAAAATGTTTCTATATCCACCTTCCATTCCTTCTTTCCTTCCCTTGGATACCCTCATCTTTTATACTCTCCACACCATGTCTGTTTCCTTTTTTCTAGGCCTGCCCATCCTCGTCAGCATCTCACTCGACTTCTTTCAAACACCTATCTCCCCTCTCGTGAAAAAGGAAATTTTCACTTGAACATCCTCTCTAGCTATCATGTACTCCCCTTCACTGCCACTTCCTGACAATAACCACCAGCACTTCACCTCTCACATTCTTCAACCTAAAACCTGGCTTTTACTAGGATCTTTTGCCAAACTCAGTGTTCTATGCCTATTCCTTTAGCTCGCAGGACCTTGTTATCTTGGTTCCATCCCTACGTCTACAACTCTGCTCTATACATGGGCGCCTCTCAAGGTTCTGTCTTCAGTTTTCTCCCCTCTCTATTCTAATCAAAGGCTGACATTTCCAGACCTTTCATTTCAGTTTCCATCACCACCTTGAATCACCTCTCATTTTAGAGAACGGCAAACCCTGCCCAACCCAGTTCGCTTATGCTCACTCTCAACCTGCAAAACTCCAAAATTTTTGCTTCTTCCCTTAAAGTCTCTTAAGTTATGGATCAAAGTATGTCTGTCAGCAGGTTCTTCCTGTATTACTCTTACTCTGATCACCCTAGTCTAGGTGCCACAACCATTATCTAAAATATACATTTTCTCTCAATCCTTATTTCCCTGCCTCTATCAGACCTACTATAAGCCCTCATCATTTCATATCTATCACGCTTGCAATACACTCCTATCTGGTTTCTTTGCAGCAGGTATCTCCCACTTCTAACACTTTCTCCAGACCGCTGCTAGAGTGATAGGCTAATGCCTCTGCAAAAACATTCAAGTGGCTTCCCAGGGTCCATAAAATAAAGCCTAACCTTCTTCACAAGACTTTCAGTCTCCCAACCTCAAGCTCCCAAACATACAGTTTATGCTCAAGGATTATCAAACTAATTTCAGTTCCCTGTGCCTAGAATGCTGACTCAAGAAACAGTTCCTCATGCCCCTTACTTGGAGTGCCCTGTCCCAACTCTTGCACACCTGATGAGTCCCCAGGCATCTTTTCATTCCAAGCTCAACCCTCAACTCCTCTTTAAAGCTTTTCCTCTTGTCTCCAATGTAGAGTCCAACTATGCCCTCTATGCCAACAATGAGCCTTGTTCAGACTTCTAATAAATCTAATTCATATGTCTCCTGGGAGGTTCCTTGAGGGACTGGTCTTGTCATCTTTCAAGTATTACTCCAGCATTTAACAACTGGAAACACTCCCCTGCAAGTAAGACAGACTTTTTCACTCGCTAATTCTCCAGAGCACAGAGCCTTTCCCAGCATGTCTCCAGGTCTGAACAATGGGAATGTCATGTTAACAACACTATTATAAAAAGACTACAAAATGACACAGGAGTGTACAATAGCAGAATATATAATACACCTCCTCCACTTCATTAATTCCCCAAGAGTTCTGCCTTTACTTCGACCTGAACAGAGAAGGGACTTAAATAGTTTAAATGGACCAAATATTAACCAGCCTCTGATGTGCAAACTGATTTTAAAACAGCCCTTGACCTGGAAATACAGGTGCATTCAAATATACACCCTGATAAGAAAGGACAGATAGGGGATAGAGTTCAATGTCTCAGAGCTTGCCGAGTCAAGAGTTCCTTGTGATAAACTAAAAGTGCAGCAATATTTTAGACAGTTTGAAAATGCTCATCATTGTCTAAGGAATCTTAACAGACTGGGTTACATATGGCAATATCTACTCTCAGAAAACAAAATCCAGCTGGGTACACATTAATGAAAACCAATAGTGCAGTATTTATAAATAAATAAATATGCAGTGAGGTAATTCAGTCACAGATAGCTAGAGACAACAGTTCTAATGAGTTAAATCAAACCACTGTAGTTTCCATTTTAAATATGTTAGGGTGTTAAGAAACTAAATTCATTCAAAAGTTATTTTATGCATGACTTCCTGAACATGTTTTCTCTTATTAAAAGCTTGTTAGCTTCTGCTGGTTAAGGAAGTCAACATGGGGAAGCTGGTATTTCCTTGATTCTAAACTATACAAGTGCTAAAACAAAACAAATCCCAACCTAATTAATTCTATTTTTGGTCTAGTTTCCAAGGCAATATTCACAAAGACTATTCTCAGCCCTCTGTTTCTAGCTTTGTAACACCAACCTTCAGTAACTGGAAACTGTTATATTTTGTGTAATTCCTTGACACATATGTTCTGTCACAGATTCTCATTTTATTCCTCCTGCTATCAAGGGTAGAAAATAAAAGGATCTGTCATCCCACTGATTCTAAAGTTTCATTCCTAAAATCACTGTTAAATTTATTATTTCATGATATCCAGCGAGGTTCCTACCAGAGCTTTGAAACTTGGGTTACATCAAGTTCACCAACATCAGGTTGCAGGTGGAACCCTCCCCAAATCACAGCTGCCAAGTTGAGTCTCAGCAACAGTACAAACCAGAAGAAAGGGTATCAGGAAATGTTCTACTTCCAAAAGGCCATTGACTTGACCTTGGGTAATCCACTTCACTTCTGTAATTCAAACCGCAATACCTACTTCTAAAAAATAATGCTTCTAGGAATAGTTTAAGAGCTTCTAAACGACAACGGAATTGTATAAGCAAATTTTATGAAACAATCTATTCTCTGGCCCAGTTTCCTAAACCATCTAGCTTAAAAGGTCATAAAAGTCTTTGTTTTCCCAAAATCCCTATTTCGACCACTATATTATGGAATAAGCCGAACTTTGACTCTTTTTCTACCTTTAAATAAAATGCGAGTTAAAAGTCCTCATGAATTACCCTGTCAGGTCAAATGAAACCCACCATAGACAGAAAAAATGCATTGTCTTGGACTCAAAAGAAGCCGGAGGGTTCAACTGTGTCCCGTGTATTATACTCTCAACACCACCCACCCCCGACCCTCAAATCTATCATATGGGGAAAGGGCAGAGAAAACGAAAATAGTGCTGATGGGGGATGGAGCGCAACAAGCCAAGCTTCCAGCGTCAGGATCCAATGACACGTTAGAAACCAAGGTGCACGTCTTAACTTTCGTCCTTCCTAACTTTGTTCCTCTAGGGAGAAGAGGTGTTAGGTGGCAGCTCCTAGGCTGGCAGGTTCCATCCTGATTCTAGTGTCGGTCAAATGACATGGAGGGGAACCGGAATGGGAAGAAACTAAATTGTAATCAAGTTGAATCATCCAGCTATGCTGGGCAGCGGTCGTGGTCATCCTGGGAAACGCACCGTCTCTGGTGCCCGGGTTCTCAAGCCCACTTGAGGAAGGAGAAAATAATGCCAGGCGGGAGAAAGGCGGAGCGGGCAGCCTGCAGCTTCACCAGACATTCCTTGGGCCCCACCCTTGCTCCCAAGCGTCCCGGCCCAAACCAGGACCTGGCCGGGGCGCAGGTGTGCGCCTCTCGCGGCTCCACTTACTTTGTCACTGGTGCTCTCGGTTTCGTGGTCGCCGCCGGCCGCCTCTCCCTCGCGGGGTGGCGGCGCCACCGCTCCCCCGGGGCTGGGGCAGCCTCCCCGGTGCCTCAGCTCCAACATCTCCCGCTCCCGCGCGGCCGTGGCGGCCTCCTCCAGCGCCCCGAAACCCGAGCTGCGCGCGGGGTTTCACTGGCGGGCTGCTCTGCTACCCCGCAGCCGCGCACTCGACGTCCGGCAGAGCCGCGGCCACTAACACGCCCGCACCATGGAGGCGCCGCCGCCGCGCCCGGTCACCCCCAAAACGGCATCAACGAGCGAGCGCTCGAGGCCGCCTCCGGCGAGCGCGGCGCCGGCGGAGGGGCGAGGGACGAGCGCCAGGGGCCGGGGTCGGCTCGGGGTGCGGGGCAGGCTCGGGGCACCCGGTCCGAGCGGAGAAGGCGGGGACGCGGCGGAGCACGGCCGCCGGTTGCCAGGTGCGCGTCTCCACGCAGAGGCCCAGGTGGGAGGAGAAGAAGGGGCGGGGAGGGAAGGAGGAAGCGTGACCCGCTTTAGCGCTTCACCCGGCGCCCGCCGCCTCAGCCGCGGCACTCCCTGCCCCGCCCCCGGACTCCGGAGTCGGCTGGTCCCGGCCCCCCTACACCTTTCTCTGGGTTCCTGCCTCCCGCAGCCAGGTCACGCGCCGCAGGCCCCGCCCCGGCCCGCCCCTCTGCGCTGCACTGCGGTTCCCACAGCCCCGCCTCCCTCGCGGAGGGCTGACGTCACGAGCCCCCCCCCCCGCTACTCCACCCCCGTCTCTGCACGCACACAGGTGGGGGCCTTGAGGAAAGGTGGGAGCGGCGCGGGCTGGAGAAAAGGGGAGGAGCGGGGCTGTGGAGGAGGGCCGAGCACGGTGCTTAGCAGTGCGGTGGAGAACTTGTAGACTCGTCCCCGCGCAACCGATTGGGCTGGAAGAACTGCCCGAAGACGCCTGGTAAATACTGACAGCACTATGCACGACCCCCTTCAAACGACTCCACGGCCGCATCAGCTTGGTACACCGCGGCGTGTCGGAGCTTCACAGGCGTCCAGAAGCAGAAACTTGTCTGGCGGGACGGACTCGTTGACTTCGCGGCGTCGTAACTCAGTGTCATCACCTTGAAAATAGATGCCGAGAGATGCATTTACCCCACCGGGTGTCCTGGGATGGACTGGCCAGTTTCAGTCACAAACCCAAGCTCTGCCTCCTAGAAACTCCAGTATTGGAGCTCACAAAATTCGCTGCCTCGGGTCCAAAGAAAGAACCCAGACCTAAAATGCTGCGGGGTGCATTTGCCAACCAGCTAATCTTTAAGCAGTCGTGGACCTTGGGCTGCTAAAGTTGGAACAGGAAGGGCACAAGATCCGCATTAATTCCATTCCAAATCCTGTTAGAAGGTGATTAGTTTTCTTGACATGTATCCACCACCTGGTGATGACTGACAGGCTGACAAATGGGGGCGGGGCGTGAGGGGAGACAGGCCATCACACAAACGGAACAACGTTCAGGAAGACACCCCTAAGAGAAATAAATCAACGATATAAATTTCTCAAGGTCATTACTAGCACGTTGAAAGTAAGTAAGGTCATTACTAACACGTTGTCCTGAAAATTTAATAACAAGCAAAACCAAAAAGTCAAAGTAGGATGCGTTAAGAACCAGAGCACAGGGACATCATTTTATTTCACCAAAATATATCTTTTTAAAGCTCTCAGTTCAGATTGGGTCATCATATTTTCAAAAGGATATAGAGAAATCAGATTCATGGGAAGAGTAACAAAAATGATAAAAGATATGAAAAAAGTCCTTTGGGTGATGGTCACGGTGTGGTTTTCTTGAAGGAACAGAACACTATGGGGTGACTAGGTTAATCAACTGTCCTCCATTTCTTTGGAGGACCAGACATGAAGGGCTGCCTGCTTGTCAAGAACATAAGGTTGAAGAGGCTGCCGAAGGCAGTAGCGAAGTTTCCATCTCTGGCTCCTTCACCCAACTCAGCAAAAGGGGGCATTAGAAGTGTTCCCCTGGTCCATTCTAGCCTTAGTGGACGTTCAGAAGTCTGAGTTCTAGTGTCACTGATGCCACTTATTGGCTTGAATTAGTCGTTAAGGCTCAGTGTCCCCAGCCATACCATGGATACTAGGGAGGATAGCCTCTGTGGTCCCTTCCAGCTCACACATGACTCTGCAACTAAAGTCTCCCTTTTTCAGATCACAGTCCTTCCTTTCCCCCATGCCTCAAGATACGGATACCTAGCATAGCAAGGTACCTGAAAGGTTTCCTCCTTCCCCTTTCCCTATTCAACCTGATAGCTCCTTTGACTTTCTTCTTTTGCTGCAGGAGCAAAAGAGAGTGAGAGAAGTAGGAGGAAGAACAACAGAGGACAACAGTGCATGACATGGGAAAAGTGGGGCCGATGCGGAGACTGCCAAAATAGACTGGTTTACTGTGTTACCTCACCCTTCCTTAAGCTCTGCCTACTTCCTGGATTTCAGCTGAGATAGTAACTTCTTGGTCTTCTTAGTTATAGTTATTGCCACTTGTCGAGTGATATGAGTCCAGACAGCAAGAACCGTAGTTTATACATCTTCACAGGCCAAGCCCTTGCCACGGTGCTGGCCCCCACCCCCATATAGTTAATACATTTGTTGAAGAAGTGAATGAAGAAATGAATGAGTGGCAGAGGTATAGCATAACCAGGGAAAGACATGTGGTATTTGTGGTTTTGTAATGAGAAGGTCTATTTTAGACTTAGATAGGTACTCACTTGTCATTTTTCACTTTATATGAAAAGAGAAAGATTGATCTTAATATGTATTAAAGGGGATTCTAGTAATGACTTGCACATTTTACTTAAGATATATTATGATTTAATCAACCACAAATGGCCTTCCTGAGCTCCATGTTCTCAGACTTTCTTGGTGTCTTTTTTTTTTTTCATAATTTTGGACACATGATGTTACATTAGTTTCAGGTGTGCTTTTTCATGTTATCTTTCTTTTTTCTTCATTCGAGGAGCTTACTGCGTTTGGTGACACAAAATCTGGCATGGAGTGGTTTCTAAGTCCTCACCTGTTAGTTTTATGAGAGTTTAATCTGCTAAAGGGCATCATATAAACCCCAAGCTCATGCATGGACTAATCACATAGGAGACACTTTGCCAATACTTCTTGGTTGGTTTATAGATTTTCTACTTTAGTGATATTGGAATGATTTATAACCCTTAGCAAGGGATTTGCTAGAGGGGAAAGAGGGAGAATACTAACATTATTATTTTTGTGGTTTTCATTTTAGTTTGATTTTACCCAAAGATGGACAGACCTTGCCTGGAGTGGTAAATGGATGAAATGGAGAGACCTGTTACCACTGTCCTCCCTGAGAATCCTCAGAATGTTCCCAGACCGATAAACATTCTCCTCTTGTGTGGGAATTTGAGCAGCTTTCCACATCAGAGCCTCCAAGGCGCCTGACTGGAATGTCCCTAGCTTGCCAGGGGAAGAAGAAATCTTCCTCAGCCAAGCATCATTTCCGGTTGCTTGGACACCCATGTTATAGCTTTCCTCACTCGACCTGTATTTCTCTGTTGCCCTCTGTCAGTTTGTTAAGTTGGAGGTAGGAATTTCTGACACAGGCCCACCAGAGAAACATTCTGTGGGAAATTCTTGAAAGGCAATTTATGGTTACATTCTTATTTTTAATGAAATGACATGGGAAATCAACGGTGTACCACCAAGTATTACAGTGACTGAGCATCAGAAGAGCAAGTGCAGAGGTGTAGTTAGATTAGTTAGAAGCACAGGTTTTGGGCGGCCATGGGTTCTAGTCATAGCTCTTTCATCTTCTAGCTGTCACCCAATTTACGGTGTGGAGCCATATGCTAACTGACATGACCATTTGAAGTTTAAGTAATAACTCTTCATGGAACACTTCACAGAGCCCTTTACATACATTATTTGTTCTACTTAACAACCAATGAGGTAGGCAGGACAATTATTATTATTCCCACTTTACAAGGAAAAAAACACCTGAGGTTCAGTATGTAAACTGCCCAGGTTTGGCATTGAAACATAGGTTTTTATACTTCAAATTCTGCCAGGTCCACTCTGTACTGCAAATAGGTAGTAGCAGAAACAAATAACTTCTAAAAGGGGACAACTTATTATAACAACTAAGCACAAGACAGCTGGAGCCAACCTGAGTTCAAATCCCAGATCTGCCCCCTACTGGTCTGTGCCATCAGTCAAGTCACTTAATGCCCTTGTGCCTCAGTGTCCTCGTGCATAAAATGAGAATAAGGGTAATAATATTTTCCTCCTAGAATCCTTAGGAAGATGACATTGGTTATCTTATGTAAAATACTTAGAACTGTACCTGCTCATAGTGAAGGACTACATGAGTGTTATCTGTGATCATCATTTATATTATTAAAAGCTGCATTTCTCAAGAACAATATTCAACTTCTAAACTCACTGACGCTTCAACTCCCCCGGAATACTTTGAAGCAGACGGGATATGCTGACATTGCATTGGTGAGGTGGGTAGAAATTATAAAATGGGGTAGGGCAACTTTGCAAATAAGTACAAAGAAATCATCAGTTTATCAAATTAAGTAATTTTTGCTTTATCCTCCAGTCATAGTAAGACTAATGAAATTGGCACTCCCTATCATTAACTGGAATCGATTCCTGCCAAGTAGCCTGTATATGGTGTGGTAACTATAGAGTTCCCTCTCTTTCTAGCTTCTCCACTGATCAGAGTAACTCTCAGCAAATTATGTTTTGGTGATTTAATTCTCTTGTAAAATAGGCTAGTAGTTCTCTGGCGAATAATTTTGTTCAGTATGTTCCCTCTGGAACTTGTTAAGTTGTGTACTAAAAGAATAGATATATGTGTCTTTTCGACACCACTTGGTTCAACTCTTCTGTTAATGTTGAATCTGGCTGGATCGGTATCTTTTTTGGAGGTGGTCATGTAGAGAAGTGAAAGAGATTGGTTAACTGCCCTTAGAGGGGCTGCATTACTGATTTGTTTCAAATTATATCAATGATCTCTGTCAACAAATTGCTGAAATCCAGAGGTATCAGTCAAGGTTCTTCGTTGCAAGTCTGGCTGACGTAGGCAGACAAGGAATTTACTGAAAGGCTGAGAAGCTCACAGAACTGTTGGGAAAGCTGAAGAACCCACATAGGAACCTGGCAGAAACAAAAGATGCTAAGCAGCAGCCAGGACTAGAGTCCAAGCCATACCCGAAACCAGCCAACCGGGGTCCCCACCGGGACAGCCCACCACAGCTTGCACCATCTCCGGGAGGGGGTGGGCAGCAGTCACTGGGGGTCATAGTTGCCATGGCTGGCTCTTTCTCACTTATGTTTTTCTTCACCAACTCTTATTTACTTATACTTTAATGATGGGGATCGTTTCCTTATAAGATGCAATAATAATGAACAAAGAAACCAAGGGACAAACAAAAAACCAGACCCTTAAATAGAGAGAACAAACTGGTGGTTGCCAGGGGGGAGCTGGGTGGGGCGATGGGTGAACTAGGCAAAGGGGATTAAGAGGTACAAAATTCCTGGTGTAAAATGAGTAAGATATGGAGATGAAAAGTACAGCATAGGGAATATTGTCAATAAGATTGTAATAATGTTGTTTGGTGACAGATGGTAACTACACTCATTGTGCTGAGCACCGAGTAATGTATAGAATTCTTGAGTCATTATATTACACACCTGAAACCAACATAATACTGTATGTTAATTATCCTTCAATAGAAAAAAGGAAAAAAATAATCTGAAAAGATGCAATAATAGCTGTAAGATCTCTTTGTAAAAAAATCCTTACTGATCGGAGAAATAAAAGCTATAGTTCATGTCTGTTGGAAGACATAACACATGCTGTATTTCTTCTAAGACTCCCTTTTTATTTACATTTCAAACCCTCTGAAATCATTCAAATCAACTGTGTCTTACAGTTGATGTGGTAAGAAAACATTGTGTCATACTTGAATTGGCCATTTTGTCTTAGCAGTACATGAAATAATGGTGCATTTAAAAAAATGATGGTTTAATTGAGTCAATGAAGTATAGCACTTTATTTTTTTATTTTTTTTTAAGATTTTTATTTATTTATTTGAGAGAGAGAGAATGAGAGACAGAAAGCACAAGAGGGAAGAGGGTCAGAGGGAGAAGCAGACTCCCTGCCGAGCAGGGAGCCCGATGCGGGACCCGACCCCAGGACTCCAGGATCATGACCCGAGCCGAAGGCAGTCGCCCAACCAACTGAGCCACCCAGGCGCCCCTGAAGTATAGCACACTAAAGATTGGCTATTGTTGGTTAGGAAGATCACATATCTGGGATTTTCCAGATGGTCCTAATTACATGCATCTTTTTTCTTTTTAGTAAAGGGTGTTTGTTCAATATATAACTGTAATATTATTAAGGTTTCAAAAACTTGACAAACTTTTCCACATTTATATATTCTCATAGCAAAATAAAATAAAATAAAACAAACAAAAACCAAAAACACCTTTTCCTAGACTAATTTTTTTGAGGCCTAAGTTTTGGTTTGGAAAATATCATTAGCAAGCATGTTTAAAAAGTAATTTCATTAGTGAATCTATTTTATTCCTGCATATGAAAAAAGACCTTTTTCTTTTAAAGATTATTTATTTATTTATTTGAGAGAGCGAGAGAGAGCAGGAGCAGGGTTGAGGAGCAGAGGGAGAGGGAGAAGCAGACTCCCTGCTGAGTCTGGAGCCTGATGCGGGGCTCGCTGCGAGGCTTGATCCCAGGACCCTGGGCAGATGCTTCACCTACCGAGCCACCCAGGCACCCCTGAAAAAAAAGATTTTTAATGTTAGATGTATCTCTGGTAATATTTTTGTCTGTTGCCCCTCTTACAGTTTGATTTACTAAAAATATTTTAAGAGATTTTATTTGTTCCCAAATTAATATTAATATCCCAAATTATTGCAAAGACTAAATTAATTTCATCCATCTCCTTAACAACAATAAGTGATGTCTTGATCAATGAGTATTTGATGCATTTTTTTGTGTTTAAGTGTATGAGAACAGAAAGGGACTGTAGCTTCCAGGCAGTTGGGAAGAGCCTCGAATAGGAAATTGATGAGAGTATCTGGGTGGGCCAGGAGGGGTTGTTAACCTAAGATGCTTAAGAAAGACGGAATACTGCAGTGTAGGTTTTTGTTTTTGTCAACAAACTTGGCTTTAGCAACATGTCATTCAGACTACAAATACTGTATACTGTTGTGTTTAGGGAACAAGTGCCAAAATGACTCAAACTGGTTTTGCCAAGTTATTGCCAATATTTTTGAGGAGGAGATAAGTAGTGCAATAAAAAAAAATTGTACAAGGACACTGAACTTTTCATAAGGCAAAACCTTGAATTGCCTTGCTTGCAAACCAAATTTAGACAACCTTGTCTTTTGGCAATCTTGTCACGAGAATGCATAAATAGTATCAATTTGCATATATATGGATTAAAGACATTATTCAGAATTATGGAATCATTGACATATGTTAGAAAAGAAATTCATAAGTGTTTCAAAACATCAAGACAACAGATGATTGTTAACCTAACGGTGTCAGGAAAAATTGACAGTGTTTTGGAAGGGAGCAAAAGAGGTCCACTTGCAGTGGGTGTTGGGCATTGACTCGTAGGTCCACTGGGGGTTATCTGATACTATAGAGGGATGCACCTTTGTTGTCTTAGTCAACTCAGGCTGCTGTAGCAAAAATACCACAGACTGGGTGGCTCATAGAGAACAGAAATTTATTCTGCACAGTTCTAGAGGTTGGATGTCTAAGATCAAGGTGTCAACTTGGTCAAGTTCTTTTACAGGCCCTCTCTCAGGTTGCAAACTGCCGACTTCTCAGATCCTCACTTGGCAGAGAGCAGAGAGAGGAAACAAACTGTCTAATGATTCTTATAAGTCACAAATCCCATTCATGAGAACTCTATCCTCGCGGCCTCATCTAATTCTTATTACCTCCCAAAGGCCCCACCGTGTAAAACCACCACATTGGGGGGTAAAGTTTCAACATATGATTTTGGGAGGGGGAAACATTCAGTCTATAGCAAATGTGGTTGATCACTTAAGCTATTTTATAACTCTGTAGGGATGAAAGTTGATTTGTGGAAAACTAATAATCATGGACATGGTTCTTGCTCATGACAGTGTAAGTGAATTTTGTCTGACAGAGAAAATAAGTAATTTTAAGTCAAAATCCCATTTGATTTTAACATCTTTCTGGCTCCCTCATTAATTAATACATTAAAATCTTTGACATGCGTTCATTTCATATTTTTACGAGATTCATGATTCATGATTTTTAGAAATTATACTTTAGCAGCATTAATAATGCATATCTGTTTTCATTCCATAGACACTCATCTGTTTATGTAACAAATATTTATTGTGTACCTACAATGTCAGTACACTGTGCTAGGCACTTTACAGGATCTACAGATAAAAACCAACTGAAATTCTTTTTTTTTTATTATGTTATGTTAGTCACCATAAGATACATCATTGGTTTTTGATGTAGTGTTCCATGATTCATTATTTGCGTGTAACACCCACTGCTCATTACAACACGTGCCCTCTTAACATGTGGATTTGTTTTTTATTATCTATGTACACACATCCAATTACAAATGGTACATAAATATATACTCAAAGTTAAAAAGTTAAACAATCTATATTATCTAGAGTATATAATAACATACAGTCTTCTTTCCTTCCTGCTAAAAATATACTGCTTTTCCTAGAAATAACCGCTGTTTAACTGTTTGCTGGACTTTCTTGCAGATACACACACACATAGAAATATATACATTATATATATATATATACACACATTATATATACATTATATGTTATATACATATATATGTGCTATATAATATTCTGTAACATACTTTTTAATTTAATAATATGCCTTGAGCATATTATTTAATAAAATGCCAGCTATCAGCATGGGGAATGAGACTGAAAATGGGCATTGGAAACCAGTGTATTGATGAATTAACTTCATCCCATTACGTCTCCATCTCATCCTTGTGCACAGAATGCTTGGCAAATATCAACGACTTTTTTCCTAAAGATAATGGACCAGTCCAAGGGGGGAAAAGATATCTCCACTGCCTGCATCTCATCCAGTTCTCAAAGCAAAGCAAATTCCCTTTGTTGACCAACTCCTCCCACAGGCAGTATCAAGCCTGATATTTCCGGCTTGTTCTTTAATATGAAGAGGGGGGAAAGACACAGATATTTAAAGAAAGCATGCTACAAAATAAAGATATAGATATCTAAGCAGTAACAATTACCTCTGGCAAAGGTAATTTAAAAACTAGAAGAGAATTTTGAAAATAAGAACAAAGTGCTGTTTTACTGACACAAACTCTTTGGGTTGCTGGACCCAATTCCAATATCAGGGGATCCCCCTCCCCTGCCCAATACCAAGCAGTTCTCAGACACCCACAGGATGTCAGAGAATTCAACCCAATTCGGACACAATCTACCCAGAGATAGCGCCAATCTCCTCAGGTTAAGGGCTCAGTCCAACAAGACTGAGACACCAGTCTCAAGCTCCAGGCTGTTACCTGGGCTTCTGACCAGCCTGCTATAGATTGGGGATTCCAACGATCTCCTCCTTGGACTTCAGGTGCCAGTAGCAAGTCCAGGTTGTTACCTTGTACTTCTGACCAATTGGCTGTAAATCAGAGGTTCCCAGGACCTCCTCCTTTGGTTTTTTCAATTTGCTAGAATGGCTCACAGAACTCAGGGAAACACTTCCCGTTTATTGGTTTACTAAAGGATATGGTAAAGGGTACTGATCAAGAGCCAGATGAAGAGATACATAGGGTGCGGTATGGTAGAAGACTCAGCACTTCCATGCCCTCTTCAGGCATGCCACTCTCCCTGCATCTCCACGGGCTCACCATCTGAGAAGCTCCCTGAACCCAGTCCTTTTAGTTTTTGTGGAGGCTTCATTACATAGTCAAGATTGACTAAGTCATTGGCCACTGGCTGCTTCTACCTCCAGCTCCTCTCCCCTCCCTGCAGGTCAGGTGGTGAGGCTGCAAGGTCCAACCTTCTAATCACGTGGTTGGTCCTCCTGGCAACGAGTCCCCACCCTTCGGTGGAATCCAAAATCACGTTCATTAGTAACAAGACATCCGTGTCAGCTTTATGGCTTCAGAAATATGGATGAAGACCAAATATGTCAGAAAGCATTATATCACAGCTTTTGTAAAAAGGGAAAAAAAGAATAAGAAAAAGCTCTCAGAAATGGAAAATATGATTGTGAAAAAAAATTAAATAGTAGATAAATAAAAGCAATAAGATATATGTCTCTAGAAAGAGATTTGGGCGCCTGGGTGGCTCAGTCGTTAAGCATCCGCCTTCAGCTCATGTCATGATCCCGGGGTCCTGGGATCAAGTCCCACATCAGGCTCCCTGCTCAGCGGGGAGCCTGCTTCTCCCTCTCCCACTCCCCCTGCTTGTGCACTCTCTCTCTGTGTCAAATAAATAAATAGAATCTTAAAAAAAAAAACATGTTAGAAAGAGATTTATTATAACTGATTGGCTCATGGGATTATGGAGGCCAAATATTCCAGTATCTGCTGTCTGAAAGCCAGAGGCCTAGGGATGCAGGGGGTAGAGTTCCAGCTCAAACCCAAAAGCCTAAGGATCAGGGGAGTCAATGGTGTAAGTCTCCATCTGAGTCCAAAAGCCCAAAAGCCAGACATGGAAGGTGTAAATCCCCATCCAAATCTGAAGGCCCAGGAACCCAGGGTACCCTTGTCCAAGAGTAGGAGAAGATGGATATCCCAGTTCAAGCAAGAGAACAAATTCACCTTCCACCACCTTTTTGTTCTGTCAGCCTTCAAAGGATTAGATGATGCCTCTCCATTGGTGAGCGTGGTTTTTACTCTGTAGATTCGAATGCTGATCTCTTCTGGGAATACCCTTACAGACACACCTAGAAATAATGTTTTCCCAGCTATCTGGGCATGCCTTCACCCAGTCAAGCTGACACAGATAGCTAACCATCACAATAGCCCAGCCAGGATCCAGTCCAGGTTCCACTCTTTAACAGAAGAGCTTGTCAGAAAACTTCTGTTCTCTCTAGGAGTTCATCTTCGGCGACTTTTCACTGCAGTGGTCTCCTTAGCCTTCTCCTGGCACATCTCCGCATCATCCACCCCCATCTCCCATCCTTTCCATGAAGAACAATTTAACTTTTTCTCAGCTCTCTCAATTGTGCTTCCTTCTCCTACTATTTTACTTATTTATTTATTTTTAAGATTTTATTTATTTTTTACAGAAAGAGAGTACAAGCAGGGGAAGCAGCAAGCAGAGGGAGAGGGAGGGGCAGGCTCCCTGCTGAGCAGGGAGCCCGATGTGGGGCTCCATACCAGGACCCTGGGATCATGACGCGGGCCAAAGGCAGACACTTAACCACTTAACCGTCTGAGCCACCCAGGCGCCCCTCCTACTATTTTAAATGTGCAAAAGCCTTTATCTTGAAAATGACAAGCAAAAGATACTCCAATTACCAATCAATGTCTACCCTCCGGAGAAGTCCAAGGGAGTGTGTGCGTGAGCTTTGCGGGGGAGAGGGTGGGGTATAGATTTTAAATAATAACTAATTCTTTTTTCCTGTCAGATGTAGCTTTGTAAAGATGGTAGTTTTATTTTTATCAGGGAGTTTGATTTCTCTTTTCCTGGTATTTGGTAGGTGGCCCAGTGCTTTGGTGATTAAGTGGACATGAAGGAGGATAGAAATGGACCTGTCAAAGGTGACTCCAAACTTTTTACCTTGGAGGCCGCTAGAGAATGACATTGTTTGCCAAAAGCAGGAAAATTGTAAAGAGCTGTTACTTCCTCTGTAGCCCCAGTGAAAATTAGCAGCGGGTAGGAGCTGAGAATTTTATGTGGACATGCATGTTTTGAGATGATAGTAATACTCTGAAGTAACAATGTTGAGGTTGTGGGAGTTTCATGGGACTGTGGTATAAATGGGAGAACAAAGATTGAAGGTCAAAGACTTAGGAATTGCCAGCATGGAGGTGGGGGTTGGCGGGGATAGACTGGGTGAGTGTGCAAAGGGCTTACTGACTTTGGCAGGGAAAAGGAAAGTATACGGGAATGGCAACAAGCAAGGGATGAAGAAGTAAAAACAGAATCAGAATGTTAAACCACTGTGGATGCCAAAAAAGAAAAACATTCAACAAGAACAACAATAGCTAACACTTATAAACCTTGGCATGCATTATAATATTGGCATGCATTATAAGTGAAATAAGCCAGTCAGAGAAAAACAAATACCATATGATTTCACTCATATGTAGACTTTAAGAAAAAAAGCAAACGAGCAAAGGAAAAGAGAGAGAGACAAGGTAAGAAACAGACTCTTAACTATAGAGAACAGACGATGGTCACCAGCGGGGGGTTGGGATGAATAGATGACAGGAATTAAGGAGGGCACTTGTGAGGAGCACAGCGTGATGTACGGAAGTGTTGAATCTCTATACTGTACACCTAACGTGAATATGACACTGTGTGTAAACTATACCGGAATTAGAATAAAATAAGAAAATAATGACATGCATTATTTCAGTTAAAATTCTCAATGACCATATGATCAACGTACTGTTACATTATACCTCTCTTCACTGATGAGAAAACTGACTTATGACAGTTAAATAATTTATTGAGAGTCACATAGCTGGTAATCAAACTCAGATTAGGGGAACCCTGGAATCCAGGCCCTTAAGCACTACTCCGGAGGATACCTTTGAGAACCCAGAGTTTCTATACAATTATATGATCCTCATTGTGTACGAGGCTCAGGGATGTGTTTTGTATATACTCATTGAATTCTCACACACTCGACAGACCTGTTATTCCCAAATAAATTGTAGATAGGTGTTCGTAAATCACCCAAGACTACACAGTTGTTAAATAGTGGGGTTGGGATTGGAACTCTACCAGTCTGTTCCAGAGTTTATTAAAAAAAAAAAAAAAAAGGTTAAAGCGGGGGAAAAAGCCATTATTCCATGTCAGCAGTTAAATATATTCCATGAAACTAAACTTTGAAAGCCTATGCCTCAGTCTCTTTCAGGTGACTCTTAGGCTCCCTCCCCGCAATGCATCCACCTTGCAGGCTCAGCCTCTGAGAAAATCGTAATGTCTTAACCATTTCATGGTCTCCTGCCACCTTTTGTCCCTTTTCCCCTTCTCAGCCACCACAGAGAACTTGACATTTCTGAAGGATCCAATAGCCTCAGTTGAACAGATTTTAGTTGCAAGTAGAAAAGAGCTGACCACCTTAATGGACAAAAATGTTATTCATGAAGGTATTATTTTCTTTTTCCCTTCTCCATTTCTTTTCTTTTCGATAGAAGCCAAGACAAATATTAAATATCTTCCACTCCCTCTTAGGCTAGTATTCTTCCCTCCTCTCCCGCATGAATGGATAGAGGAGCAGTGGCTAAAATAAAAAGGTATGTGCTTATTATGAGCAGAAAGTAGGATCATCAGATTTAGCAAATACAAATGCAGGATGCCCAGTTGGATTTGAATTTCAGATAGACAACAATTTTTTTTTTCATTTTAGTATAAGTATGTCCCGTGCAGTATTTGAAATACACTTATACTAAAAGTAAATATTCACTGTTGATCTGAAATTGAAATTTAACTAAGCATCCTGTATTTTATCTGGCAACTGTACCAGACTATGAGTTCAGATCATCCTTTTTTTCTGACTTGACAATTCAAATTAATTCAACCCAGCAAATCATTGCACAAAATGAGAAATGGTACAAAATGTTGCCTCTGAGATTCTGTTCCATTTGAATTCACTTGGAGATATTTATAAACCACACTTCCTGAGTACTCTGATACTGTGGACAACAGGAGAGAGGACACCCACATTTCCCAGGGAATGGAGCATGACATGTAGCTAAACTTATTTGTGCTGTAAGTTCAGTCTGGGTGTCTCATGGCTATCTGGGTTCACATTGAATTTGGGCATTTACCGGCTAAATCTATCCAATTGAAAATTAGGGTCAATTCTGTGATTTTCAAACTTATTTAAACCAAGTAAGTGATTACTCAAAGTCCCCCCAAAGCCTCTCCTCTTTAATTTTACATACCCGGTTGAAGTCTTGAGGTAACCTAATTGGTCACCTAAATAGGTTATTTACTTTCTTACTTTCCATAGTACCTACTAACTTCAGGCCCCTTTTCTTCTCTATAAAACCATTGAAGATATCTAATCAGAACCAAACATGATGGCGATGGAGATGGATAGAATATATGTTGATTTGTGGTTTTCCTAACTTGGGCTTCTCCTCTGCTAGATCTAATATCTTTATACATATTGACAGTAAAGAAAACTTATTGTATGTCAACACCATGGAATTGCCATACAGTTTATATCTGTTAACAAATCCAAAAGAGGGAAAAAAAGGAATTGATTCTTTGTCATTCACTGATGCAGCCAACAAGGATTTGCGTTGAGCCCAGCTGGGGATATAGCTGTGAGGAATGACAGCTGGTCTTCATTTGTGCCATCCATTGCCCCGAGGGGATGGAGTCATCCTACCCTCACAGCACTCTTACGAGTAGGTCCTTTAATAATCATCACCCATTTTACAGATGGGTGATCTGGGTAAAATCACCCATCTGGATATGTAAAGAGAGCTTGAATAATTCGCCAGGGTCACATTGCCAGAAAGTGTCAATGATAGGATGAAACTCAGGCAGTTTACCATTAAAGTCCACTCTCTTCTGATGTACAGCTTCTCTGTGAACAAAACAGGCTTGGTCCCTGCCCTCCTGGAACTTATAATATTCTCAGCTCCTATTTCCTTTAATATGTATGCTATGTGCAAAACCCAACATTGATTAATAAAAGGCAAATATACTTAATAACTTTTAAAACACATGAATATATATTTGCAGTTTATTTTTCACCACAGATATTGATAAAAATATTCAGTGATGATAGTCTAAAGTGTTTATGTTTGATTATGCATAGCTGTAAAATATGACCAAGAATCTGGAAAGACCTTGGAATCCAAATCAATTTAAGCTTTTAATGAAACCATTCTTATTGGTGTGGCATCCTTGCACAAAACATTTTGCCATTACTTTTCAGTTAAAAGGTTAAGATAATTTAGTAACCTATGACTTACCACCTACTTACCTGTTTTCCATGTTAAGAATTCTTAGAATTCAGAAGATCGCAACTTCTCAGAAACAATCAGTCTTACCTCAAAGCCGTTGAACTGGTGGACATCCAGTCTGTATTCACCGCGTAACATAACTATCTGATTTATTTGTCCACATAGAGTAATTCACTTTGTCCCTTTCAGAATAACCATTTTAATCAGATTCCTTTGTACATTTTGCATAAAGATCTTTTAAAGTAGTTTTTTTTTCTGTTTTTTATGCATAGGTAGTATATGAGCCTTTTTTTTCACTCCACTTACTCTTTGTAAACAAAATGTTCTCTACTTCAAAATAAATGCAATGTGGTCCTTTAATCTTGTTTTCATTCAATATTTTCTGATTTCTCAATTCTGGATGTACTTTGTAAGGGTGTGTTCAATGTATCAATCTAAACTGAATATCAAGAAATCCAAATTTGCCCAAATTATCATACACACACACACACACACACACACCACATTACTTTAGAAATTATATATTTTACGGTATTATTTTATCTTTATTTTTTAAATTAAATAGGCTCCATGCCCAACATGGGGCTTGAACTCATGAGCCCAAGATCAAGAGTCGCATGCTCTACCAACCGAGCCAGACAGGTGCCCCTATGGTATTACTTTACAGAACAAGTCCATCCTGACTAATTTTAAGTCGTGTTTTAAATACACATACTTGAAAGAAAATATCTATTTTCTGACTTCAATCTCTCTGACCTGAGGAAAATAAACTTTTCAATAGTTCCCGACTTGCCCTGGCCATCCTTGGCAGTGTGTAGCAGGCACTAGCGAAGGTGGGAGGGTGGTGATGTGAAACCAAGAGATGGGATGTAAAGGTGACAGGACAACTTAAGCCATTTTGAGCTGCTGGTTTTGTGAAATGAAATAAAAGAAACCTCATTTAAAATGGAGTTGGGAAGCCAGAAACGGTGAGCTCTCACACCGTACTGCTTCTTGCAGCCCTTTGTAGATCCAACAGGAAGAGACATACTTTGCTTTTTTACTACCCGGGAAGCCAAGGAAGATTGTCTCCTGGCCTGGCAACTGCTCAGCCAATGAGAGATAGTCACAATTCAGCCAATAAGAGACAGTCACAACTCAGCCAATGAAAAGTCGCTACATGTCAAACTCCCAGTTCAGGCCAATGGACTCTTCATTTATAACAGCCTCGCGGGCACCACCAGCCCTTTCCTCTATTAAAGAGCAGTCCTGGCCTTTGTTTTCTGGATTTGCCTATGACTTATACGACAGCTTGCATGTCCCTAATTGCTTGCAGTACCTCTGCTGTTCCCAAATAAACATATTTTGCTGGTGAAACAACTAGCTGTTTTACTTTTAGCTCAACAGCTTCTAAAACCTAGCTCTGGTGAGGCCATGTCATTCAGTGGCTAGGAGCATTTCCCAGGTAGGCCATCCTGATCTGTAATTCCGACTCTTTTACCTCCCGACTTGTGGCTTTGGGCAAGCTATTTAATCTCCATAAGCCTGTTTTCTCATCTGTAAAATCGAATGAATTATACTATAGAACTCATACGCTTGTCCAACAAATACTTCCTATTTACTCTTGTATTTAAGACTTGGTACCATTCTAATTAGCAATTTTATGCAGGCATTCTAGTTACAGAATACCACTGGCTCAGCTGGACAGGTAAAAAAAAGGGGGGGGGTGTTATTTTAATTATAGCTAGTAGGATGTTACCACTTAAACGTGTTATTCCTGTTTTCACAGGCTGCTCCCAGCGCCAAACATAATGTGCTGCTGTGAAAAGTCCTTAAGCACAAACAGTATCTCTTTCCAGGAGGAAACTAAAAGCAGATATTGACAGCCTAACTTCAAACTCATTTCAATATGATTATCAGCAAAAGTTTTCCTTGTTTTCTTCATCTTGAGCCTTGCAGTACAAGGAAAAGCCTGAACCCAGAGTATCAGCTTTCTGTATGAGGGAGAAACAAAAATAAGAATTGTAGGACTGTGGAGTTCCCACTTCTCCTACCCTGCTGCCTTCTTCAGACACACCCAGAAACAATCCTAAACCAAGACCCAAAGCCCACAAATCAGCATGCCTCATGAATGATGAGATGAAAAGAACACTAATAGCCTAAGGGTTATTTATTTCATTGTTGTTAGGATGATCACTTTGATTTTTTTTTCCCTGCCAAAACTGGAGTGAATTTTATGGGGTTTTGGTTGGTTTGTTTATTAACTCTTACCCCTTTGAGTTGTTATTCTTTTCTAAGGATTTGGATTTTTCTGAGGCCTTGCTTTGAACTTTAAATTATTGTTGATTTTTGACATATTCCTCTCTAGGAATATTTTTTTTATTTTTTAGATGATTTATTTATTTATTTGACAGAGAGAGACACAACGAGAGAAGGAACACAAGCAGGGGGAGTGGAAGAGAGAGAGAGCATGGGCAGAGTGGGGGAGCAGAGGGAGAGGGAGAAGCAGACTCCCTGCTGAGCCTGGAGCCCCATGCGGGGCTCAATTCCAGGACCCTGGGATCATGACCTGAGGCCAAGGCAGACGTTTAATGACTGAGCCACTCAGGCGCCCCTTATGTAGCGCTTGAAATCACTCACCCTCAAGTCTGGACAGTCTAGCTACTCATTCCTTCTTCCCCTAGTCACCCACGCCTATCCCCTTCACTGGTTGTACATTTTTATAGTGTGTTTTTCAGACCTTCCTGGAGATGAGAAAATGGAGGTAAAAATGCCAGCCAATTTTCTTCTTTCATAATGCTGTGGTCCCACAGCCCAGGTATAATTGGCAGTTATGCACATAGCTTTGATGCAGTCCCATGGTCTGTTTCAGCACTGGATACTGCCATTAGTTTCCATGTGCCTAAACTGAGCTTCAGAGAGGGTAAGGATAAGAGATTTGCCAAAGACTTAATAGCTAGTAACCAGCAAAGCTATGCTTTGAACACAGGTCTATTTTATGCTAAAGTTTTGTTCTTTCCACAACGACAATCTGACTCCCAATATATGGTGATATTTTGGAGTGCTATCGAGTTAGTTCACTGATTCTATCAAGTCAATGAATCCAAGGGCCCTTCTTATATTATTTTATTTATTTTTGAATACTACGCATCATTCTGCATCTTTTCTTTTTTTGTTTCACAAGACACCTTGGAGTTCCTTGTGTATGAGGACATACCAATGAACTTTATAATTTTAATGTCAGAGTACCATTCCATTTTTCATTGTACAGTATTTGTGGTGATTCTTAGTTGTGAATGACAGAATTTCCTCTGGATGATTTAAACAGAAGAGAATTTGTGGAAGACTATTGAGCATCTGAACAAATCTCTGGGATGATCACCGAGCCAGGCTCTGAAGTTCTGCAGCCAGCAACATGGCCCCTAAAAATCTGCTGGGAATCCGTGTGCATGGTAGGCCTTGCTGACCGATGGACCTCATTACTGCATGATCAAGTGTTGAATATTGATATCCTCACCCCCCCGCCCTTGATTTGATTGATTTCCCCAAAGAGAAATTGTTCAGTCATCTGCCTGTAGATTTAAGTCTGCTTCTCATGTTCTAGAAGCTGTATGGAGGTTGGTGGTGGAGGGGAGCAGATTTGGAAGTCTCACTTTTGGGGATGTGGATTTCTGTACTTGCTTTCAGTTCAGTCCCTTCCCACTGCTTTCCCGTGTCTAGGGTCTCCAAGTCCATAGATTCTAGGGTTCAAAGAGAATCAACCTGTCTTCTGCTGGGGTGGGGAATGGTACTAGCCTGGCTACAAAGAGTGTGCATGAGGATCTTGAATTCCTTATAATTATATCTGTTCCTTATGTAGCATCTCAATAAATCCTCCAGTTTTTCACCCTACTCCCAACTTCCCATCTGCAGGCAGGCTTGGTGTTATCATGTCTTTTCAGTGGCTGGGATAAGAGGTGGAGGTGCCTTGTATGAGAAATACCCTACTCTGTATTGGCTTTTCTCCCTGATAACAATTCAATTTCAGCTTTCTTTGGGCTGCTACCTTAGTTATTATTTATCTATCTACTTCCCAGTTTCCAAAATTTTGTTGACATTTCATCTGCTCTCTTTTCATTTCCATTTTCTCTTTCTTTGTTTCTTTGTTTGTTTGTTTCTTCCTTCCTTCCTTCCTTCCTTCCTTTCTTTCTTTTTCTTTTTTTCTTTCATCTCCCTCTATCTTGATTCTTTTGGCTGTCTATCTTTTTAAATTCCCTTCCTGTAGTTTCAGTGGAGTCTTGGTAGGTAGTGGGTGATAAACATGGTATTAAGTATACTGTGGGTAAATGGAGATCCTTATTGCAATATAACCTATAATAATATTTATCGGAAAGAAGATTCCCCAGCCCTGACCTTTGTTAGCAGGTGATGTTGTAAGTGTTCCTTAAACATATTATGTGAAGTTACTTAGCTCGTTCTTGAGGAAGCTCAGGTCACTGACTTCAGCATTCTAGGAGTGTTGGCCAAGTTGTGGTTCATAATAGCTTACTTGAGTGGTAAATGAGAACTCTGCCCATAAAGAGATGTTCTGGTGCCAAGAAAATATAATAATAAAAGCATGGGTTTTACTTACTTCTTAAAACTTATTAAAGAGTCGTAAGACAACCTAGACACAATTTTGTAGTGTTCTATTTTTTTCCCTTAGAGCTTTTGTAAATTATTCACTTGGTTAGTACAGTAGTCATATTTTTCAGGTTTTATAAAGAGATTTTGTTTAGAAGGTTTGGAAAAAATTAAATTTGGAGGTTGAAAAAGATGGGCATATTGTGAATTTAGAGAAAAACCATCCAAAAATGTTTTGACACAAAAGGAAAAAAATCTAAAAGCAAAATGCAGTAAAATAATTCCCACTATTAGCTTAGGTGCCTGAATATAAATTGAAGTTATTTTGAGTTTTCCATTTTTAGCTATTATTGCATAATGAGGAAAATGGCGAGGACTTTTGAGACCTTCTGCTATAATGAGTACCTAATATTCTTGGTTCACTCTGTCTCAGCTCCTTGAAGTTAACTTGGCTTGATGAGATGGTTTGATATCTGGGATTTGTTTCAAAATAACCCAGTGGAGGGAGTGGAGGGAAGTGAGTGGGAGTACAGATTAAACAAGATTGGTTGGCTATGTGTTGATAATTACTGAAGCTGGCCTGATGGATTCAGTTTATTCTTTCTAATTTAGTATTTTTGAAAAAAAAATTATAATAAAATCTTAAAAAAGAAAAAAATTACTTAAAGAAAAGATCTTAGTTTTTAAGAGCAGTTTTGGAGCATAGTAAAATTAGGCAGAAGGTACAGAGAAGGGGCGCCTGGGTGGTTCAGTTGGTTAAGCTTCTGATTCTTGATCTCAGCTCAGGTCTTAATCTCAGGGTTGTGAGTTCAATCCCCGTACTTTTTAAAATTTAAAAACCTTGGGGCGCCTGGGTGGCTCAGTCCATTAAGTGGCTGGTTTGGCTCAGAGTCCTGGGATGGAGCCCTGGTTGGGCTCACTGCTCAGCAGCGAGTCTACTTCTCCTTTCCCTCCCCCCTTGCCCCTGCTCATGTGCACATGCTCTCCCTCTCTCTCTCTCAAATAAATAAATTAAATCTTAAAAATAAAATTTAAAAATCTGGATTTCCCACAAAAGCATGAATGAGGAATATGCAAAAGTCATTCCAGAGACTGTTAGCCCATCACAGGAATGAATACACACCTATCTCCGGTTGGCCTACTTGAATCCCCTTCTCTTCTCTCCTCTCCTCTCCTCTCCTCTTTTCTTTTCTCTTCTCCTTGCCTCTTCCCTTTCCTTCCCTTCCCTTCCCTTCTCTTCATCTTCCAAGATGCCTGCTGATAATTCTTTTAGACTCCTTTGGATTGGAGACTTGAATTGGACTTGTTTTCCTGGCTTGATCTTAACCCTTTCCTTAAGCCTCCAGTCTCTGTTGACTGACCCAGTTAAAGTCCTTGCTCAGCTGTCCCGACAGAAGATTAGACACCAGGCTTAGAAATAAGCCAGGTCATACTATTCTTTGCTAAATAAAAGTCCTGTTTGCTCTTTTTACATTTGTCATGGTGAATAATATATTAATAGTAAGAAACATTTTTTTGAATGTTAACTTATATGTCTTGACTAATTTCATGCTCAGAACAACCTTAACAAGTTAGGCTTTAATACTATCTCCATTTTGTAGATGAGGGCGCTGAGGCAACAGAAGTTAAGTAAGCAGGTCAAGTTTGCACTGTTGGTAAGCGATGCATAAACTCTGAACGGGGGGGGGGCACCTAGGTGGCTCAGTGGGTTAAGTGTCCGACGCTTGATTTCAGCTCAGGTCATGATCTCAGCGTCCTGGGATGGAGCCCTGAGTCGGGCTCTGCGATCAGCAGGGAGTCTGCTTCAGGATTTTTCTCTCTCACTCTGCCCCTTCCCCCATGCTCTCTCTCTCTCTCTCAAATTAATAAGTTTTTTAAAATTAAAAAAACAAAAAACAAAAAACAAACTCTGGACTGGGAATTAGGAGGCCATGTTTGCTTTTGCCTCTGCTTGTAAATCAGCTATGTAACTTTAATAAACCTCATAAACTCCCTGGTTCTGAAGGCCATGGTGTCGGACTAGGAAGAGATTATCTTCTGGGTCCTGTTCAGCTGTGTGATTCTCTGTGTGGTATTCACTCTGTGTCAGTCTTCATCCGAGCTCTTTCAAAGTTTTGCTTTTAGTTAACTTTTCAACTAAATGAAATGTATCCAAGTAGTATATATTGCTTTGCTTCTTTTCTTTCAAACTTGCCTCCGCAAATGGTTCCTCAAAGTATGATTTATGACTGAGTGGCAGGGGCAGTTTGTTCTCATGCAATGACTTCTTTCTCTAAGATTTCAGGAGCATAATGCAATGTATAATTCATCAAGTATCTTTACTTTTAATGCAAACGTCTATCTGGAACACTCACCAATCATTCAGTAATTCTCCACCCAGCTTTTGTTATGCTTTTGAGGCAAAACAAAAGGCCCAAAGAAGCAAATTTACACCTGTGGTAGCCAGCATCCAACATGGTCCCCAATTCTTGCCTCTTGGCATTCACCCCCCCTTATCTGTTTCCCTCCCACATTGTGCCAGGTGGTCTGTGTGACCAATAGTACATGGCAGCAATGATGTTCTATCACTTCCAAGGTTGGGTTATAAAAGGCATGGTGGCAACCATCTTAGTTGCTCTCCCTAATTTTTCTTGGATCATTTGCTCTGGGGGAAGCCAGCTGCCATGGCAGGAGCCACTGTGGAGAAGATCATGGAGGGCAGAAATGAAGGCTCCTCCTTGAGGTGACTGTAGCCCTCCCTGACACCTTGACTGCAACCTCATGAGAGACCCTGAGCCAATCTACCCAGCTAAATTGCATCTAAGTTTTGGAGTAATTTGTAATGCCATAACAGGAAATTAATTTTACAGATGAGAAAGCTGAAGTACTGAAAAGTTGAGTGAGTTCTCCAAGAACTCTCAGCAAGCAAGCGGTATTGCTGGGTAAAGATCAGAATTGTATTTTCTTCTCATTTTTTTTTTAAAGATTTTATTTATTTGAGAGAGAGAATGAGAGAGAGAGAGCACGAGAGGGAAGAGGGTCAGAGGGAGAAGCAGACTCCCTGCTGAGCAGGGAGCCCGATGCAGGACTCGATCCCGGGACTCCAGGATCATGACCTGAGCCGAAGGCAGTCGCTTAACCAACTGAGCCACCCAGGTGCCCCTTTTCTTCTCATTTTAACATAGCTTAGCATTGATACTTTTCTCTGTAACTGTATGTAGGCATTTTTATTTTAGATTAATGACATAAAAAACTCTTGTTATACCTTTAATTTGTAAAATTATTCATTTTTCCTTGAACAATGAAGGACTGAAGTGTTTTTAAGTTCCTTAGACTTCTTTTAAAAAAAGACTTTGTTTATTAATTTGAGAGAGAGAGCGTGTGCTACGAGCTGGGGAGGAGCAGAGGGAGAGGATCTCAAGCAGACTCCCTGCTGAGCACAGCTCCTTGCAGGGCTTGATCCCATGACCCTGAGATCATGACCTGAGCTGAAACCAAGAGTCAGACACTTAACTGACTGAGCCACCCAGGCACCCCAAGTTCCTTACAGTTTTTAATTATTCTAAAAGAATAATTACATAAGAATTGAAAAAAATGAAGGTAAATTTAAAGCGACTTTTTTGTATTTATATCACACATAGTGCCTGATAACCAGCGTGGCAAGGTGTGCTCAGCACAGTCCTGCTTTTGGCCTATTGTCCGGCATAATTATTAATAGTGCTCCCTTTCATTCTCAAAAGTAGGCTATGAATTATATACTCACTATGGGTAGACCAAGTCAACAAATTAGTAATTGCTTGTTTCTTACAACAAGAGTTCCTATTTCAACCAGGGCTCCCTGCTTGGCCCCTTTAGGCTTTAAGCTCATTCAAGTGCATTTTCAGATTGGTTCTGGCCAGGTGAGGCCATCCTCAGTGAATCCTTGTCTAGGACACCTTTAGCTCAGAATCAAGCAGCACTCTTGGTGTAAATCAAGCACCCCTGGTATAAAGACAGGCTTTGCAGTCAAACAGATCTGCTCTTAAATCACCGCTCCATGGCTTACCAGCTATGGGATCAGGTTGAATTACTTAGACCAGGCTGTCCAGTAGCACTTCTGCAAGAATGTAAATGTTCTGTGATTTGGCCCTGGCCAATACATTAGCTACTATCCGCGGGTAGCTATGGAGTACTTGCAGTGGGGCTAGTATGAAAGAAGACCTTGATTTTAGTCTTATTTCATTTAATTTGAAAATAAATAGCCACACGTGGCTAGTGGCTACCATGCTGGACAGCATAAAAACTCTTTGAGCTTCAGTTTCCTCTCTTAAGAAATAGAGATGACACCTACTTCTCAAGGTTGTAAAAGATTAGAGAAAATGCTTCACACATAATTGATACCCAAATTATCATTATATTTACATGTATAAGTTCTTTGCTAGGCTCTGTTCTCCAGTTGACCACTCTTGGCTCTATGCCTTGACACCTCCTTTCCCCATTGCCCCCATAAGCAGCCACTTTCCACTGTTGCCATACCTTCTGAAAATGCATCAAGTGTCCCTTATCTCCCATCTAGTGCCACCAGCCTAGCCCAAGCTACCTTCATAGCTGGTTGATATTGTCCTAAAGCATCCACCTGCTTCACTCTTCTCCCCTCCCAATCATTCATGACACCGCAGCCGGAGGCATATTTTAAAAATGCAAATATTATAATTTCCCTACTTAAACTCCTTCAGTAGTTTCTCAACTGTTAAGGAAAGATAAAAACCAAGACTCTTCTTGAGACCTAAAAGCTGTGCAAGATCCCACTTCGCCTGCCACTCTAGCTGTCCTTCCCTCTCATCCTCCAGCCACACCCGCCTCCTTGCTGACCAAGTACACCAAATCCTTCATGCTTCAGGCCTTTTGCACGTACTGTTCTTTTTGTCTGGACTGCTCTCAGTCCTTCCTCTCTTTGTATAGTTAACTCCTATCTATTACTAATACCTCCACTCAGAAATACCTCCTTCTTGGGGCCGCCTGGCTAGCTCAGTCAGTGGAGCGTGAGACTCTTGGTCTCAGGGTTGTGAGTTGAGCCCCATGTTGGGTGTAGAGATTGCTTAAAAATAAAATCTTTTTTAAGAAAATTATCTCCTTCTCAGGAAAGCACACTCTCCTGGCACCCTACATTAGGAGGGAATCAATTCTCATTGCAACCCGCCTTGTCCCTTCGAGATACTTACCACACACTGAGATTCTATATTTATTAATGGGATTATTGTTATTTTTTTTAACAGCTAGCACCCAGGCCTGACTGGAAGCTCCAGGAGCACAGGCACTGTTTTTCTTTTGCTCACCATTGTATTCTTAGCACCTGACACAACATCTGGCTCATAGCAGATGTTCGATATGTATTTGTTAAGTGAAGGAGTGGGGCCATGAACAATGATGGATATTGCAGTAGGTAAACTAAACCTGCAGTTAGAACAATAGCAAAACAGGACACATACACAAAAGCAAAGAGGGAAAGAGAGAAAAGGAAAGAGAGGAAGGCTGGCGGGGTGGGGGGGGTGGGGAGAGAAGGAGAGAAGGAAGGAGAGAGAAAAGTTTGCTTTCAAACTATTGCTTCAGAAAAGTCTAGAAATAACCTATTCAATATCAACACATACGTAAGTTTTGTGTTTTTGTGGTTGAGACAATTACACTGGGAGTGGACAAGCAATCTTTTCAGTGCTTAGGGTGTCTAATGTTCATAATCTGGCCCTTATTATGACTGATTTTTAAAAATTAGTCTGTATCTTTCAAATAAGAAAATGAACTATATTACTTTAGAAAAACTTTGTTTAAAAGATTGGAAGATGTTACTTATACTGATAAATATTTTCAAAATCCTGCATCACTTGATGATTTAGATAACATGAAAAACAGAAGAGTACCCTAAAATTGCACTGGATTTATCCAGAATATCTTTTTATTCTTACTTTCAGCACATAAGCCTGAAGAAATCAGAAATCAACATTGAGCGTGTGCTAATTTATGAAATAAATCTGTTTTGTAGCAAAGATATCAGGAATCAATCAGGAAAAAAGTTTGAACAAAGGCAAGAATATGGAAAACATTTGACATACAGGATTTGAGCATCACAGTTTTGATATATATATGACAAGTTTGAAAATAAAAATCAACATCATTGGATGGCTAAGTCTGAAATTTTCAAAATAGAAAAACAAAAACCATACCTATTCAGAAAGAGATTGATATCGTATTGTGTATAAATGCATCAATATTATTTAAAAATCATACTAGAAGAACAACATAACAACACTGATTAGAAATGTCCTTAGAGAGGGGTGCCTGGGTGATGCAGTTGGTTAAGCATCTGACTCTTGGTTTCAGCTCAGGTCTGATCTCAGGGTGCTGAGCCTGACCCCCACGTTGGGCTCCCTGCTCAGCGCCAAGTCTGCTTGGGTTTCTCTCTCTCTCTCCGCCTACCCCTCTCCTGCACGTGCATGCACGCACTCTCATTCTCTCTCTCTCTCTTTCTCAAATAAATAAATAAATAAATAAATAAATAAATAAATAAATAAATCTTAAGGGAAAAAAAAAAGGAAACGTCCTTAGACAAATGTGTTTTAAAAAATCCTTAAGGCTAAATAGTAGGTGAAATGGAAACCCTCCCCACCAGAGAAAGAGAAGGTATGCAGAAATTCTTAAAAGGAACTGACACTTGCCTATTATATATGGAATGCTTCAGATGAATTTTAGGTGACTATGCAAAGAGTGTGATCATAGTGGAATTAGTTAAAGAAAATTGTTTTAAGGTCAGTTGGTCTGATCCTAAGGTGGGAGGACTGATGATGTTGGTGAAGAAGGGCAATATTTAGAAGTCAAAAATGCAGGACTTAGCAACCACTTTGATATTGGAAAGTGATACAAAAGGGGTCGCTGACTGTCAGGTTCTTTGCTTGAACACCCGTGTAGATGGTGCTACTCTTATCTGATGCTGAGAGGATGGGGCTGAGGAGAAGGGCTACACGTGAGGGCGGAAATGAGTGCATTTTGGAGCATACTGAGTTTGAAGCGCTTCTCAAATAGCAAGATATGCCCATTTGACAGTTACAAGTATAGAACTCAGGAGAAAATGGGGGGTGATAAAAAACTTAGGATTTATTTATATAGAAATGAAATCTGATGCCATGGGAGTAACAACAACAAAAGCTTCCAAGGGTGTTGAAATATGCAGTTGGCATCCAGTGACGCCAATATTCAATATATTCGAGTCTTGCTCCACAGAGCATGGCCCACAGACCAGTGTGAAAGCCAGCCTCCAAGATAGTTCCCACCTCCAGGTGTGCATGACCTTGTGTAGTCCCCTCCCACAAGAAACAGGACTGACTTGTGTACCAGCAGGATGTTGAGTAAATGACAGAGTGTGACTTCTAAGGAGAGTTCATAAAGGGTGTTGTGGCTTCTCATTTGCTCTCTCGAGCCCCTAGCTCTGCAGGAAGTCAGCTGCCATGTCCTGAGGACACTACAACTACCCAGTGATCAGGAACTGAGGACTCCTCCCACCAGTCATGTGGGTGAGCTCCCCCTGCAGCACATCATCTTCTGGCCCCATTTGAGCTTTACATGACTACAGCTGTTGCCAACATCTGGCCTACAACCTCCTATGAGACCCGTCCAGCCCTTGTGACTCGGGACCCATCAGAAACTGTGTGAAATAATACCTTTGTTGGGCTAGGCTGCTAACTTCTGGAGTCATGCACACGCAGCAATCGATAACTAATATAATCAGCACCAAAGTCGTAATCTGAAAGCTTCTTGAAATGCCAAATCTCAGTCCTCATACCACATCTAATGAATTAAAATCCGCATTTTAGCTCCAGGTGATTTTTATGCACATCAAGTTTGAGAAGCTCTGAAACGGACTAAAAAGGACGAGAGTGCCCAGGACAGTACTGGACGGAGGGGGCAGGGCAGCTATTGAAAAGTGGGGCAGAGATAATGGGGTGGCAGTGGCAGAGGAAGATTGCTAGAGAAGGAGGAGGGACATCAGGAGAAATAAAATAATGAGGAGAAAGAACTGATGAAGAAGACAAGGGAGAAAAAACTTTCAAGAAGAAAAAACCTATCAGCATTAAGATGATGCAGAGAGGCTGAGTGTGAGAAGCAATAGACAAATGGCCAGGAAGGTTATGGTTAAGCTTTTTTAAAAGTGTTCTTATATTTTAGAGATAGATACTGAAATATTTAAGGATGAAATGACATCATGTCTGGGATTTGCTTCAAAATACTGTGAGAAGGGAGGGAATGGTGGTATAGATGAGACATGCCTGCCCATGAATTGATAATTGTTGAAACGGGGGGATGGGTACGTGGGACAAATAGCACATTATACTCATTGGTCTATTTAATTATGTTTGAAATTTCTTGCATTAAAAAGCTTTAAAATGCCATAAAATTGCTTTCGGAGATTATGGGTGACTTCTGTCAGAGTGAATTTATCGGAGTATTAGAGCAGGAGCCACACTGCCGTGGGTTGAGTGAAAGACAAGAGATGAGCGTAGTGACTGGTGATTATTCTTTTCAGAAGTTGGATTTTGAAAGAAAGGAGAGTGAGTGAAACTTCAAGGGGAGGGAAGGCTAATGCGAGTTTATTAGAATGAGAGAGCAAGCCAAAGGCTCTCTAAAAAATAAAGAATAAAGAAAAAAATCCAATTGTTACGACGCACAACCATCAACATCCGCCTCAAGGCTCTGAGTCTTGCTGTTGCTGTTCTTTAGCTTTGGTTGAAAATTGTAGAATTTCTTTGAATTGCCTTAAAGATCTCTAAATTTGTTGATGATCCAATGACCAGAACTGCAGTTAAGGCAAATGCTTCCATAAACAGCTATGGGTAGTGCTATGTATAGCACTCAAGTGGTGAAGGCATTGCCTGAGTTGAGAATTTAAGGATTGTTTAATGAAATCTCAAACAGAAATAAGTGGCCCAAATCCAGTGATACCAGCCCAGGGTTATCATGAGGTTTTAAGGAACATGAATAATAGTGCTCGGCAAGTGTTACTTTTGTTTCCTTCATTATTATAAAATATCATTTTCCAAAATGTGTTTGAAGGACAGCAATCCTAAAGGCTGTTAACAAATGTCACAACAACAAAAAGTTGTTCCATAGGCAAATACATTTGGGACATATTGGGCTGACAGTTAAATACCCATTCTTGTTGCAGAGCTTCTCAAAATTATTTGCAAGTGCTTTGTGAATTTCCAAGCATATACAATCATTTTTTTAAATTTCTTTTTTAAAAAAAGATTTTATTTAGTTATTTGTCAGAGAGAGAGAGTGAGCACAAGCAGGGGGAGCGGCAGACAGAGGGAGAAGCAGGCTCCCCACTGAGCAAAGAGCCTGATGCAGGACTCGATCCCAGGACCCTGGGACCATGACCTAAGTGGAAGGCAGATGCTTAACCAACTGAGCCACCCAGGCATCCCAGAATATACAATCATTTCCAATTATTTTAACCCTAGAATTCTTCTGGAAAGGAGAATTTCTCAGGACTGCTGTACCTCAGAACCTATTCTGGGAAGTAATTGCATAATCTACATAATCATCACATTTAGACATTTAAATGCATTTAAACATTTATCGCCCGCAACATTTCCTTACAGAAATGTGCTCACTTTTGCTTTTCTGGTTTTATCAGTTACCGATAAGTGCCTTATACATTCTGAGCAATGAAATGCAACTTCCATGAGTTATTTATAAAGATTTGTAAGGATTCCAAATTCCCTTCACCTCTCTGTCATAATGGGAAATTTGTTGTTGTTGTTGCTGTTTCGTTTGTTGTTAGTATCCCAATCTCCCATAGAATCTTAGGAGACAGTTTTCTGTAGCAGTTAAGAGTATCAGCTCTGGAATCTGATAACCAATATGGATTTAGAACCAGATATGAGACTTGGCAAATCTCTTGGAAAACTCTGAGCCTCAGTGTTCTCACCCGTAAAATGAGGATAAACTATAGTCGCATCTGTTATACAGTTGACCCTTGAACAACACAGATTTGAATTGTGTGAGTCCACTTATATGTGGATTTTTAAAAAAATAAATACAGTACTATAAATGTATTTTCTCTTCCTTATGATTTTCTTAATAACATTTTCTTTTCTCTAGCTTACTTTAAGGTGAGAATATAGTATATAATACATATAACATACAAGATATGTGTAAACTGATGGTTTATGTTATGGGTAAGGCTTTCTGGTCAACAATAGATTATTTTTTAATAGTTCAGTTTTGGGGGAGTCAAAAGTTATAGTTGATTTTTGACTGTACAGGATGCCCTTAACCCCCATGTTGCTCAAGGGTCAGCTGTATTTTGTTCTCTCTCTCTCTCTCTCTCTCTGTGTATATATATATATATGTATATATATATATATATATACACACATACTTTAGTTAGCTATCTAGTAAATTATATTTTATTAATACCATCTTAAAGGTTTAGCTTTTTACAAGTAGTATCTTTGCTTCCTTTATAAAGTCTCTATAGGTATTATTAAAGAGAAGATGAGAGTCTTGAACCGAGAGAGCCTTACCAACCTACAATGAAGAAAGACCCTGCTGCTAAGATTAAGTGAGCAGATATGAGTCTCTCCTTAATGAATGGTCAGCATCCTAGGAACAAGGGTTGAGATTAGGACCTGTTTGGAGAAATGTCAAGAGTAGATAAAGTGAGAAGACACATATCACATATCCATGGAAGCCTGCCAAGGGTTAAGTGGAAGAAACAAAAGCTATCATCAGGTGGTAGGGATGATGGTGATGATGAGGGGGGAGGTGGAAGCCAGAGATGGAACCTGAGGCTAATTTGTGCTAGGGTTCAGAATATGTCACCACCAACATGCCATTTTGGCATATTGACTATTTTGAATTAAAGGTACCTGAGAAACAGCCGGGGCAAGAAATATACTCGAGGTGCCTGGGTGGCTCAGTTGGTTAAGCAACTGCCTTCGGCTCAGGTCATGATCCTGGAGTCTCAGGATTGAGTCCCACATCTGACTCCCTGCTCAGCGGGGAGTCTGCTTCTCCCTCTGACCCTCCCCCCTCTTGTGCTCTCTCTCTTTCATTCTCTCTCTCAAATAAATAAATAAAATCTTAAAAAAAAAAAAAAGAAAAAACAGCAGATAAATCTCACACATGAAAAGTACCCTTCCTGTGTCAGGAGGCTAGAAAACATCCTTATCACCAGAGTCTGGGAATTTAACAGCTAAGAAGGCTACATAAACAAACATTGTTACTTCTTCACCATTCTACTACCCCTAACCCAAACCCCTCTGTCTTGTCAATTGTTCACAAATTTATTGTTTATTTGTCTAAAAGGTATAAAACCTTCCTGCTGTGGTTACTTGAGTCTCATACCTTTGTGGGGCTCCTGTATGTTTACAGGTGTGTACATAATTAAAATTTTCTTCTGTTAATCTGTCTTTTTAGTACAGGAAAGTCTCAGCCAAGAACCTAAAAGGGAAAATTATTTTTCTTCCCCTATACTTGAATATATTCAAGAAACAAAGCAGGAGATTTTGGGAGAGTTCAAACTTTTATTGTAAATAGGGCTGAGTCACCCTGCGCTCCCTCTTACTGTGGGCTAGCTGCATGGTTTAGCCTGGGGTTAAAGCCTTGTGTCACAGCTGGAAGGTGCCTCAAGGTGTCTGTGTGGTTGCCCAAGTCATTACAGATATGTTAGCTGCTTAGAGAGTTGCCTCTTCCTTCTTGGGCTCATTCCTTGCTCCTTCCCACATGCCTACTTCCAAGTATTACTTGCAAACCCTTTACTATTTGTATTAGTCAGGGTTCTCCAGACAAACAGAATCAATAGGATAGACATCTCTATCCATCTAAACAAGAGCGAAAGAGATGGATATTTATTTTAAGACATTGGCTCATGGGCTTATGTGATTGTGGGTGCTGGCAAGTCCTAAGTCTGCAGGATTGGCTCACAGGCTGGAGACCAGGGAAAGAGTTGATGCTACAATTCAAGTCCAAAAGTAATCTGCTGGCAGAATTCCCTCTTCTTTGGGAGAGGTCAGTTTTCTTTTATTAAGGCCTTCAGCTGATTGGATGAGGCCCATCCATGGTATGGAGAATAATCTGTTTTATGCAAAGTCTACTGATTTAAATGTTCATTTCATCTAAAAAATACCTTCACAGAAACATCTAGAATAACATTCAACCAAATATCTGGGTACCATGACTAACCAAGTTGACAAAATTAATCACCAATGCTTCTTTCTTCTTTTTTCACCAAAAACCAGTAAGCATATTAAAAAGAGAAGTAGTTGATTCTTGGAAACTTGAAACTCATTGTAGAGATGTGTATTAATTTTTATGCTCTCACAATTGGGCTCTCACATTAGCATGGCCTAATTTCTACTACCAGGAACAGGATGTGTGCTGTGCTAATGGGAAATGATATATTTAGTGTTTTGTAGGATCATTCTTTAGTGTCTCTGTCCCTTTGGTTGGATGAGAGCCCACATGGAATAGCTGGATGAAAGTGTCCTTTCTGCTTCCCCCCACATTAGGAATAAAAGAGAAAATATGTATGTGCTAAGGGAAAAAAAATCCACTATTTTACAGTTATTTATGGTATTATAATCAATATGATAACTTTCAAGTACCAGCTCTGCAGAGGATAAAGCAATTCCCTCAGCTGAAGCCAGTGACTTCTCCCATGTTGGGTTCAATTCTAGTTGTGCTTTAAGTGATACATAAAACTTTATATAAATACATTATGCTTAGCAGATAGATAATATTTTTTTTAATTAGAGTAATTTAAATCAATTCACTGTCTCAATACTGCAATCAATTTAGCTTCCATAATATGTTAAATAGCCATATTCGGTTTACAGAATAGCATAATGGTATGAAACCAAATCTTTTTTTAAAGCATCTTGACATTTCTTTTTGTTGACGTGTGGGAAAAGGTAACATTTTCAAGTCAATCTATTTATTACCATGGAAGATTAAGAGAATGGCAGACAATACAGATTTCTTAAAGGTAGAGATCAAAGCTCCTGTTTACCCAGACAAGGGAACTCAACATGATGTTTTAACTTAACTGATGAAGAAAAGTTGGATATTGTTTCTGTGGTGAACCTGGGAACATCTTGTCAACTCCAGTTAGGAACAGCTATAAGGTCTCCTTGGTGCCCTGTGGATTCCTTTAGCAACAAGAAAGGCAAGTGACCATAGAAATGGGGTGCTTTACAAATCAATGCATTCCCACCAACAGTGTAAGAGGGTTCCCCTTTCTCCACATCCTCACCAACATCTGTTGTTTCCTGACTTGTTAATTTTAGCTCTTCTGACCAGTGTGAGGTGGTATCTCATTGTGGTTTTGATTTGTATTTCCCTGATGCCGAGTGATGTTGAACAACTTTTTGTGTGTCCGTTGGCCATTTGGATGTCTTCTTTGAGAAATGTCTGTTCATGTCTTCTGCCCATTTCTTGACTGGATTTTTTGGTTTTGGGGTATTGAGTTTGGTAAGTTCTTTATAGATTTTGGATAGTAGCCCTTTATCTGATAAGACATTTGCAAATATCTTCTCCCATTTCATAGGTTGCTTTTTAGTTTTGTCGACTGTTTCCTTTGCTATGCAAAAGCTTTTTAGCTTGCTACTGAAAGTATAGACCCTAGACCTACAGTGTCAGCCTCACTGGGAGCATAAAGATTTACTGAATTATAATATTAAGCTTAACAAGATTCCCAAGTGATTCAGATGCACATTGCAGTTGGGAGAATCATTAGCCTAATGGAGAGAATATTTCATTATTTCACAGAACTGGAAGGTCGTTCCAGCTTCCCAGGCAGCATCTCCATATATTTCTTAGCTTTCCACTCATGTTCCAAAAAAGGCTGCCACAGCTCTGGACATCACTTCTTCACATAAATTTGTTCAAAGAGAGGAAGGGCGGTTTCTCTTTTGGTGTCTCTTTTTTGACAAGGAGAAAAGTCTTTCATAAAACCTCCTACCAAACTTCTTTCGGTGTTATTGGCCCCTGCCTGGTGATTCCATTAGCAGGGAGGATGAAATTCACTCTGAGGCTAGAATAGGGTCGGCTTTCCTGGGCACACAGTCACACAGGGGCTCTGCTACTGAGAAAGGGGCGGGAAGAGCAAGGTACCAGATGGGCATCAACAGTGACTGCCAAAAGTATAGCTGCTTTCCGGTTCTCTATCCAGACATGTCTTCAGAGACCTCGCATGAGACTTTCAAATGATACCATAGGAATCCATTTCTGTGATAATGGCTATAATTTGAATGTCAAATAAAAGTCTTAAGACTATATAAAAAAAAAATCAATGCAAATTCTGGGGCCCCAATGCAGATCCATCCCATCAGGATCTCAGGAAGGGGAGCCTGGGTGGCTCGGTCGTTAAGCATCTGCCTTCGGCTCAGGTCATGATCCCAGGATCCTGGGATCGAGCCCCGCATCGGGCTCCCTGCTCCGCGGGAAGCCTGCTTCTCCCTCTCCCACTCCTCCTGCTTGTGTTCCCTCTCTCGCTGTGTCTCTCTCTGTCAAATAAATAAATAAAATCTTTAAAAAAAAAAAAAGAATCTCAGGTGGGAGGGCTGGCAATCTATTGTTTGAAGATTCACCAGGTTGGGTAACCACTGACTTTGAGCAGTTAATGAGTAGTCCTCTAAAATAATAACTGGAATAACAATAACAATGATATAATAATAATAACAACAACAATGTAACAATAACCAAATACCTTTCTAGTGTTTACCATGAGCCAAGTACTATTCCAAAACTTTATATATATTAACTCATTGAATCTTCCTAGCAACCCAATAAAGTAGGTAACTTTATTATTTCAGCATTTCAGATGTGTAAACCGAGGCACAAAATTATTAAGTAACTTGTCCAAGATAGACACAGTTACTAGAGAGCATTTGAACAAAGGCCATCTGGCTTTCAAGTCTGTTACTAAAATAAGGGTTCTATGATCAAATATTTTTTGGAAATTCTGCTCTTTTTTTAGATTTATAATATATTAGTGCAAAGCTTTGAGAAGTCTTTTTGTAAATAATCCTGCTCAACATCAAATTATCTAAAACAGTTCATAAATTTATCTCTGGAACCCTTTTCTGTATACCATTTATTAACATCTTGAGGAATTTGTATTCTGAGGGACACCATCTGGTAAACAATAATATAGACATAGGGTATCTTGATTACTCTTGATTATGTTTTCTCTCTCTCTCTCTGTCTCCCTTTTTAGATAGTATGGACAACATATCATAGTCTGATGAAGACCTGAAATCCAGAGACTCAGATTACAGCTCAGGCTAACTCCCCTGCTGGTTCTATCACCCTGACTGATGATTCAATACTGTAGACCTTGGTTTCTTCATGTGGGAGATGAGAAGGCTGGACCGATTGCCAAGTCCCCTTCCAGCACACAAATGTTTGATTGTATCTGTGATTTTCGATGGGATGCTCCATGAATGATATTGAATGGATCCATTTATTTTCACTAAGAAGAATGGAGTTTAATTTTAACAGGAAGAACTGAAGTGGGTTTTAAGAAAAACATTCTGAACATAAGGATTATATTACTTTGAAACATTTTACCATGAAATGTTCTTATAATAATATTAATAGCAACAATGGCAACAATAACCGAATAAAGTAGTCAGGCTGCCAGGTACAAAGTCCTTTTACCTCTCTCTACCTCTCTCTACCTGCTGTCTTTGGCATCCCCCCAGGTGGAGATTAATGTTATTTCCATTTTAAAGATGAATAACTAAAATTCAGTGAGATTAAATGATTTGCTCAGGAACAAGAGCCAGTAGACAGTCGAGCTATTTCAATCCATTGCTTTTAACTCCAAATCCCAGATTCTTTCAAGGTTGTCACATGAGCTTTGGTTTACATGGTGACCGATACCCTACTGATCAGGCTAGAGGCCACCCATTTGGAAGAGTTTAAATGTAGACCTTTTGGAATGCAGGGCATTCCATTTTGGTTTCAAGCAAGTCCTGATATTCTTCAAGAATGTTATTTTGCTTTTTTTTTTCTTTTATATTTTCCATGGATTTCTTTTCTTTTCCAATAAAGACACAAGTACAGTTAAACACTATATAGAGCACAAAACAATTCAAAGAGCAGTGTCTATTAAGGTGTTAGGATTCTAGTAGTAGCTATAATGGCAATGATGTTGTTTATATTTGTGAAAAATTCTTATCATTATCACCATCATTGTCAAGCCCTGCTTTTCTCTTTGTTAGCTCTACCTAGGGTATGCCATTTTTTTGGATTATCTATCACCACTATATCTCTGCAAGTTGAGTGATACGATTTAATCTATAAAGCTAGCACCTGGTTAGCTCAGTCGTTAAGCATCTGCTTTCGGCTCAGGTCATGATCCCAGAGTCCTGGGATGGAACCCCCCATTGGGCTCCCTGCTCAGTGGGGAGTCTGCTTCTCCCTCTCCTTCTGTCTCTCCCTCGGCTTGTGCTCTTTCTCATTCACTCTCTCTCAAATAAATAAAATCTTAAAAAACAAAACTAGGCCTGACATTTGAGTATGCATGTTAGTAAGTCTACTTGGGCAGGTGTTTGCCAGCTTAGAGTTTCAGGGAATTTTTACATTTTTAAAATTTTTTAAAGATATTTATTTATTTGAGAGAGAGAGAGAGAGAGAGAGAGAGAGAAAGACAGCACGAGTGGGAGGGGCACAGGGAGAGGGAGAGAGAGAATCTCAAGCAAACTCCATGCTGAGTGTGGAGCCCAACACAGGGCTCAACCCCAGGACCGTGAGATCATGACCTGAGCTGAAACCAAGAGGCAGATGCTTAATCGACTGTGCCACCCAGATGCCGCAGAATTTTCACATTTTTATATGGAAATTTTCCAGCATGTACAACGGTAGAGAAAATGGTATAATGAACATGCATGTAGTTATCCAACCTTAACAATTATCAGCTCACAGTCAATTTTCTTGAATCTATATCCTAACCCACTACCTGCCGCTCCCCATCTTGCAAAACACCAGACGTTGTACCATTTATATCAGGACATGTTTTGATGATAAAGCTTTCCTGTTATTTTAGTTAGAAATATCAGTGGGAAAAAAATGAGAAGGAATTGAAGACATACCTAAATTTTTAGCTAGAAAGGTAAAACAAAATGATTTTAAAGAACGGTCAGTTGACACCACTTTTCATGACAAAATACCCAGACAATATATTTTTTTTTGGAATGAGGCAAAATAACATAATCAGACATTAATAACTTACTTTTTCAGAATGCTATATAATTCACAAAGCACTTTCAAATACACCTCACATTTGATACACAAACAGATCTGTGAAGTAAGTAGGCTCTTAACCATTTTAAAGATAATCAATACAGCTCAGAAATGACTGCTCCATTATGTCTTAGTCTGTTCGGGCTACTATAACAAAATACCATAGACTGAGCAGCTTATAAGCGACAGAAATTTGTTTCTCATGGTTCTGGAGGCTGGAAGTCTGAGATCAGGATGCCGGCAAGGTCGGGTGCAAGCCCTCTTTCTGGGTTGCAGGCTACTTGTTGTGTCCTCACATGGTTGAGGGGCAAGCATGTTCTCTGGCTTCTTATAAAGACACTAATTCCATTCACTAGGGCTCCACCCTCCTAACCTAACCATGTTCCAAAGGCCCCACTTCTTAATACCACCACTTCAGGGGTTAGGATGTCAATAAATGAATTTTGGTGGGGATAAAGACATTCAGACCACACCACAATGTCAAGCAACTGTTAAGTGTTGGGACTTGAAACTTAAACTAATTTAAATTCCGGTTTCATTCCCCCCGCCAGTACACACTGCAAATGCAATCTCAACAAAGGACCAAATTTACATGTAGCCTTTCTTATTAGCAATCTTTTGTTGTAAATGACAGAATGTCAATTCTAATAAGGTTGTGCAAAAAGGGAATTTATAGGTTTAGGAAACAGAAAGGGGCCGAGGTAGGTCATGCTCAGATACTGCACAGTCCAACTGCTCAGACAGAAGTCTGTCTCTTGCTGTGCCTTGGTTCTGCTCTCCTTTGCTCTGATCCCATTCTCCAACAGGTTCTTTCCTTTGGTGGCAAAGATGGCCACCACAAATTCCAGGCTTACATTCTACCACTTACCAACCCTAGCAGAAAGAGATTTACATTTATTGGCCCCAACTGGGTCAAACGCCCACCTTTGGAATGGGTATGGGGTCAGCCCTATCTGTACTGTGCTCATTGCTAATGAGGAGGAGGTGCATCTAGAAAGGGACATTTAGTGCTGGTACTAGTAAAAAGGAGGGAAAATGAGCTGGGTAGATTAAAGACTTGGCACAAGGAGCAGAAAGTTCAGAAAAGCGTGGTGGCAAGGGGCTGGTGCTCCCAATTCTCTCAGTCAGTCAGTCTGCTCACTCCCAAATCTTACTGGGTAGGTGATAATGCTGTGACATAAAGCTCCATAACTGGAGTGTTTTCATTGATCACCCACTAGATGGTTTTAAATTAAAAGGCCTTTTCATGTTTCCAAAGCACTTTCATGTACATTATTTTGTAACCTTCACAACACTGTGAACAAATACCATCTGCCCCAAGACCTGGAAATGAGACTAACCTATGGGAATGTAAGGATGGGCTCCACTTGGACCTATCTCTTCCTCTTTCCTAACGATAGGGACATTTCTAGCCCATTAGAAGGAGAGAGAACTGTAGGGTTCACAGGGTGTTTGGCCACTCCAAGAAAGGACTGGGCACTGAAGGGAGTTCCATTTGAGCAAAGCAAGTCACTAAGCACAAAAAGGGTATGACATTTTATTTGTATCTACTTATAGGAGTGAGCAGGGACCCTGAGCCAATGTATCCACCCCAAAGGGCTAGTTAGATAGGAGCCTAAAATCTGCTAAAAATCTAGCTAGTTCAACAGAAGGCAAATTTGAGAGATTCTCCAAAACTCAGACAAAAATGACAATATGATGAAAATTATGAAAGTTTTAAGGTGGACAGGTGGAAGAAATCTAATGTCTTAGTATGAGGAATTTCAGAAAGGGTGACATAGTCACCACAGAAGCAGTAATAAAAGAAGATAAATTTCTTGATCCAAAGAAAGACCGCAATTTGAAAATTAAGAGCAAGTACCATGTCCCCGGCAAATTATTTGCAAAAAGCAACATGCCTGAATGTATTCTGACAGAATTGAAAACTTCTTTTTTAAGATTTTATTTATTTATCTGTCAGAGAGAAAGAGAGAGAGCACAAGCGGGGGCGGGGGGCGGCAGGCAGAGGGAGAAGTAGGCTCCCCGCTGAGCAAGGAGCCCGATGTGGGACTTGGACCTGGGACCTTGACCTGAGCCAAAGGCAGATGCTTAACCAACTGAGCCACACAGGTGTCCCGATAGAATTGAAAATTTTAACGATAAAGAAGAAATCCTACAAGAATCCAGGAAAGTTGTTACCCACAAAGAAGTGGCAACGTCAGGGAGGTCTCAGTCTTCTTCTCTGTCACATCTAGTATTGGAAGGAATCCCAGCCTGGTTCCTCCCAGAGAGCAGAGCCTGAGACAAGAGCTTGAGTGCAGGCAGTTGAGGTGGGGCCTGGGTAGAGCTACACTGAGTGATTTACTTGACATTCATTTTCTTTTCTTCTAGTAACATGGGTTTGATTTAGGCGGGCACGTGACCCAGGTTGGTTCTGTTGATTCGGTCCCCCTGCAGTCTGAGGTCTGATGGGTTGACACAAAAGCGGGAGAACTGACCCACACCCATCCCAGAGGTGGTGCTCTACAGAGCATCCTGTTTCCTGCTGCCCAGAGCCTGGAGCTGTGAGGGGTTTGGACTGGCCCTCTGGTTGTTCAGCTTTTCCTTTGACTCTGGGAGCTACCACAGGTCTGTTCCAACTCCTTCTTTGTCCAAGTTAGGCAGAAATCAGTCTACTGGTTGTTAAGAATGCTGAGTACTGCTGTACAGTGGCCAGCTCTACTCCATCAACTCTAACTGTCCTGCAATTACAACCAAAACTCCATTTGGAGATAAAAAATAGGCCCAGTGACAGAATCTACAACATAAAAGGACTTGGCATTGATGAAGGGCATATCATGAATAAACAGGAAAAATAATAGGCTATATTAGGAAAATTGGTAATTTGGAAGAAAAAAAAACCCTTTTTGGTTTCCATGCCTAATACCATGCACTAAAATAAATAAATAAAAATAAAATTCAAATGGATTAAAAGTTTAAAGTTTGTGAAGAGGAAAAATACAGGGAAATTATATGAAAGCTGAAAATCTTGAGTGGCTATCTCACTGAGCTCTGCATGAAAGATATTATAAGCATAAAACGAAGTAAAGGAATGCAATAGAAATAGATTTAACATAAATATTAAAGCATTACATTGACCTAAAAAAATAGGTGCAAAGTACCTAAACATGGAACTATTTAATTCTATATCTTCCCTTGCTTTGCTAATAATCAGGGATTTACCTGTAAGGGCAAAGGAAAGAAAGGCAATCTTCCAGGGATGGTGGCAGACAAACTGAAATAATTAAAATCGTGAGCTTCCTTTAAAGTTTTGTGGTTTATCTTAAAAACTCCATATGGATTTGATAATCTATTACGTATGTTTGTTTGAATACGAAAATGTATTAAAACGATCACAGAATGAACTTTTCCCTCTGCTTAAGAGTCTCTTTTGGTTTGTCTCCCTCCCTGATTTTGTCTTGTTTTATTTTTTCCTCTCTTCCCCTATGATCCTCTGTTTTGTTTCTTAAATTCCACATACCAGTGAGATCATATGATAATTGTCTTTCTCTGATTGACTTATTTCACTTAGCATAATACCCTCTAGTTCCATCCATGTCATTGCAAATGGCAAGATTTCATTTTTTTGTGTGATGGCTGCATAATATTCCATTGTATATATATATATATATACCACATCTTCTTTATCCATTCATCTGTCGATGGACATCTAGGCTCTTTCCATAGTTTGGCTATTGTGGACATTGTTGCTATATACATTGGGGTACAGGTGCCCCTTTGAATCACTACATTTGTATCTTTGAAGTAAATACCCAGTAGTGCAATTGCTGGGTCGTATGGTAGCTCTATTTTCAACTTCTTGAGGAACCTCCATACTGTTTTCCAGAGTGGTTGCACCAGCTTGCATTCCCACCAACAGTGTAGGAGGGTTCCCCTTTCTCCGCATCCCCGCCAACATCTGTCATTTCCTGACTTGTTAATTTTAGCCATTCTGACTGGTGTGAGGTGGTATCTCATGAGGTCTTGATTCGTATTTCCCTGATGCCGAATGATGTTGAGCAATTTTTCATGTGTCTGTTGGCCATTTGGATGTCTTTTTTGCAGAAATATCTGTTCATGTCTTCTGCCCATTTCTTGATTGGATTATTTGTTCTTTGGGTGTTGAGTTTGATAAGTTCTCTATAGATTTTTGGATACTAGCTTTTTATCTGATATGTCATTTGCAAATATCTTCTCCCATTCTGTCTGTTGTCTTTTGGTTTCGTTGACTGTTTCCTTTGCTGTGCAGAAGTTTTTATCTTGATGAAGTCCCAATAGTTCAGTTTTGCCTTTGTTTCCCTTGCCTTTGGCAATGTGTCTAGGAAGAAGTTGCCGCAGATGAGGTCACAGAGATTGCTGCCTGTGTCCTCCTCTGGGATTTTTGATGGATTCCTGTCTCACAGTTAGGTCTTTCATCCATTTTGAGTCTATTTTTGTGTATGATGTAAGAAAATGGTCCAGTTTAATTCTTCTGCATGTGGCTACACTTTAGTTTTCACTTGTGTTTTAGAAAGATGATTCTTGTGAATTATTGTTTCTCAGTAATGACAGATGAAGATAGTATATTGTAATAAAATCATAGAAACAGTACTATGACATATTATTATTATTGTAATGAAAATAATAGAAAGAGCAATATGACATTTCCTAGAGTGTTTTGATCTCAGATATTTTCTTGTTTATTTATTTAATTGAAGTTTTGATCTTGAAAAATCTTTCGGACTCCAGAAAAATTATAAGAATATTACAAAGAACTCCTAGATGTTGCCATATTTGCTACACCTCTATTTGTAATAAATATGGTTATAATATACTAACTCACACAATGTTTTTTATTCTTTTAATTATTTTTTTCTGAACAAATTAGAGGTAGGTTAGAGATTATGACCCTTTATCCTTAAGCACTTCAGTATTATCTCCTGGGAACAAGGGCATTGCCTTATATAACCATGGTGTTATTATCAAATTCTGAAAATTTAATAGGAAACAATACTATACACAGTCCAAATTGAAATTTTGGCAATTGTCCCAGTAATGTATTTTATAAAAGCAACTCCCCCCAGCCCCAGTTCAAGATCCAATCAAGAACCACATATTCAATTTAGTCATGGTGCTTTTTTAGTTTTCTTTATTCTAGAAGGCAATTTCTCTTTCTTTGCCTTTTATGACAGTGACATTTTTGAACCCTACAGACCTGTTTTGTAGGGAAAAAATCTAACACGTTTTGAAATTTGGGGAAGAGTAGCAACACAGGACCAGAAATCTGGGATTCTAATTGATGATCCACTAGAAATGAGTTGTGGGTTGTTTGCATTCTCAGAACCAATCTACCTGTCTTTAAAATGGGGATGATGTTGGGGCACCTGGGTGGCTCAGTCCATTAAGTGTCCCACTCTTGAATTGGCTCAGATTATGGTCTCATGGGTCATGAGATCCAACCCTGTGTTGGGCTCCACGTTCAGCAGGGAGTCTGCTTGAGATTCTCTCTCTCTGCCCCTACCCTCCCCCTCTTTCTAAAATAAATAAATAAATATTTTTTTAAAAATGGGGATAATGTTGCTTGACCTGATTGTCTCAGAGTTCTTCAGAAGATAGAAATGTGGATCTGGAACTACTTCCAAACTGCAAAGCATTTCACAAAACGAAAGGCATTTTACAGATGTCCACCAACAGATGAATGGATAAAGAAGATGTATCTGTATATCTACATCTATATCTATGATATCTCTATACATATCTATGATATATCTACATATATATCTATTATATATGTGTGTGTATATATATATATATATATATATATATATCTCAAATGGAATATTACTCAGCCATCAAAAAGATTGAAATCTTGCCATTTGCAACAATGTGGATGGAAGTAGAAGGTATTACGCTAAGTGAAATAAGTCAGTCAGGAAAAGACAAATATCATGATTTCATTCATATGTGGAATTTAAGAAACAAGACAGATGAACACAGGGGAAGGGAAGGAAAAACAAAATAAGATGAAAATAGAGAGGGAGGCAAACCATAAGAGACGCTGAACTCTAGGAAACCAACTGAGGGTTGCTGGATGGGAGGGAGAGGGGGCAAGGGGGTAAGTGGGTGATGGGCATTAAGGAGGGTACCTAATGTAAGGAACACTGGGTGTTATATGCAACTGATGAATCATTGAATTCTATCCCTGAAACTAATAATACACTATATGTTAGCTAAATTGAATTTAAATAAAGAATAAAAAAAAAAGAAAGGCATTTTAGTTGTGAGTTAATGCTACAGATTTTTTTTTAATTGCCCACATTTTTGGTTCTTTATTAAAAGCACTATTGTGAATTCTGCTAAAGTATTCTTTAAAGAGCATATAAAATTCAAATTACATTTTAAGGACCATACAGAAGAAACACTGTACTTCTTTCGCCACTTGCTTCCAGGTTGTATTTGTCCCAACATATTTTTTCCCCCAAAGCTACAGATGTTTAAATGTCATCATTTGTAGGTATTGTCTTCCTGATATTATCTCTCTGTCTGCAACAAACGCCCACACACATACCCTTACCTCTACCTTCTCTAGAATGGGACATAACACCAAAAGTCAAGCAGCAAGAAAAAAAAGGTAATGCCTGGAAGATTTCAAATCCTCCGTGGCTCTAACATTAGAGATCTATCGCCTACTGCTTCATCGGGGGCCAGCTCTGAAAAGTGGTGGGTGTAAATCATGAAATCATAGAAGGGACCTTTGACAAACTCCAGGTTGGCATATTCACCTGGAGTGGCGTGACTTGCTCAGGCCACACGGCTGATCCGTGGAGCCAGGATCAGCCGCGTGCTGACTCCTCCCTCCTGATCTAGGGCACTTTACCTTACACCCACTCCCTGAGCTTATCCTGGCCACAGGGAGCCAGGCAGTTCATTAAAAGAATGCGGTCGGATTGGTCACCTGGCCTCACAGCAGGGGCCTTTAAAAGAAAGGGCCGCTGCACAGGTCCAGCACAGAGGGACTGACCAGGGCGCAGGTGGCCACTCCCAGAGGCCATCTCCTGACACTCCCGAGGTAGCTGTGACTGTCGCTGTATTGGAAAAATTTCGAACTTGCAGAAAAATTGCACGAGTAAAAGTAGTATGAAGAACACCCAAATGTTTTTTACCCAAATTCACCTATCCTTGACATTTTCCCGAATTTGCTCTATCATTTGCTTCTCTCTTTCTCTCCGTCTCTGTCTCTATGTATGCTTTTTTAAGATTTTGTTTATTTATTTAAGAGAGAGCATGAGCAAGAGAGCAGGAGAGGGGAGGAGAGGCAGAGGGAGAGGGAGAAGCAGACTCCCCACTGGGCAGGGAGCCCCATTCCTGGCTGAATCCCAGGACCCCCAGATCATGACCTGAGCTGAAGGCAGACACTTAACCAACTGAGCCACCCAGGCAGCCCTTCTTAACCGTTTTTAAGGCTACTGTTCAGTGGCATTAAGTACATTCACACTGCTGTGCAACCATACCCTCATCTGACCGGGGAACTTTTCCTCTTGCAACCCTAAAATTCTGTAGTCACACATGTGTACCCACACCTCTTTTTCTGAACCATTAGAGGGTAAATTATGTACGTCATCACCCTTTCCCTCTATTTCCCTGTATATTTACCCCTATACGCTTCCATGTGTGTTTCTTAGCAATAGAGATATTATTTTACATAAGCACAGTGTAGTGCTCAAGTTCAGTGAGTTCATTCACACAGACGCAATACTTTCATCTAATCCACCATTTTATCCAATCTACCTATTCATTTGTTAGTTGACCCTGTAAATGCCCTTTAGAGCATTTCCTCCTCCCAATCAAGTCCAGCAACAGGCATTGCATTTAGTCATCACATCTCCTTAGCCCCTTAACCTGGATTGTTTCCTCAGCCTTTCTTTGTCTTTTGTGATTTTGTTTTAAAGAATATACTCCCTCCTCCCCTGTTTTTAAAAGAGCAGCACAGCACCATTTTTTCCCCCTGATGTTTCCTCGTGGTTGCAGTCGGGTTATGCATCCTCGACAAGAATACTACATACGTGATAGGATTTTCTGAGGCGGTCCCATCTGGAGGCACATGATGTCCAGTTGTGCTTCTGTAGTTGTGTTATGTTTGATCACCAGCTCAAGGTGTTGTCTTGTTTCTCCAGTTTAATTCTCTGTCATTTTTCTCCCTTGCAACTAACACATAGTAGGCGAAAAGATATTTCACCATGCAAATATCCTACTCATCAAAATTTCTCTGTTAGAATTGGAATCTACTGATGTTTCTTGTCTGACTCAATCCCACTACGATGGTTGCAGAATAATCATTTTTTAACTCTTGCACTCCCTCCACGTTTACTAGCCTGCCCTCAACATTCTCCTGTCAGCAAGAGCCCTCCCTTTTTCTTAATCTGTTTGCTTGCCTATCTAGCATTAATTTGAACTCGTGAATTCTTCATGTTTCAATGTTTACATGGCATCATTTTTGTGCTCAAATTTTCCCAGGTTTGGCCAGAAGTGTCTTCAAGCCGGCACCTAACTTCTTATTCCTTATTCATTTTCTAAAAGAATTTTCTTACCTTTTCACACAACAAGCTGCTTGAGGCTCATCATGTATTTATCCTGCTTGGCCCTGGAATTAATTACTACTGCTTCTTAACTAGGTGGCAGCTGTAGACTCAGGTGGGTGGGCAGAAAGGGGGGAAATTACACCCCTGAGACAGGAGGACTTCCAGTCTCTCTGTGACATAAGCTGAGTGGAGAGGATAAGTAATGCAATAATCTGGCAAACAGATTTGCTATTATAAGAGAAACCAGGTTTGAGATGTAACTTATTTTGTAGCTGTGTCAACAGAATAGACTAATGGCCCGGAGCATAGACTCTGGAATCAGACCACCTGGATCCAAATTTCAGCTGTCACATGCTAGCTATACATCCTAGGTCAAAGACTTAGTTTCCGCATCTGTAAAATGAGATTAGTAATCGTATTAACAACATAAAGTGATACAAGGATTAAATTAAAAACCCATGTAAGTACTGAGCAGAATCTATAGCACAGAGTGAATCCTCAATAAATCACAGTTAATATATTTTTTAAAGATTTTATTTATTTATTTGACAGAGAGAGACACAGCAAGAGAGGGAACACAAGCAGGGGGAGTGGGAGAGGGAGAAGCAGGCTTCCCACGGAGCAGGAAGCCCGACGCGGGGCTCGATCCTAGGACCCTGGGATCCTGACCTGAGCCGAAGGCAGACGCCCAATGACTGAGCCACCCAGGTGCCCCAAATCACAGTTAATATTATCAATCATGTCTGCTGACTTCTTTGTTCTTTTCCATTTTTTTCTGTTTCAAGTTGAATGAAAAAGATTGTACTATTCTTTTCTAGTTGAAAATCACTCTGCTGATCGGGTTAATTCTTGTGAGTATATGTAAGGCTGAAAAGGCCATTTGGTAACATAACTTTTGTTTAATGTGTGACAGAAAATTTCTAAGAAGGAGGGCATGTGATGTAATGAGCGCTGGGTGTTATATAAGACTGATGAGTCACCGAACTCTACCTCTGAAACCAATAATACACTATATCTTAATTAATGGAATTTAAATTTAAAAAAATAAAAGCTTAAGAAAAAGAAAATTTCTAAGGAACAGTAGCAAGTATTGAAATTAATAGCCCTAAACAGCGTTCAGAAAACAGTAGTGGGAATGTTCGCTAGGGGGAGCTATTATAACAAATTCTGTGGTATTCTTTTTAAAAATATTTTTCATAGTTTATTGACAATGTATCTTTGCTGTGAAGTGAAAATTGATAAGTACTATGCTGTACTTTGGGGCAGACTACAAATATGATAGCTAACTGCTTTAAAAGACAAACATTAATTTAATATGGAGAGAATAAGTATTTACTAAACTTTGAAAAATGGCACTAGGATCTCATTCCATCTTGGCCAAAAGGATTTCACAGAAATTGTAAGAGGTAAATAATCAGTAGGGCTTTCTAGTTAAATAGGGTCACATTAAATAGTGAAATTAAAACAAACCATTTAAAATCATTAACAGCATTCTCTGAAATGACTGTAGAAAGCAAGATAAAGACAAATGACAATTTAAAAGTGGCTCTCCCAAGTCTTGCTCCCCCACGAGGAGGGGAGACTTTTAACAGAAACAGAGTGGCTTTGACTCAGAAATAATCTGGCAATTAGGGACTCAGTACAACAGAGCAGCCCAAGAAAGGACCGGTCTAGTTCTCAGGTGACCTGGGCTTGGGGGTCAGCTTTTCTGCTGTTTCATGCTGCCCCCGTTGCCTTCCTCCTAAGAGGAGAAGGGCTGGAGCTCCAAGGGTCCTTCTGGTTCTGACACTAGGATAGTGACAGTAAAAAGCGGTAAATTATGTGTAATTATGTTTAAGGTAAGTATTTGCTTAACTCTTAATACCTTAAGTGTTATAGTCATATGGTCCTTGATTTGCTCTAGACAAACCTCCCCTAACACCAGAATCAGAGTCATAATTTACTCACACAGATATTTCCAACATGTGATTAGTATGACTTGCTTTGTTTTGGTTCTTTTTGGAGGATAAAAGAATGGTTTCTTAGGATTGGACCGAGCTGAAGAATGTTAAAGCTGGCTACGGTTAACACAGCTCGAAGAATGGCTGGGGCGCGGCTTAGAGCCCAAAGCCAAGACAGCTATGTAAGAAATACATATTTTTAAAAAATAAGATTTAAGTTTTCAACTGGAAACTTTCATGTCCATCATGAATATATTTGTAATTGGCAGTCCCAGATCATATCTCCATTTTTTATTTTGTGTGAGAAAATTCTTTTCCAATTTGGAAGATTCATTATACCCTACTGACTTATATTTAGAAATACACTGTTCCCATTTCAATCAAAATGACTTTTATACTATCTACCTTAACACTAAAGAGCTGGTAATTTGCAGAACCATCTTAAAAATGTCCATTTGTCTCTTTCAAAAATGATAAGTCCATTTGTAGACCTTGTTAGGATTCTGATACAAACAAACTACATGTAAAAAGACATTTACGGGACATGTGAGAAAGTGAGAACACTGAAGAATTTTTGCATGGAATTAAGGAGTCTATCTAGTTAATGATAGTAATGTAGTGGGCTTTTTAAAAAGAGTCCTTCTCTTTTAGACATACACACTGAAATAATTCCAGATGCAATGATATGTTGTCTGGGATTTGTCTCACGACAGTGCAGTGCTTGGGGAGAGAGAAGTGGGAGATGACTTAGAGGAAATAAACCTAGCCATAAGTTGGTAATCGTTGAAGCAGGGTCCTCAATATCTAGAAGAGGGTCATTATCTATTCTCTCTACTTTTGCATATTATGAAATTTTTCATAGTAAAAAGTTTAAAAACAAATTACATGCCAGAAAAACTCCAAAACCCAATGGTCATTATTTAATAACTTTGAACTTAGTATGTACCGATGAAGACATCTTTTACAAGAGAAATTTGCAGTTCCAAGTCTTTTTCTTGATGATTGGGTCTGAATGTGTTAATCAATGCTGCCCTGTCATAGCCCCTGACATAAGGAAAATGCTGAAATGTGATTTTTAAATCATAAAAATGTGCCCATAGTAATAGCTCCAACTTTTGCATAATATTTAAATCAATTCATTGATTTCCAGTTGCCTGATACTCTTATTACAGTAACAAAATAAACGATACATAGTTCAGTAAAGTTGAATCCATTTGAGTTCATTTGTGCTCAAAGTCTGAGGCCAATTAAGATCTGCCTCTTAGCTGCGTGTCGGGGGATGGGGCATTGGTCGCTTTTCAGCCTTGGTTTTTTCTCTCTTTATTGTACAGTTGCTAACCGTGTTTATGAAAAGAGAAATCAGGAGTAAAACCCATCTATGTCTGACCTTGGCTCTTTATATCCTTGTGTATAAGGAATCACGAATAAAGTGTCTATGAACGTCTTATAAACATCTCCGTAAAAAATATCTCAGAAGACAAAACCTCTCAACCCTATATTCTCCTTCTCCCTATTTTTCTGTTTCTTTTTATAGCAGAACTCCTCAAAAGAGTCATCTGTATTTGCTGTCTCTAGTTCCTTTCCTTGTGTCCTCTCTTGAATTTACTTCGTCAGGGCTCTGCCATGACCGTCCTGCTCTTGTCAAGGTCAGTGATGACTTTCCCTTTGCTAAATCTGAGTGTCAGTTCTTAGTCCCCATCTGACTTGACCTATGGGTAGCATTTGATGTGGTTGACCACTCAGTCCGAGCTCCCTGATAGGCTTGTTTACTTTCAGGTCACAGTAATCTGCAGGTTTTCCTCAGACTTCACTGGTCACTCCTTGGTCTTTCTTGCTGGTTCTTCCTCAGATTCTTGATTTGAAAGGCTCCGGTCTCCGTCCTTGAAATTCTTCTCTTCTCTATCCATACTCATGATCTCGATATCGTTTAGTCTCAGTAGCTCTAAACATCATATAAATGCGGAGGCTCCCAAATTTATATCCAACCCAGACCTTTCCCCACGAATTCCAGTCCCATATGAGCCCACCTCCTGACACCTTGGAGGTAAAGAGGCATCTCCTCGTCGACGTGCAGAACAACTGCTAGTTTTCCCGCCCCTCCAGACCTGGTCCACCTTCGGTCCACCTCATCTCAGTGAAAGGCTACTCCGTTATTCCAGTTGTTCAGGCGACATCCTCAGTCGTCCTCTCTCCCTCTTACGACCCACAGCCTGTCCTGCAAATTCTTTTGTTTCTACCATCAAAACATGTCCGGACTGTCTCCGTGCCACCATCTCTGTGGTTACCGTGTTGCTCTCTTTCCTGTATCCTTTCCAAAGCCTCCTCACCAGTCTTTCTTTGGCTCCACCGCTCAACGGTCTCTTCTCCACACAGTAGCCAAAGTAGTTCTTTCAGCCTGAGTCTGGTCATGCTGGCCTCTGCTCAGAGCTCTTCCGTGGTGACGTGCGAAGCCCTTGGATCTTGTCTTTTTCCTCCACACCACTCTCTCTCTTACTCATTTTCTCCTACTCTCACCCTATTTTGCTCTCCACAGGTATCCTGCTTCCTTGTTGTACACTCGCTGTACACCAGGCCTCAGGACCTCTGTGCCTGCTGTCTTCCTTGCCTTGGACCATCTTCTCTACGGTAACTGCTTCGTATATTGGCTTCAATAACGTCGTAGTCGGGAAGCCTTGCCCTGGTTATATAATGTATCACGCCCTCCTCTCGGTCGCCAATGCCCTGCACTCTCTATCCCCTTCCCTTCTTTTTCACTACAGCTCACGTCACCCTTTGACAGCGTTGGTTTTCACCTGTTTATCATCTCACCCCCAGCCCCCCTTAGAATATATACTCTCTGTAGGCAGGGATTTTTGTATGTTTTATTCCTGCTATATCTCCACTGCCTTGTTCGGAGCCTGACACTTTGTAAATACTTAAACATTTATTGGATGAATGGTTGATTGCACAAGTCAGTCATTGAGCATTTCAAAGTCCTGTGTAAACACTATGTTGCCAAATATTAATAAGTAAAACAGAGAAAGGTATAGAACTGAACAGAAGGACAAATAGAACGAAGAATGGTAGAGGATGTCTGTGTAGAAAAGTATTGGGAGTAACAGTTTGGTTGGAAGAAGAGTAAGGTTAAATTTGTGGGTTTTTTTTAAAGATTTTATTTATTTATCTGAGCAAGAGAGTGAGAGAGAGCGCAAGGGTGGGGAGGGGCAGAGGGAGAAACAGACTCCCCGCTAAGCAGGGAGCCTGAGGCAGGGCTCCATCCCAGGACCCCAGGATTATGACCTGAGCCGAAGGCAGATACTTAACTGACTGAGCCACCCAGGAGCCCCATAAGTTTACATTTTTATAGAAAAATTATGATTTTACTTTGGTTGCATTTGGGCTGAATTGAGAGTGGGGACGATGAAGATGGGAAGGAGAAATAAAGTTACCCCACCAAGTTCCTCCTTAGCACTGGCATTTGTAGAAGACAATTTATAGTTTATGAAAAGCCCTACCATATACATCATTTTTGTTTTTGAGCCTCACAACAACCTTCATGGATAGGCAGTCCTAGGTAACAGATGAGGAATCTGGGGCCATGAGAAGACAGGGAAACGTCCAAAGGCAGAGCACAATTTAAAGATCACATATTCTTTTGTCTCACTAGAAAAATTATAAGTCTAGTGCAGCAGTTCTCAAACATTTTGGTCTCAGGACTCCACTATATCCTTAAAAATTATTGAGGGCTTCAGAAAGCTTTGGCGTATGTGAGTCATACCTATCAATATACATTGTTTTAGACATGAAAACTGAGAACTTAAAAAATGTGAATTTAATTAATCCATTATTAATCCTTTTAGAAGTAACAATAGTAAACATATTACAAGTTAAGATGGAATGGATGACATCTTACCCATCTTAGAGATGAGAGAGAGAGGGAGAGAGAGAGAGTGTGCGCCAGCAGGGGGAAGGGCAGAAGAGTGAGAGACGCAGATGCCCTGCTGAGCAGCCCCACGTGGGGCTGACCCCAGGATCCTGAGATCACAACCTGAGCCCAAGGCAGATGCTTAACCGACTGAGACACCCAGGTGCCCTTGGATAACATATTTTTATGAAAATAATCATGTTTTCAAAAAAATTAGTGACAGGAGGGGCATTGTTCTACATTTTTGTAACCCTCTTTAAAGTCTGGCTTTATAGAGGATAGTTCGTTTCTCTTATCTCCTTTTGTGTTCAGTCTGTTGCGATATACTGTTTTGGTTGATTTATATGAAGAAAACTGGGAAAAGAGGAGTATCTTAGTAGCATTTTCAGGTAGTTGTGTCTATTCTTTGATATTACATCAAAACTCAGCAAGCATTAGTTTTTTTTTAAAGATTGATTGATTGATTTATCAGAGACATAGAGAGAGAGAGAGCACAAACAGGAGGGAGCAGCAGACAGAGAGAGAGAAGCAGGTTCCCCACTGAGCAAAGAGCCTGATGCAGAACTCGATCCCAGGACCCTGGGATCATGACCTGAGCCGAAGGCAGATGTTTAACTGACTGAGTCAGCCAACTAGGCGTCCCAACAAGTACTAGTTTCTAAAAGATGAGTGAATTTGGACTCTGAAACCATGTCAATAACATTTTTGTACTGTATAACCTGAAATCCATGTGCCTTGCAGTTTGAATGGATCTTTTACCCATGCACGATTTTGAACATCAAACATTGGTCATTTCAAAAATGTTGATTCACTAAATTATGCAGATCTTTCAAATGTTGATACGTATCATTTTAAAATGTTAAAAAATTACATTTGAAATAATACTATCTGTTGTAGGCAGAATAGTGGCCCCCAAAGATGTCCACACCCCAATCCCTAGAGTGTGTGAATAGGTTAGTTTACATGGCAAAGGGGAATTAAGGTTGCATATAAAATGAAGTTTGCTTATCAGCTGAGCTTAAAATCAGGAGATCAGCCTCAATAATCCAGGTGGATGCAATGTAATCACAGGGGTCTTTAAAAGTGGGAGAAAGAGCTTCTGCGAAGCTCCAGAAAGACCTACTGACACCTTGATTTTAGTCCAGCGAGACCTGTGTTAGACTTCTAGACAATAGTATAAAATAAAAAAATTTTTGATGGTGTAAGCCATTAAGTTTACGGTAATTTGTGTCAGCAAGGTATCATTTTTCCAACCACCAAGGTCATCAAAAGGATTTAAACATTAGAAAGTGGTCATACTCATGGTGGCAAATACAAATATTCAGAAGTTTTGCTTGAAACCTTACATTTTATCATTGAAAAAATACTGTCCTTTGTTTTCCTTAAAGTGAGGGGCTTACCATGTTTATGTTTGAGAAAATGTCTGCCAAATACCCAGGTCTGTTTGTCTATCAGTTGTTCTTTCAAGTAAAAATGGTATTTTGCGGGGGAAAGTGTCTAGTTCAACTTATAAGTTAACCACAAATGATGTCAGGGCAACCCTCACATCTTGGCATGCATCAGAAGTGCTTTGTGTATACTTCCAAATTCATGACACAGACTCTTCAAAAGATACGTACTTAAAGGTCAACATTAATAAGATTGATAATTTTTACAGCTTCATCAGGGACATTATTAAGTAAAACTGTCATTATTTAGTTTTTCTTTTCCTGCAAGTGCATGTTGGTGCATCAACCTAATGACTATTAGTATAGTTTGGTGCCGTGACCGAAATTCATTGTAAGTTAATGGTAGTCTAACCTCCATTGCCTCTATACTGTAAGTGTATATGTCAGCACAATGAAAAAGGCAAAAATGTCCTGGTATTGTTATAAAAATAGTTTGACCTGGTGGACCCCCTGAAAGGACTCTTAGGTTTCCATGGACCCCTCTTTGGGAACCACTGTCCCACTATGATTTGGAGCAAAAACTTTTGTTAAGTAAAATATTATTTGTTTAAAAACTTGATACCCTCAAATAGCTTAGAGAATATTAAAATACTGCTTATTCTTTAGCTTTCTCACTTTCTATTTTTAGGTGGTTTTCAGTTTTCAAGTCATATTCCAAAAATATCTGGGAGGGATTCCCTGGTCTCCAGAAAGGAAACTTTGTCCAGTATTAAAAATATTTGGAGTAAATTTTAAAAATAAGCCTGTGGTTGAAGAATGAAATCATAAGTTTTGAGTCGAACTGGCCCTGACATCTTAAGTGAAGTATAACTTTCCTTAAAACCAAACTTACTTGTTTATTCAATAAGTATTTACTAAATGTAGTAGGCACTGTGCTTTGTACTGAGAGGGAGAAAGAGAATAAGAAAGTGTTTTTACTTTTAAAGAGTTTATATTATAATGAGGAAGCCCAGAAAAGTGACAATTTTGGTAACCAGGGGATAATACTATGCTGGAGGCGAGCACAGGGTGCCGTGGAAACGCATAGAAAGGGCACCCAATGGGGGAGGGTGGGAGGCAGGAGGTTCTGGGAGGCTTCCCAGGGAGCTGGCAGGTACATGGAGGCACAAGGGGTGCTGGAGTGGGAGCTGGTATGAGAAGGCAAGGAAGGGGTATCAAGTGGATTCTAGCTTGGGGGAGTAGTAGTAAGAAAGGCTTAATGGTGAGAGAGCTTAGCATATTCAGAAAACTGCAGGTAGAGTCAGCTGAGCACTGAGTTGGGCATGAGGGTAGGTCAGCGTTCATAGAGTTGGTAAAAGGTGGCCCTAAAGAGACAAGCAGGAGCCAGAGTAAGAGTACAGGACCTTGTCTTCCATAGCAAGGAGTTGTGCTTTATGCAAGGCAATAGGAGCGGGACACTCACATTTCTGGAAGGGAAGTCATCCAGTGCTGGGCCTGATGGCCCCATGTCCTTTCGTAGCCCTTTCCTTGTACTGCCCCGTCTGATCCTTGCAGGCTGCATTTCCCAATTTCCAGTATCTGTTGGCTTATGGCTGGACTTGGCCAAAGGGAAGTACTGTTGGAAAACTGGATGGTGGTGGGGAGGCAGAAATCAGAGTGTTCCTTCTCAACTCTTTCCACCTTAGGCTGCACCACCAGCTGCAGCTGTATTTGCATGGTGGCCCTTGTCTCTCTCTACACAGGCTGGATGTCCTTTCCACTTGCTGGGTGACCCCCAGACTCTGGACTCCAGTAATAACCACATTCCCCTTTGTCTATCCTCCTTCCTTGAGCGGGGGTGGGGGTGGTGGTGGCTCTTTCTTCTGCTGTTCCTAATCTGTGAATTGCCCCTCCATCCTTTCTTTGACTTCTAGGCTCCTTTATCACCTGTGCAGTCAATTTTCGGTATGAAATTACATCCACTTTTCAGAGTAGTTTGTTCTGTGGCTGGACACTGACTGGTACAAAAATGATAAAATCTATTAACATTTGGGAAAGATCACTCAAACTGCTGGGGAAAATGAATTGCATGGAGGGAGCCAGAAGCAGAGAGACCAACTGAGGGTGGCCCAGTAACACAGGTGAGATGTGCTGAGGGGTTGAATTTAGGCAGTGGCCAGAGTTTAAAATGAAAAGAGGTTAACTGGAGAGATATTAAGAAGGTGGAATCCAGGGGCACCTGGGTGGCTCAGTCTGTTAAGTGTCCAACTTTTGATTTCAGCTCAGGTCATGATCTCAGGGTCCTGAGATCGAGCCCCATGTTAGGCTCTGCACTCAGCAGGGAGTCTTCTGGAGATTCTCTTCTTCTCCTCTGCCCCTCCCTCTACCCCATGTGTTCTCTCTCTCTCGCTCTTTTTTTCTCTAAAGTAAATAAATCTAATAAAAAAGAAGGTGGAATCCACAATAGCTGTGCCTGACTGACTGTGGGGTCAGGGGAGGAGTTATAGAGATATCTATGTTTCTAGCTTGGGCAAATGGGTAGACGATGAGACCATTCCCTGAGATGGGAAATACTGATGAAGAGAGGAGGATGGGCTCCATGTTGGGCCTGTGGAGTCTGAGGAGCCTGTGAGATCATTTATTGGACAGGTGAGTGTAGAGCTCAAGTAAGACACCTGTTGAGAGAGGCATCGATGTCTCACAGCCACAAAAGTAGCAGAGATCATACAGGGTAGTGCATAGAATAAGGACAGAGAGAGGAGAAGGGAAAACACAGATGGGAAGAGAGGCTTTGAGGGAACAACACAATTCTGTCAGCCACCTACTTTCAGATTTATGAGAATCTGCCATTCTTTCCTGGTCTGTTGAGTCAGAACTTCTACTCACCTCAAGAGGAGGCTGGTTAGAAGATGCTTAGGGAAAAACTGGTTTGGACAAAGGAAAGGGGTTAGAAGGTGCTCACTCAGGTATGTCAACCCTGGATCTGATACGTGAAACTGCCGTCTCCTCAAACTCCCTCTATTAAGTGATTAAGTTCAGTAACTTTTGTCAAAACTCCATTTGCCTAAGTACGGGCCCATCTTTAATTACCATTTAGCACAGAGCATTAGAGATTTGACATTGGCAGGACCAAAAACTGACTTGTAAAGGTGAGAATGGGCTGAGCCTTTTAGAACAGGCTGGGGTTGGCCTGTGGGAGAGGAAAGGCAGGCGATCCCACTTTGCTGGTGAGGTCAGCAAAAAAGGCAAAGAAATAGGTCTGTATCTATTCAGAGAACCGAAAGACAACAATTTGGAAGAAAGCAGAAAGTTTGTAGGAGACATTGGGACAAATATGGTGGTCCCAGAATACAAATGCCAGGTTGAAAGACTGACATGATAAGGAGAAATCTGACTTCTCTGAATGACCAAAAGATGGCAGTCAAGCTGTGAGAAAAAGTTAACAGGCATTGGATTTTTGGCTCTGTCAGAGACACCCACAAATGAAATGCCCAGCCTTGAGAGGTAGTGAGTTCCCTGTCATTGCAAGTGCTCAAGATGGACAGAAGATGCTGGAGGAGGTGGTGCGACCAGAAGCATTTTTTCCCAAACCCTGCTCTTCATGGCCCATTAATGGATCATGAAATTGATTTAGCATGTTGTATTAATGTGCTGGGGCTGATGTGTAACACAGCACCACAGACTGGGTGGCTGAAGTGACAGAAATTTACTGTCCTACAATTCTGGAGGCAAGAAGTCTGAAATCAAGGTGTTGGCAGGGTTGGTTCCTGCTGAAAGCTGTGAAGGAAGGGTCTGTTCCAGGCCACTCTCCTTGTCTTGCAAATGGCTGACTTCTCCCTGTGGCTTTTCACGTTGTCTTCCCTCGATGCACATCTCTGTGTCCAAATTGCCCCTTGTCATAAGGACGCTAGTCATACCAAATTGGAGCCCACCCTAATAACCTCATTTTCTTTTATTTTATATTTTTTAAAGATTTTATTTATTTGAGACAGAGAGAGCAAGAGAGAGCGAGAGTGAGTGAGAGAGAACTTGAGGGGGGGGAGGGGCAGAGGGAGAGAGAGAAGCAGACTCCCCTCTGAGCAGAAAGCCCTATGGGGGCTCGGTCCCTGGGACTCCAGGATCATGACCTAAGTCAAAGGCAGATACTCAACCAACTGAGACACCCAGGTGCCCCCAAAACCTCATTTTAACTTGATGACCTCTATAAAGATACCGTCTCCAAATAAGGTCACCCTCTGAGGTACTGGGGGTTAGGACTTGAACATATGAATTTTGGGTGGGATACAATGCAACCCATTACATGTACCTTCATCAGAACTTAAAAAGAATGAAATAGAATAAAACAGAATAGGAAACATTAGAGGACATCATCTCTATACATATGTGTGTGGGTCCTGGGTTGCAATGTGAAGTGTCACAGTTCAAATTTCTAAACTGAGAATCTGGACTTTGGACTGAGGGAAAGTTCAGAGGGAGATGGCAGAGCGGTTTCCACTCCCAGTCAGAAATGGGGAAGATGAAGCTGAGCAACTCTGCCTTGCCCCCGCTACTCAAGGACCATCAGCTCTGTGTACATAAGGTGAGCCCAGAGTTATCTTGGTAGCTCATGGCTGCAGGTCTGTTTTGGGTGTGTCTGTGCCTTCCTGATCCGTGCTGTGGGTGTTTGTATACTGCCTGCTTTTCTATTCCTATGTGTCGTGCCCACTTGCCCTTATTAGATTCCATTCCATGGGTGCAGGAACCTTCTTGTGCTGTGTGTGTGTGTGTGTGTTTAAGATTTTATTTATTTATTTGGCACAGAGAGAGAGAGAGAGAGAGAACAAGCAGGGGGAACGGCAGGGAGACAGAAGGAGAGGGAGAAGCAGGCTTCCCGCTGAGCAGGGAGCCCGATGCGGGGCTCGATCCCAGGACCCTGAGATCATGACCTGAGCCGAAGACAGACGCTTAACTGACTGAGCCACCCAAGCGCCCCCCCCCCTTTTTTTTGACAATGCTTTTACTCTTACTTAAAATTCCATTTGTGGAACTAATTTATTCTAAACCTAACATTAAAACTGAGTTATATGATATGAACTATATCTTATCTTTGTTAAGGGAAAATATTGGTTATAAAAATATAGCTGTGTGGAAGCATACCATATTTCAAGTAACTGTGGCATGATGAGTCAGGGCTAAAAATATAAATCACATCACCCTCTGCCCGGCTTCTCTAGCAGGTGCTCCAGGTGAAATTTCCAGGGATAGTTCTCTGCCTACTGATGGAGGAGGTAGTACTGGTCGTGGCCCCGTGTATTTTATGGCTGAATAATGCTTCACTTCACTCTGAACTTAATCAAATTTGTGACTTGGCATCTGCAGTCATCTGGGTGACTGTATTTTTTATGCATTTGAATCAACCGACCGGAAGATATGTCTTTTTATATAACTGGCAATTTCTCCTAACTATAGAAAGGAACACCCATTGGTGGGTGCTGCTTTGCTAATCAAGCTTTGGAAGCAAAGATCAGGATAAAGTGATGTAAATATAGCTTAGGGTCGGCTGCCTCAGTCACACAGGATGGATAAGTCTCTTCCTCGGAATGCATCATGATCAGTGCGATGTATAAACATAGTACTTGGGGACGCTCTTCTGCAGGTGAATTCTTCAGGGCCTGAAAGAGGTACATTATGTGATGTATCAGGTATGGAGATTAAGGCAATGCAAATCTGTTATAGCTGCTATTTTATGTTTCATCTTCTTTCCTGTTAATTGAATCTTGCTTGGGAGTCAAAAAGGATATTGGGAATTTCTATCTTGAATCACCATTATAATAAGCTCTTTAAGAGAAACCAATGTAACCCCTTTGTCAGCAATTCTGAATCTAGGGCACGGCTTCACTTTTTAAACTATACTGATATAATGCAAGTGAGAAACAGGAACAGCATTTTAACCAGGTGATGGAAGAGATGAGCACTGCCAATAAGCTACTTACAAAATACCGCTTATAAAAAGTGCAGTTAAAGATGATCGCATTTACCGGGCCACGTCTAGTGTCTGCAAAGTCTGAGATCTGGCCAGGCTGGTGCAGAGAAGGCTGTCTTCCTCTAGCCCATGCCTCCAGCCTAAAAAGATAGGAACCAAGTATTGGACCAATAAGAAAACGAATTCAAAGTTCAGGTCCTTTGCTTTCACAGCATGGGTCACATTGCTGGCAGTGCTCCAATGACTCAACAGCCCAGGTTCCGGTGCAGGATGAGTGGGGGTGGGGGAGCTGCTGCACTCACAGCCATCCATCCCTGAAGCATTCAGAGCAGTCCCTGGGCAGCTCCACCACCACGCCACTTAGTCACCCTTTTACTCACCTCTTCTTGACCCATTCACATATCTATCGGGCAACTGTCTTGACCTCTCTCCCTTCTCACATTACCAACTCCTCCCCGAATCTTTCCATCAAATGGATGTTTCCTGCTTACTTGAGAGAAGTTTCCTTATTTATTTTCCTACCCTAAATGCCTGTGTTTTTTCATACCCAGTCTTGCCTCCTTCAACCCCAAAGAAAGCCTTACCTTTCCATCTCTTCTCATCCTCTTGGATATTGCTTGGCAATCCTCTCCTCCTTCTTTAGAATCTTCAGTTTCTTCCATTGCATTTTCTTCCTTCTGACTTTCTGCAAAAACGCACAGGAACATCTGGTCTAGGGGGAAACGCACAAACACATACTCAAAAGTGAAAGGGCTCAACCTCGATTAGATTCTGTCTTACCTGCAAGTTTCTCTCTGACCAGAGGTTCTCTTCTCAATGAACTCCCACCCATGCTCCTAGCTGACCGGCCACTGGCATGGTACTTATCAGTTAGCCTCTGCCATGCATTGCTAGTTATCTTTTTACATAAATGAACCAAGTTATCAGTAGGCTCCTGTAAGAAATGCTGTACCTCTCAGCATCTAGCTGATTTAAGATCAAGACTATATTCTGTGTCCTTAAAGTCAAGGCGTAAATTGATGTTCTGGATTATCTAAACGAAAAAAATCTAAATTATGTAAAAATTTTTATTTATCTAAATAAAAAATTACTTGGAGCTAGAGGGTATTATGCTGAGTGAAATAAGTCGGTCAGAGAAAGACAAACACCTTCTGATTTCACTCATATGTGGAATTTAAGAAACAAAACAAACTAGCATAGGGGAAAAAGAGAGAGAGAGAGAGAGAGAGAGAGGCAAACCAAGAAAAAGACTCTTAACTACAGAGAACAAACAGATGGTTACCAGAGGGGAGGTGGGTGGGGGGATTGGGTGAAATGGGTGATGGGGATTAAGGAGGACACTTGTTGTCGTGAGCACTGGGTGCTGTATGGAAGTGCTGAATCACTAAGTTGTACACCTAAAACTAATATTACACTGTATGTTAACTAACTGGAATTTAAATAAAAATTAAAGGGTGCCTGGCTGACTCAGTCAGTAGAGCATATGACTTGATCTTGGGGTCAGGAGTTCAAGCCCCACTTTGGGCATGGAGCCTCCTTAAAAAAATGCTTCTTTAAAAAAAAAATTACTCTTATTGAAGTTATTAGGATAATTCAAGCAGAAGTAGATTTGTGATGTAGTGTCCAAATAATAATGCCAGGGACATTCCTAAGGATTTTTTAGTAAAGAGTCCCAGAGTCCCTTCTCAGACCAGGAAACTTCTTTGTTACCTCTTTCCCATTACTGCAGACCCCAGAAATTCAGTTTACTTGCCTCTGTTCTTAGCAGCTGACACACCCATCCAATTTCTTCACCTCAGAATCTGTCAAAGGTTGATAGGGGCACAAGCTACTCCCAGTTGTTGAAATTCTTGGTATATTAATGGATAAATGAATTCCAAAATAGGATTATGAAAATTCTGGTCTATTTACTTTTAACAATTTAGGACTTTTAACATATACATTTTTTATTATTCACAAGCTAAGTAGAAGATTTATTAAAAATATTAATGTAGATCATACAGAGGCTATGTGGTTGGGTACTGGGACACAGGACTAAAATTAGAAGGTGATTGTCTTTTTCTTTCCATTGGTCAGTGTATATGATTGTGATTGTGTACATTTTCTCTTTTGGAAGTAACTCACAAGGTCTAAATGCGCGGCGCTTTGTGTGTGGAAGCTGTAGGCCAAACAGCCTTCCTCCACTGCATGCCTGCTTTCTCTGGGGCACACACACAGGCACAAGGACACGAACACCAGGTAATGAGCTCTCCCCCAGACCTGCTCAAGAGTCATAGGGAGTCTCCCAGGTATCATCCTTCCTTGCTGTCTGTAAATATAAGCACAAAGAACCCCTGGGCTTTGAGGGGGGAAAAGAAAACAAGTGTGCTTAAGTTACTAACTTTGAGAAATTTTACAAAAGTTTTTTTTTTAAGACTTTATTTATTTATTAGAGAGAGAGAGAGAGAGAGCATGAGCAGGGAGGAGAAGGGAGAGGAAGAAGCAGACTCCCCACTGAGCTCAGAACTTTATGCAGGGCTTGATCCCAGGACCCTGAGATCATGACCCCAGGGCCTTGAGATCATGACCTGAGGTGAAGTCAGATGCTTAACCAACTGAGCCACCCCAGTGCCCCTACAAAGGTTTTATATTCCTATTTCCTGTGCATATCTGCTGACTCCCTGGGCTGATGTGGTGCCTGGGAACTCCGTGATTACATTCCCCATCTCCATGATTCTGAAGTCAAAGCTTATTGGAACCATTCCCTTATTCTTATGCTATCTTTTGTAAAGACCCCTTGCTCCAGCATGGCCCCTTTCCCCAGTCCTTAGATGTTCAATGTAGCCAAGAAGTCCTACACCCTGTTCCCATGATTAAAGCTTACTGTTAAGTATGAAGAGGCAAAGAATCTGTACTCAGAAAACTATAGAATACTCATGAAAGAAATTGAGGAAGACACAAAGAAATGGAAAAATGTTCCATGCTCATAGATTGGAAGGACAAATATTGTGAAAATGTCTATGCTACCTAGAGCAATCTACACATTTAACGCAATCCCTATCAAAATACCATCCACTTTTTTCAAAGAAATGGAACAAATAATCCTAAAATTTGTATGGAACCAGAAAAGACCTTGAATAGCCAGAGGAATGTTGAAAAGGCAAAGCAAAGCTGGTGGCATCACAATTCCAGACTTCAAGCTCTATTACAAAGTTGTAATCATCAAGACAGTATGGTACTGGCACAAAAACAGACACATAGATCAATGGAGCAGAATAGAGAGCTCAGAAACGGACCCTCAACTCTATGGCCAACTAATCTTTGACAAAGCAGGAAAGAATGTCCAATGCAAAAAAGACAGTCTTTTCAACAAATGGTGTTGGGAAAACTGGACAGCCACATGCAGAAGAATGAAACTAGATCATTTCCTTACACCACACACAAAAATAGACTCAAAATGGATAAAAGACCTAAATGTGAGACCGGAATCCATCAGAATCCTAGAAGAGAACACAGGCAGCAACTTCTTCGACCTCAGCCGCAGCAACTTCTTCCTAGAAACATCGCCAAAGGCAAGGGAAGCAAGGGCAAAAATGAACTACTGGGACTTCATCAAGATAAAAAGCTTTTGCACAGCAAAGGAAACAGTCAACGAAACCAAAAGACAACCGACAGTTTGGGAGAAGATATTTGCCAGTGACATATCAGATAAAGGACTGGTATCCAAAGTCTATAAAGAACTTATCAAACGCAACACCCAAAGAACAAATGATCCAATCAAGAAATGGGCAGAAGACATGAATAGACATTTTTCCAAAGAAGACATCCAAATGGCCAACAGGCACATGAAAAAGTGCTCAACATCGCTCGGCATCAGGGAAATCCAAATCAAAACCTCAATGAGATACCACCCCACACCAGTCAGAATGGCTAAAATTAACAAGTCAGGAAATGACAGATGTTGGTGAGGATGTAGAGAAAGGGGAACCCTCCTACACTGTTGGTGGGAATGCAAAATGGTGCAGCCACTCTGGAAAACAGAATGGAGGTTCCTCAAAAAGTTGGAAGTAGAGTTACCCTATGACCCTGCAATTGCACTACTGGGTATTTACCTCAAAGATATAAATGTAATGATCCAAAGGGGCACCTGCACCCCAATGTTTATAGCAGCAATGTCCACAATAGCCGAACTATGGAAAGAGCCTAGATGTCCATCAACAGTTGAATGGATAAAGAAGATGTGGTGTATATATACAATGGAATATTATGCAGCCATCAAAAAAATGAAATCTTGCCATTTGCAATGATGTGGATGGAACTAGAGGGTATTATGCTGAGCGAAGTAAGTCAATCAGAGAAAGACAAGTATCATTTGATCTCACTGATATGTGGAATTTGAGAAATAAGACAAAGGATCATAGGGGAAGGGAGGGAAAAATGAAACAAGATGAAACCAGAGAGGGAGACAAACCATAAGAGACTCTTAATCTCAGGAAACAAACTGAGGGTTGCTGGAGTGGTGGGGAGTGGGAGGGATGGGGTGGCTGGGTGATGGACATTGGGGAGGGTATGTGCTATGGTGAGCGCTGTGAATTGTGTAAGACTGATGAATCACAGACCTGTACCCCTGAAACAAATAATATGTTATATGTTAATTAAAAAAAAAAGGAAAAAAGCTTACTGTGAGATAAGGATCTGCTAAATTCATTATAACCGGACTTACATGATTGCTAAGGCATATTGCTCAGTCTTTCCAGGGACTTCCAATTTTCACCAAAGACAAAGCCTTACTTTTAAAGAATAATTGATAAAGCACTGTAGTGCTATATAGAGTATGAACTACTCCTATTGACTCTTCAGAGATTTAAGCTTCTGACCTGGTATTCTGCTATAAGGCATTTTCAGTTTTGATTTAGAGATCTACACAGAACGACTAGTTTATAACCATAGGGCTTCTTGCCTCACGCCTTTAATGTATAGAAATAATGAAATGGGGAAAATTCATCCACTTGCTCTGTAGACTAGCCTACAAGTTACATTTATCTATAAAAGGATGAACATGGTATTCAAGCATTCTTTTGCAGAATACCTAATCCTTCAGGGGAAAGAATATAATGTATAACGTTCCTCCTCAGAATTTTAATGAAAATCTTTATTATAATTTAGTGTATTATTGGCTTGCATTTTTGTAATTTTACAAGAAAATTTCCGTTTCCACATATCCATTAAATATCTGATTCATTTTCTTGGCTCAAGAAAATGCCTTACACCTATATCACCAGCAAATCAGTATCTGCATTGGGCAAATATAAGACTAATTGTGATTAAGCTATTAAGTATTTTTAATTCCCTTTTACTATTCTTTGGATATAGTATATTTCTGAAGAAGCAGGAGCAGAATGGAGTAACTTGATATTGCAGAACTTTATAGAGCAAGCATATGGACTTGGATTATTCATCATAATTGGCAGAAATTCTGTTGTACAGAACCTTGTAACAACATCTCAATTTTCTTGCTCTAGTGAATGTCATAATGAGCACATATACAGTGTGAGTTATGGAGAAGAGTGAAAAACTTTAAATCTTTATAGCATTTTTATGTTCTGGCTTCCTTTTTTGTAATCAGATCTTGATTAAGAGGTAGAATTAACACTCAGTAGGACGTCAAAATTTCTTGGCTTGAATCCTCTGCGTACCTTTTCTTTGTCTCTAGGGCAGTCAAGGACTAATTTATGGACTCTATGATTCTGAAATAGTAAAAAGTACCTGACATGCATATTTGTTGTTTCTACAAGCCAATTACATCTTGTTTACATATGAGACATAAGGCAAACCTAGAAGGAAAAACAAATAAATTGGGGCCATTTTTTCATATTGTGTTATTACATTTTGGTTTGATCTTCCTTTTATAAGGCAGTCTCATTCCTATGCCCTTGTCTTCAGGTATCTCTTCCTTTAGCTACTGGCAGTTTGTCATTTCCCTCCCAGCAAATTTCCTCAGGTGAAGACCACAGTGATTCCTCCTATACAAATAGAGCATTTTCCTTTTGGTACTTTCACACAATCTCTCTGCTTTTTTAAAAAAAAATAGGTTTACTGAGGTATGTTTCATATGCCATGAAAAAATTCACCCATATAAAGTGTACAGTCCAGAGGTTTTTAGTATATTCACAGAGTTGTGCAACCATTTCCACAATCTCATTTTAGAGCATTTTCAATCTCCCCCAAAGAACCCCCATATCCATTAGCAGTCATTCCCCACTTCTGCTTCCTCACCCCATCCCATCCCCAAGGAACCACTAATCTATTTCCTGTCTCTATAGATTTACCTATTCTGCACATTCCACATAAATGGAATCATAGAATATGCGGTCTTTTGTGACTGGCTTCTTCACTTAGCATAATGTTTTCAAGGATCGTCCATGTTGTAGCATGTGTCAATACTTCCTTCTGTTTTATTGCCCAGTAATATTCCATTGTATGGATGTGCTACATTTTATTTATCCATCAATTAGTTGATGAACATGTGGGCTGCTTCCACCTTTTAGCTACCATGAATAATGCTACTGTCAACATTAGCATAAAAGTTTTTGAATAGGGGCGCCTGGGTGGCTCAGTTGTTAAGCGTCTGCCTTCAGTTCAGGTCATGATCCCAGGGTCCTGGGATGGAGCCCCATATCAGGCTCTCTGCTCAGCAGGAAGCCTGCTTCTCCCTTTCCCACTCCCCCTTCTTGTGTTTCCTCTCTCACTATCTCTCTCTGTCAAATAAATAAATAAATAAATAAATAAATAAATAAATCTTAAAAAAAGTTTTTGCATAAACATACATTTTAATGTTTTTTTTTTTTTTTTTAAGGATGAGGAAAACCAGACGGAGTGCTAGAACCTAAGATTCCACTTTCCAGTAAAGCACTCTTTCTACTCACTATATTCCAGAAATTTTAGAAATACAAGTTGTTTATAAACCTTCAATATCACACCTTGCTTCCACTTCTGGACTCGATTCGCATCCAAAATGTAGAAACAGATTTTGAATTTGTTCTCAAAATATTTTAAACATCTTTGTGCCTGCCCATATATCTCTTCCTATTCCAAATTGTAGATAGGTGGTGATGCCATCCTTCTAGTAAGTCTTTGAGGTCTGTTGCCTGTAATATAATTTTTTAAAATAATAAATAATTATGAATTAATTCCTTGGAGAGTTCTTACAGAATGAGTCACCGCCTGTCATGGGTCTTAGAATGCTGGGGAAGTAAATGCTGTGCAGATGCACGTGACTGTAATACCTCAGCATAATGTAAACAGCGTTAAGTTAAAGTAAGTGCCTAAATGAGCTTGATCGCAAGTGTTCTGCACTGCTCTGAGTACAGAAATCGCATCTAGCCAGTGGGTAGCAGCCTTCCAGAAAGCCAGCCCTCTGGAAACCAAACCACAGCTGCTGGTTAGCAGTATTTTCATTGGCCTCCTTCTTTGGAGTCTGCTGGTATTCCTCACTGGTTTCTTAGTTCCAACCCTGCAGTCCGCTTCATACCAGCCTTTACATTGCTCTTTTGCAAACACCTGGCTGTTGGTTGATTATTAGACCCACAGAATATGAGCATCAAAGAGCACCACAAAATGACCTAAATCAACTCTCTCCTTTACCCATCGATATTTTGAAGATGAGAAAAATTAGGTCTGCCAAGATTAAATAATCCATGCTATTCTGGGACCCCAAATCCTAATCGAGGTTAATCCTAACCAAAGAGAGGCCCCAAACCTGGGAATTGTAGCTGTGATTATAAAACATGACATTTGTTCCTAAGTGGTCTGAACAATTTTATTTGTCTTTGGCTTAGACTTCTGAAGTGGGATTCTCAAATGTGGCTTAGGAACCCTGAATTTCTCTGTTCTTATTCCTGTGGGGTTTAGTGTCCTAAACTACTGATTTTTCCATTTGTTTTAAGTCTAATTCTCCCATGGGGCTGGGGGAGGTGCTTCTGGTTCTTTCCTTGGTCTGATCCTGTGTCATTTGCCTCCATCTGGGTTTTGTTTCTTTTCTCACCTGATTGAGGTATGAGCAGTAAAGTCCTGCAAAAATGGATCCAAGGAATAGTAGGTAAATACTAATGGAAAGAACACAGGTATTTGGCACAATTAGAGGGAAATTTGAGTTAATCTCATATTTTCAGGAAGAACTAAAAGTTTCCACCCCTATGAAGCAATGCCCTTTCCTCATCTCTCCATTGTGTCAAGGGTACAAAATAAGCACCTAGTAAATGCTGAAATGTATTTTCATATCATCTCCTCCCTTGCCAACATCACATTCATTTATTTCTTGATTTCTTGACTACATGCTTTCTTTCTACTTACAATGCTCTTCTCTAGAACCAGAATTCTCTTTCTCATTCTTTTTCTGTAAACCTTGCTTTCATTTAAGACCCACTATAAGTGACTGGTCCTTTCTCGCAAAGCTTTCTTTTCTAAGCACCACCCTTTAACAACATTGTATACTTCTGTATTCCTACAATATTTAGTTTATGCTTTTAAATCACAAGCTCTACTAAATGTTGCTTAATTATCTCCAGACATTTCATATACTGTATGTACTCAGTTTCTCCAAGGACAATGGACTGCCATGGGCAAGAGCTATGCTTTCTGTATCTGTTAAATTTCCATCACAGTACTGGGCACAGGGACGGGAGTTAGTAAATATTAAATACTGTCATTTAAACTAATTCGTAACCTGGATTTCAAGATTAATTTTATTTATATCCACTTTATGTGAGAGCATGCATATTTTCATTATCAGTTACTCTGCAAGATGAGGGTCAAAAAAAGAAATGCATGCAATGTAATATTGATTGGGGTGCCTGGGTGGCTCAGTCATTAAGCGTCTGACTTCAGCTCAAATCATGATCCCAGGGTCCTGGGATCGAGTCCCACATCTGGTTCCCGCTCGGCGGAGAGCCTGCTTCTCCCTCTCTTTCTGCTGCTCCCTCTACTTGTGCTCTTTCTCTCTCTGTCAAATAAATAAATAAATAAAATCTTTAAAAAAATAATTTAAAAAAACTGTCTCAAGTTGTAAAACAGTGATTTTCATTGGGGGCATTTGGCAAATCTGTGGGTGCTTTTCCTTTGCCAGACTGGTTAAGGGCAATACACTGTTAACAGGCAGGGCCCAGGGAGGTGAGATGTCCTATAATACATGGAACATTCCTGCAAAAGTAAAAATTTAAATCCTCCTAATGAATATTTATGTAGGTAAAAAATCTACTTATTATTATTGAGCCCAGAATTTACTCTGTTTTATATATAAACACAAAGCATTTCTATATGTTTTCAATAAACATAGATTTACCCAAGAAGGTAACTTCCATATAAACTAAGAGAAGGACATACTTTGTATCATTCAAGAGTTAGTCACCATTTCTGAAAAATCAACACACAAATGTCAGTGCCACTAATAATATTTGAAACTCCTTAATTAGCCTGTATTTGCAATGGCTGCATTTATTGTGATTCTATATATAGGTATGTCTGATTATTTCATTGTCTTCAGTGTAGATAGTCCCTGTGCATTTACATACAGAATTATATATTATATCATTATAAATAGTTTTCCTTTTATTTCTCCTTTGTGTTATAGTTCAAGCTCTATATTAATTGTTTTGGAAATTATGTGGGTAGGTAGATTATATTACCTATTAATATAATTTCAGAGTAGTAAAAGACCCATTACCAAATATTCATTCCATGACACTGGTAGCACTAGTTTTAATAGGGTTAAGAGCCATTGTTTTAAACCAATGTGGTCCTTGTTCTCATTGTTTGCTGTAATCTCTTAACCTGCCAGAGGACTGCACATTTCTATAAAAAAACACAAATTGTCACTTCTTTTTTTTAATATATTCTTTAAATATTTTATTTATTTATTCATGAGAGTCAGAGAGAGAGACAGAGGCAGAGGCAGAGGGAGAAGCAGGCTCCCTGCCTAGCAGGGAGCCCAATGCAGGACTCGATCCCAGGACCCTGGGATCATGACCTGAGTGGAAGGCAGACGCTTAACCATCTGAGCCACCCAGGCGCCCCACAAATTGTCACTTCTTATCGTACACTAATACTCTCCTTCCTAAGGTGGGGCAATATTTCTGAGCTGGAAGGGAGAAGTACCTGGATAGCTAACCTAGATGGCCTAGGAGGGGCACAGGTCTCTCTTTAATATTCTGTCCAAATGTGGACAGTGGATTTGTACTTTCCAGGAGCAATTCTTAGACCATGCTAGAACATTTCAACAAAGCCTTACTTATAATCTAGAGAAAATTGCAGTGCAAAAATGAGTGTCATAAAACAAGATAAACTAGTTTATACAACATATTCATCATTAATTTGGGGTTCTTTGCAGGATTTCCTCCTTCTTGGTTCAAGTTTTGCCTCCAGTGACAGTGCTTATCTTTAGCCTCTACATTAAAAACACCTTGGAGAGCTCGAAATCCAAACCAAAACAAGGGACATTGAGTGAGGTAAACATTTCCTCTTTTCTAATTATCTAAGGCCTGCCTTGAAGTATCTCCTTCCTTCCTTCTTCCTTCCTTCCTTCCTGCTCTTCCACTAATAATTAAGATCAGAAACGTTCACTTCCTTTGAGGAAACTTGCCCCCCCATAGACACAAGGGTGACAATCACTGCAAGATCACCTCTACAAGACAATCCTAGGGAAGATAGTGCACTAGATCCAGCATCTCTTCAAGAGTGCCAGTTTTATATAAAAAGTAACGAACTTACCTAAGATCACAGCTAGGAGGGTGTAGGGCAGGAACCAGAGCTTGATGGAGTTGCCGAATTCCAGGCTGATAAATAGTACATGCATCTTAATAGACAGAGTAACACTTCCGGTTGGTTGATAGCTAAACCGTGCTGATGTAAAATGACTTTCGTACCACTTGGATTTGCTCATTACTCCATGATACACGAAGTATCCCAAGTAATTGGAGATTTTCTTGGTGACCAAGGGGATAACCTACATCTTTGGCAATTTTGCAGAGTAAGATGGCCAGGATGAATGATTTGTTTTGAAGACTACTTGGTCTTTGAATGGATTTTAAAGCTACAATCTATACCATCTGTGAGGCAAATCTATGATCAGGGAATGAAGATATGAAGCTGAGGTGTGTGTATGCTAAAAGAAAAAATAAAGTTAAAAATTAAAATACATAACACTGCTCTAAAAATAAAGTCTATTAATTTTTAAAGGTAACTAAAATCAAAATTATTTTGAAATTTAAATATTTGTCTAATAATACCTAATATTATTTTCAGAATTAAATTTGTATTTGAATAGCTTTTTAAAGATTTTATTTATTTATTTGAGAAAGAAACAGTCAGAGATAGTGAGAAAGAGCAGGAGCAGGGAGGAGAAGGTGAAGCAGGTTCCCCTCTGGGCAGGGAGCCTGACGTGGGGCTCTCTCCTTGGACTGCGATCAGGACCTGAGCCAAAGGTAGACACCTAACTGACTGAGCCAACCAGGCGCCCCTGTATTTGAGTAATTTAAAAAAGAATTCAAGAAGCTCCCAAGCCCCTTTAAATGTTTTTCTTATCTAAGAAAATGTGAGTTGTGGTTTTTATTCCGTGATGGAATATGCTAATATTTGTTTATCAATTCACAATATTCAGACTGCTTTCATATGCATTAAAAATTTTTTTTTTCTTCAGTTTCAGAGGGGCAGTTTAATGTAGTGGTTAAAAGTGTAGATTTTAGAGCCAGACTACTTGGGGCTTAAACCCCATCTTCCCCAATTAGTAGCTGTGTAATCTTAAATGAGTTACTTAATTTTCCTTGCTTTAGTTTTCATCATCTTTTCCCATCCTTATAATGGGGGCAACCATAGTACCTAATTCAGAGATTCAGAGTTGCTGTTGAATTTATACTATACTCAGAATTGTAGACACTCAGTGTTAGCTATTGTTATTATTATTATGTCATAAAATTCTAAGAACTAGTGACAAAGTGTCTGAGGACCTGAAGGGGATAATGGTGAGTGGAAAAATCAGGTATTGGAGCACATTGCCTCCGTGCAAGATTACCTTTTTGTAAGACCCATGTCTTTTGACACATGCTCAGGGTCCTTTTCACCCCACAGAAGACAAAGTCTGGCAGATTTCAGAGCTGAGCGGCAACTGCTTCAATAAGTGGAAAAAGCAGGTTATTAAAACAGGCTTAAGGATACACTCATTGTGATCTCAACCATTAAAACAAAGCATAGCCTAAAACCTGGAGAAAAGATAGCAAGTACATAGGCCAAATATCAGAAGCATTTGCCCCTGAAGGTGGGATTATGGGCCATTCTTTGTTTCTATAATTGTCTCTACTTTCCAAGTGTTCTGTATTGAGCATAGTATTGTTTTGATAATCAGGGAAGAAAAGTAGAAGACAAAAATGATTCCAATAAAAATAGAAACTTGTTTTAGTACCACTGAGTCCAACAACAAAGCATCAAAAGGGTAGGTGAGGAAGAAAGATTTAAAATCTCAAATGTTCATTTTAGGGAGCTTTTGCTATTTGAGAAAGCAAGAACTGTCAGACCCACACTTCGTTTTATGAATTTGGCATTTTCAGATAAAATTAAGTAAATGTTAATCCATGAACCCTGGAGTGAAACAAAGGCAGATGCCTCATTGAGATAGTAAATCCTGTATGGCACTTAAACAACTCGGGAGGCTGGTCTTCCCTCGATAGAATGAAACGCTAAGAAGTTTTTTTTCCACAAGAGGGCGGTAACTGCTCAGGGTTTTTTTTCAAAGGGCCTTCTAAAGGACGCAGACACTTGTAAACCAAGCAGCAATGCAAATGAAATAACTTTTTCTCAACGAAGAATAAGGAGCCGCATGTGTGAGGCACTGGAAGGACCCATTCTGACACATGCACGCACACCCAAGTCAGAAGCAACAACTCTAAGCAGGACATAAAGAGGAACTAAATTACCTAAATTATGTTCCGTGGATGTTATTTATACAGGTATACAGGTATAAGTTTTTCATGGCTGTTCACATCAGACACTATATAATCTGGTGGATCAAACTGGGCTAGCATTTTATTCCGTAAAGGAATTGTAGTAACCCACAGACATTCCTTCAAGCACAGGATTTCCACGCCAGAGCCCGTTTTCCAGAATATACTTGCAAGCAAGGGGGTGTTCCCTGGAAGCAAATGGGTCTCCGCAGAAAATTCTGGAGAGGAGAGGATTATATATACATGTCTACGTGCTTTGCTGAAATTCAAGACCAGTTTTCTCTCCAGCAAGGTATTTAGTGTTTTCTTGCATTTACTCTCGTTCCTGAATTTGGATTTTGATATTACAGACATTTCTGGACTTTAGTGTTCTTCATCTTCTGGGACGTTTCAGAACCCTCCCTTCCGAGTGCACGTATCCCCGTGAGACCTCAGTACCTATTCAGTGACTGTGCAGCAGGAGGGCCATGCTGACATTTGGAAGATCCCTGAGGGATGTCCTGGCTTGGGGTTTGAGATCTTTCCGATAGCGGATTCTAAGTCTACACCAGTCGCTTCCCTCACATATTTTGTTGGCCTCATTGGGAGAACGTGGACCACAAGACCCTACAGCGCTCTCAGTCACCGGGCATTTGTTGGCCTCTTTCTACTCCAACGCTTCCCAAATCCGTCTCCTTAGTTGCTGGTCAGCAGAAGCAGCCAAGGGTCCAGTTCCCCTTCATGGCGTTTACAGGAGGCAAAGAGACGGACGGACAGAAAAGCAGCCCCTTTCCCCTGCTCTCCTTCTCTGAGACTGACTTGTTTCAAGCTTGTGGACATTTCTTCTTTCTCCCTTGTGCCTGCTCGACCCCTCTTACAACACTCACATAAACCCAGCTGGCCTCCGGGTTCAGCCCGCACAGGCCCCACTCCCTGGCGAAGTGGAGTCCTTAAAGAAGTCATCTAGGCAATTCAAGCAAACACATTTCAGAGAGGTTATTGGCCGGAAACACACACCTAATTCCCTTCATACCCGCCACCCCCGCCCGTGTCCCCTGCCTTTTGCGAATGTAAAATAGGCTTCTTGTGGCTACACTTGAGTATCCCCGACACTGGACGTTAATATATTTGGGGAAGAAGAGTTATCATTCATTCCCGACTGCTGAATTTAAGTACATTTAGCTGAGATTTCATTTGCATTCCTTCTGCGAGTTACCCTGAATTTAGTGGCTGTTCCTTTAACTTAAAGCAGAAGAATCCAAACACGCCAGGCGATTCTGAGTCAAGGGTTAGACCGAGGGTAAGGTGGTCAGGGGGATCGCACAGGCTGCGTAACAGTGGGAGCAGGCTAACAACTGTAACTTGAAAACTGGTTTGTTTGTTCTCCGGCTCAAGAAAGTCAAGGGAGGCGTGTAGCTTTCCTCATCCCTATCATTTTAGCTTTTTTTGCAACCTCAAAATTTGCCAACACTCTTTCATTTATTTTTCAATTAAAATGCAAATCGTTCGCTTTCAAACACAGCCCCCCCCCAATATATATATTGTGCAGAGATGCGAGGGGGGTGTCGCGACCACGTGTTACACGTTCTACTGCTAGAGTCTTCTAGTTGGACTTAGAAATGTCCGACTTTATTAGGTCGTGGGCAGAAAGGCGTGCGGGTCCTGGGGATTCCGCAAGGGAAAGTCGGACTCTCTAGGGCGTCTGTAAGCCGCGTGCAGGACGGCCCCGACCAGAAACAGGCCTCCCTGGTCGGCATCAGGATCTGTTCTTCCAAGACTCGGCCCCTAAGGTGGTAATAGTTCTGCAGGGGCAGGGACATCTCTCCGTGCGCGAGTGACAGGAGCAGCCCACCCCCCTCGGAAGACGCCCCTCGCTCTTCCCGCTCCCAGCTGGAGACAGACAGAGCAGATCGATGACAACCAGCACCAGGCAGGAGGCACCCGCCTTCCTTCAGCACAGCGCAGTGTGTGTCTGGAATATAAGCTGCCCCACGCAGGATTCAGGCACCCAGGGTTAAACCCCGGAGATCAAGGTACACAGACCCCAGAATTGTTTTGTTGTCACAAGAAAAAAATGCTGCTATTTTAATTCCTCAGTGTGAATGATAAATAAAAGCAAATGATGGAGATGCCTTGCACCCAGCTTTGCAACTATTTACCAATGTCAGTTAAGCCAGAGTTGGTTGGATTGAGTTGAACGTCTCTCTCATATTTCTCTGTCTCTTTACCTCACTTCTCTCCGTATCAGATACTAAATTTACAAAAGGAGAATATCCATTTCTTTCCCGGGTCACAATATTTACATGAAATAAAGGGGGGATCGTTTTTGGAAATTGGAATCTTTGGGGATCACTGGCCTCCTCTCCTCCCCCCCACCCATTCCTACCTAGTTCTTGAGAATGCGGTGTACTGGGGGAATGTGAGGATGTCGCTGGTGGCCCAGGCGCGGGGGTTCAGGAGGGAGACTGTGTGCCACTGTCAAGTGGAAGCCCGCGAGGTAAGGAAAAGTTTCGTTTGTAACGAAGCGAGGGGTAGAGGGGCCCCAGCAACTCGGCCTCGGCTGGGCTCCCTGCCTCATCCTCCGGTCGCAGTCTTTTGGCCGAAATGGCAGGGTGCTGGGGTTTAGACCCATAGCCCAGCAGAGCATACTCCCTCGTAGGGAAATGCAGACAGTCCCCACATGAACACTTTTCTTGCCCGACTCAGCATAATTCATGTGGAGGAAGGAATTCACCTTCCTTCAGGTCAGAGTCTAAGGTCTGAGAAGTGATCCATTTAGCCCAGTCTCGAAGTTAATACCGGCGGGTGGAGAGGGAAGAGGGGGACTAAATAAAAACAAAATTACTTTTATCTCAGAAATGAATAATAAAAGTGGCAAAGGGTAAACAAAAACATTTTAAAAAAACAATTCAAACGCAAACTGCCACCTTTAAAAGACCAAAGCTTTAGAAATGAGAGCTATTAAAGCGGAATAAGCCCTCCTAGCTTTTGGTGCTTGGACCCATAGGAGTGCTTTGGCACTCAGTCAAACTCCATCCATGGGAGGTACCGATTAGATTTTATTCTTGAGCTATTTAATTCTATTTTCTAAGAATTAAGTTTGGACTTCATGATCTCATCCAAATTGCTTTAGTGACTACCCCTCATTGGTGTGTTACTTCAACATCCTGAAATCTCAGAATTGTGCAAAAGTCTTCCTCCTCCCTTGCACAGCTCAACCCTGCCAGCAATCTCAAGATTCTCATACAAGGGACGAGGGATGGAAGATAGAAAGGGAATGAAGGAAATCACTCTTCAACTCCTAAATCTTAGACATCCCATCACCACAACCCAGAAGGCTGGACATCTCCATCTCTCAAAACAACCCTGTAGTTGAGGGCAAGGGGCCAGAGCTTTGGAGACAGTTTTCAAAAACTTATAGTCCCCTGGGGGGTACCCAGATACTTCTTTATATAGATGCCCCTTTTGGTGATTCTGCTCCCGTGTAAACTCAGAACAAATAACGACAAGAATCGAAGGAAAGAAAAGTTAAAAAAAAAAAAAAAAGAGTTCACTCCTCTCAGATCTAAACATCACCTGAAAAACAAATATTCCCATTAAGCTGATTCTGTTCTCTGAGTATTGAGTAACCCTGTAAATGATATCATTGCGGAGAAACCTAGGAATGAAAAGAAAAGTAACGAAGAAAGAACAGAGAAGAAAAGAGGAGGTGGCAGAAATGGAAGAGGAAGACCCTTCGGCCTACTAGGGGATTAAGAACATCGACAGGCTTAAGGAGCAGCAAATTAATTTACACAATTCTGGAAGAGCCCAGATGGCCTTTAATTAATCCCTTCAAAAGAAGGAGCTAGGCCAGGGCTGCGCCGGCTGCCCGCTCCATTAGCTCCATTTTACAAGGGACCAGACTGTTCGAGGTGAGGCGTCGCGAGCTCGTGGGGGAAAGGGGGGTGGGTAGGGTGACGCGAGCAGGCGAGGGGGGATGGCGAAGGAAGAATATGAACTGCTTTTCCATAAAAGGGACGGGTTTTCATTATTCTTCTCTTTAAAAAGTAATGCCCTCTCAGTCTCTGCTCCCCCCTCCACTTCTCCATTTTATTTAACACAATTAATTGAGGCGTCCGCTGGCCCCAAGGCGGAACCGCGCCACTCGCCAGGCCCCACCCCCTGACCCCACCCACAGAAGCGATGGAGGTGGGAGGAGGCGGGAACCAAGCGGGCGCGGCCCTACGGCTTGCCCTCCTCAGCCAGTCAGTGGGTGCGGCGCTCCGGAGTGGGCGTGCCCTAGAGGCGACGCGCTGCCCGAGGCTGCGCGCAATTGGAGACGGTGGTTACGCCCCCGGCCTGTACCCGGCTCCTCGGCTCCGCCTCCCCGGCCGCCTCTGAGTGACGTCCCTCAAAGTTCTCATTTTGGACCCCCAGTTCCCCCTTCTTTTCGTCCCCCAGCTAAAGAGGGGTAGGGAGTGATGTAAATGTTTTATTACCTTTGAGAGCTTCATCTGAACTGTCAGGCCCGGAGGGAGAGAGGAGAGAGGAGAGGAGAGAGAGAGGGAGGGAGTGGAAGAGCCGGAGAGGGTCAGCTTGGCCAGAGCACAGGACTTAGAAGAACGAAGCCTGTAAAGCCGCGAAGAAAATGCGAGAGAGGAGAGGCAAAGGCGGAGAGTGAGAGGAAGAGAGGGTGCTGGGGGGGTGGGGCGGGGGTCGCCAGGCCCGTTTGCAGAAGTGGACAGACGAACGGAGCCGTAACCGAAGCCGTCAGACTTTTCACACTTAGTCTTTGTTTTTCTGTGTTTTTTTTTTCCTCCCCATTTTTCTTTTCAATACTGCAACTCTAGTGCCCCGTGGCCCAGAGGGGAAGGCGGGTTGGCGCGCCGAATCCGGGAGCGGCGGGGATTGGTGGCACTGCCCCTTCTGGCGCACCAGCCCCTGGCAGAGTCGGCGGAGGAAGCCCGCCCAGAGGCGAAATCCTCCCGCGGGCTGGATGCGCTCTCTCTCTCCCCGGGAGCAGCGAGCGCCGAGTGCGAATCAGCCTCGCGGCGAAAGAACAGGGCAGTCAAGTAAGATTAGAGGAGCGCGTCCGGCGGAACCTGGAGTCCTTTAAACCTCCCCAAAGAAAGCGAGCCAGTCCCTATACGCCAACATCGAAGTGGAGATTCGGTGACTCTTAACTTTGTTGCAAACTCTGGGGCCGGTCTGGGTTTTGCTTTGCTTATTTCTCCCGGGGAGATGGGAAGTAGCGCACATTGAGAGGCGAGGAAAAGTGAAGAGAGAGAAGAGACCGAGATTGAGTCCACGACTGTAGGAGCGGAGCGAAAGGACAGCCAAACCCGCCCGGACGCCCACTGATCTCGGCGAGCCACCGCCTCTCCAGTGGCGTGTTTGGACATTTCTGCTGCGCAGCTTCGAGAGCAACTCTCGGCGGCGGCGTCCTTGGCCCAGTTGGCAGGTCGCCTCTGGGAGCGCGGAGCTACTCCTCGCTCGCGCCCTCGGCACTCCTCGCTCTCCTGAGCCCCACCGGGGCACCGGCCGGCGCCCTCGCTGAGTGGCTGCGGGCTCCGGCCTGGCCGTGGGATGTTAGCGGTGGGGGCGATGGAGGGCACCCGGCAGAGCGCGTTCCTGCTCAGCAGCCCGCCCCTGGCTGCCCTGCACAGCATGGCCGAAATGAAGACCCCGCTGTACCCCGCGGCATACCCCCCGTTGCCCACCGGCCCCCCCTCCTCCTCGTCCTCCTCATCCTCCTCCTCGTCGCCCTCCCCGCCTTTGGGCGCCCACAACCCAGGCAGCCTGAAGCCCCCGCCCGCGGGGGGGCTCTCATCCCTGGGCAGCCCCCCACAGCAGCTCTCAGCCGCCACCCCCCACGGCATCAACGACATCCTGAGCCGGCCCTCCATGCCCGTGGCCTCAGGGGCCGCCCTGCCCTCCGCCTCGCCCTCGGGTTCCTCCTCCTCCTCTTCCTCGTCCACCTCCGCTTCCTCCGCTTCCGCAGCTGCCGCCGCGGCCGCGGCCGCTGCAGCCGCCGCCTCATCCCCAGCGGGGCTGCTGGCTGGCCTGCCCCGCTTCAGCAGCCTGAGTCCACCGCCGCCGCCGCCTGGGCTCTACTTCAGCCCCAGCGCAGCGGCCGTGGCCGCGGTAGGTCGGTACCCCAAGCCGCTGGCCGAGCTGCCCGGCCGGACGCCCATCTTCTGGCCAGGAGTTATGCAGAGCCCACCCTGGAGGGACGCCCGCCTGGCCTGCACTCCTCGTGAGTATGATCGCCTGAGTTGTGCGTGTTCTGCCCACTCTCGGGTCATGGCCCCTGGTGTGCATGGGGATCCGTGCACCCTCTTGGCCCCCCAGTAGGTTGGCAGCGCCAGAATCGCACGATTTGGGCTCTGCCAGGGCATTCATTGAGGGACTCTGGCTTCCCTGAGCTTGCGTCCAAGGCCCCCCTCCCCCCGCGCTCTCCAAGTCTTGGGCACGCCTCGAGGAGCGGGTGTGCATGAGTCCGCGTTAAAAACAACGCGGTGCTAGGCGTGGGTCTCACCCGAGGCCCCGGCTACTCTGGAGCAGCCTGACGACAATCTCAGGCCCTGCCTGGGTTAAAGAGGTGGGAAGGGCAGGAGAGGCCATTGAGACCCCGGCTACACACATTCTTTCCTGTCTCCCGCCTGTCGGCCAGGGCCCCACTCCACCTACGCCAGCCTAACTGGCCTCCCTGCGAACTGATGGGGAACGACCGCGGCAAGCCCTCGACAACCCCGGCCCAAGTGCGTGTATTTGCTAGTACGTCTCGGCCCAAGGTGTCCCTACCTAACCTCTTCCCCTTCGAGGAGCTCCCCCACCCTCCCCGCCCCAGTACAGTCGGGCCGGGTGAGCCCATTGAAGACAGGCCCGCGGCAGCCGCAGGAGCAAGCTCAGTCACTTCGGGCCACTCCCCTCCGCTGGGCTCTCACTTTCCCACCCGCCTCGGCCCCGGGAAGGGGGGGTGGGGGTGGCGAAGGGCCGGGACATCCTGGGCCTGGGAATGTTGAAAAGCATCGTGGCCCTCAACATCCTAACATGAAAATGAACCAGAGGAAGAACGAGGCGGCGACAGAAGGACCGGGGAATATGCACATCCCACCAAGACCTTGCTTGGAACCAATTGAGTTGCCCCGGGATCCGTCCAATCTTCTGGGTAGTTGGCCACCGCCGCGGAGGCTCCTAGTCTTCCAAGTGGGGTTCGAGGCCCAGCCCAGGTCTTTCTCTTGTTCTGTTCTTTGCTCTTGACCGTGTCCCCCAAGGCTCCATACCTCTTTCGTGTGGCTTAACGGCAGTAACTAAGGGAAGTTGCGGGAGCTAAGTAGAGGCTCCTTTGGGAAGCCTCAGGATGGAGGGCGGCCCGGGCGGGTGAGGGTGTCGGGGAGACGCTATTGTATTGGTTTTGATGGCCACGTAGGGACCTCCAACAAAGGCGGCACCCCCTCCCCCTCGGCCGCAGAGGCGTTAGACTTGGGGGCGATTTAGCTCTCTCGTGTGCAAAAAACAAGGCGCCCTTTGTTGTGCGGACACAGGTTAAGAAAGCGTTCAAGGAAAGGGAAAAAAAAAAAAGGAAAGAAAAAAAAAAAAAAACTAGTCATCCTCAAGCAAAGTCTCCGGGGCCGAGCGAGCACTGACTGGACTGGGAGGCGAGAGGGGCCTTTTCCCGGCATTCCTCAATTTACTGGGGCCTGGTGATTCGGCCCCGGCAAACTTCAGTAATGCGCTCCCTCCCTGTTTGACGTCTGTGTTCGGCAGAAGGTTATTTACTGCGGCTCCAAACACACCCGGCTTTTAAAAACAGGTGGGCGTAAAAAGGCCAAGGGAGGCGCGCGGTGGGACTGGAAGCGCCAGACACTTCTGATGTCTGCCGCGGAATAAGCTTTCCAAAAAACATCGTGTTTTGAGTTCGTTTCTGTTCAGTGGAGCCGCTTGTAACCGATTGTTTTTCCCCTTCCCTTTTTTATCCGTTCTCGCAGATCAAGGATCCATTTTGTTGGACAAAGACGGGAAGAGAAAACACACGAGACCCACGTTTTCTGGCCAGCAGATCTTCGCTCTGGAGAAGACTTTCGAACAAACGAAATACTTGGCGGGGCCCGAGAGGGCTCGCTTGGCCTATTCGTTGGGGATGACGGAGAGTCAGGTCAAGGTGAGTAGACTTTGCAAACCTCGAGGGATGGTCTCCCAATCCCCAGCGCGCGCGCGCGCACACAGACACGCACACACAAGGGCACGCGCGCGCGCGCACACACACACCCCTCTAACAAACAGCCGCTCGGGGGTGCGGATCTGAGGAGACGGGGGAGAAGATGAAATCAGCGAAGGGGGTAGGAGTGGGGGTTACAAAGGCCCTTGGGGTCTCGAGGCGGGCGAACTGTTGATGAACAAAAGGAATCAAGCCCCCGCCTTTGAAATTAGGTTAATCTAGATAGCAGCATGTGCTGGGGGAACTCGCCATTATTGGAGAATAAAAGCATGACCGAAATATCAGCCCTTAGAATAGATCACGCCAGTTAGATAGCTTCTATTTATTCAATCTGTAAGGATATTCAAGCTTTTGTCAATGCAAGCTCCGCTAGTTATATAATTTCCTGATGTAGATCAGCCCTATAGTGCCACTAAATTAACTTGTAGTTAAAAAAAAAAAGGTCCACAGGATCCAACTTCGCAGGACATGAATCTGCTTTTAGTTTACCTGAGGACCAAAACTTTGGAATAGCAATTTTCCAAATGAATTGACAAGATTATTACTGTATTATGAAAGAATTCTGTTTAAGTTCATCAACAGATGTACGATATTTTACTGTTTGTGACAATTTATAATTAAAATGTCACTTAGCTTATAATTGAGTTGTATAGTATATTTCCAGGGAATCAAATTTGAGAAATCTTTCCCTGAAAAATAAAAGGATTGAACCAGTAGGTAAATTAAATCTAGTGGTTTCCATTATTTCTAGTATTCTTTTTTTGTGTCTCTTCTTCAGTTTATTATATTTGGGTGTTTTTGGAGGGGAAGGAGTGTAAGTCTGTTTTCATTAGTAATCTTGTTGCTCCTTAACTTAAATAGGAATAACTGTTAGCCACGTCTGCTGGTTAGAGTGTATTTCCTCCCCAGGCAAGCATCATAAAATGCATTTCAGGAGTGATTTTGTACGTGACCATTAGAATACCATCACAGTTAAAATTATTTTTGCAATGGTTGGTACAGAGCCTACCACAGTAATCTGGAAGTCTTCATTGTCACCGTAAATATGTCTGTGTGGCTAGAAGTGAATTATTATAGCTGTATAAGGAAAATAAAAATCACTTTCTTAACAATTCTGATTCTCTAGATAAATACATAACGGATGAGAAAATGGATGAGTAGCATAAAAAGAGGATAATATCTTTGGGAAATTGGTTGCTTATTGCTGATGCTTTAGGTTAAATTATGTGTATCAAACACGGTGTCAAACATCGTGAATAGCTTAAAATATTTGTTATATAAAATAAATGTCTTAGAGAAGAACAATATTAAAATAATATTTGAGAGACTAGGAATGCTAACAGTGGGAAATAATGTAATTGGCAAAATTTCACTTTAAAAAATAACTAATGAAAATTTCAGCTTGATTTTTGGTTTTATGAAAAACATTAAACCACAGAGAAAGACTCACACACAAACTACTGTGATGATTTTAGCTAACCTATTCAATATTTTCAAGCATTTATGTTGATTATTATTAGTGATTTGAGGTTTCTGTTTTGGCAAATCTTTTTCTTTTTTCTTTCTTTTTTTTTTTTTTTAACTTTACATGGTACATTACAAGTGTAAATGGGGAGGGGAGTGTTTACCTACCATGTTTGTGTGGATTCAGACTTGAGATCCGTGAAACAGACAAATATCCAAAATGAAAAGGAGAACGGAGGTAATTGGGGTAAATGCCGTACTTTCCCCCACAAATCACACTAAGAAGCAAGTACACTTCAAGATGTTTCAAAGTCTTAATCTAAGAAAGTAAACAACAAATAAAATCACAGTCATTATGAGGCAAACGTAGGAAGGTGAGAAGTTTTCTACTTCAAACTACAAAGTAGGAAAGCGGGCTCATTTTTAGGGAAACTTACTTTAAGTTTCCAAGTTTGTTCTCTTCTTAGAGATAGCTCACTGACAACGTCTGTACTCTTGTGTTACTATCGCTATGGCAACGGCAGTCAGTTTCCTGGTGCCGGGTACTCGGAGGAAGCTGGGGCGTTGGAGACGGACTTTGACGGCCCGAACAAGGGAGGTCTCTGAGGGAGGGTGGCAGGCCGTCAGGGGCCCGCCCGCTGGAGCCACCTGGGGGCCTGGGAGAGGCAGCCTTGCCTGGATCCGCTCGCCTTCAATTCCTGTCCCCCTGGCTTCCCTCTCCTCCCCTTTCTTGGCCCTCAGGTCTGGTTCCAGAACCGCCGGACCAAGTGGAGGAAGAAGCACGCGGCCGAGATGGCCACGGCCAAGAAGAAGCAGGATTCGGAGACCGAGCGGCTCAAGGGGGCTTCGGAGAACGAGGAGGAGGACGACGACTACAACAAGCCTCTGGACCCCAACTCGGACGACGAGAAAATCACGCAGCTGCTGAAGAAGCACAAGTCCAGCAGCGGCGGCGGCGGCCTCCTGCTGCACGCGTCCGAGAACGAGAGCTCGTCCTGAGCGCCCGCCGCCCCCCCGCCCCCGGCGCCTGCCGGGCCTCCGGCCGCCGCCCCGGGGACCGCGCGCGCTCCACCTGCCCGTCCCTCGGGGCCCGGAGGACCCGGCCCCAACTGCCGGGGCTCTTTGCTATTTTCTGAGATGTACATATCTATTTTTTTAACCTGGAAGTTGAGGGGGCCGGGGGAGAGAGAGAGAGAGAGAGAGACTCGGGGGTTGGATCAGAAGGCAGAAAAGACCTCGAAACGCACTGCATAGATAAGGCAACCGAAATTCGCAGCTGGGCCACCCTCCCGGCCCCGCTCGGTTCCCTAAACCCGTCCCCCCGCTGCGCGAGCCGCCGCGGTCCCCGCACCGGCCCCTCCCGCCTGGGCCCCCGCGGCCGGCCGGGGCGGGGCGCGGAGAGGGGTTCTTGGAGGCTCTACACCCACCGCAGGGACCTCGGAGCCACGCGGGCGGGCCACCGCCACAGATGGGAGGAGAGAGGGCGGCTTCTCCTCCCACAAACTGCTGTGCCGACTAAAGCAACCTGTTGAAGGCTCTTTGTAAATAAATCGTGAGTCACACTGACTAGAAGTTACTTTATTGTGAATATTTAAGATGTAAAATGCTTTTTTTGAATTTGGTATAAAAAGATGGCCCTCCTTCTTCCTTCACTCCGCCCCCCCCCTTTTAAGAGTTACTCAAACCACACGTTTCCCTTTTATTTGGAACTTAATTTGAGAAGCGAGACAAGAATGTTCTCCACCCCCGCTCTTCGCCCGGGTTGGGTTTGTTCAATCTCACTTTTCCCTTTGTCCCGTTGCTCGTCCCTGACCACCCCCTAGCCAGGCGTCCCGCTGCCACCTCCAGGACTCGAAGTAGAAGACGTGGAACCAGGGAAGGCCTCAGACCTGCCTCTCCGTCCCTCTCAGAAATTGCACAGTCGTTCGTTGCTATTTATTAGTGATTTAAAGAAAGTATGGGGGAGGGAGGGGCTACAATAGCTTGTATTTAATTTAATTCTTTTCTGATAAAAATGCGTGTTAAAGTAGATGGTGGGAATTGTTACAACTGCTCTGGGTCAGAAACATAAAAATTCATTTAGTTGCTGTAATTGAATTTGAAGTGTTTTGTATCATAAGAATACTATAGACTATGTATATTGTTTTCTTTTTTAAGCTAATAATGGTGATATATTAGCATCTTTAACATTTATTAATTTATATAAGGAATTCGGTTTGTAAAGAGAAGAGAACCCCCCTTTGCAAGACCAGTTAAATGTAATGCACTTTCTGTTTCAAAGGATAAATCAAATTAAAAAACAGTTTGAAGACATCTGTTGCCTTGAATGGAAGGGTAGAGATCATCTGAGCTCACCAGAGATCTCAAAAGTCAAGACCACAGAATTACTATATTGGTTCCTTGGGTAAAATAGCTGCTATTTATTTATTTATTTATTTAAGAGTAGGGTCACATCTCTAATTCTCTTGGATTAGGAAGATAAAAGAAATGTAGCCCCACTCGTGGGTCTTCTTGAAGAGACTTGTCTAACAGGCTGCTTCTGATGTCTGTGTTGTCTAATTTTTTCCTGATCGCTTTTTCCTTTTCAAAGAAGTCCCTGGAGGGTTTTGGGAAGGCCTCATTTCCATATATCCAAGATAGCTCCTTGGTGGAGCCCTAGCTCGCTTAGCCGAGAGGAGGCTGTGGAGCTTGCTGGTGCAGCAGCCCTGCTATTTGATGCTAATATTTACCCACACTCTGTAGTTTGTAAGACTGTAGAAGTTGTTGGAAAGACAGGAACCTTGATTTTGCTAACCATTACAATAAAGGATGAATTTAAAGAAAGCTTCTTCTAACTGATGCGAAAGTCTTTAGGGTTATGGAATCAATGTCACAGCTTCTGCAGCTAGATTTGCAGGGGGGAGAAAAAGGAATCCTACCTAGGGAGAGGGCTCTATCACTGTCTTGGGATCTTTTTGTTTTCAGACACTCAGTTATAGGGTTGGTGAAATATAGTTATCCCCTTAGTGTTTCAGGTTAATGAGCTTGTGTTCAAAGAGAGAAAAATCAATAGAATTCAGTAGATTCTTCAGGCTAGCCTTAGGTAAAGAAAGTGTGGGTCTGTTTTGTTCCCTTGAAAATTAAAAAAAAGAAAACAACAACTGAAAACTGGGAATATGATTGCCTGAGGAAATTATTATAGAATATATTCCTGATGGCATGGTGTAATGGAAAGAATGCAAATCTGCCCAATTTCTTTTCTCTAGTTTGTCTGTGAAATTCTCAATAAGTTTTAAACTTCTGAATTTTTGCATTCTTAGCAAGACTGAGGTGTGTATCCTATAGAGCGGCAGCTATTTCAAAAGAGGTTTTGCTGTGCTGGAGTGATGAAATTTGAGTCTAAGCTATAAATAATAAGAATTTCCTTCCTCCCTCCCTCCTTTCCTTTTTTCCTCCCTCCCTTCCTCCCTTCCTCTCTTCCTCCCCCTCTTTTTATGAAAGAACCTGGGGAGGGGGTATTGTGGAAAGTCTATTATCTGCACTTTATTATTTGTTAATTTGCAACGAGTGAAAGTGTCCTATCTACTTTATTAACTACTTTTTAACCTTTTTGACTTGAAAAGCCAAGCAACTTTTTAGTTATTCCTTCTTCCTAAGAAAACAAAAATTCACAAGTTAATTAGAAATGCTATTCTTGGAATATAATAATAACAACTATTGTTGTTGTTGTTAGTAGTAATAGTAATATAGTAGTATCAATCATAGAAACTTGGAACCAAGACCGAAGCTTTCTCTCAAGAAGCAAATAGGGTTACAGTATTTATTCCAAGTTAGAAATGTGGAAAAACCTCTTCCAATTCCTTTAGGAAGCATTTCCTCTGAGCTCTTCGCCTTTACATTGAAAGCATCTGAGAAATGGGAGCTGGTGGCCCGGCCTCCACCATACAAGCAATTATGCAAAGGTCTTCCTGCTTGCACGTAAGTGCTCTGAGTTGTGTTGGACCCTCCGGCCATGCTGCACTGGCATTCTTTCCTTTTTTCCAGTTGACTGCAACAGTGACTTGACGTTTCCAGTTAATTTACTTCCACCCAGGATTCCAGCTGGACACCAGTTGCAACTGGCCCCCTAAAACTGGGAATGAGGGATAAGTGGGTGGGGGGACACTTTACTTAGGTGTTCCTTTATACTGGTTGGTTTGATTTGGTTCTGTGTATGTGCAACAAGAATTTTTTTAAAGAGCATGGTGGGGAAGCTGAGGAAACACCTCAAGCACAGCAGAGTAAGAATCATTTTCCATTTGGGCTCGAAATTTTTATGGCATTAACCAGCCATAAACATCTGATTAAGGCTGCCACCCAGTTATTACAGCTAAAGGGGTCTGATTTAAAAAACAAAGTAACAGCAAGTGACCTGATGGACTACTTTTATTTTTAAAATGTTCCCACTTTTATTGAGATATAATTGGCATATAACATTGTATCCATTTAAGATACAATATGATTTGATATATGTATATATTGTGAAATGATCACCATAATAAGTCCAATTAACATCCATCATCTCACATAGTTAGTTTTCTTCCTTGTGATGAAAATTTTTAAGATCTACTTTCTTAACATCTTTGAAATATACAATATTGTTAACTATAGTCACCATCACATCACCAGATGTTTTCTACCTTTGACCACCATCACCCATTTCCCCCGCTGTAGTCAACCTCTACTTTTAAAAATGTTTGCAGGCGACAAAATGTCGACATGGAAACATGAGAAATGAGAAAAACAAGGATTTTTGTGAAAGGAAGGGTAAAACTGCTTTTTCATTTTTGTTTTATCATGTGTTTCTTTTTCTGAAAAGAGAGTCAGTGAGGTTGGGTGAGAGACACAGAATGGAAGGGAAGGGCCCTATATGGGTCTCTCAGATGTCCCAACAGCATTTACAATTCGCGGCTTCTACAAAGTTATTTTCCTAGTCTCCAAAGCCCAAGCTCAGTTCTCCATTGGTGGCTAAACTCTTCGGTTCACATTCAGAGGATTCTGTAACTTAGAGCTCTATGCCTTCTTTCCCAGAAGCTGTGGTATAGTGAGTGGCTTTCCAAGTTTGTGAGCACTTTAATCCACTTTTTCTTTCACTCCTTGGGAGACAGTGGGAAGGGGGAAAGTGAAAACCACTCATTCTTTTCTGGAAAGATGTGCATTTCATCACTGCTTAGTTTGCAGGCAGTTTGGACTGGAGGCCAGCTCTTCTTCGAAATAATGTGCTAGGCAACAGAGTCTGAGGGTGCATTTGAAACCTTTTGGAGCCTAATGTCATATACATGAGTATGTTATTAGACCAGCATCAACTTGGCTAGATCTACACTGTTTTGTCCTGTAAGCTGGTCATCAGTGGACACACACACACACACACACACACACACACACACACTGGAGAGGTGAAATTCCACTTGGGAACTCCTAGCACTGAATAGCTTAAAGAGACAGTGGCTCCTTTGTTAATCATTGACAATACGATCATGTAATAACAACGGAGGTAAGCAGTAGATTTCATCTATAAACTCTATTTTAACCTGATTTGAACAGCTTTCTCCACACTAAATTTCCTTGCTCCTACCATATGCACAGATACGTGCACAAATACTCTTCTCCCCTCCTCAGTATGACTTTTAAAAAAGCCAGTTCCTCAGTACACTTCCTTTTTTGACAGGAAAGTCTGTATTTTGTTCTGCAGTATTTAGACTGCAAGCTTCACAGAGAAATACATTCTTCCTAACATAGCCCTTTTTCAGATCTGCAGAAAACACAGTCGTACAATACCTCCCCACTGTTAATGTAAAGTCTGACTAGGGAGCAGAGCAATGGTGTGAGGGGATGACAAAGGGATGGGCTATTTTCCCAAATTCTGGCCTTCAGGATTCCATAGATTGGCTTGGGGTTGCTCCACAAACTGGAAAGTTTATCTGAAAGCCTCAGTTCACTCTCAGCTCTTCCTCTTTCATCCAGCAGATCATTCACCCCAAAGATGAAATGTTTAGATATGCATCCCTTGTTTTCTGGCCCAGACAAAACGTGTTCTTTGAATACCACACTTGAAGACTTGAAAAAGTAGAGCATGATGTCTCTGTGGTGTTTAATATCTATTGGAGCCTGGCCAGGATCCTGAAACAGAAGCCTCATCCAGAGCTTCTATTTTCATGTATTTTGAATACTAAAGGCTAGTTTGAATGAAGATATATTCAAGGATGGATCCCTTCCTCATTCTAGGGAGAGAAAGAGTTTTTTTTCTACAGAATTGAAAGTAAGCATTATTTTTATAGAGGAGCCCTACCACTTCTCTAATGTTATTGCCTCTATCTATCTTGGTAAAGCCAAAGGAAAACTGAAAATATAATTATCAAATATAGTTGGTTATTACAAGGGAGACAGATATATCAAATTGAGAAAGAAAACCAGCACACCTCTGTAATACAGTTTTATTTTTGGATATGTAAAAATTATGAAAAAAACTATTAATCACCAGTAAATTGTTTGGGACCAATCTGCTTGTATAGATCACAGAAAGGCAAGGTTGCTGAAAAAATCTACTAACTTTATTACCAGACGGTCTAACCACCTTCAAATAAAGGCATCCAAGTTTTCATGCCTCCAATCTGAGCCTTCTCCATGCGTCCATGGTTTGTAGTAATTCCACTAGTCATCATGGGTAGCTTTGGTTCTTATGCTTGAGGCTATGGCTCAGCTCTATTTTTTTTTTTTTTTTTTTTTATGGCTCAGCTCTTGAAGATAATTTTATAAACCTTTTCTCTCTGCTTCTCCCCCCCCCCCACTGGATTTTTCCTCTTTCCTCTTTCCTCTTTGAGCCCCTTACTTGGTTTGTAAGGGTTTGCCTAATTTTCTCCCAAATCCAGATGGTCCCAAGTGAATGAGAGGGTCTGAGAAATGTTCTACCTTTGCCACAATCAGATCACATAGTGGTTGAGAGTAGGACCGTGAAGCCAGATTATTTGATCTGAATTGCAGTTCTATCACTGACTGGTTGTGTGATCCTGGTCAAATGACTCTACCTCTTTATGCCTCAGTTTTCTCAACTGTAAGATGGAGATAACTGTATCTAATCCATAATATCGTTAGGGGAAGTAAATGGAGTAATATATAGAAGTTCTTGGGACAGTGCTCAGCAAATAGTAAGCTATGGAATTCTTAGCCATTATCACCACTATCATGATCATCATGAAAAGCCCAGTCTCTGGTTGCTCCTAGCTTGGACCCTGTTGTCTTGTGTAGGATAACTACTTAACTGAGGAAAGGTTATGAAAAGTGAAAGTGGGACGAGAAGTAAGCAAGGGATATTTTCTTTTTATGTGAAACTTAAAGGCTAACTGCTGGTAGTGGTTTCCAAATATTTCTAAAAATTGTTCGATGTTCCTTCCTTTTAAAGGTGGAGCCTAATCCCCCTCTTCTTGAGTGTGGCTGTATTTAATGACTTTAATGAACAGAGTATGGCAGAAATGATGGTGTGTGACTGGGTCATAAAGGCATTATAGCTCCCTCCTCTCTCTCTCTTTCTCTCTAAAACACTCACTCGGGGAGAAGTCAGCTGCCACATTGTGAGGACATTCAAGCAGCCCTATGGGGGGGGGGTCCACTTGGTGGGGAACTGAGGCCTCTGCCAACAATCAGTCCTAATCTGCAAGGAGTATAAACAAACTCTGGAAGCTGGTCCTGCAGCCCAGTCAAGCCTTCACATGACTGCAGACTTGGCCAGCATCTTCTCTGCCACCTTATGAGCCCCAAGGCAGAATCACTCATCTAGGCTCTTCACAATTCCTTACCCACCCTGTGAGATAATCAGTGTTTATTGTTTTAAGCCATTACATTTGAGGATAAGTTGTTATATAGCATAGATAACTAATACAATATCTAACAGACCTATGTCTGTTCTCTGAATAAAGAATAGCGTATTGAAGACAGACTCTTGAGGAAGGCATCTTTCATGATTACTTAAAGTCATTTGAAAATGCCACCAGAATGACCCTATGTGGTATGAAAGAAGCCTTTGGGTAACTTCATCAGGGTCAAAAAACTTGAGCCCTATTGCTGGTTTCTATTTCTTGATGGTAACTTGACCCCCAAAAAGTCACTTTACTTAAATAAGCTTCCATTTCCTTATCTATAAAATCATCTTAATAATAATTACTACCTCACAAAAAATGAAACAAGAGGAAACCAGAGAGAGAGACAAACCATTAAGAGACTCTTAATCTCAGGAAACAAACTGAGGGTTGCCGGAGTGGTGGGGGGTGGGAGGGATGGAGAGGCTGGGTGATAGACACTGGGGAGGGTATGTGCTATCGTGAGTGCTGTGTATTGTGTAACACTGATGAATCACAGACCTGTACCCCTGAAACAAATAATACATTATATGTTAACAAAAAAAGTAAAAAAAATTATTGCCTCACAAAGTTGCAAAAGCAAAAGGGCTTCATAAAGTATAAAGTAGCACATAAATGTAAGAGGTGATGACTGTCCTGTAATAAAGATGTATAGTTTGGTTAAACATGTCATACTGTTGTTTCCCATAAAGGAATCTCAGACATGGAAAAAGCCTGAATCTGGCTTTGCAAGGCAGTATTATTTCTCTCCCCATGGAACATGACCCAGATACACTTTCAACTTTACTCAGACTGGTTGGATGCTGGGAAACCCAGGGCGGGAGGAGAGCTCAGGAAAAGAAAAAAAGGTGCAAAGAAGAGAAGGGACCCTGGGTTTCAAGTTAGGACTGAGGGTTTGGAATTGTCCCCTTTACCTTTCCTTTGAGAACTAGGGACATGACTCTTTCCAAGACGGCCCACGTTGGGAGAAGGCAGTAGAGAGAGGGAGTGAGTGAAGCTGCTGCTGGTTACTTGGGGTTAAGGAACAGAGGCAGCAAGCCCCTAGGAAAACAAAGGAAACCTCCCCCGCCACACCTGGCCCCAAAGTCAGGAGGGCTCTTGATTCAGAAGAAAACTCCTGTAGACCTTGCTCCTTCCAGGTTGCTTGGACATTATTTGCCAATTGAAGTTAATGGGCACAAAGTTCCTCTTCTCTGCTTGCCTACTTGACTCCAGCACACCCGTTGCAACAGAGCAGCAGAGAGACATCAGTGCACCAGGGGAACAATAAAAACTCAAAGTACAGTTGAAGACTTGGGCTTCATTGCCTCTGGTGTAAGAAGCCATCCTGGTGCCTGTCTAGGTATTCTGTTAAAAGCAATTACAGAGAAAAGGGACTGCAAAGGCAAATATGAAATCAGCACCTTGTCATTAACTTCCATGAGATAGAAAGTAAGGCAGAAGTGGATGACTTCAGGGACCTTGCTTTCAGCAGCCTTTAGATGACTGTATCAGCCAGGGACCCATGCTCTACCTGGAGATCATGATGGCTTTCAAGGTGGACAGTCTGCCTGCCACCCTTCCTCCCTCCCTCTCACCTTTCTCTCTCCCCTTTTCTTCTTCCTCTCCTTCTTCCTCTTCCTCCTCCCCTCTCCCTTCTCCTCTCCCCCTTCTCCTTCCGTACAGTATAGTGCAGTGCCATTTCACCCCCGGGGAAGAATGTGCCTCTGAGAGACGTGAAGACCAGAGTGGGTGACAGTTTGGAAGAGCTGTAACTGTACTACCTCTTGGAAAACTGAAACCCAGAATAGTCGGACTGCAAGGGCACAGGACTATAGGATTCTTGCCTACTGTTGTATCCCCAGGACATTGCCTGGCACAAAGAGGGTGTTCAAGGAACATTTTTTGAGTGTCTGCACTCCTGCTTGAACACACACACATAAACACCCACACAATGAAGCCACAGGGAACTTTGCATTCTCGTGCAGGGTTTTGTTTTGTTTTGTTTTTCTCGTGAAGATTTTAAAGAAAATGATAGACCTGTAAGGTCACCCTTTCTCGTCTCCCAACCCGGAAGCAGAGAAATGATCTCCAAACTATCAGGAGTCTCTTTTAGCTGTGAGTATATATGTAAATATCTGACAAATTGCTGTAAAAATAAGCACGCACAGCTTAAGTAGCAAATGGGTGAGTTCAATGCAAAGATTTTCCTTGGGAAAAATGGAAGATCAAGTAAGGGTATTATAATACATTCATTTATCAGCTCACAATAGTGAGCTGACAAAATAAAATAAAATCTTCAGGACAATCATCATTTGTAGAAATGTATGTCAATTTCCAAGGCACATGGGTTAAAATAATGCATAGAGCAATAAGTAAGAGGACTTATTGGCCATTTAAAATACACTTTGCAGTTGAGATTCATGTCTTTCACTGATCCCATCAGAGAGTAATACCAAACTTAGATTTTCAGCAATATTTTCCCTGAGACAAAAATTTAGGATGATATAAATTCATACAACTAACTCCTACATATTTTAACTAGGCTTCGCTCTAAGACTTGGAAGCATTTCTCTTGACCACCTTCTTCAATTTGTCTGTCTCATGTCCATCTTAGTACCTGAAAATTCTGGATGCACTGTGGAGACCTCGGCGTCTTTAGAGACCCTGTTGTGGTGAACTGATTCTTAGAGGCTGTGTGAGGGCTAAGAAGCCTGAAGCAGAACTTGGGGCAGTTAGGTGGTGGTGCGGCTGGAGTCAACTTTCTCTTACCCTGTTGGTCAAGGTTACAATTAAGGCTGTTTTCTTTAGCTCACTCCCTTCCCTTTCCCCTAGAAAGGGAAATTAGGAGCTCCTGGTTTTTTGTTTACTCTTCCCAATTAGCCTCTGTATTGAAAGCCAACTTCCAATGACCACTTCTGTTTCCAAGGGGAAGGTTTAAAAAAAATCCCACTCCCCAGGTCATGAACAAATTTAGGGTCCAAGGAGGAGGAGAAATGAGTAAGTCCAGACCTCAGGTCTTTTAAATAAGACTATACAACCAGAAATACCTGCCACTCAACAGTTCCCCATCCCCACCCCCTCCCCAAAGGGGTTTGCATTCTTCACTTTTAAGGGCTTCATCATTCAACTCCTTTTTTTCAGTACATTTTCTGTGTAGCTGATGAGAGCAACAGCCCCCTCACTGTCCCCTAGAGGCCTGGGCAGCCTAGAAAAGACTTGTGTGGTGCCTTCGCTCCCTTCAAATCTGGGCATCCTTTACCTGGGGAGTGGCAGCACGGTTCTCAGGTTTCAGTTCTACAGCTGAAGTCTGGGCTCTCTTCCTTCACCTCATTCTATTCAGCTGGGCCGAAGACCTGCTTCCCTTTCAAGGAGCTGTTTCCCGGATCCCACCTTTCACCTGACACTGGCACAAATAAGACTCTCTTTAAAGAGTCGGTCTATATACTAGCAGAGAATGAGGACACTTGGCTTCCCTAGGGCGGAAAGGGCCATATCTGGGGAGGAAAGACTTCCCAGACTGGGACATCTGTTCCTAAGGGTAAAGTCTGGAATGTGCTCAGCGGTCCCATCTATGGGCTGGGGCTGCAGTAATCTCCCCGAATGTCTGGCCCAGGCCTCCCTACACTTTCCTTCCAGGTGAGGGGAGGAGGAGCCCCCCGCCCCCCGCCCCAGGGCCTAAAGGCCCGGACCTCCCAGGGTCCTTCCGGTTCAAAAAGGGCCTGGAAGGAAAAGATGAGGAGTTTAAGGGTCTGAGGCTCCTTTTAAATCAGAATCCGTCCTGAGTAAATGGGAAGACAGCTTAAAAAACGCTGTTTGCCTGTGTCACGCCATTTGCTCTGAAAGCGGCTCCCCACGGGGGAATCCTATGCACAGGCTCAAGCCGGGTCCTCTCCTGTCTTTCTGATTTGCACACTCTGGGTTCCTGAGTCCACGATTGGAAAGGGAGGCAAGAGGGCAAGAGCGTGTCTGTAGGGTGCGGTTTAATGGTGGTACTCACTACGTGCATCATGCCGGGACATTGGCAATTAGGGACGCCTGAATGGGTTTGCCTCTCTAGTTTGTTTATTGACACCTTTAAGCTCAGAGGGTGGTGCCTCTGAGGACACTTGCACTGCACATCCCACTTGCCCAGGAAGTGCATGCCTACACGCAGAGGAACAGGCGCTGCAGATTCTGGATCCTTCCAGAAGATCCACCCCCCCCCACACACACACCTAGAACCAGAAAGGGCACCCATGGCCGCTGCCTTCCGCCATCGAGCTGCCCCTTATTTTATACACCCCCTCTTCTCGTGTTCCCTTCTCTGCGGTTTGGATTGAGCTAAAATCCAGTCACTGGACAGCGGGTCTCAGGGAACTCATTTCCACACAGCTCCAGACACTTCCTACCACATTCTCTCTTTTGGGGATCACAAGGCGCAGGAAATTCGAGAGAATTTGGAAGTGGCAAACACCGTATTTCCCTTTCTGGTCCTGGTTCTGCCTTCGGCAAATTCCTTCCTGAGCCCGGGCCCCTCAACCCTGGTCGCTGGGCACACGTCTGCGGGGGCCTGTGGGCTCCACTTGTTCTCGCCAGGTGTGCTCAGTCAGTTGGGGACCCTCCCCCAGGACGGCCTTCCCCCTGAAAAGAGAGGGTTTGAGCAGCCCCCCTGGGGACTCCCTAAAAGTCCTCTGGTACTATCAGCCCTTGATACTGCCTTCCCCAGGACGGACCCCATTCCTGCCAGGCACTTTACGGCGCGGCTTCACAGAGGAACCAAACCCGGGTGTCCAGGGCATAGCGGATCCTAGGCAGCTCCCGCGTCTGTTCCCACCTCGGGTTTTTAGCCCCAGCGTGGAGAAGGGCGCTGAGCCTCGGAAGCCTGACCTTGGAAGCCCGCACGTCGGCCCACCGAGCCCAGGGCGCGCCCCCTGCAGGCCGGGCTGTTTGTTCCCGCGCTTCGGATCCGGGCCCAGGCCGTCCCCACAGAGGCCGAGCGCCCCAGGGTTGAACCCCCAGCGCCGTCTGCACCTTTCCTGCCCCCCACCCAGGGAAATGGTCGGCTTTTTTGGGCCTCCTGGGGTCACTGAGCTCCAGCCCGGGGCGGGTCCTGCAATTTGCAGACAAGTGTGGGCCTTCTTCCCCGAGCTCCTCGGCACCGAGACGCCCTGTTCTCGCTTCCGCGGAGTAGTTTTCTGTCTTCTCTCTCCCTTGCTTGGCTTTACGACAAAACCATAAAGGCCACCACGGCTATGCTGGACCTCACCATTTTAGAAACGTTATTAAACGATATATTTAAAGTGTGTGCACACGTGTGTACATCTAGCTTCACACATACATACACACACAAACCCGATTTCCTCTCATCATTCCTGCCTCCACCTCCCTCCCCTCACAGCTCCCAGCAGGTATGTTCTAGAACAGACACAGGTTACAGGTTGCCTGCGCCGTCTACCAGCTGTCCCGAACATCCGGTACAAATCTCCGCGAGGGACGAAAACATCTGTTCGGGCAGAGGCTGGAAGCCGTGGCGGCGGGTGCGGCGCTGCGGGACGCACCCCACCCCAGCGTGGCGCCAGGGGAGAGGGCCCCTGCCGGTCGCAAATGATTTTCGAGACCTCAGGTACCCCAAGCCGCAGGGCGCGGCGACACCGCCCGAAATGGGCGAGGTGGGGGTGTTCCGCTGTTTCTCAGATCCTATGCTACCCACCTTGGCCCTTTGTTCTTATTCCACCACCCACTAGGCTGCGGGTGGGGGCCTCTCCTCCTCCACTGTCCTCGTCCGCTCGAGGGGAAGGTTTGCACCCGCGCCCCTGGTCGCGAGCGCGCGGACCCGGTGCGGGTGGAAGGGCGCGGCGCGGTGGCGGGGCACTGTGGGCGCAGAGCTGGGGCGGTAACCCCCCGTGCCCCGCTCGGAAATCCCGCGAGCGAGCGCGTCCGCGCAGTCTCTTCAAAGTCAAGGAGGAAAGGCAGGGCCGCCTTCAGTTACAAATAAGTTTTACACTGTCTGCTTATATTTTACTAGGTAGTACACACACGATGAAAACAAATTTAAACAGGACAAAAGGACGCACATGCAAGCAGGTATTTGAATATATTCTCTTGGGTGTCTTATCTAAAGAGCGTCTGAGCTCTTGGATCTCTGGGCTCAGAAAGACTTGTCATGGGTCCGTCCATGTGCCCACAAAGCCGAGAGGATCATTTCCTGAATCTTCCACATCCACCGACAGTTTCTCGCTTGGTGGTTTCTCATCGCCTCTGCTCAGCAGCAGTTCGTCTTGCGGTTCCGGGGAGAGCCGCCGCTTTTCCTGCAGTATTCTAGGTGAGCAGAGCCAGCCCTCTGACTTACGAAGTGAGGGCTCCTGGTATCAAACGCTCATTTTTGGCTAATGTGGGTGAGGGGTATATGGGGAAAGGGGCGGCTTCATTTTTCTTTTTTCATTGCCCCCGATCCCATTCACATTGAACATTACGAACGGTGAATAAAATGTAGTTTGCGACCATTATATGGGGACGGACTGGTCCCAATAAATGTCACAAGATATAAGACAAAAAAGTACCCTGCAACTGTATGCGGGACTGTATTGCTCTCAGTTTTGGCTACGGATGCACTAAAATAACCTGTTAACACACACCAAAGTGCATCCCTATAATAACCTCCTCAATCATTTATTAAAAGTCGTGTCAAGCAGGCCCGTATAATTCATTTCTATGCAAATACATCAATGTCAGGCCATTAGTGTATTGCTCAGGTTTTTATTAAAGTGCATTCTTTTTAATTCAGCCCCGTAAAATACGAGCCCCATTGCTCAAGAATTATAGCAACTATTAGAGTAACATATGGGCAACATGCACTCAGAAAATAAAAACCAACAGATAAAGTGGCAGGGTCACATCGCAGGAGCAAACACTTAACAAAATGGCAGTGGGGTAATAGATTTTTTTTTTCTCCCAGGGCTTTTGGCGAAAGGGTGTCATGGGCACCCATACCTCGGAAAAGGCAAAAGGCTCGAGGTTACTTTGCCCTGTCCCAACCCCAGAACCAGCCCCGGATAGATATCCTCAGAGTTAGGAGAGGAAAAGCTTCCAGAGCTCCTCCGTACCTCGCCTCATCTTTCGGCACAAGGATTTCAACATTCACCAGAAAGAAATGTCAATGTAGGGTTTATGGCTGAAACCATTCTCTCCCTCCCCAAATCTCTCTCGCCTTCTCGCTCTCTCTCCCTCTCTCGCTCTCTCCATTGCCCCCAACGACGCTACTTCTTAGTCCACACAAACCGCACCGGGAGCCCCACCCCACCTCGAGTACTTTCTGAGATGCTCTTTCCTCCCTGTCACAAGATTGAGAAGGAGCAAAGGAGGCCCAAGAAGGCCCGGGGACTTGCTGGCAAATTTCCCCCTCGTGTGTAGAAGCCTGGGGAAAAACTTTCTATTGAAAAATAATTGCTGGCTAAATTATAAGAACATCTCCTTTCAGTTTCGACTCAGAAGAAACATAGGTGCCCCTCCGCCGGCTCCATCCCTTTCTCTCCCCCCGCCCCCTGTCCCCCCCACCTCTCCCCCGGCCGCGCGTTTCCTGGTTAGAGCGCTTTGCTATAAATTTTGCTAAACCAGGGAAAGCGCTAGGCTGATCCCGGAAGGACTTTGCTATTTTACGTACCGAGGACAGAGTGGGGGCGGCAGTGGTGCCCCGCATCCCTTCAGCCAACGCCTAGGTTTGAGGTGGAGAAAGCGCAAGGTGGGCGGGCATGGATCTGCAACAGCAGCTGACAAATCCCCTGGAGAAGTCAGCAGCATCAAATTCAGTTTTGTTTTTTTTTAATTTTTAATTGCCATTGGAACAATCAATTTCCAGAGGCCTAAAAATAAACCTCAAATCCAAAACACAACACAGCCCTCACAGAAAAATAGAGAAAAGGGGAAAAAACTAAGAACTATCTCCCAGATTTAATGAGAGAGTTGCCCACATCCTCATCACCCCAGCATGGTAATTGAGCAGATCTATTAACTTGTTACACTAGATTTGTTTAAAGAGACTATTACACAGTCATTTAATCAATTTGTTACACTGGAGGTCCTGACTTATGAGACACTTGCCTTATGATTCCTTAATGACTGAATTAATTTGTTTTAATAAAACCAACATTGTGTACAAGTACATTTCTAGAAATGTAATTTGGGAGACAGAACAGTCCAATGCTTCATCTGATTAGGTCCTTTCTATGGTTTATCAAAGTCTGTAGTTTCTGACATAGCTGCTTGTATGGAGTATTTTTCTTTTTTATAGCACCATTAATTTAATATGGATCATTAGTTCTTTATACACATGCATGTTCTGACAAATGTACCCAATGAATAATGCAGCTAATGTGCTTAGGCCCAAATGCATCACATCATAAACAGAGACCTCTGCAAAATAACAACAATGAAATAAAACACCACCTCTGGTCTCCGTGGTCATCATTAGAGTAACATTTTGAGTTTTAAGTCTTGTTTTGCAGAGCAAGACATGTTTGGCCCCACGATTGTATCAACATAGCAAACTGGGTCTAACTATGTAGTGAACACAAATAGATTTATGGTGAATTAAGGTTGTCTTGAGAGCAGATGCAGGACAAGAAAATCGGTTTTGCTCTTGATGGAAACTGACGTGTGTAGAATAAAATGTAAATAAACAGAAAGTCCCCAAGAAAAGGGACTTGACGTTATTGATTATGTAAAATAATTAGAACATTACAAATGATAATGCACTACAAATAGTTGGCATTTATGTCTAGATTTTTTGTAGGAAGAAACGATTTAGGCTCTGAAACACCACTTGAAAAATGGGGCATGATCTGAGGGGCAATAAAAAAATTAATAATGGAGGGATTGGAATGATCAGTTTGTAACCAATAACTGATATAAATGATAACTGAATGAGCCTGCTGCAGAGGTAAACATTTGGGCTTAGAGAAATACAAGGCGAATGATAGCCCTACATGATCACTGGAGGCATAAAGAGCTTCTGCATAATGTGAGTAACTATGCACAGATGCCAGATATTGACTAAATAGCTTAACAATTATTACAGGGAAGAGGGAGAAGCTGGGTATATTTCCAATAAGGTGATGCTTTCTTTACAAATCTTCCTTAACAATGCTGGACAGGCAGGCGTTTGAACTTGATTTCATTTTGAAAAGGACTCTAGACTGCACACATATTAACAGTATAGTTGAATGCTTTCATGTCCTCCTTTTGGTGTCCTTTTGAAATGTAAATGGACATTAAGGTGATGAATGGAATTTGTAAATAAAAAGATACGGCTACTTGTGCTGTATCAAGAGTAATTATGATTATTACATACGATGAAACTCAACTCAGAGTTTTACGAGAAGAAAGAAACCTGCTCTACGAATGGTGTGGGAAAAAACTCCCGCCAAGATTTCAATAAGAAGTACAAAAATCAGATGTGGTTGTATTTACTGGCTTTGGTCAAACAATGTATGTAATATTATTCATGGTTGGGATTCTCTTTTGAAACTAATTTTCCCAACGTGGTTCTCTTGATCAAAGAGGCTATTTTTGAGTCATTCATCCTAAAGCTTGTGGATAACATGGAGGATGCCACTAGAGTTTTGGTTTTTGAAGCATAAACATTTGTAAAACAAGAAAGAGTTTTAGAAATCATATAGTTCTGCAGTTTTGACATTTTCACAAGCTACATTTATCTTTTCCCTTTCATCATAGCTCAGTGATTTCTCTGCCTGAGACAGGAATGTTTATGATGATAAATCAGTGTTGTTTAATTAGATGCATCTTTACTTCATTTTAATGTTAGCTGGAAATGTATTTCTTTAGTTTATAAAAATGAATAATTTAATCACTTCCTGGTATAAAATAAGTGGCATGAGACCAAAAATCAATGTTGGATCCTTTTTGGAATTTTTTGATTTATTCTAAATCCTTATGTAATATCTTACTTGCTTTGACAAATGGATTTTATGCATTTCTTCCTATTTGTGAGCAGCTAATGCAAAATATATTTGCTATTTATTACAAAGTAAATGAATATGACCTTTTGCCCATTTCACCAGATGCTATTTCTGACCATCCCAAAAAGCCTGTTTTAAAGTCAACAACATGAAGCATTCGAGGTCACAAGACCAACTCAAGGTCATTTTAATACTGGTAAAAGGTTAATTAGATCACTGCATTAAAATAGGAATGGACTTTTACTCAACTTCATCTAAATAAGCATAGACAAGCTTGCCTTACCTTTTAAGGTTTCCTTAGAGATTCCAACTCATTTCTTAGTATGGTAAAAGTAACTTTTTGTAAATATAATTTTTAAGTTTTCTTTTCCCAAATTTTAGCAATATTTGTCATTTATTGGATGCTCACTACATACCAGGCACTAAGTAACATACTGTATACATCTTCACATTCTTTACATCATTTCATGTAATCCTGTCAATAACCTGATGAAGTAGGTATTATTATGATGATGATGATCCCCATTTTACAGATGAGGATACCAAGCCTCAGAGAGGTTACTTACTTGAGGGAGATTAACAGAGGTATTACTCTGGAATCAAATTCAGACTCTAAAGTAGTTAAAATGCCTTATGCTGCCTTCATGAAGCACATTCCACCTCACTTAAAACGCTTTCATTTGCAAACTCTTTCTCATAATTATAGACTCTTTCTTATCTTAATTTGCAGCTGTTGGCTTTCATATAGTTTAACTTGATAGGAGAAGGCCTAAGAAATGTACTTTGGTTCTAAGAAAAATAAGTTCTTGTACTTAACTCAGACAACACTTTAATAAACAAGTATTGAGTAGGATGATAAATCAGTGTTGTTTAATTAAAATTGTCCCGTAGTGTTGGGGCGCCTGAGTGGTTCAGTCAGTTGAGCCTCAGACTCGTTGTTTCAGCTCAGGTCAGGATCTCATGGGTGGTGAGATAGAGCCCCGCGTGGGGCTCTGCACTCAGTGGGGAGTCTGCTTGAAGACTCTCTCCTTCCTCCCCTCCCCCAATTTGCACCTGCATGCCCTGTCTCTCAAATAAATAAATAAATCTTAAAAAAACCCAAAAACTGTTCCATAGTGAGTATGACAATCGACACCACCAAATGTAAATGGCCTGCCCGATCTCTGCAGTTAGGAAGTTCTTTGAGGCAACCGAGATGTAGGAGTAGATTGCAGGAAGCCCCTTACTGCCAGGGTAAAGTAATTTGTTAAATGATTCCTTGTGGCTCCTGAAGAAAAAAGATGGGTACTTTCCAAGGGACAGTTTCTCATGGGACTCTGTCACTCCTAGAAACTTCTTTTGTTGTAAATTGACTGGCAGACTGTTAATTATATCAAATTAGCTCACATGGGTGCCCCCAAAACAAAAAAAGTTAAGGTAACTTTCAGTGTAATTTAGAACATTTCAGATAAGTATCCTACTTCAGAGTTACTTTTCCTGGTGATTGGGAGGGCTTGTTCTTCAGACTTCATACCTCAGCACTGTATTGTTTTCTGTTTGTCTCAGCTGCTTATTAACCTGCTTTCCCCGTGTAGGCTGGACCCAATCTTTTGAAGGGAGAAATACACATTTGTTCTAGTCTTTCTTCATCCAGACTATTTTTCTACCTGGCCTCTGAAATGCAACTTTCTGGGACACTTGTAGGTCACAGATTGCAGGGACAATCTGCTCATATTTAGAATTAATTAGAAATATATTTGGAAATCGTTAGAAAATAGAAATATTTCTATTTCCAGATGCTCAATGTTAATTATACACTGTGGAAAATTTTTCAGTGGGATGAATTTGGGCTCAGAGCAATGGAAGTTTCCTGTTCTGCCTTCCAAACAGCCTTGGACCTTCTTTTAGTGCCTCTGAAGTTGGGCACTCTCTGGGACAGGGTTAAAAGTAAAAAAAACTTAAGAGGAGACAAGCACCATCAGTTAGACACATAACTTAATTTCAGGGCCCAGCATAGAGTTTTCTTGTTCCTTTATGAATGACAAAATTAAGGTACTGCAATGAATATACCCATCACTCAGATTCTGGAATTATCCTGATTTCTAACACAGAACTTAAGTCTCATATATTAAATATGACAAAATCTAAAATCTGCTCTAAGGGCTGCCATATAAAATTTATGGTCTCCCAATCACTATTGACAGTTAGATGTTTCATCTCCTACATGATGGACCACAGAGGCAGCAAATCTTTTTCCAAATTCCATGTGTTCAGACTCCATTCAAGTGGCTCTTTGTTAGTGCTTTTCAGCTTTTGGTCACTTTTGGCAGACTGGTTGCCTTTGGTTTAGGTGAGTTCTAAGACAAGATGCTCCATCTGTGAGATCTGGCCATAAAATTATAAGGCAGAACTTGTACCTAAGAGTGAATCTGGATTCTCTTCTTAGGTTTTTTCCTGGTTCTACTTTGAGATCTGGGTCTACTCTTTTGCCTTTCCTTTGGCCCTCTTATGAGCCATCATGTCCCAACTTACAATTTTTAGACTGGACTGAGGCTCAAGACTGCATAGGAAAATGTAGCATCTTCTTGCTTTATGACTAATGGCATAACTAAATTAAGTGATATAATCTGTAATGTGCCTATAGTAATGCTTGGTACAAAGTAAGGATGCAAAAATTGGTAGCAGTTAGTATTATTTTTGAAGATTTTATTTATTTATTTGCCAGAGAGAGAGAGAGAGAGAGAGAGAGAGAGCACAAGCAGGGGAAGCAGCAGACAGAGGGAGAGGGAGAAGCAGACTCTCCGCTGAGCAGGGAGCCTGATATGGGGCTTGATCCCAGGACCCTGGGATCATGACCTGAGCTGACAGCAGATGCTTAACCCACTGAGTCACCCAGGCGCCCTGGTAGCTGTTATTATTATTGATACTATTACTATGACTATCACTGTTACTATTTTTCTCCACCTTTATTGAGATATAATTGACACATAATATTATGTAAGTTTAAGGTATACGGTGTGATGATTTCATACACATATAACAATAAGATTAATTAGCACATCTTTCACCTCACATAATTACCATTTTTTGTTGTTATGGTGAGAACATTTAAGATTTACTGTCTTAGCAACTTTCAAGTATATAATGCAGTATTGTGAACTATAGTCACCATGCTGTGCATTAGATTAGACTTTATTCATCCTACAGCTGAAAGTTTGTACCATTCAACCAATATCTCCCCATTTCCGCACCACCCAGCCCTTGGCAACCACCAACCGACTCTTTGTTTCCATGAGTTTGGCTTTTTTAGATTCCACTTATATTTGTCTTTCTCTAACTTATTTTACTTAGCATAATGTCTTCCAGGTCCATCTATGTTATTGCAAATGGCAGGATTTCCTTCTTTGTATGGCTGAATCATATTCCATTATAAAGTAAGAATATTTCACATTCATATTTCTATAAATATGTATTTATAGATACAATTTATGACACATATATAACTTTTCTTCATTCATCCATTGATGGACACTTGTTTCCATGTTTTAGCTATTGTGAATAACACTGCAGTGAACACAGGAGTACAGGTATTGTTTGAGATCTTATCTTAATTTCCTCTGGATATATACCTAGGAGTGAAATTGCAGGATCATATGGTAGCTCTATTTTTAATTTTTTGAGGTACCGCCGAACTGTTTTCCATAGTGGCTGCACCAATTTACATCCTGACCAACAGTGAACAAGTGTCCCCTTTTACATCTTCACCAAACTTGTTCTCTCTTGCCTTTTTGATAATAGCCATTCTAGTAGGTATGAGGTGATATCTCGTGATTTTGATTTGCATTTCCCTGATGACTAGTGATGTTGAGCACCTTTTCATATGCCTGTTGGCCCTCTGTATGTCTTACTTGGAAAAATGTCTATTCAGATCCCCTGTCCATTTTCTAATTGGATTATTTATATTTTTACTATTGACTTGTATGAGTTTGCTGTTATTGTTAATAAGGCCAGGTTATAATAAGAACAACAATGATTATTATGATCCTAATCAACTTTGACTCCTGGCAGTGACTTCTGAATTCTGAAACACCTCCCTCTGAGTACAGTGGTAGGACTGACATTTTATTTTTGTTACTCCACAGGAGCAAAAGTCAGTTTGAAGATGGGTCTCCCCCCACCCCCATTTTATAGGATAGCAATAAACATGGCTGTATCTCATTAAATTTAATGAGTCTTCATAAAATAACCATTACATTCTGAAGGTAATGAAAGAATGGCTTTGATGGCTAGTAAATAAACTACCAAAGGCAGTTTCATCACATTCTAGGGCTTCACAGGATACAGGCAACATCAGGAAGGGGCTGTGGCATTTTTGTGGTAAGACCAAGCCAGGCTATGCCTGGCTTCACCGTATGAGAGTCCATGGAGCAATCTTCATTTCAGCTAGGTGTTTCTAGCTATGCCTTGGTTGTGAGATGTGATTAAATGGATTGGTTTAAAAATCTGCTAAAGGATTTTATGTATATCGTGTCACTGATATTGAATTTGAATACTATTGTAGTAGGTTAGACTAAATAATTTATCTTATAAACATAGAGGTAGAGCAGATTGAATAGAGTATGCAAATTTATGTAAATAACCCTACAAATTCAGACTCTTCTGATCCAAGAGCCCTGGTACTTTATAAACAGGGCTGTAACATTGTAAATCAGGAGTTATTAACCTGTGGTCCATGGCCCAGTAGGGTCCTGAATTTATATGCAAAATTGCATGCCTGTGTGTTTTTCTAGAGAGAGGGTCCACTGCTTTCATTATATTCTCAAAGGGGTTCAGCACACAAAGAGTCTAAGAACCATAATGTAGTATAAATATTCTAGTTGGTTCTATTAAATCAAATCACATTCATATTCTCTGCTTTTCAGAAAGTGTTACTTAATTAGAATAAATATCTGCTCCTTATTTACGATCCAGCTAGAACTAAAAGTTCTTGACTTTTTAAAGAAATCCTTTAGTTTCCTTTGTAAGCATATGAATTTAAGAAATCCTACTGATTTATATACCTGCATTTTTCTACATTGCTTTCGACCCCATGTGACTCTTTCACCTTAAGTAGTTTCAGTTTTAATTTTCAATCTCTATTTCTTTTTTTATTTTTCAAAGATTTTTTTAAAATTTATTTATTTGACACAGAGAGAGAGACAGCTAGAGAGGGAACACAAACAGGGGGAGTGGGAATGGGAGAAGCAGGCTCCTGGCTGAGCAGGGAGCCTGATGCGGGGCTCGATCCCAAGACCCTGGGATCATGACCTGAGCCGAAGGCAGACGCTTAACAACTGAGCCACCCAGGCGCCCTCAATCTTTATTTCTTGAAGTCATTTTTGATACCAAGCCACCCCAGGTTTTGGTCAAATGAAATGGGTCTGAAAAGAGACGAAACAGTAACAAAGAAAAATGGATCGCTATATAAATGATCCTTTCTGGTGCTCTGTGTTTTTTTCTTCCTAATGTTGTTTTGTCCACATTATAAGCATCCCAAATTAATCTAATAATTACCCAAATATTTCAGATTGACAAACGTAGCAGAAACACTTATGTCCCTGGATTATCCCTGTGAGATAAAGCACATATAAAATAGTTTTACAGTTGTGCCAAATGAGATCCAAGGAAATGTAGAGATGTGTTTAGGACCACAGGGGCCAGGTCTCCATAGGTATAGCAAAAGCAGAGAGTGACGATTTCAGAGTTGGAAGAGATCTTTGATATTACTGAGTCATTCTTTACCAAATTAGAAGACTTTGAGCTACAACTCGATTCTGCTAAACCCAACCTAGAGCTTATTTATGAAACTGTATCACCAAAGGTGATTGGCGTGTGTTTGGAATCGAAGTAAGCACAGAACTCACAATGCATACCAACTTAAAGATAATTTCCAATCTGGCTGTTTCTTTTCCCCCTACGATTGTGTGTGTATGTGTGTATATGTGTGTGTGTACACATATCCGTACATATATATACAAATATAAGTACATAAAAGCCCAAATGTGTACAGTGCTATTTATGTACAGTTAGAGTGAATTATTTCCATTTCTTGTATCCCAACAAACTTCTCTATAAGCAAAATCATCTTTATTTAATAGCACCTAATTGCCCTCAAAATGAAGGCATTCTGGGTCAGGGATATTCTGAAAGTGTCACTGAAATTAGTCACAACTTTTTTATTGTTTTAAAAATAATAAACCGAGTGGCCACAGCAGAAGGACAGAGGGTCTATATAAATAGCCTTACAATTTCATCACTTTGGGATATTTAACATCATAAATAGTGGATGCCTAGCCTCATACTGATGGATGGATGGCATTATTTGAGATAGTGTGTATGAAAGTATTTAGCAGCTGCATGTCTCTTAAACATAGATCATTACTCACTAATCTGAAAAATTTTTTTTCTCTCTTGATTAAACAAGTGTAAAAGAAACCCTAGTATCTTTTCTTTTATAAAGTGCCCGTGAAGTATGGTGAGAAAATCAGCAGCTTCCCCTCAGTTTATGGAGCCAGCAACATCCTCATCTCTTAGGGATCAGAGGGGATTCCAAATCCTGGAGCCTATGGATTTTTATTCCACATATTTTCTCTCACTTCTTATAGCTCCTAATGAGCACATCTACTGGGAAGTTGAAGGCTGAGCATAATTTCTGATATTGCAGGGGGTCAGTTCTGATAAATGATCCTATTATAAAGAATTCTGAATGCCATGTGGAGAAAATGCTCAGATGCCTCCTTGTGGTTTGGGTTGCCTAATGAAGCTGTTGGAGACTTTTCATTTAATTTTTTAAAATAATTTTTTATTGTTATGTTAATCACCATACATTACATCATTAGTTTTTCATGTAGTGTTCCATGATTCATTGTTTGTGCATAACACCCAGTGCTCCACACAGAACGTGCCCTCTTTAATACCCATCACCAGGAAGACTTTTCATTTAATTTTTAATCTTTTTGTCTCTACATAGTTCCCTACCTGTTGAAGAGGTCACTACCTTAAAAACAGTGCATTCATAAACTGTTAAGGAGGCTTGAATTGTGGGACAGTTCTAGAGTCCCAGGATATAGTTTGACTATTATGTGAGAAATTGGAATATAAAGGTAAGAATAGCTTTTTCTTAGTTCTTCTAATCTTAGAACCCTAATTAATGATAAAAAAAGGTGCTAAATGCTTATAAAAAGGAGATTCCTGGCTTGCCAATAAAATTTTTTCCACCAGTATTTCCATTTTTTAAAAAATCTCTTTTCTATCTTTGGAAGAAGGCATAGAAATATGAACCCATTCACAAATATAGACTCACATCAACACCAGGAAGCAGAAACATGAAAAGCAGTGAATGACTTTAAAAGTGAACTATTGTGTGTGTGTGCTGCAAACTATTACTTACATATAAAATAATTATCATTATTTTATTGTAGCATGGTTTTAATTTTTGTTGCATTATAAATATCACAGATCCATTTTTTTTTTCTACTACCACAGCAGTTTCTAAAGACATGTAAACCCATAGTGTTATTACTCTCTAATCTAGTTGAGGTGATGAAATAGTGCCAAAACTCTCATTGCAATTTCATTAGCATATTCATGAGTCGCACTTTTGCAGTGTTGCAGAAACAACACAAATTGGTTTGTGGATTGTGAACTCCCCTTTCTTCTCCTCTCCAGAAGCACAGGCTGTGGATTAGCAAATCAAGTTGGCCCACAAACTTCTGAGCACCAAATTGCATAAGTTTTCTGCTCTGCCCTCTATTTCCATATTTTATGATTCTTGTGTTATTGAATGCCATATGAATGGACATACCGCCCAATAGAAGAACAAACATTGGGGCTCAAATGGCTTGGAAAAATGGAAGTTCTGAAAAAGCTAGACACTCAATTGCCCTGCTAGAAGAAAACATTTCTTTCTCTCTCTTTATTGTTCTTGATGTTTGTTTTCTTTCTTTTTTCTTGTGAATGGGGGTTAAAAGAGCATTTGTAGTTTGGCTGAAACTGGCTTGCAGTCTACCAAGTCAGTTTTCCTCCCTCTTC